>NC_050076.1:78114419-78806482 GCF_009764565.3 Dermochelys coriacea
TAAATTACAGTGACTCAGGTTCACAACTCACTCGCACTTTTGTCCATCCTAACTGGATATCACTCAAAAACAAGAATGTTATTGAAAGAATAGTTCTCTATTCCCAAAGGTACTAATACAATCAGTTTGCAAGTAAAAAGTTTTTTAAAGTGCTAGTTCTACAAACTCGCCCTCTTCCCAAAGCTTTGTCCATATTAATGTGAGAGTTGCAATGTGACTAAAGGTGTGTGGTTTTTTTTTTAGCTGACACAAACTTGTGTGGACACTTATTTCATTTTACATTATGCTTATTTTGATTTAGGTTAAACATTATATAAAACCAGTTTAAAGTAAACCAAAATAAGCCATTTTAAAATAAAGTAAGCGTGTCTGCACAGGTGTTTGCAGCAGTTTAAAACAGTTTTACAAAAGATCTAAGTGAGACAGGTGCAACTTTCCCATGTAGATGATGCCTAGGATAACTTCACACCTATTAATGCATTAGCGAATACATGTTAACACCACTGAAAAGTACACTGCCTGATCTACACTAGACTTTTGAAATGTGTATGTTGGAGTATTTTTGCTAACACAAGGTAACATCACACTTTTAAATGCTGGTCTAGAGACAGTTTGTTTAATCTGGCACATCACCAATGATTAAAGATTGTTCAGGCCAAATTATGTTTTCAGAAGCACCTTTGCATCCCCCTTAAGTCTTGCAACAGAGTTGCACAGTATCTGAGAGCATAATTTGGCCTGCAAAACCTTTCATTGTTGAGATATGCAAAATGGAAAGGATCCTGACCTCAGCCTCAGTTTTGGGGCTAACAGTTTAAAAAAAAAAAAAAATCTTTCACTACCAAATTGTAAGGAAGTTGTATGTGGAAAAATTGACACAAAGCATAATGGGCTTCCGTATTAAATCTTTACTAAGATACTTGGAGAGTACCACAGATCTGAATATCCCTCCTGAGCCTGTTTAACAGCCCCATTGAGAATCACTTCTTCATTAGTGGGGTGGCTGGGTTACTAAAGCCATGTCCTTAGTCATGTAAAAAAGGGATTACAGTGTTTTCAGGTTAACCATGAAAAAATAAGTTTTTTTTTTTTTTCTTTAAAAAAAAAAATACAAAAAAAAATGAAGAAAAATTTTTTGAAAGCATGTGCATGGTTTCTTTTCTTTTTTTTCCCCAGCACCCAAAGTAAATCAGGTGGGCGAAAACATCTGTGAAATCACATGGGAGCCTCTACAGTCAATGAAAGGAGATTCCATTGTTTACATTCTTCAACTTGCCAGTGGGAGGGAGGTTGATCAGGTAACTTTAAAATTTCATTTGCTATTTTTAAAAAAATTATTGTAAGGAATTTTTTGTTTTTTAGATCAAGTCTCTGAATGTTACTAAAGCCATGTCTACATTTGCGAGCTTGCAGCGGCATCAATGCAGCTGTGCTGCTGTAAGATAGCTCATGTAGCTGCTCTGTGCTGACCTCATAAAACCATCTCAATGAGTGGCGGTAGCAGCTCTCCTACTCACATAGTACTGTGCACACTACCACTTATGCCAGCGAAATGTATGTCACTCGGGTGTGGATTTTTTTGCACCCCGAGCGTCGTAGATTTTGCCGACATAAGTAGTGTAGACATGGCCTTAGGCTGATTAGATTTTAAATTGTTCTAATACATACTGCCTTTGCTCAGCTATCTTCAAATTGAATGCACTCAAAGTAATAAATTTGAATCAGTTACTCTAATTTGTAAATTTTTAATGAGACCATAAGAGGCACAGAATTAAAGCAGTGTATTTCACCTAGGAGGTTAGACAGAAATGATACGGGTTTTTTCCCAGAGGGAGGGGGTGGAACATGACGAGTTCTGTTTACACAGTTGTGAACATAGTGGTTTGTAAGTACCAATTCTGAAATGACAAACTTAAGACTCTTGGTTTTTAGACTTGCCCAACTCTCTTGTGCACACTTTCTTGACCACTATTAAAACCAGGCTCTATAAACCATCCTCCGTCCCTCAGTATGGATTTTTAACCTGGAAAAAGTCTGCGTTGCATTTTATTTTTAAACAAACTGCCTCAAACTTTTAAACTGTTGTGAACAGTTTTAACGATTACAACTGGGGCAGCTCGGCCTCAAAAGGCTCTTTCCAATTTTTATGCATATCTTCATGTATCACTGTCATGCATGAAGCTTTATGATAGTAGTAGTGACACCATTGTAAATGCTGAATGCCTTATGTCACTGAAAACCTCAAATAGGTTTTGAACAGGGTAATTTTCAAAAAACTAGAATTGTTTCTGCTCCATCTCATATGTAAAGAACCTCCTATCGACCTGAGTGTACCACCATGCACAGGAGCAGCCTCGTTATTTGGGATAAGGTTAATGAGATTTTTTAGCATATGTGCCAATCTTAACAGGCCCTTCACAAATCTGGCCCCCCCTCCTTATCCCAGTGTAAACTGGCTGGCTCTCACTCCTTACCCGTCTGTCCACTTTTTCGGCAAACAACTTTGTGCTTTCTTGTACTCTATCCCTTAGGTAGGAGCACTCTGTCAGCACTGATTTGTAAAGCCACTGCCATAATCTCCTCCCAAACTCCACTTGTACTATGAAATGAGTCAAATAGTAGAGGCAAGGTTGAAGAACAGTTGGGGATTTGATGTTTATGTGGGAGAGGGATAACTGTTTTATTCCCCTACCTATCCCCAGCACTTCATTTGTTGCTTATCTTAAATTGTAAACTCTGGGACAGGTGCTGTCTTCGTTTAGGATGGTCCTAGTGCACTGTCGGCACTACCTATGGTTGTAGTTTTTTCAGAGGCCAGGCTTGCAGGGACAGCAAATAATTTGTCATCTGTAGGGGAACATTCGTGGCAAGTTTTCACTCCTAGTTCTTTCTCACATTTTAAAGACTGTTCGCTAGGAAACACTTTAGAAATAAAAGCAGAGATTCTTTTATTTCTGGGACCCTCAAATTGGATGCATGGGGAGGGCTTCCCAGACCCTTGCAGGCCTTCTCTGCTTGCACTGACTATTGTGTCTATTGCTAGATACTGGGAAAGTGAAATAGATGAGCAATTTGTTTGCTCTTTATTATTTAGGTATACAAGGGATCAGAGACTTCATTCCGTTTCACAAACTTTCAGACAAACTGTGAATATCGGTTCAGAGTCTGTGCTGGCCGCCAGTATCAAGATTCTACTGGATTACAAGAACTGTATGGACCTTACAGTCCCAGTACAGTATTCTCATCTCAAAAACAAGAGTTGGTTCCCCAGTGTACTGATTCTACAGCTAAATTTGCAAAGATTAAGAAGACATTAAGTGATGAGCAGTTTGCTTTTCTTCTTCTTGTGGGATTTGCAATGGTTGCTATTTTGTTTGCTTTTGTTATTCAGTACTTTGTAATCAAGTAGATTGTTTAAAGCCTAGTCGCTATTCAGCTTTTTATGACAGTTATTCTGGGTATTTATGTTGGTTAATTCTAAATAACATCCTAGCTGGAAATGATTGTATAAGACATACACACGTTTCCATCTTTGCTGCTGACTGACATTGAGACTGGGTTGGCAGAACCTTTCCAAATAAAGAACACAAAACTGACATAGAAGGGGTAATCCTGGGTCTTCTGTAATCGGGGTTAGCTGTTAATAAAACAGCAAATAACTGCCTTACAGCACAGTCTCTCTCTATCAAAGCATAGGCCCTTTGGCCAGTTAGAGAAAAGGTGTTATAAAAGTCTTTTGAAGTACAACTAAGCAAGTGGTAGTGGATCAGCAACTTTTAATCAAGTATTGTTATAGTTTGGTATACATGAAATACAGCAGCAAAAATGCTTGAGCTTAGAACAGTACTGTACTGCAGAACATTGCTAGAGCAAACCACATTTAATATACTGTAGAAGGAAAACAAAATATGATATTACTACTTTACAGTTATTTTAATGTTTGGGTTTCAAGTGTTACAGTAGAGGTGCCAGCATTTTTAGAATTTTAATTAAAAATGCTAGAGGAATGTAATGTACATACAGAGTGACTGCATTTGTATGTAATATTGCAAATTGGTCCTCTTTTGTACTTTATATTTCTGAATGAAATGCTTTCAGCAGTTGGTAAACAACTGTTGGCCCAATCCACATTTTCATTCTCAGTGCCTGAGAGAACAGTAATTTCCTGTGCATCTGATTAAATCTTTTCAGCATTTTCAGAGAAGGCACAGATTTTGTCTTTAAGGAGAAAGAGAGTGCATTTATGATAAATGTTTCACTATTGGCTCAAACTGAGCAAATGTTTTTGTACTATTCTTAACCTAAAAATAAAAAAGTTCAGACTGCTTTTGGATGCTCTTCTATCCTTATCTGAATTATCAAACAACTATACATGAAATATTTGTAGGCAACATTTATACAATGTTTTAAATTAATTGCTATCACAATTGTGGCAGTTCACATTCCATTGTGGTGATGGTGAGAATTTTCAGTTTGCTTTGAAACTTTTCCAAAACTTGTCATGCATGTCTTGACTGTGCGTTGAGGAATATTTTTGGTGGATACTATGCACTACATATGACTGTTCCTTGTCAAACATATTATTTAGATATCTGAAGAGAAGTCTGACAGCTATTTTCTTTACATCAACTGTTTTGAAAGCTGGAAGCCACAAATTTAGACATTTGTTTCAGAATGGGTTGTCTTATTAATTTTGGCATTAAAAACATGCTATAGAATGTTACAGATTTAACACACTTTGCAAACGCTACAGCTACATTTCATGTACATCGGGACAGTGCACTTGCATGTGGGATAGTACTGTTGGGTACAAGCTAATTCTTTCAAAGAATAAAACATCTTAAGGATGTTTCTCCTATGGCTGTTAATAAGTTAGTTTGAGGCATTGTGTTGCATTTCAAATGTGGAAATCCTAAATTATGACATAGTATCAGTTAATATTCTTAAAAATAGATCTATGGTGCAATCTGAAATTAACCTTTTCAAAAATGTACTCTTCATTTTGTACTCTATTTATTTTGATTAAAAAATCCTGGAAAATGTATGTCTGAATGTATTGTTCTACTTGTAGCAGAACTTTAAGTTAATCATTTATATCATGGAAGTCTCTCTCTTCAGTGTTGGAAAGAGTTTTATACAGATATTAGTGTCTTTAGTTTGCCCAAGTTTACAAATATGCCTTCATTTCCTTTCATATTTTACTTTTAGAAAACAATAGACTGCCTTCAGCAAATTTCTTTTGCCAAGGGATTTTTTTGTTTAACTCTTAGATAAACAGAGCAAATCATTTAGTGATTTATTTGGCAATAGCATTTCTGATATATTTTTAAAATAATAAAGTAGGCTTTCAGAATAAATATTAACCAAAATCATGACTTCCTAGAAAATTAAAATAAAATGCTTCTGAATTGCCACAAAATGTTCATATTTCCAGGAAATATACTGGAAAGTATAGTGTAATGTAGATTTTATATTGACGGTTATACATTCCAGATTGATGTACCCTAGTGGCATTAACAAATTAGGTATCTTCATTTTTCTTGCATTGTAATTTTGAGATATTTCAAACTTGTTAAAGCTGCATTACATTACTAAATTGTAACTATGAAATAGATAATATATTTAATACAGCCAATAAAAATACAAGTTTTCAAATTTGATTATATGTATTTGTGTGTTTGTGAAGAAGAAAATAACTTCCTTCTGGGGCAATCCTGTTATCTGTATAGTATGTAGTTTAGGATGAAGGAAAAGGCAACATGGAATTAGGGTTGCTTTATAGCATTAGTGGGGCTATATCATCTTAAACCTACAGATGAGAAGGGTGCTCAGGAAGTTCCAAGATGAAACTTGTGTGCTTCCAAAGGTGCTGTCTCCATGTGGGAGGAGGTTTGTGGAGGGGATGTAGTTTCCTACAGCACAGATTTCCCAAGTTCCACAGGCAATGACCAGTCCTTCTGTACTGCTAACCATGCCCTCCTCTATTGCTTTAGTAGGGATTGTGCTGCCATTTGTTGCCCTCCCTTCTTCCAGTGCAGTGGAAAGAGCGGGACTCCAGTAGTTAATTCCAGTGGGTTCATTAACTCCTGGGAATCATCTAAAGGAAACTCATTGAAATTGTGTAGATCAACTGTTCCCTAGCTCTGCCCAGCCACGATATGTCCAGGAAGGGAGACAGGATTATACCAGATTGCCTCACTTCCTTTCGCTCAAACTATTTTTGGCCCAATTGCAATGGAATTTCCACTGCTTTGATTTCAGTGTTCCATCCAGTGGAGAATACAGCCTTAAAGAATTAGCCCTCCACCCCTTTTCCTATGCAAGGTTACAGGACATGCATGAAGGACAAAAAATAAACCTTACAATCTATTAATGAAATGAGTGAACTCGGGGATGCTGTTCTGTTTGCTATAAGCCAATGGAGACCCTCCTTTGGAACCACTGTGTACTAGTCTTCATAACGCCATTTCTAGTTATTCAGATGAGAAGAAGCATGTATGACTAACAGTGGTGATTGAAAATGGTCTCATTGAGATCAACATTTTGAAAAGGAAAGTGGCATTGAGCGATGTGATCTAGAACCACGCCAGTGGTGTGTGAAGTGACATGGCCTGTTTTTCCCTGGTAGGTGGTTGTGCTCTGTGTCACAACAACATAAACAACTTCTCGTGAAATGGTGACAGAGCAACAAAGCAGGATTGCTTGATTGTTTGACATAACCCTGATTTCCACCAGGGAAAATAGACTCCATCCTCTCTCTACCCATCAAAGTCCTTTGCCTTTAATGCAAGTGCAGTAATCTGGCTGTCCAAACAGTATAATTTCATTAGCCCCTACTTGAGGATGGCCTTGAGGTTAAGGAACTGGTGCGAGAGTTGGGTTCCATCCCTATCTGTCACAAACTTCTTATGGAAGTTGAGCAAGTAACTTTCTCTCTCTACCCCTTCCCCAATCTGTAGCTTACTTTCTTGCTTCCCTTTGTCAGCCTTTGTAATGGACATGTAGCTTTCACAATCACAACAGCTTAATATTTTTCTTTCCCTTTCCTTTAAGATTTTCCCAGTTATTAAATATATTAAAATGAAGAGAACAAAAGTAGTTTCATTCAATCCAGCTGGTCTGTTTTTGATTAGTTTTCATACATCAAACAAATACTAAGAACTTGAATAAGGTTATTGAATAGATTCTGTATCAACCATAATAAGCAAAAGCTGTGATCTTATAGGGCTTGGGACAAATCCACTGGCGGATGACTGCTTTGTGGCTTGTTGGAACTGCACAGAGATACATTGCAAGGCAATTGACTGAAGCCATTGACACTCAGAGTGTTTGAATCACTACTGGCTTCTGCATATAGTTTTGACTTGATCCTGACACTGCTAAAACTTCATAAACGCTGCAGGAAATACTAGTGACATCACCCTGAAGCAGAAGGAGTGACAATGGTTAAGGGAGAATTTTGTATGCACAGATGGAAGCAGCAAACTTTTTCCATCCTGAGAGTGAATAAAATCCCCCCTTCACCCACAACATGCCTTAGTGCCATGGCTTGATATTAACATATAGTTCACAAGTACAGTGGACGGCTGTAATCTGTATTTAAATCAGTGCTGAACTGTTTACATGACAGAACTGACTTCTGTACCTTCAAGAGAAGTCCTTTCGCTCCTTGTCAAGTTTCTGGATTGCCAGACTTGACTGTAGTTCAGGATTCTGCTCATTGCTTTTCTGTATTTTTGTGACATGACATTGTAAAGTATTGGGTTTATAGATGCTCCAAGGTAAAAGAAAAGCATGGCGATGAGATTGAAGTACTGAGTGATGTCATACAGGATGGTTTTGGTCTGGGCAAAGAGGATTCGGCCGATGTGGAATGGTAGCCAGCACAACACGAAGGCCAGGACCACTACTGCTAAAAAGGAAGGGAATATATTTTAGTACAGTAATTTTGAAGTACTATTTGTTGTCTCTTTAAACTACATTGTGGCTGAGACCTCAGACTACTACTCTGAATACGGCATGTACTGTAACATGCTACCACCTGACTTGTGCAGCCATTTTTGCTTCTTGTTGATAGGTAGATATAAGCATTGGGGATTTGTTTGCCTGCTGCACTGTTCAAGTAAAAGACCCTTTTAAATGTATGTAGTACAGTGGCAAGAAAGGAATAAAACCAGGCTAGGTTACAGCAGCATCAGTACTTTAGTGTTATTTCTTGCTGTTACATTGTTATCCAGAAATCTACCTCTCTTGTCAGTGAAATATTTACCAGGGGAGTGGGGCAGGGTCAGCAGTTGGGAAGTGAGTGGGATCAGAAGAGGAACAAAATGTCTGGGTGGGCCCAAACAGAAGGGGATAGTGAGGAGATGGAAAAGAGGAGTGAAAGAAATCTGGGAGATGAATGGAACAATAAAAAAGATAGAGGAAGAAGTGGGAAGAGGGAAAGACAGGGAAGGAAAACTGAAAAAGAGGACAGAAATTATTAGAAGCCATAATAGACAGGGAAACAAAAGTTGGGGACAATAACAGTTGATGGAAGGAGAAAATGCACAGCTCTGAAGTTAGTACATTCTACCACATGGATCCATGGTCCTGCATTTCACTGTGTGTTTCCTGCAGAAAGTGGGGGAGCTGAAAAGAGGCAAGATTCCACTTTGAGCCTTGGAAAAGGAGGCAATGTTGGGGCCATTCACAGCTACGGGGGGATGATAGAGGATCTATGAACAGACTGAGGCCAGGGCCATCAATGCTTTTGCCTCCACTGTGAGCACAGAGAGTTCATATCTGCACCCACTGAATTTTGCTGACAGCAACAAGCAGTGGCTATTTTGCTCACCTGAGATGAATGAACAGGCTGAGTGAAGCTTTAAATGTTATTAACCCAAATAAATCCTTTGTTTTATCAAATCATGATGACTGCTTGTTATGACTGGGGATTGAACCAGAGACCTTCAGAGCTTCAAGGATGAGTCACTACAGCTGGAACTAAAGTAGTAAATGCTGCTGTGGGTTCAGACGCTTAGCCCCTATTCCTGAGCCACTGAGGGTAACACACCACATGCTGACCAGTGGGTTCTGTAATGAGTCTACTAAAATGTTAAACATGATTTAAATGGAAAGAAAACCAATGTTTAACTACGCCTGGACATATGATTTTGCTTAGATTGTGGCCCAAAGTTTAATTGCTAAGACACATGAAACTTTCCATGGGAGAAGTGAGAGTGGCTGGCTTGAAAAACTACCTGTCAGACCATGACTGCTGAGCACAGGCCCCTCTGGACGCACCAAAATCAAGGTTGATCAGATTTGCTTTAAAAAAAAAAAAAAAAAAAAAAGTCTCAGCAACATCCTACGTTTCTTTTCGCTGCTAGTCTGCCTTTGCATCAGTCCAGAGCAAACGATGAGTTCAACTCTTTCTATGGCCAACCTACACACCATTCAAACTGGGGCCCTGTATCTCAGTAAAACCCAGGAACATGACTAAACGAAGTAAAATGTACTAGCCTTTAATCTGTAAGGGCCTTTCCTTTCCTTTTGTCTCACCTCCCCCTTTCTACCTTTAATTTGTGTCTGACCTATTGTTATAAATACAGATGTTTAGCCTGGTCTCAAGCCAGATCCTTACCTAGCATTTTGACAGTTTGTTTGTGGTACTTTTCTCTGCTTGCGGCCTGAGGTCCTCTCAGCTTGTGCCTGGTTCGCCAGAGCTTTCCACAGATGAGTCCATAGAGCAGAGTCAGGCAAAGCACCGGTAGGAAAAAATAAATGGTTGAGACCCAAGTCATTGTTTCTAAAAGCCCTGTGCGGGCTGAGTGTTCTATGTAATTGCACTCCTTGGCTTCATCAGGCAGGCTTCCATTGCGGTGTTCCACGCCAAACAGGAACAGAATTGGGCTGGCAGTGAGGAGAGCCCACACCCATAAAGAAAGGATGACTCTTTTCACCCTGCATTTAGTGATGGTGGTTTTGGCTTTCAAGGGAAAGCATATTGCAAAATACCGCTCAACACTCAAAGTGGTGATATGCAAGATGGTACAGTATGTGCAGGTTTCACTGAGGTAAAATAAAAATTTGCAGAGAAAGTCTCCAAATATGTATGGTTTGTATTTCCAAATCCTGTACAAATCGGAAGGCAGACCAAGGAAAATCAGAATGTCAGACAACGCCATGCTGGATAAATACATGTTAACTGTAGTCCTCATTTCCTTGTATCTTTTGAAAATTAATAGTGTTAGCAAATTCCCAGTGATACCCAAGAAAAACAAGATGCTGGAAATTATAGTCACAGGCACCAGGATATGAATGTCAAATAAAGAAAAAGACTGCTCTTCATAGTAATCTGTATCATTTTGGAAATAGCTGTAATTTGAGAAGGAATCCATGTCGGGTCTCAAAAGAAACGGTAGTGTTGGCTGCAGATCATTTGATATCATGAGAGTGATATCAGGCGTGTCATCTCCTTTAAAGATGAATTTTTAAAAAAAACTCAAAACAATTATCTTCAAAATATTGGTTGGATATAACTAAATAAGGAAATAGCCACTGGTCTGTTGCGAGAGAGAGGCTATTGCTTTCTATACCAAACATTTGGGAATTTAAAAAAAAAAATAGAAAATGTACATTTTTACTGTTTGCTTTACACTGCTTCAAAATAGCATTTTGTATCTTGACAAGTCCACCAGGGGTATTTCTTGAAAGATGAAGATGGAGCCAATGTGGATGCAAATAGATACAATCCATTTTAACAGGCAGAGAGACATGGACTGAGAAAATCACCGTTTACCTCTGCGAAAGTTTGCCATATTTTAAGAATTTGCAAGTTACAAAAGTTCAGACCCTTTCTTGACAAAGAAGCTCTCCTTTCTAAAGAATCCTCCAAAGCAGTTGGATTTACAGGTGGTCTTTGCCCTAGGCAGAGAGAAGATATGCTTCACTTGCAATATGGAACATCAACCTGACGCAGAATCTGAGCTAAACATGTTCTTTGTACTAGCATGTCCCCAGCCAAGTGTAGACTTCTGACATGTCACAATTTCTGAAGAAAGCATTTAGGGTAGGTACTTTGATTTTTTTTTTTTTTTTTTTTTAGTGCACTTCCTGTGGAGCATGGACATTGCACAGACTTTCATAATAATCTAGCTTCCTCCTCTTCTATCTACATACAGTTAATGATAAATCATTTTATACTTAGGCTTCACTCTATTTTTCTCCCTAACTTGTGGAAAGTAGTCACAGCTAACAGGGAGGTTAAAGAGCTCTTTGATACTGGAAACTTAATGACCACTCAGGATAATTATGTATTTTTTCCATTGGCCTGTATATAGGGCTGCTGTGTTTATTTAGTGCCTTTTCCCCTACATCTCCTCCATAACATATGCTGCAGGGTGAGAGGTCTGGACTGAACGTGTCTTAATAAGATAATCAAGTTAGGTGGAAACATGTTTGTTTGGACATCAGTTTAAAAAATTAGACAGTGTCACTTTGATTTACTTTTAACTTCAGAAGATCAGTAATTATTTACTAAATGATTGGGGTGGGGGGTTGTTGGTGCTGTACAAAACATAAAGGAAGCCATTAGCAGCTGACTCAGGGAAACTTTTAAAGCGGTTTCATTCTTCGCAGCTAGAAGAGAGCCATTATGCTAAATATCAGAGCTATAGTACTCTCCATATGAAAACAGAGTGCTTCACTGAGTAATCTGAGGGAACTTCTATATTCCCTGTAAATTCAAGATCAGAGAGCAGGGAAACAGGGATCCCAGAAGAGAATAAATCTGTTACGTTCATTTTCTTCAGAGTTGTACTGTTTTTTGTTTGTTCTTGTCATAAAGCCTATTCAAGGGGTGCTGTTGAAATGTACTGCACAGTAGTTCAGTATTTGGGGTGAAAAGTGCATGTCCAGCACAGCTAATTCCTTAAACTCCAGAGCTGTGGGTTTGCTTACAGTGAAGCATTCCAGTGTGACTTCAACAGGAGTAGGCACAAAGGGCCAAATTGTTAAAGGCATTTAGGTGCCTAAAGATGCATATAGGCAACTAGTGGGATTTTCAAAAGTGTAGATAGGCACCTCACTTCCACTGCTTTCAATGGCAGTTAGATGCCTAAATAGTTTTGAGGAGTTGGGTCTAGGTAACAAATGTCCTTTTAAATCAATGGGCATTAGACAGGGCACTACTGAAAACCCTGCTAGGTTTTCTGCTCCTTTAGGCATCTAAATACCTTTAAAAATCTGTCCCCAAAGTCCTCACTTCTTGTGCTGCATGTACAACACTCGTGAACAGATGTTCTAAAAATAAGCCACCCTAAATCCTGCGGGATGCATCATTATCAACACTGCTAAGAGCATCTTATTGGACAAGGAACAACTTATGTTCCAAAAAGTGATCTTTTGACTGTAGAGTTGTGCTGACTGGACAGTGTTCACTACCTGATCAGTGCTATGCACTGTGAATGTTCCTTTCTTCTTCCAAAACTTACAGAACCTCCAACTTAGCCAAACATTCATTTATAGAATGATCAGGAGGACTGGGTGGGTAATGGCTACTCTCCACCCTTCCTGTCTAGGCAGTCAGTCTGAATCCAGATCAAGCCTGAGGAATCAAAAGGTATCAGCTGAGGGATGCTTGGTTGCTTATGTAAAAGGAGTTTGTCTGTCCCAGTGGACCATTGTGAAAAACATTCCCAAACTCTGTCCCTGTTGTTAGTCTCCACAGAGAGGAACCAGGCTGATGGAAAAGTGAACTAATTGTGCATGCTTAAAAATGTTTTTTCCAAAACAGGATTGCCCTCCTACTGTCTGTGGATAAACAGAGGACTTCAGTTTTCAGGGTTCTTAATGTATCCCTTTTCACCAGTACAAGATGCATGATATCAGTCCTTATTCATAAGCTGTCAGCAATGTATTTCCTTCTTATACAGTATGGCAGGAGTGAAGGCAACATGGCAGATGTCCTGATTTTGTCTGCTTTTGATTTAATCCATTGTCTGAGGCTGTGTAAAAACTTTGCTCAGTTTTTGGTGGAATAGACCCCCTTTCCTGCCAGAAACATGCTGGTTTTAGTTCAATGTCTGGTATTAATCTTTAGAATCATAGGGTCAGAAGGGACAACAAGGATCATCTAGTCTAACCCCCTACCAAGATGCAGGATTTGTTGCGTCTAAACCAGGGGTGGCCAACCTGTAGCTCCGGAGCCTCATGCGGCTCTTCAGAAGTTAATATGTGGCTCCTTGTATAGGCACTGACTCCGGGGCTGGAGCTACAGGCGCCAACTTTCCAATGTGTCAGGGGGTGCTCACTGCTCAACCCCAGGGCCTGCCCACACTCCACCCCTTACCGCCCCCTCCCCTGAGCTTGCCATGCCTTCACTCCTCTCCTCCCTCCCCCCCCCCCCCCCGAGCTTCCTACATGCCACGAAACTGACGTATTACTGTGGCTCTTTGGCAAAGTACATTGGTAAATTCTGGCTCCTTCTCAGGCTCAAGTTGGCCACCCCTGGTCTAAACCATACAAGACAGATGGCTATCCAGCCTCTTTTTGAAAGCCTCCACTGAAGGCATTTCCATGACTTCCCTTATCAGCCTGTTCCATTGTCTTACTGTTCTTACAGTTAAGAAGTTTTGCCTGAGATTTAATCTAAATCTGCTATGTTGTAGTTTGAATCCATTGCCTCTTGTCCTGCCCCTTGTGGCAAAAGAGAAAAACTTTTCTCCATCTTTTTTATGGCAGTCTTTCAAGTACTTAAAGATCACGATCATGTCCCCCCTTAAATGCCTCTTTTACAAACTAAACATACTCAGTTTCTTCAGCCTTTGTTCGTATGGTTTGCCTTACGATCATCCTTTTCAGTTTCTCCACATCTTTTCTATATATTTGTGACCAAAACTGGACACAGTACTCCAGCTGAGGCCTAATCAACGACGTGTACAGTGGTACTATCATCTTCCATGACTTGCATGCTATGCCTCTGTTAATGCAACCTAAAATTGCATTTGCTTTTTTGGCAACACCATCATGTTGAGGTTGCAATCCACCACAATTCCTAGATCCTTCTCAGCAGCCAGTTATCCCTCAATATGCATTTGTGCATTTGTTTTTTCTTCCCTAAGTATAACACCTTACATTTATCTTTGTTGAATTTTGTTTTGTTGTCTATAGCCTTTGTTGTCTTTCCTCCCATCCTAGCAGGATGTTTTTGTGTAATAAGATTTGTGAAATTTAAATTTCTTGGACTACAGTGATATAATGCAGCAACCCAAAGAATCTCAGCAGCTGCATTTTCTGTTCATCCAGAACTAATGCAGGCATATATTGGATACAGGGCTGGCCCTGGAGCTTCTTGTGTCCCCACATGAGACTAGACTGCAGTGCCCTTGCTCCTATGGGACAAGCAGAGGCAGGAGTGCAAGTAGGGTGGTACCCTCCAGTACGCAGTACCGCCAAGAGATTTTTAGTGGGTACAGGTATTGGAAAGTGTTGGGGCTAGCCTCCCCCCCAGAGGGGGGTTGGGGCTGTGCTCTGCTCCTTAAAGGAGGAGAACTGGCTAGGGAGGGCATTCATTCTTTAAATGGCTTTAACAGCACCATGCATATGCTAACAAACTTAAACAAAGGCTTTGTTTAAGTTTGTTAGCATATGTATTGTGCTGTTATGTTGGTCAGGAGTTCTGGGGGGGATGGGCATTGGGGTGGAACGGAAGGTGTTTAAACAGTGTTTTTGATTCTGTTTTGCCCTATTTGTCTGAATTATCCATGACATTCATACTGCATCACATCAAGTCCAAATCATTAGAGGAATGCCTCTGCTTGCACTGACCAGAGGATGTTTGGATTCTGATGGCAGCCCAATTCTGCAGCCTGATAGGAATCAGGTGTTGTCCCCAGTAGACATAGAATTCTTCTTTGCAGCCAAACTAGTCTAACATGCATTTTGTTAACTGGAACTGGAGCAGCAAAACATAGAAAACAAATGCCTCATTTTCCAGCTTTGTGGGTGAGAGAACTATAAGTAAAGATTATAATGCTGGACACTGATGCCAAGAACTTTGCTGAAAATATGTTCCTCATCTTAGTAATGGAGCTAGGACTTATCACACATTTGCCCACTTTTATTTGAAAGAAGCTCCTTCTGATCTGACCGCTCAGGCATTGTCAGTTTCATCCAGAACAATTTCCAAATTTGGAACCTAATCCTATAAATCCTTAATCATTTGATCAATCCCATTGAAGACAATGGGACTATTTGCATAACTATGGACCACTTTTGTGGACTGGTAAGAGTTTCAGGGGTCTGTTCCTATAAAGGAAGTTAAATCCCCCATTGAAATGAAATGTTTGGGTACAATGCCATAAAGCAGTTTAGGATACAGTTCTACTTACAATTTGTCTTTTAATAAGTCAAATGTATGCTGAAATGGCTCCTCATCCAACTCCCATATTCCATATAAACAGACTGAGTACTACATATGTGGGGGAAAGTAAGCAGTTAAGCATGTTGTTTGTATATACAAAGAGGGGTGTCAGAGGGGATGGGGGGGCAGGGTGGGGTGGAGTCACATGAAGGGTCATGTGGGGAGGTCACGTCCCCTCCCTGGTGTCCCTCCCATGAGTGCGGTATCGTCAAGAAATGATTTCTACTTGCACCACTGATGCAGAGGACAGATATTGATAGACATTTTCATTGACAAACTTAAAACAACAGCTCCCAGTTGTACCATCTCCCATGCTGATTTCCATGCAGAAATCTGGGCATGGAGCACCCCGAGCTGCTCTCTCTACTTGGAGCTCCAATGGAGGAGTGTCTGTATGGGGTTAAGGAGGCAATGGGAGAGAATAGATGCAGTATGAGAGCCAGATGGCTAGAAGAGCTGCACTTGTGTGGTTGCTCATCAGGTGCTTGTTTCCATGCTTTGAAAAGTCACACATCATTATCACATATGAGAACATTCATTTTGCATTGAAATTAAAATGATGGCCACACGTGAGTGTTTTGACTCTTGGTGATGACTTAAATTCCTTCCTTCCTACCTACCTTACAAGCAATGTACATGCTAATCCACATCCTCTGAAGTTCAGTTCCTTGCTTTAACTTGGTTTTCAATGTCAAGAATACATTCCATAGCAAAAAAAAAAACTGTCGTTAAGGCAGAACATTGTAAGGCTGTGAGTGCCAGTATCCTTTCATCTAGTGCAGGGGATGAAATGACGTGAGCCCAGGGCACAGGGATCTAACTGTAGATTGGTTTGCAAGATCAGGAACTATGGGTTTAATTCTACTTCCACTGAAATAATTGGGAGTTGTTACATTGACGTCAATGAGAGTTGATGGTTTCAAACACTGGCTGGGAGAGGAAAAAGAGGATGAGGGTAACAGCAATAAGATCATGATGTGGCTTTTGCTGCTAATGCTCATGGCATGGGATTACGAACACAAAAATGTAAAGTAATGCCTTCAGTACAGCTGCATTTTTCTCCTGTATAGCTGTTACAAACAAACACCCCTCAACATTTAATTTCAACATTTACAGTTGTTGCTGTTATTAATAATAACATATCATGTACTTCTGTAACATAGTGAAGACGAGAGAAGACAAGTGGAGGGTCACTACAAAAACTAAAAACTAATTTCCCCATGCTAATTTCCCCCTACTGTTACTCACACCTTCTTGTCAACTGTTTGAAATGAGCCACCCTGATTACCACGACAAAAGTGATTTTTTGTCCGGTTGATAATAGCCCACTTTAATTAAAGTGTCTCATTAGAACTGACCCCCCACTTGGTAAGACAACTCCCATCTTTTCATGTACTGTTATATGTATCTTCCTACTGTGTTTTCGACTCCATGCATCTGAAGTGGGTTTTAGCACGCAAAAGCTTATGCCCAAATAAATGTGTTAGTCTCTAAGGTGCCACAAGTACTCCTTGTTTTTGCTGATACAGACTAACACGGCTACCACTCTGAAACCTGTCACAAGTGATCCTGCAGTTAATGTGCTCGCCTGGAACATTGGAGACTTGCTGTGTTCAAGTCCTTGCCTGCCCCAGGCTGGCCTGTGTGACCTCAGGCTAGTTAACTAGTCTCTCTGTGCCTCATTCCCCTCCGTAAGAATCATAAGGCTGGAAGGGACCTTGTGAGGTCAATTAATCCAGCTCCTGTGCTGAGATACAGCAGAGTAAACCTAGACTTTCCCAGACAGCTGTTTGTCTACCTTGTTCTTAAAAACCTCATCACAGGGATTCAACAACCTCCCTCAGAAGCCTATTCCAGTACTTAACTATCCTTACAGTTAGAAAGTTTTCCCTAAAATCTAACCTAAATCTACTTCACTGCAGATTAAATTGATTACTGTTTGTTCTGCATTCAGTGCTGTGTAGAACAATTGATCACCGTCCTCTTTACAACAGCCCTTAACATAGGTGAAGATTATTAACACGTTCCTCCTCACTCTTTTATCATTTTTGTTGCTCTCCCCGGGCTCTCTCCAATTTGGTCACATGTTGCCTAAAGTATGGTGCCCAGAATTGGAGACAGTATTTCAGATGAGGCCTCGCCAATGCTGAACAGACCATACAATACGCCTGTTAATACAGCGCAAAATGATACTAGCCTTTTTCGTAGCTGCATCACATGGTAGTCTCATAATCCATTTGTGAGCCACTCTAACCCCCAGATCCTTTTCTGCACTATTTCTGCCTAGGCAGTTATTCCCCAGATATGAGGATAATAGTATTTCCCTACCTGATAGGGATGTTGTGAGTTGCTCAAATGCTACAGTAATGAGGTCAAATAAGTACCTAAGAGAGTACAGAAATGAGACATCCAGCGAGTTAATAGGAAAACGTCTTCCTCAAAGTAAAGAAAAAAGCAAGCTGAGACGGGCTGATCTATGGGAAAAATTGCTAATGCACTCCATTTAGGGGAAATGTGTCCCCAACCCTTCTTCCTGTTCAGAATCCTTATCTGTGCTTCCCAGCAGACCGTGGCTTCAACTTGTGCTGAAATTTCACATGCTTGTTTGCTTTAGTATATAAATGAACAGACAGCAAGAGCTACATTATACAATATTCATGCTGTCTCCAGGATACAGCCTCTCTTTTTGTACCACTCACATCATTTTCCACAGCTCGTACATAATGTAAGTGGTAAAGGTGACTTTCATGGAAAATTAGAAGATATATAAAACAGTTTTGGCTCATTTCTTCCATGGTGGTTCTTGCTTTCTTTCTTGTTGTATTAGTTCATTTCTCATGTATTAATTTAACTAAGGGGCTGCAAATTCTATGAGATGGCCCTGTGCAGAGCGCCACAATGGTGTGCATGGCATCCCTCATCTTTAATATAGAGAGCTGCCTGCTCCACTTAAATCCACAGAGTTAATAATGGAACTCTGCATGCTAGGATTTGTCATCTTCACAGAGCCTGGCTCCATAGCAAGAGAAAAGGGTGGCAGTCTTCTCTATTGCCTGCATATTAAATGTGGGCTCTGGGTTTCTGGCCATGTTGTCAACTTGGAAAAGTTTGGAGTCCCAAATCCAAATAGTTTTGTAGGGAAATATTGCTACCCCTTTTGACCTCTGTGGTTAACTAAAATTGGGGTTTAGTGGGTTGTTGCCATTAGGAGAAACTGATGATAGTGTCACATATGTTGTTGTTTCCCTGACCACAGTAGAAATCGAATGGCAGGAGACAGTTTATTTGCTCACAGTTCCAAGCCTCTTTCCAGCCAGCACGCCACCTAAAAACTCCCTCTCTAGGCTTTTGTCGGGGTCATGCTATTAGGGCTTCTCTTTTGTCTGAGGCTTCTTTGCTACTTCTCTGCATGCTCCTGTGGTGCTTCTGCCTTCTTTCACACACACACACAAACACACACACACAGCTGCCATCAATTCAATCCCCTGCCCTTTACTTACATTCAGTCCCTAGTGAAACTCCTCTGTCCACATAGTTCATTTTCCTGAATAGCTTTAAATGCCGCCTGTGCTTTGGGCAGTGGCAACTATTGTTTCAACTATCTCTAAACTAAAGGGTATTTAATTGTTCCCACATTTAGCCTGAAAGGAAGGCAGCTGCTCTGCCTACTATCTTCTACAAGCCTCTCCCCATTTCCGCAAAATAACAATGTGATTTTAAAAACATAAGTAATTCTGTGCTTGTTGGCGCAATGTTCTTCCAGCTTGCAGTCCTTTCATAGTAATGCTGGTGTCAGGGTTCTGAAACGTAGATAGAGAGGTTTCAGAGTAGCAGCCGTGTTAGTCTGTATTCGCAAAAAAGAAAAGGAGAACTTGTGGCACCTTAGAGACTAACAAATTTATTTGAGCATAAGCTTTCATGAGCTACAGCTCACTTCATCAGATGCAGATAGAGAGGTTAATGGAGTGTGCCCCACAGTGACCACACGCCCCTAAATTGTCCCGGGGCAGCCCATCATCACACCACCTTGAATGGGTGGCTCTACAACAGCCCAGACTGATCATGGACCACACTTATTCTGTCTTGAATCACCCACAGATGGTCCTGCCCCAAATTGCACTGCCTCTTGACAGTGACTTGGAAGAGTAGCAACCCCACCCCCCAAATCACTTCCCCTCTGATCTGCACACAATGATTTTCCCCTTCCCTCATTCTTTTAACGGTAATGTGGAGACAGAAGGACAAAGTCCACATGGTCCCATTCATCCCTCATGCCTCCAGAGAGGCTCTGTTGGTAACCCCCACAAGATGGTGGTGAAACTTGGCCCATAGTTCCTACTGAATCAGGCACAAAAGCAAAAATGTTTAAATGCCCTAAACATTCTCAATCCTGCAAACATATGTTTAACTTTGCATGTATTAGTGGTTCCACTGAAGTCAACAAAACTACTCTCGTCCAAAAACTTATGCATATGTATAAGTATTTGGTGGATCAGTACCTAAGGTCAGTGAATCCACACAAGCCCACGCACATCTAGTTGCAAGATTTGGACCTATAAAGAGAAAGCCAAAAGGCAATGGGTAGAGATACACCATACACACAGTGATCAGAGCGGTGGCAGACATGTCATGTTAGCTCAATTGGTTTTTTTTGTTTTGATTTTCTGAACTGCCCTTGCTGATAGGAATACATTTTTTTAAAAATCACTTTTTGCCTATTTTCTAATTTTTCAAGTGGATGCTTATTAATTGCCCTTAGCTGGTCCATATTTAACCATTGCCTAATTCCTTTTAGATTTTCATTAATCACTGTTGTCTGTTCCATTTTATGATACTTTTGCCTATTTTCTAGCATATTTGAGAATGGGCGACAGGGGATGATCACTTGATGATTACCTCTTCCGTTCATTTGGCACCTGGCATTGTCCACTCTCGGACTAGATGGACCTTTGATCTGACCCAGTATGGCCATTCTTATGTCAATACATTTTATTCACCAGCCTTGCCTTTTGCACGTGTGGGAGAAAGGAACAAAGAAAGGCAGGCCTTTATTTGTGGTTTTATTTATTTTGCAGACCTCTGCCCACTTTAATTTCTCCCGTAACACTCTGTACGAGCGTCTCACTGCTTGGTAGGAATCCTGCCCCTCCTCATGTCATCTAGCACTGCCAACCCTTGTGCTTTTATAGCAAATCATATGATTGTTGATATATTTCTGAAAGCCCCAGCTCCTGGAGGCATGTGATTAGGCTTTCCCGGGGGGGGGGGGAGTTTTTAGCCCTCCAGCCAGAGAAAAACTTGATTATGTAACACAAGAGCAGGCCAAAGGCTCAGGCACAGGAAGGCAGATCAAATGAACCCTTCGTTTACTAATTTTTAAGTAGGATTTGGAGGGGCCCACTCTTTATTTTTATACGCTTGGGGTCACCAACACTAGCGCCAACCGCAGCAATAAAAAAAAGTCACGAGGCAGGCCCCTGGAAACCGTAAGACTGGCTTGAAAAACAGCCACCAGGCTCTTTCCAAAGCCCAGCACTCGGGGCTCCCCGCCTGAGCCCTCAGCCCGCCCTGCGGCATCCCCCCGCCTGAGCCCGGCGCGCCACCAGGCCTGGACTCTCGCGTTCCAAGCAGCAGCAAAAGTTCCCGCGCTCGCGCAGCACCCCGGGAGCTGGGTCCTCGCGCCGCCCTGAGCAGCAGGAGAGGAGCACAGAGCGCGGGCCCCGCCTGGCGCTCCTCAGAGCCACGGCTTCGGGCTGCCCCGCGCGCGCCGCCGGAAACGAGGTACTACTCCCGCCCTGACGCTCCACTGCGCATGCCCAACAGCGAGGCGCGGAGCCTGTTGCGCATGCTCACTAGCAAAACGGGGGGGGGCGGTACGTCGCACGGCAGCCCCGGAAATAAGCAGGTCAGCTGACCGGAAGCAATGGAGCAAAGCAAGATGGCGTCTCCCAAGAGCGCGCCTAAGGATGCTCAGGTAGCGGGGGGCTCCCAGTGGGGGCGCCGCGGGCCGGGCTGGGTGGAGGGCCTCGGCGGGCCGGCTGCAGGGTGTCCTCGGTGCAGCCGCCCGGGTCCTGTGCTCGGCTGCTGCTGAGGCGAAGGAGCGCTGGGAAGCTGGGGGCGCTAGCCCCAGAGCAATGTGTGCCCAGCCCCTTGCGCCCTTGGCAGGGGGATGTTAGCGCCTGATCTAATGGACTCAGGCGGTGTTTCTCTTCCCAAACGCAGGTTATGGCGCAGATCCTGAAGGACATGGGGATCACGGAGTATGAACCTCGGGTTATCAATCAGATGTTGGAATTCGCCTACAGTAAGTTGTGAAAGTGCTAAATACAGAACATACTGCGCTGCCTTTCCAGGTGTGGCCTCCCCTAGGCGGTACCGGGCACCTCTCTCACACAGGCTATTGCAGAAGTGGCAGGGCTTCGGAGAGAGCCAGTGAGGAGGATCAAAGACCTGGGAAAACTGGAGACCAATAAGAGGGACCGTTTGAGAAGTATGTACAGTAATGAATGGTATGGAGAAGGCAGATCAGGAGTGCCTGCCTGTCTTAGCATAGGAGAACTAGTGGATGTTCAATTAAATTAAAAAGTGGAAAGTTCAAAACCAATAAAAAAAAATATGTTTGCACACGACTTGTAATTAAGTTGTGGAATTAATTGCCATGGGAGATCATTGTGGTCAAGAACTTATGAAGATTCAGAAGGTGATTGCATATTTATAGGGATAGAAAAAATATCCAGAGTTATCAGTAATTGTGTTTCAGAGCTTAACCCAATTTCTGATTAGCAGAGATCAGGATGCTCTTATGTCACTGTCGGAAGCATCTAGTTCTGGATACCTGTAGACAACATACTGGGCTAGGTAGACTGCTGGTCTGATCCAGTATGGCGGTTTCCATGTTCCTAACTCTCCAACATATGGCACAGAAAAAGAAAAGAAAAAATTTGGATGTTTAGAAGGTTTGTGGTGCGGTGTGTTGCTGCTGTAGAGTTTCACCAGTGGAATTTTTGGCTCCAATCTTAGCATGAGAACAAAAGTAAAAATGAGTCCATTGCCATTAAAAAAAAAAAATATATGGAAAACGCACCACATTATTTGGCACAATTTGCAAACATTGCTGATGAGATGCCCTGGACTGTGGCAGAGGTGGGAGTGATATTGCATGCTAGGTTTCATGTACATAAACAAATGCTTGATAGAAAAACTTGTACTGTCTTGCACAAGTCATTGCTATTAGCTTTTCAATAAGCACAATTGTTTTAAAAAAAAATTTTGAAGGAAAAGAGGAACTGTTGGAAATAAAACTAGATGGGTACTAAGGGATTTATTTTTGTCACAATAAATGTATTGTTATTGTGATGAGACAGATTCATCTTTTGTTTCATGGAATGTGTATCAGGAAATAATGTTCTTTCATAGCTTCTTGAAAACCTGTAGAGTACATGAACTTTTACCAAACTTTTGTGAAAAGAAGTTGCTATATTTTAGACATGTTCAGGGGGAGATATTCTGTTTTGTTCTTCAAAGGGTATGTGACTACTATATTGGAAGATGCGAAAATTTACTCAAGTCATGCTAAGAAGTCAAGTGTTGATGCAGATGATGTGAGACTAGCAATCCAGTGTCGAACAGACCAGTCATTTACCTCTCCTCCCCCAAGAGATGTAAGTAAAGCTTATGTAGAGATTCATTATATAATAAAAGAACATGGATATTGATAACTATTTCCCTTTTCCTTCCCCTAGTTTTTGCTAGATATTGCAAGACAAAAGAATCAGACCCCACTGCCATTGATAAAGCCGTATTCTGGACCCAGACTACCACCTGATAGATACTGTTTAACAGCTCCAAATTACAGACTTAAGTCCTTGCAAAAAAAGGTAAGAGTTTTATGAGCCAAATGGGATTTCTGTTTGATGATGACATTTTATTAAATAGGATGCTCAAATTATTCAGTTTTTCTCAAGGTACAAACGTAGGTGCAAATACTAGTAGAGATCTCTGGGTGCTAAAGTATATGGAAATTATTTCTGGCAATTGTCTAAAATTATCTGCTGTTTGCAGATATTCTTTCCACCAATTTACCTTTTAATATTGTGTGTAAAAGAGGCTGTGTTGTTTAATGGTTTGCACCAAGGAGTTCAGGTTAGGTTTATCCTGGTGGACCATTCAGTCAGCTCAGCTGGAATATTGGGTAAAAGGCACAAAGTCATTGAAAATCAGACACAGAATCTGAACAAAGCTTTCCTGGAAAAACAAATGCTAAAGTGAAGACTTATCCTTTGGTTAGATTATTTTTGCAGAGGCTAAAGCAATGACTTACTATACTGAAAAAGCAAATCAAAGTAAATTGTATTGCTTCTTATTAATGTAATAGTAGTAGTTGTTGGTCACGTATACTGTGAATAGTACAGTAATTTTCAGTATTACTCAAAACTAGCAATGCACTTTCGGTATAAATGTTTGGTTAGTATCTGTAACTACAATATTGAAATTGGTTAGTGCTACCACAATATTAAAACACTGCTATAACTGTAGCAACACTTCCCTTGCAAACACTATCCAGGTAACAAGTTTCATCCTGAGCCAAAACAAAGTTTAGAAGGCCTTAGTCTGTAAGTGGTGTGTTTTTAAAATTAAATCTTTAATATAATTTCTTTTACACTTGTATAACTCAAACAGCTGTAGTTTTTGAAAAGGCTAGGATTCTGCACTTTGTGCATAAGCATGGTGGAGTGGTGGTTCCACAAGGCATCTCTACTGAGATGTAGTTCACAATGTGAGGAGTTTGAGAACCTCTGTCCCAGTGGGTAAATTCTGTGACATAAGTGTTGCATTGCAATAGGCTGTGCATGATCACATGTTTATATTTTGTTACTCTTCCATGTTGCAGTGGGTACATGTGCTATCATAGAAATAATCAATGGTTCTTAACACTGAAATGGTGTTTCTAATCTGAATGCATATATTCTCTCTCTACAGGTCTCTTCCTCTGCAGGAAGAATAACAGTGCCCCGACTAAGTGTTGGTGCTGTAAGTAGTAGACCTAGCACGCCTACGTTAGGTAAGAGAGAACTCGGTTATGGTTTGCCATATTGACCTTGCTAAGAAAAAACTTGAAACTTATGCAACAGTTCTAAATTTTGAAGAATATTCTTGCATGTTAAAAACCATCTTGGAGTATGTTTTTAAGGAACAGTAGACAACATCCAACTCACTAATTCAGTGAACTTTGATATCTTAACAACCTAATGAGTTTTTAGAAAAGTGCAATGGAAGTTAAATGAAAATAAATTTCTCTCTAAATTACCAAAGCTAGACCATTTTTACTTAGTATGTAGGAATGATAATACCATTCTTGTATTTCTGACCTGTTCTTTAAAATGGAAACTGTGGCACTTTTTCAGGAGAGAAAAATGAACTAGTTGAATGACTTTTTTTAAAATACAAACTACATTCTGTGGAGGGCTTTTACCCTGAACTATAGATTGAAAAAGATTTACTGACTGAGCTATTTTGAACCAGAATTTAAGCTGGGCACATGCAATTATATACATGTAACTGTGCATGTGCTTCTGGCCAGCTGGGAGTTTCACTGGTTGTGTTCATACACAAATGTATGCATGCTGCTGCACATAGCTTACTCTGCATATCTGGCCACTTGTTAGGATCTAGATCAAACCTAGCTATGAAGTATCAATGTATATTGATATTAATAGTAATTTATCTCTTTTCTGTATGAAAGTAGCAAGTTGTTTAAGACATTTTATGTAATGTAAAGAGTTGTGTATTTGCCTGCACTGAGTCCTCTAATGAAATCATTGTGTATTTCAGGAACTCCTTCAGCACAAACAGTAGCTGTTTCAACAAAAGTTGGCACTCCGGTATCACTGACGGGTCAAAGGTTCACTGTACAGATCCCATCCTCTCAGACAACAGTCAAATCAGGTATAGCATAAGTTACAAAACAGCAATGTCTTGAGACCTACACCACTTCTTTAAAAGACCACATATATTGGTTGTTTTGATTTTTTTTCTTTTCTTGAGGTGCAAGAGAACTGCATGGTGGATCTAGAGGTTCTAACCCTATTGATGACCCGTGTGGTTAATGTGATATCACATGATATTTGTTTGTTCCATTTTCTCTCTTAAAAACCTAGGAAGCTAGCCACACAAATAACATTAAGATTTAAAAGTCAAGCACCCAGAAGGCATGAAATGCCAGAATTAAGCTTGTCTTTTCAACTTTATTTTGGTCCTCAATTCTTTAGTCTTAACATAACCAGTACAAATGTACCAAAGCCATTGTTAGTCTTACTTAACTATTGAAATAATTCACTTTCTGCTGCTAAACAATTACAAATTATCTTAATAATAAAATTGTCATAGATCCTACTTAAACAAACAAAAACTTCCTTAAGGACTAAGCCTGATTAAAAACAAATTAACAAAAATAAGCAACCAGAGTACTAATACAGTAACTCCACACTTAACGTTGTAGTTATGTTCCTGAAAAATGCTACTTTAAGCTAAATGATAAGCGAATCCAATTTCCCTATTAAACAAACATTTTAATATTATACACAGCAATGATGATTGTGAAGCTTGGTTGAGGTGGTGACGTCGGGGTGGGATATTCCTCAAGGAATGCCTTACTGCTAAATGATGAACTAGCACTCGGCAGAGCTCTCAACGGTTAATACATTTTTGTTAATGTAGCCTCAGACTCTACAAGGCAGCACGAACGGAGGGAGGGGAGACAGCATGGCAGAGAGAGACAGACCCACACGGGGGTGGGGGGGTGAGAGAGAGACACGTATTGCCCCTTTAAGTACACTGACCCCACTCTAAGTACATTGCCTTTTTAAGTAGATCAAGTTGAGACCACAGCTGCTGCCAAGAAGCTCCCTCTCATATCCCCCACTGCTCTGTGGAAATGGGGTAAATTAACAGGGGTAGGGGGATATCCTGACATTCTTCTCCTCTCCCCCTTCTCCTTGCACAGCAAGCAGGAGGCTCTTGGGAGCAGCTCCTAGGCAGAGGGCAGGAGCAGCATATGGCAGTGGGGGGGAGGGAGGGCTGAACAGCTCAGCAATTGGGCTGCTGCTGTACAGGGAACTTAGAGGAGCGGGGAGCTGATGTGGGGGCTGCCGGTCCACCCTGGTTCCAAGCCCCCACCAACTTGCTCCAACGGGCTGCTCTTTCTGCAAGCAGTGGACAAAGCAGGCGTTTGTCAAACAGTGTTATAAGGGAGCATTGCACAACTTTAAACAAGCATGTTCTCTAATTGGTCAGCAACAAAACAATGTTAACCAGGACAACTTTAAGTGAGGACTAGCAAACCTGAAGGAAACAATATAGCAAATTTCAATTTAAGCTTTGCAACACATCCACAATTATGTGATGGAAACTCCATTGAACATTATTGAAAATAAACAGGAATATTAGCATGCAGCACACCTTTCTCCTTTGGGATATTACATGTCCTATTATAGGAAACTATATTTTCATTAGCTTGAAACATTAACTATTTTTGTGTGGTGACACAATGGCAGCTAATAAACACTTTTCTTTTCGTTTTAAATACAGCAACGCCTACTACCCCTACAGTTCAGAACGTTCTGATTAATCCTTCATTAATTGGATCAAAAAACATTCTGATTACTACAAATATGGTATCATCACAGAATGCAGTCAGTGAGGCAAATCCATTGAAAAGGAAGCATGAAGATGATGATGATTATGATAATTTGTAAAGGGATACAATCCAGTCTCCATACTTTTTCAGAGGTGTGATTCATATTGAGTCTGATGCCAAGTTGGAACTTGCCAAAATGTTGTTCACAAATTGTGACAGTAAGTGTGTAAATATTCAGAGTTAATGGAATCAGGAGAAAAATGATAGTGCCAGGATAACGACTCTGCAATAAAAGCTGTTTTTTAACCTTGTCTGTGATTCAAAATGGCTTTTGGTGCTCACTCACCATGATGTTCATTATCATTCAGGATTTTTGTCTTGTACCATCGTTATGTACATCTTTCCCTCTCGAGTGTGTTGCTTGTAATTCAAATAGAAATGCTTGAAGTTTTAAGTACAGCTTTTCTTACTATATTTTGACTTAAGAGAATTTTTAAAAGGAGTCAGAGGTAGGTGTAGAATTTGAAAGGACAACTTTTTTTTTTTTTTTACTAGGTGTGAAGTTGGTGTCAATTTTTAAATAACCCTGAAAGTCTTGGTTTAGTACTTGAGTGTTCTTTTTCTGCTCCTGAGCTGCTACTCCTAATATGTCTCCTTTAAAGTAAATATCTTTCTCTTCAGATTAAGTGTTTTCATGCCACCTCAAATCTGGAATACCATAATTTACCTTAGGGCATATTGTTTTTTAATATATCTTCTCATTCACCTGCAGCTGCCTATGAAGCATGTCTGCAGTGGTCCCTATGTTGAGTTGATACAATGAATCAGGGGCAGGGTATTAAAGGGGGTGGGGGAGTACATAATGTCAGAGTAGGCTCCCTCCCTGCCCCTGTGCCACTCTGGGAAGCGGCTGGAACCAGGCAGGGGTCTGTGTGTTGCCCTGGGAGCTTTGGGGGAGGTACCTGGAAGAGCGTCCAGGGCAACACACAGACCCTGGGGCTGCTGCCCCACCCCCAGTTCTGGCCGCTTCCCAGAGTGGCATGGGGGCAGGGCAGGCAGGCAGTCTCCCTTGCCCTCAGTGTATGCTAGGCTGGACCCACCCCCTGAACACCCTGCCTTGAGCCCCCTGCTGTGCCTCACACCCCCCTCCTGCACCCTCTCTGGGCAGGAAAGAGGTGGAGGGGGGGCAGGGCTGGGCAGGAGGTGGTCAGTGGTGCAGCCCTCAGGCCAATGTACTAGTCCTCATGGGGCCCTTGTAGTCATTTGAGTTTGAGACCCCTGCATTAGACCAACTGCCGGTGATAGAAAGAGCTCTGCATAGCTCAAAAGCTCTCTTTCACCAGCAGAAGTTGGTCTACTTAAGGATATTACTTCGTGCACCTTGTTACTCTTAAGCTAAGTTAGTAAAGTAGATTTGTTTAAAGACAGTGAATGTGCAACTCACACTGTTTTGAGTACCAGTGGAGGTGGTGAGAATTAATATAGTAATACTGTGGTAGGATATATGAAAACTTGCAAAAGAAGAATGTGCTACATGCTACCAGTCACATTGGACTGAGCACTTTAGCCATTTTGAAAACGGCCTAGTCACTTTTAGCAAATCATTTGGGCTTTTACAAAATAGATTTCTGGTAGCTTCATAATTAAAGTGATTGTGGCTTGAAAGAAAACAGTACTCTGCAAGCAATAACTTTGAGAGCTGAAATAGTTGACAGTGACAGTCCAATAAACTATATAAAGTTACCTTGCATCTTCAGTTGGTGTAGTTCTTGGCTGATGCTCAATGGGAGGGCTGTTTTTCCTAGTACACTAGGAGCAAGGCACACCATATAAGTGGAGAGTCTCAGCATAGGAGCAATTAGCAAGTAGATGCATACAATAACAATGCTCATGCAAGAAGCCACTTTGACCACTTTCAGGAGTAGTGGCCAGTAGCATAGCTGCAGCATGCGGCACTGGGAAATGCTGGAAGATCATTCTAATTGCTTTATTTAATGTTATGTCAGATCCTGCATTCCACAAGTCAGTGCTGTAAGCTAATTGCCCCTAGAAAGTAGTTTCTGGATTGCAGTTTTAATAACTGTACAGCCAGCTGAAAATTCACATCAACCAAGGAGTTCTTCCAAAGTGGAAGAGTAATAGGGATGAAATTCAGGGTCTTCCTTAAAGTAGGGAAAACCTTGACATTTCAAAATGTACAAAGACGGGACTTGCAATTTGTGCAGATACCTGGGGAAAAGAATTCAGTTAGTAACTCAGACCCCTCCCCAGCTAGTTCCCATCTACAGTAGTTGGGGATTTTTTTTTTTTTGCTACTGGTTGTCACATGCCATATAGACAGTCCTAATATACCCTCCCCTCCATTTTTAAAAAACAAAAAACAAAAAAACCAACCATCCAAAACAACTTTAACAGGCTTCAAACCTGAGATTAATATTTTTTTTTGCCTCCACTCCTCCCCTTGGAAAGCTGTTCCAGAACTTCACTCCTTTGAACAAACATGAGAAGTGAAACTACCACAGCAGAACTGCTAACTACTTACAGAAGAGGGGTTTTGGCTTACAAAGTTAACACTCTTTTACAACCACATGCCTTTAAAGCTACATTCTCCCCAAGGATAACTGTGCTTATTTGAGTCACTACAGTCATCCTCTAGCAAAGGAGCCATCTGTACATTAGCTAGAGCAGGCTGCACTGCTTCAGCTTCAGGGGGTCCTGTAGTTCAGTTCCTGGCATGGACAATAGAAGAACCCAGTGTGCTGTAGTGAACAGGAACAAGTACAAATGGCAATACTTTTTCCTTATAAGTCAAGAAGAAGAGAGAATTAGACAACGCCATTTGTGTTTCCTGTCCTCTCAAAAGTATAGCTATTGAGCACAATTCAGCCTAGCAGCAAGCCCTGTGCTTGGTTGGAGCAGTTGCTGGAAGTTTTACTAACTACATGCATTGCAGTACAATTGGACATGTTGTCAAAGAACTTTGATAGTTGCAGTTCTCACTGACATGATCAAACCTCATTGTTTAGTCCGATCAACCTGAGTTAGAAAGTTACTGAGGCTCTGTGAAGTAGGTGCTGTTAGAATTGCTCAGAACATAATGCACTGAGAGCTTATGCATTTTCATACTACTTTATTAAAGCTACAAAAATTTTAAAAAAGTTAAAATTACTAATATTCACAAACACAAGGGCTAGTGAGAGTCATTTCATTAATGAGGCACCAGTGGCCTAGAGGGAGCACACACTGACAAGTTTGCTGTGTTAGCTAGTTTTAAGACAACAAACAGTGCCTCACTGAGATAAAAGCACCACGAGGGCTCACATGGTAATTTGGGCAGGAATTCCTTTTTCTGCATTTGAAGGAAGGGCCCAGTGACCAGTGCAATTCAAAATGATCTTTTAAGAGCAATGCAGGTAAAACTGTTCACAGTTCAGGATGCAACTGGAATGCATGGGCTAGATGAGTTTACTCTGCTCACTAAATATTCCAAAGAGAAAGTAACTCTTCCCTCCATTGTTCTGGTACAGCAAACATCTGTTCAAGCAGATCTAGACAAACAACCCAGGGAGAGTTGCTGTCCCATATCACAGCCAGCAGCCGAGACTTGTTCCTTCTGAAGTTTTATTTTGTAGCAATAGATCCTGTTAATCATTTAAGAGTTAGTGTCTGAGGTGGGAAAGGAAGTGCGACACGGTAAAATTAAGGCACAGGTAGTCTCCCTTGCCCTCAGTTGTCCTCCTCTTTGATGGGGGTACAGCCGGAGAAGAAGCTGGTGTTACTACTCAGCATTCGCTTTTTCTTCTTTACTAGTGGTAGTTGGTTCTCCTGGGACTCTACATCTCCATTTATTAAGAGTGCAGCTGTGTTGGCCTTCTTGACAAACACATCTTGCTCAGTGATCTCTTTCAGGACCTGGTAAGAAAATGAGGCTATTAGCTTGAGTTGCCACAACACTCAAAGAAACCAGCCAATCCTCCCTGAGACTTGGAAGACATCCACAATTGCAAGCTGCCTTCCCCAGTCACTAATGGTAATCCACAAAAGCTACTCTATTTTCTGTACTTTATGTGTCAAAACTCTGAAGAGATTTATAAAGTGGGGCAGAAAGAAGTTGGGTGGGAGGGAGCAGAATCCAGTGTACTTAGTTGGCATAAGGACACGGAATCAATTAGAGTGAGGTAGAACCAGGTAAAGCGCCAACATGTCAATGGCTAATTTGACAGCCAAATGGTCTAATTCCCCCAGGCTACTCAGAAGATTGGGAATAAGCAAGAGGCAGTGAAATTGCCTCTCAGTTTTCTCCTGATTTAGTGCCCACTCCTAGCCATGATCATCATACAGCAGCCAGTGGCTGGAAATAATCAATTCCACCCATGCTGCCCCATTTCTGATTTGTACCTTCTTGGTTGGAGTGATACATATTGGTTCAAAGAAGGTCTCCCCAGCAGTCACTTCCGTGGGATCTTCCAGTTTGAAGGATCCTTCAGAATCTCTTGTTTGGTCCTCACTCATAGGACCATCCTGGGGACAGACATGCACATTAGCCTAGGCCAGTGCTGCCCCATCAATAAATCTTATTCAGGAAATAGACTTATGGATCCTAGTATTTTACTTCCCCTTGCTGTGAACAGCAACTCTAGAGAAAGAGTCACGGGCACTAGAAGGCACATGTTATAAGGCAACTGGTTCTTCAAGGTGATAAGGGATCAAAAATCAGCTAATTTTGCTTTCTAGGTTACCAGGCTGGGAGGTTTGGAGCAGAGGCCTCCCAGTACCAGGCTGCTAGTCAAACTCAAATGCAAAAGGCAGGTAGGGCTACTATTCGGAATCATAAATGATCAGGATGGTTTGTGAGGTAGCTAAAACCAGCTAAGTTCCTCTTCGGATGTTTTTTAAAAAGCCATGAATAAATGGAGTGGAGTAAGTTTTTTGTAGTTTGGACCAGAGGCACAAGTTCATGTCAACTATCAGGCAGAAGGGACTGCCATTACCTATCCTCCGAGAGGCATCTTCCAGGTTGCAGCAAGTTAACCCAGAAGACTGGAGACCAGTAGAAAGACTCCCACATTCATATTCTTTAATCCTGCAGGCTGACAAAGCAGGTGGAGCTACTAACATGGCAAGATGCACCAGGTGGATTATACTCAATGACATTTACAAATGTTTCCAACATAGGTTACCAAGTTGTATGTGTAGGCACCACTAGCTTATGGATGCCCATGTTTGTCTTTCTGAATTAGATTATATGGAAGTTATTATTAGGCAGATGTTGGGTGCATCCAGCACCAAGTGCCAAATGCAGTACTACTCACCAGCAGGCCAGAATCACGGTTTCTACATTTTGTTGCATCACAGTTACAGCCTGCAGTACAGCCTAGCTTCTGCTTCCTGCAGCCACACTGCCTGTTTCCACATCGGCCCCGGCAGGAACACTTAAGAGAAGAGAGCTCAATGTAATAACAGTTCCACTGCTGCTGAGCTGTGTCTAGATAGCCACAGCAGAGGGTCTTTACCAGTGCTAGTATTGGACACCAAATTGCATAATGACCCTCATCACCTCACTGCCACTCTAGCCCCAGAAAAGAGAGATGCAAGTGATCATGTGACCCACTGAGCCATCTCCTGGGTTAATGTTCATTCTGAATATTGGTGTTTCAGCACCACCACGATAACTTTCATCGCCTTGCCAGGTCAAATTCAAGCTTGAGACCTTTCCATGTTCCCATTACGCATGCTAGCAACAGCCAATCTCACTCACAGGTCTAAGTGCATGAAACTAGAGTTTCTCCCAGATAAAGCTAATGCACATCCCAGTTCAGAAGTAAAAGAGTTATATTGGTTTTGTGGCACAGTTTTAAATTCTAAGCGTGAAGTACAGTCAGCCACTCTCACCCCTGCAATGGAGGTTCTGAAATTGCCTAGTTTTTAAATAAGGTTTGAGCACAGCAGTTCAGAATTACAAACTCCCTTTGATGCCAAGCAGCAGTTTCAATGCGGATGGCCCCCACCCTTCAGATCAGTTGAGGAGCCTGCATGTAGCTTGCAGATGTGTCAGAGTATACATTTTACACAAAAGTGTATCTGTTTAAAAAAAAAATTTGAGGGAGAAGGCAGTCAGCCTTCGTAGGGGATCAGAGCACTGGCTTTGGGGAAATTCAAGCTTCGAATGGCCCATTGGTTCTTACTGATTTAAGCGTCCAGCACATGCAAGCTCCATCCACACTGCCTCTCCCTCAAAAATCTTAGTAGAGAGCAAGAGCCTGAACAAGGCATCACTACAGGAACCAGGAAGGAAGGGAGAGTTCCCACAAAGTTTAACACATCTCTCTACCTCCCAAATGCCATTCCTTAGTTATATGCATGCGCTTCATTTGATACCCATCACTGCTTGTGGAGAAAGCTGCATGGTACCAGTGTCATCAATATTTTTGCCTCTTTATCATCTCCCACTCATCTTCTATTCCGTCCCCCTTTCCCATCCTACGTGTTGTGCTTAGTGTTCCATACCCATCTTCTCCCCACGGAGTCTGCAGTCATGTACACATAGCCCTGACTACTCAGCTTCTTTTGCATCACACGATAGCTGGGACCGTCTGCAGGAGGACTTTGCAATCCTAGCCAGTTTCTCTCTGGAACAGCCACATGCATGAGCCTGGCAGTTCAGAGAGTTACAAACTCCTTTGATGTACAGAAGTACTGCTGCCCTGGAGCATTTAACTACTTTTGCTGCTATCTGAAGTGTTCAGGTGGATGGCAGACAACAATCCATCCAAAGCACTACTGGCCACAACTAAATGCCCTCTGGTGCTGCTGGAGTAAGTGGCTTTTGCTTCAGAATGCCAGCACAAACCCCACAGTTCAGCTGTGTTTCATTCTGTATGTGCTAGGCAGCATCATGACATATGTAAGTGGCCCCTCAGTCAGAGCTAGTAACCCAAGCCAGAGGCAGAGAAAGGTAACTGGATCATACCCCTGATAGGCTTTTCTTGGATCCTTTGGCTGCTTTTATTGGCACCCACTCTGCATCTTCCATCTCCCCTCCAGACTCCCCAGATTCAGAGAACAGCTCTTGCACATCCATTTCTGGTGTCTGTGCACGGGGTTTTGCAGTTGTCTGACGGCGTATCTTTGGCTACAGATGGAAATTAGATGGTTTGAGACCTCCTAAGGAATGTGTCAGAATTTGGACTACTCCAGAGTCCAAGCAGCATTTCACACCCAGCTTACTTGAACAGCCAAGAGAACTGCAGGACCAGGGAGGTGCCAAGTCATCAGGTTGGCAGGGATTCTTAACTGTTCAAAGCAGCAGCTGGGTTAACCTGTTATCTTTAAAGTTTGCAGAACTTTGGTGCACTGCCCTATGCTACACAGCTATGACAAGTGATCCTAAATCACCACATTATTCCTAGTGGTTAGCATGTTTGCAGGCCATAGGTTATACTGGATTTCTGGTTTCTTGCTCCCTGGCTCAGCAAACGCTGGCAGTGCTGCAGAAGAAGCAGCCTGCTTGCAAGGGTGGGGACAAGGCAAACTGTATCAACATACAAGGTGCGACAGCTTCCTTTAGAAAGAAAAGGAGCAGCAGTGCCCACTGGTTCCAAAAGGATTCTAGTTCTTTGCTAAAGAAGAGGGTGGGGGGAATTCTTGGGGCCTGCCTAGGGCAGATGATGCATCTATCCCAGTCTTCAGAACAAAGAAGCTTAATAAAGCAACTCAGGTTTGTTAGCCAGTATCTTTATCCATACAGAGCCTGGTCAGTCACAGAGAAGTGTGGCAATTAGCACATGGCAGTTGTTTACCTTGGGTGGAATATAATCAAAGGGAGAATCTGGGGACTGAGTCGGCATTTGCTGAATGTGTCGGAGCTTCTGTCCGCTGGCAATTTGGTGGAGTATTAATTTCTGTTAGAAAAGATAATGAATTTCACTGCATCATAAGTAGCCAAACCTAACAAACCCTGCCACCAATATGTGCACAGCCACCTGGCAGCTCACTCTTCCCTACCTGTTTGAGGGATTCATTCTCCTGGAGAAGCTCTTGGTTCTTCTCACAAAGTTCCCTCATTTTCTCAAGCTCTTCATCCTGTTCTCAAGAAAGGATGAAATCTATAGGGTTATTTAGGGTCTGAGAGGTAGAAGTGCTTCCAAACTGCTGGCAACAGATTGTTCAAGTCAGAAGGAGGTCTTGCTCAATGCCTAGGAGTGCTCTGCTCTTGCACATCCACAGAGGTGGCCTCCCCACCAGGCTCCAACATGAGACTGGACCTTCAATTTTGAGGTCAGGAGGAATACAGGCCTCACTGTCAATAACTTCCTCTGTCCTACCAAACAGGCCAACAGTTCCCTCTCCTCATGTTACAGTCTCCAAACTTTTAACACATTCCTTACCCTTCCGGGACAATCTATGACCTAGGCTAGGAAAGCTCTGCTTCAGTAGCTCGGCCAACTCTCTCCTTCCCTAGCAATTTGCTATACTAAAAATTCTAGTAGCTTTGAGGGAGAGAATAGTGTATTCCACTGCTGTTTGCTACTGTAGGGCCCATCCTGGAGCTGGTGCTTTCAACATTTCCACTGTTGGATTCCCCCCCAAAGGCCCTTCATCACTGAAGGCAGACTGATGCTGCACTCAGCATGGAGCTAACACTATTCCTTTGGTTGGCCCAAGCATGCAGAAAAACAACTTATGTGGGGCTTGTGGAAGCGGAACTGGTCTTTGAGGCAAGTCTGTTGTCACTTAGTTTGCTTCTTTTGAAGGAGCATTTATGAACACAGATTAGAGGCCTAATATTCCAGCCATCTACTAGCAACTACTCCAAACAGTCTAGTCTACAGATGGAGAGCAGCATGAATAATTTCCATTGTTACTCAGCCACTCTGAAGCCCTGCTTCCAATGGCAAGGAGCTGGCATTGCTACAACAGGGGCAATGGGGGGACACCCACATTGAAAATGCTCCTGCACCAGGGGACCACTCCATGAAGAGGGAGCCTGCCACAGCCGAGTCCACCTCCAGCTAATCTACCTGGAACTTGAGCCGCTCAAGTAGCTGTTGCTCATGCTCTGTTAGAGAGTCCTCCAGCTTCTTCTCTGCTGCTTCTTTCTGCTGCAGTTGGCTAAGCAGGTACAGAACCTACAGGCAAATTAACACAGCTTAGATGAAGAGGATGCAGACAGTAACAAAACATGTTTTTAAGGGATAAACCCTTAAGGCATGCCTGGCAGTCTTGACATTCTCAGTAGACCTGGAAGTTTTGGGGCAGCTGAAGAGATGGTGTGGTGGGCAATCTCTAGTAGGCAGACAAGTTGTAGGACACAAGTAAGCTAGTTCTTTGCATCCAAGCATAAAAGAGTAGTCTGGGCCCACTTGAAAACACCACCTTGTGTTCAGATGCAGCAAGTTTGTGCCTTTGAATGGAGCTGAATAAAATGGTTCTCTTTTTACCTCAGTAAGACCATTTAGCACCATTAAAAACTTTAGAAATGGAGGCCAGAAGACAGATGAGGGAGACTTCCTAAGAGGTAATTACATCAGGTCTCCTGCCAGAGGCCAATAAAGCCTCATGAAAATAGGGATTTTAGGTTGGTTGTTTGTTTTTTTTAAAATAAAAGACAGGTTGCAAATTGATTTTAAATTTAACCCTTTTTCTCTTAAGGAAAGAAATACTTGGATCTAGGTACTCTTCTAATACTTGGATCTAGGTACTCTTCTTCCTGGGCAGACCTTTAGGAACCTTTTTGCAGAGCAGCTCCAAGGCATTTGTTTAAAGCCCACAGAAACCAAGCAGTGGTAATCATGGTGCTCCTTCGCCTCTGGGTTTTACCTTTTCCTGATGTTGCTGCTCCTGCATCACCAACTGACTTTGGAGCTCAGCCTCTATCTCTGCCACCTGGTTTCGCTCTTCAAGCAACATTTTCTGCATGTCTGCACAGTTAGCTTTGCTCTGTTCCAGGCTGCTGTGAAGTTTGCTTTCCTCCACTTTGGAGGAAACCAGCTGAAAGACATCAGTAAGAAGACTACTAGAGAAAATGGGTGTCACTCTCCACAGCCTATGAGTGGGACTGGACATCAGCAACAAGGGTGCTGGAGTCAAATTTAGAGCTAGACACACCTGAAAATCATCATCAGGTATCCCCCGCACACACACTTCACTATGGAAACAGACAGAATAGGCAGCACTGACAACAGTTACTAGAATGACTCCACCATCGTCTATTACCTTTGTTTCTGCATTTCAGCATGCCATTGTCTCCCCCACTTCTCAGGTATCTCTTGATCCCACCTACCTCATTTGTCTCCAGTCTTCTTGGACTTGACATCTACTTCTCCTGCCTTGAGTTTCTAACTCTCTCCTTTATCCTCTACAAGACTGGTTTCCTCCCCCTCCCTCCACTCCATCTATGCTTCCGTTATGAGTGGCCTTTCCTTGGCTGAATCTCTAAGTCTCTTCTGTTATCCTTCAAAGTTACCCACCACACAGAAAGACAATTACTCCCTATCCTGACATTTATAGACTGTGCTTTTCATTGCTGACTACTCCTTCAGGGATGCTTTTTATGCTGCTTTCCCCTCCTCCCTTGCACTCAGGGTACTCCCAGAGATTTGTCCTCTGCCCTCACTGCCCCTGGGCAAACTCATTTGCTCACAAAGATCTGATTAGTGTCTCCAGGCCAATGCCTCCAGATTTACTTTAATTTTTTTGTGGATTTTTTTTTTTTTATTTTAAACCTTTCCTCCTGGGAGTCTCAATGCCAACTCAAAGCCATCTTCCTCACCTCCCAACCATAGACATTGCTAGTAAATTCCTGTTTCTCCACAACCCATGCTTCCAGTTTCTGGAAGTCCCAATCAGCCTTTAATTGTATCATACCTTTACTAATGCAACTTGCTCCTTTCTGGCTTTCTTTGCACACATCCCCCCTCACTCTTAACCTTCCAAAACTCTGCAGCAGAAAGTCACATGCCTCATTTGTAGCTATGACCAAGTTCAGCTCTTCCCTGATCATCATAGGCTCCCCCATACCTCCTGTGTCAAATTCAAGTTCTTCCTTTTCAAGGATGGTGTCTCTCCTCCCAACCCATTTGTCATGGATGCATCCTGTGTGTGTCTTTTCCCCCACACTTGCCTCCATGCTACTCCCCAGGTCAGGAATCGCATTCTTACCCCATCCAGCATGCCTCTTCCCTCTCTTTATCCTCCCTGCCCATATAACCCACTTCAAGGAGACCAACTATTGTTTTAAAAGGTTAAGACCATCTATGTAACCTTGAAATTAATGCACTATTCACCCAATCATCATCATGATCTTTTTATGACCCTTATCCAGGGGTGAAAGTCAGTCTAGAAACTTACCAGAACAGGGCTGGGCTGGGGCCAGCTCTGGCCCCTGGAAGGGGTGGGGCCTTGGGCAGAAGAGGCGGGGCTGTGGGAGGTCAGAGCCAGCCCTGGCCCACCCTGTACCTGCAAGTGCCTCATTCCCCCTCCCCGGGGTAACAGCGGCAGCCAGGGGCTCTGGCAGCAGTTTAAAGGGTCCTGGGCAGCAGCGGCAGCCAGAGCCCTGGGCCCTTTAAATCGTCCCTGGAGCCTGCCAGAGCCCTGGGGAAGCGGCAGCGGGGCTCCGGGATGATTCAAAGGACCTAGGGCTCAGCTACCGCCCTGGGCCCTTTAAATCGCTGCCCCAGCCCCGCCGCCACTACTCGAGGGCTCCGGCAGCGGGGCTCTGGCAGCAGTTTAAAGGGCCGGGGGCTCCAGCTGCTGCTGGGAGCCACAAGCCCTTTAAATTGCACCTGGGGAAGCTGATCCACCCCGGTACAGCGCACCGGCTCTTGCCAGTACGCCGTACCGGGGCATACTGGCTTACTTTCACCTCTGCCCTTGTCACAGCCCCTTCCTGTCATGTATCACCACATTTGTCACTTCCTTCTATTCTTGTCTAACCTGAGATTATGAGCTCTTTGAGGCAGACATGTCTATGGTTATAGCTAATAAATACAGTGTAGCAATCCCAAACAGATGGGTGTGCCACAATGCAGAAAGAATTTACCTCTCCAATCAGGTATTTCAGGGCACATTTTGCCTCTAGAATAGTTGCAATAGTTTCCCAGCGTTGCTTCACCCGGTCTCCATTGTCGGCATCCAATAGCTTCTGCTGCAGATCTGCTATCTGGGCACTCCTTTGGAAACAAACACACATTTGAGCTCAAGGAAAAGAATCTGGAGTAGTTCTTGGATAACACTAATGTCATATTCCCAAAACATTACACTATGGAAAGCAGCTTCAGTTAGTTAAAACTTGATTGTTTGCACAATGGTGCGGTCTGCTGCAAAGCTGCATTGGTGGGTCAGCTGGAAATTCATTCTCCTGAATCTGTACCAAGCCATTGCTTCAGCATCATGCAAGTAGGTGCTGTGCTACCATCTTTCAGATAAGCAAAAATGGACATACATCTCTTTTGCATAAATAGTGTTCATAGCCCCAGTATCTTGGAAATTCTCACTGGAGAGCTATATTCTGCCTGAAACTACACAGAATAGGTCAGTTGTGTTTCCTATTCTTTAGCCATTCTGTGAGACCTGGGAAAAGTACAATGGTGAACGTGTAAGATACCTTGAGATGATGGTGCTATAGAAATGAGAGCTAGTTCTGCCTGCTAGAAGCTTCATGACACTCCCTTACCTGAGCTCCATCTCTGTTTCCAGGCTTTCTATCTGCTTTGTGATGGAATGGTCTATTTCTGAAGCCTGCACATCTGCGATCGAGTATGTACGTCTCTGAAGAGAATTGCAGCAAGACACAATACGAAATAAATTGAGGTTGGAGAGGCAGGTGGAGAGTAAGAACAACCTAGTGCTTGAGCAGGGGTGGGTAAGCCACGGGTCACATCCAGACCGTCGGACCTTTTAATCTGGTCCTAGAGCTCCAGCCAGGGCATGGGGTTGTGGGCTTTCTGCACCGCCCCCGGAAGTAGTGGCATGCCCCAACTCCGGCTCCTACGCGTAGGGGCAGCAAGGGGCACCACACATTGCCCCTGCCCCAAGCGTCACAGGGGCCATGCTGCTGCTTCCAGTACCTACTGTTAGGGCAGCGCACAGAGCAGCCTGGCCACGGTTCTGGGTAGGAGCCGGAGGGGGGACATGCTGCTGCTTCCAGTAGCTGCTAAAGGTAAGCGCCGCCGGAGCCTGCACCCTGAGCTTCTTCCTCCTGCCCCAACCCCAGCCCTGATCCCCCTCCCACACCCCCATCGCTGCATGGAGCATCCTCCTGCACCCCAAGCCTCTCTCTTCAGTCCCACCCCAGAGGCTGCACCCCTAACTGGAACGATCCCCCTCCTCCTGGCCAGCCTGGAGCCCCTTCCCACACCCTGAACTCCTCATTTCTGCCCCCACCCCAGCCAGAACCCTCACCCCCTCCTGCACCCCAACCCCCAATTTCGTGAGCTTTCACGGTCCGCCATGCAATTTCTATACCCAGATGTGGCCTACAGGCCAAAAAATTTCCCCACCCCTGTGCTTGAGTCTGAGCTTTAGTTTAGACACTCAACACTTAAGATAGGGGTTGTATTACCAGGAAAGATGTTTATAAATAGTTCCTCAGCTGAAACTTGACCCTCCTTCTCAATTGAAGAAGGGGTTGTACACAAAACCTTTGATAGGGCAGAGGCCCATTCTCATGACATTGATGCCAGACTAATTGCTTTAGGGAATAGAACCATAAAGAACCAGATCCCCCGCTACCTCTTGTGCTACAACCACTTCTTCATCACTATTCCTTTCGTCAGCCAGAGGGGCTGTGGAAACATTCATCTTCGCTTCATAGGAGTTCACAGGCCCAGAATGGAGAAAACAAGTGTAGCAGTAAGAGGACGGAGAGTGAGTGTAGCTCTCAGCTATTGTTTCCCTGTGTGTCATTCACCCTGAGTTTTGGAGGTGGAGTCTCCCCAGCTTCCCTCTTTTCTCTAAGCTGCAGGAGTTCCTGGGCCAAGATTTTTCTATCCTCCAGAAGGTCAGAGAGGTGGCGCCGGGCCTCTTCAGTACTAACCAGAACCTCCACTTCATTTGCAAGCCAGCTCTGGAGAAAGACAGGACAGAGATAATAAACCACGGGTGGGCAAACTACAACCCACAGGCTGCATACGGCCTGCCAGCCGTTTTAATCCAGCCCTTGAGCTCCCACTGTGCCCCCTCTGGTTCCTACGCATAAGGGCAGCCAGGGGGCTCTGCTCCACACATTGTCCCCACCCCAAGAGCTGCCACTGCAGCTCCCACTGGCAGGGAACCATGGCCATTGGGAGCAGCAGGGGCAGCACCTGCGAACAGGGCAGTGTGCAGCAGAGCTGCCTGGCCGCACCTCCCCATAGGAGCTGGAGGGGGGACATGCCACTGCTTCTGGGAGCTGCTTGACGTAAGTGCCACCCAGACCCTGCACCCCTGAGCCACCCCCACACACCCCAAACCCCTGCCCTCCCTCTGAACCCCTTGGTCCCAGACCAGAGCACCCTCCTACACCCCAAAACCCTCACCGCTAGTCCCACCCAAGAGCCTGCACCCACAGCTGGAGCTCTCACTCCCCTTAGCCCCCCCAGCACCCACTCTGCCCCAGCCCCCTCCCACACACTCATCTCCTCATTTCTGGCCCCAACCGGAGCCCACACCCCCAGCCAGATCCCTCACCCCCTCCCACATTCCAACCCCAATTTCGTGAGCATTCATGGCCCACCATACAATTTTTATACCCAGATGTGGCCCTTGGGCCAAAAAGTTTGCCCACCCCTGTAATCAACTCTACTGGACATCGCAACAGTGGGACTTTGGTCACCCACGTCCTCCTCTGAACTCTTCCATATCTAGGGACAAATAAACTAGGTTGCCTCTATTTACTCCTAAAAAGGACAGGAAATTCCATGGCCCTCCCTGTTCTCCACCCATCAAACCCAGCCTCCATCTGTGAGCTAGTCAGGCAACCTTTGTGCTAGCTCATTATTCAAAGGGATGCATCGGGCAGTGCACCACCATGCTGATACCCACTTTTACTCGAGTAGCAGCTCCTTCCATTCCTCGGTTTTGGCTTTCTTTCCGTTTATCCACTACTTCACGCTGTTTCTGTAGAGCATCTTTCAGGCGCTTGTTAGCAGCTGCTGCCTGCAAAAAATTCCAACCACACGTACAATCATTTCCCCTCCCTGCATCCCTAGCACAGTGGAAACTGTTGAGTTGCTTAGCTTAATTTGATTCACAGCTCTGGGTGCAGGACTCCATGCTGCTGAAAGTCAGTCAGGAAGCATCTGCACGATGACATCTGCACAAAAACACTGCTGCTTTTAGCTTTAGCTGTGGAATAGTAGATCTACATTTATAAGAATCCGTTCTTCCTTCACTGAGCACTTGTAAAGCTAATACAGATGGGACGTCACGGCGCACAGGGCAGTATTAAGCATGAATAATACTGTGGAATAATATAGCTGCCTGATCTGCTTTTGGAATTATTGAATGTCAATAGCCTTTGGAGGAGAATACCTCTTAACTAGGGTCTTAGACATATTACAAGCCTCTTGGTTTACCTTTAGAATGCATTTTTATTATTAAGTCTATATGGTAGGTACATTATTTCCTGTGATTCTGCAGCCAAGTTGTCTCCAGAATACACCCACTGCAGTTGTGTACTAGAACCGAAGCTCTCATTTTAAAAGCATTTTTGTGTCAAAACATTTCTGCTTCTAGGCCTTATAGTTGAAGAAAACCTTCAAGAAGTGGACCCAGAGAAAACTGATGCAGTGCTGTCTTCTCACATCTGCAAACAGCCTGAGACAAGCTCTGCACAGTGTTAACTTCCCCCACTCACGTCAATGAGAAGTCTGAAGCCTAATGTCAACACTTTAAACATTAGCGATCTCATTGGTGATCATTTTAGCAGATCCAGCTAGTGTGCTTATCCATCATTGTTAGAACAGGTGGTAAAATCTAGGGCAGGCAGTGCAATCAAGAGTTACTGGGTTTGGGAAGGAAACAGTGAGAATTAAGAGGCAGAGTCCCAAATTTTTCAAGGGGGAGAGAAAAAAAAAAGTCACAATGCATCCCCTCTGAACTGATATCTTCAATTCATCTCTAAACCCCCAAACTGTTCCCCAGAATATCAAGAGTTCCATTTGTCCCCTGCCAAAACTCCAGTCACGTCTTCCAGACCTTGGGGGACTGATCTAGCAGATGCTGGCTCCTTACCTCTTCTGTTTTGCGCCTGAGGATATTGGCTTGATTCTGGAAGTCTCGTTCTAGTTTAAGCAGCTCATACTGCCTCTTGCGATCCTGGAGAGAGAAAAACTAGGCAAGTCAAAAAGTTGCAGGTCATATAAAGACATGTTTTACAGTGCACTTGTTTAGTCCATGACACAGACATCCTATATGCTCTATGACAGAAACACTGATCACTGTAAGCTTGAGCTGACTTAAAATTCAGGTGGCCCTTGTTGCTCTAGAATATGGTCTCCTACATCCTCTGGGGCTAGAACTGTTCTGCTCACATCATCTTGAGACAAGGACACTTGAGTTTTCAAGAGGCACAGAAACCCTATTAGGCCTGAATGCCACAACCTGATTTGATTAAGTTAACTGCTGTAATAGTAACACTTAACTATTTGCTCATGTAGTGTATTCTCTATATACCCTTGAAAGGGCAGAGGCCTCCTACTTCTATTTTGTGGTAAAGCTACCCCTAGGTACTAACGCAGTGGTATTTTTTCCTTCTGATTTAGATCGGAGTTGTGAACACTCTGCTGGCAGATCAAGGAACCTCAGACATAAACCAATTGTCAATCTGCCCATGACGTATAACTGGTGAAAGTTGGCAGCCTGCCACTCAGGCATATATGGAACAAGAGGCTTTTTGACCTATTGGTTTGTTATTCTCAAGTCACTGTAGAGATGTTATGTTTTCAGATGTTTATTTGTAAGTGGAGCAGAGTTTCACAGCCAACCCCTTAGGTAAGTTAACTCATGGCCAGCAGTGACTGTCCAGGCGATTAATGGCTCACTTACCCGTTCTTTCAACTGGATCACTTCCTTGTCCTTCTGCTGCTTCCACTGTCTAAATTTCTCAGCATCCTCTTTCATTTGGCGCATCAGCTGTACCCGCTGATTTTTCATTTCCTGCAGCAGGAAGTTACTCAAATACTTACACTTTGGATAGTTTTTCCAAGTACTCTTGACAAGAGGACATTACAAAACTTTGCCCACCCGCAGCACCAGCCTTTTGAGGATGTCAGTGCTTGAGACTAATGATTTCATCCTCTTAACCCCCACTTAAAGGGGTAGGGAAACATCTTGATTTTACACACATGGAAACCAAGTTAAAACAAAGTCAAGTGACTTGCCCAAGGCTTGGACTGAATGAGTAGTATAGCCAGATTTGACTCCCAGGCCTATACTTGTACGACAAGAGCCTCCTATCCACTCCATCATTAGCAACGCTAGTCACATAACTACAATTAAAGGAGTCTTGTCATACACAGGGTGATGCCAACCCAATAAAATGGAAGTTTTCACTATCTTCTGGCTGAAGTTGCTCCATTAAATGAGCTCAGAGGCTGCATATGGCAGTGTTAGTTACCCGAATCTCCTGGTTCAGTTTGGAGACTGTGCGCTCTGTAGATTCTTTCAGCTTCAAGAGTTTTGACTGTTCATTCAATTTCTTCTTTAGCTCATTCATTTGCCCTTCCAACTCCTGGAGTCTTTTCCTGCGGCGTTCACTCAGCCTGCAAAGAATCACCCTATAAATATATGCCTAGTAGAGCTATTCTCCAGGAATAGACTCGCCTTCTCCTTACTGTGAAAACAGACCCAGAATTGCTGTCCCTCACTCACCCCAGGACCTGACCATTGTATAAAGCAGAGTTTAGAAACTCTGGCTGTGCTTCTCAGCAACTCATTCAATCCAAAGGGAAGGTTGGAAGGGAGATGCACACTAGAAATCTATTTCCCAGGATGTAAGTAGAATGGTTGATCCTGGACAAGCCAAGAACATCTCCGCTACAAGATCAGTTCCCTTCAGGTGAATGAGAGCCAACTGCATTGCAAACATACCTTAAAACTCCCAAAAAGAGATGGACAGCAGCTAATCCCAGAGCCCAGGTTAAATGACTCAAGCTTGCAGGTTCACACAATGGAGCTAAAAACAACAACGAAGACATTCGGGCTAGGACTGAAGCCCAGGCTCGGAGACCCTCCTTCGTCACCTGTTTTCAGAGCCTGGACTCCAGTCCAAGCCCAAATGTCTTCACTGCTATTTTTAGCTCCATAATGCAAGCCCGATTCATTGGATCCAGGCTCCGAATCTTGCTGCTGCAGGGTTTGGGTTTTTTTGTTTGTTTTTTGCAGTGTAGATAGACATACCCATAGAGTCTGGAACTGGAATACGGTACATTCCCACTTAACTAGAATTTTTCAGATAAAGGAAATTCTAGTTATCTGAATCCACAGTGCATCCCCCAAGTAGCCCACTAATAACTTCTCAATTAACCTCTTCAGGCTAAACTAATATTCAGCAAGGAGTATAATTCATGCTATACCAGTGCAACAATATATCCACTCACAATCTGGTTCCATGGCTGCAGCATTGTGCCCAGTTCAAAAGTGCAGCCTGTAACTAGTTGTATCCATAGCAGCCTCTGTAGTCAGCCCTCCTCTCCCATCATGGAGCCCTGCAGCCCAGGACAAAACCCCTGCCAGTGACCATCAATGCAGGAATTTCACAGGCACTGGAATCACTGAGGGGCTGTGTCCAGCCATAGCCCAGGGCAGGCAACATATGAAGGAGGGGCTGACGCACAGAGCTCATTGGCTCATAGCCCGGAACGACAACAGTGGCCAATTGAGCAAAGCAGCTCCCCAGAGCATCTTCAGCCTGCAACTCCCACTGTATTCAGAGCTTTGCCTCCCAGCCCGAAGCTAGAGCCCAGATCAAAAATAGTACTTCTGTTTAACTGAATGCCTGGTTATCCAAAAGTTTCAGCTGTTCCCCAAACCATTTGGAAAAACAGGAGTAAACTCTAAATAGATTTAATCAGCAGACAGCAAAGCGCTTTAAAGATAAATAAGACTGACAAGTCCTTCCCAACAAATCAAATCAAGTATGCATTATTCTTGTTTTATTGATGGGTAACTGAGGCAGGGAGAGAACTACACAACATCAGAGTCTGTAGCAGGGCTAAGAGTAATGCTTTGGCTCCCTGTTCTGGGCATTAAGTCTCAAGGGCCTCCCCTTCCTCATCTCAACTCCTAGCAGGATGCACTAGGTCAGAATAGATTCTCTACAAGAGAAACTGAAAATTTACTCATTCAGAGTTGAGGATATTCCCCCCCCCACCTCACACTTTATGCCAGTCTGTAAGGTAAAAACATGATACAGTAGGCACCTTCCTACCCATGAACCCTTCCACAGCCTAAAAATATACTCATTGTCTCAATGAAATAGTTAAGGTTTGAGAAGCGATTCCCCAGAGCCCTCATGACCTGTCAGGGGTGTGAATTCAATTCCCTAGCTTGGTTCATTGTGTAGTGTGGTAATAAAAACTACACCCAGCACCTGAAGTGTGCAGATTTATCAAATGGGACATAGTCATGGAGGAGACAAGCCCATTCATTGCAACACAGTTTGGAATTTAGGATTTTATGTTTTATTTCAGTAGTCAGTATGTGCTGCAATGGCCAGTAGGGCTTTACTTGCCAGGCCAAGTGCCACTGATTGGTTCCAGTAGATGCTCATTTCTCTCATCTACTTGGCCTTTCTAGCCAGCCTTACTTTGCTTGGTTAACATCCTTCTTTGCAGTGTGAAGTGCAAGGATCAGTTCTTCCTTCTCTTTTTGCAGGCTGCTGACCTCCGACTCCAAGCCCTTGATATTAGTCTAGAAAGGAGACAGGAGCAGAGAGATTTCAAGTCTTGAAATCCCAATGGCTAGGGACAAGGCTAGATAAGGTCTTGGGGAACCATGTTTCCCTTCAATAGGATGGACAACTGCACTATTGTCGGAGGAATCAGAAGACTTCTCCATGCAGCAGCTGTAAGAGCCAGATCAATATACTCCTGCAGTTAGCCTTTAGTCTGGCAGTCATGTTTTGATCAATAAGTCAGGTGGGTTCAAAAATGATGGATTCCAGCACTTATAGGAGAGGAAGCCAGTTCAATGGCAGCAGTGGCCGAGTTCCATGGAGGCTAAGCAGTGCAACAGCAGAAGAGCAATTCCGAGGGGTGAGTTGGAAGACTGGGACTACATGGAACAGTCAGTAGCCAGTGTCCTGATCAGAAGCAGCAAGGACTGGCTGCTTAGAACGACGTGCAGCCATTTAGGCACTGCCATTTAGGCCACCTGTGGGCACCTACAGCTAGATGACTACCATTCCAGAGATGGCCGAGTCCTGTGACAGAGGCTCTCTCATACCACACCTCAAGACATATGGAGTTCTTACTATGAGAACCACCAAGGGAATGCTCATGTTCTGATTAATCCCTTCCCCCACTAGCATTACAAAACATGCACCTATGGGATGAAGAAGAGGACAACACTGGACAGATATTTCCATGGGCCTTCCTGGAAAGGAGCATTTACCTGGTATTGGGACTGTATTGGCTCCAGCTGGCTGTCATTCTGGGTCATTTTCTTGGCCAAGGCCTCTTTCAGAGCCAGGGCTTTATTTAATTCTATCAATGCTTTGGACATCTCTGCCTGGCGGAGGGCATGCTGGGTGGTGAAAGTATCTGGGGATCTCTTGCTGTCCTGGCTGGTTTCTGCTTGCTGGAATATAGACACAATTATTAGCCAGAAGAAACGAATTCCAAGGAGCTCCTCAGTGCTTGCATTGGCAGTTTGAGCATAGTTAGCAGAACAGTTGAATACTACTGAAGTAAGCAGCAGTTTTGTTTAAAAAAAAAAAAAAAACACAACAAAACATACCTTTATAATTTTAAGAAGGAGAAAATAAAAAAAACAGGAAAGGATACAGTAAAGGAGGAAGGATGGATGGTAGGAACTATAAAATACTGAACATATGGGATTAGGGAACGGGAAAGATGCAGTTACTGAGTGAATGAGAATATTTACATAGTCAAAATCTGCAGTATATCAGACCCCCCACTACTTACGGCGTCAGATTCTTGCTCAGAGTTTGCCATCTCAGCAACAGCTTCCATGGATGCTGCCACGTAGGCAGGACTTTCATCCTGTGTAGAACAAACAGAGCACTTTAAACGTACAGCAGTGAGAAGTGAAGTGAAGTGCAGTTAACAAGGTCTCCTTGCTGTCCATTTAGAGCAGCAAAGGCTTCTCTACACTCTCCTCTGATCTGGAAAAAACTCTCCTCTCTAGGAAGAGAAGGCCACTGGCATCCCATTTTAACAGCAGCAGTGAACACCTCTTTTGAACGCAGTCTCAATTGACTAGGCAAAGTTACTCCCTATCAGACATTTCCTGCACTGCACAGAATCGGCAGCCAGTTCCTTACGGGTGGTTGGAGCTTTGAGGGACATCTAGGAAGGGGAACATGAAGAATCATATATTAGACAAGGACATGGACATTTTCAAACAATTCCAGCTCCCTCCAATAGAGCTGTTTACTAGAAATACAGAAGCTAAAACCCTGAGCTTCCAAGAGTTGTTTTTGCACCCTGCATTACCCAGTCTTTGGGCTGTAAATTTGTGCAATAGTCTCACTTCACAGCATTCTTCTGAAGATATTCATTTACTCTGGAGCGAGCAGCTATCTGAGCATAAACTGGTCATTTTGTGGCTTTGAAGTTTCAACAGGAAGTCTATATTAAAGTAACTTGCCAAGAGCCATTTAACAGCCACACACCTGTGCAAAGGGCTTATTTAGCAGGGCTTTAAAGAAACCACTACCTAGCAGACTGGCACCATACCACTGAGTTCATCTCAGTAGGAAGTTCATTTGGTACAGGGATCTACCCATTCCCTAGGTCAGTTCTTACCTGCAACTGGACTATCACTTGCTGGAGATCACGAATCACTTCTATGTTCTCTTTGAGCTCCTGATCCTCCAGAGTTTCTACCAGCTTCTGCAGATCAAGTTTGCACCTAAAAAATTCAGACATGCAACTGAGTCCACGGGTATTGCTTGGCAATTGCATGACTGACTGCTCAATAGATAGGGTATTGCCAATATACTGCTCACTCTCCCTGCATACAGATGGACTTCGGAATAACAAATGCAGAGCCAATCAATTAAATGAACAGTGTTGCAGGGCACTTCTGCAGCACATGAAACTGGATGGGACTTACGCAGCATGCTGCCGGAGTTCCTCTAGTTTGGCATTCATCTTATCATTTTCTTGTTCTGTCTAAGAAAAGAAAACTCAATTAGATACTGAATTATAGAAGAAGAAGCAGGAAACAGCTATCTTCTTTGTAGCAATAGCTGCTTCATCATTCTACTGTTAAGATGACTCGCATTGTGATTCAGTACAGGTTTCTGCACAATCAGGGGAAGGTTAGTTCCCTTTAATTTAAAGTAAGTCTGGACTTTTCTCCAAAACCAAGAAAAGAGCAGGTATTAGGAGCTTTTGGGAGAAGTTGGCATGCAAGACACATTTTGACTCATTTAACCCTGGAATCACGAAGTTTGGCAGTACAACCACTGCGGGCAAATGGACTCCAAATGGTCAAGACACACAGAGCCACAGTGATTGATGGGAGAACTTGGGAAATAGAACAGTTGGTATTCAGTGTTGTATTCCTGTGGGTAATGCATTTTCAGAGCAAAGTGCAATGTATTCCAATTCTAGTACATGAGAGTCAAAACCTGCAGGCTTCAGAACCAGATGCATTCTGTAGCCTAACATCATATTGCTACTGGACATTTAATATGTTCCCTACAAATTCAGCTTTAGTCCTCCAGAGTCAGATGCTCCTGAATAGCATTAGAACACTGTTAGTGGTCAATTTCCAACAGGTAGGAAACAGTAGTGAAGAGCTTTTAGCTACACACATAGAATTTTGAGCCTTACCAGAAGGATTCTCTCCAACATCTGGGCTGTCTGACCAGCTGCCTCACTCAGACCTCGGCTCAACTTTTCATTTTCCTCCATCAGGGACTGGTTCTTCTCCATGAGGGACTGCAGATTCTCTGATGGCTTCATACTAATTGAGACAAGTGTTTATTATTTTAATGCCAATGAAGTGTTTACCGTTACAGACTGACAAAATACTGAATGAACTTTATTGAATTAAGTTAAACCTTATTGAATTTGGGTTAATACCTGTGGGATAATACCTGTTAATACCTGTGGGATAAACATTTTCATTTCCTATACAGTGTATGTAGTATTGTGAGATTTTATGGAACTTCTTTAGCAAGACGACAAAGATTACTGCAATCTTCGGAAGGTATGAGGAAGTTCAAAGGTCTTTTTGGAACAATACGTTTGAAATGGATTTCCTTAGGAAGTACCTTGGGGTGAAAGGAATGCAAGTTCTACCCCTCTAGATCCAACCTTCAAAGACACGCTTTGGAGAGGAGAGGAGAGAGAGAGAGACTCGTATTCTAATTGCCGACTTCTGGAAACTCCAGCTCAAAAACTCCTGGAACTGTATAAAAGAGTGGCCATTAAACTTGTCATGAGGGTACTTGTTCTCAGCTGAAGCAGTTATGAACCAGCAACTATAAGGAAGCCCCAGGGGAGTGTTGGAAGACTTTTCTTGCCACAATACATTAGGCCTACTCTACACAACACGGTTAGGTTGACACAAAGCAGTTTATGTCAACCTAACTATGCATGTACCTATACTTACAATCAGTCTCCCACCACTGTAAGCACCCCGTTACGCCAACATAGTAACATCAGCTCCCTGAGCAGCATAGAGCCACAATCAGTGTGTTTATGTTGACACAGTGCGAGTGTAGACACTGCATTATTTATGTTGACACTAACTGTCCTCCAGAGCTGTCCCACAATGCTCCACACTGACTGTGTTAGTCAGCATTGCAAACTCCAGTGCCCAGGCGTCACAGAGATCTGCAAGTCCCTAATCCCCTTTAAAGCCCTGCAAATTGTTGAAATTCCTTTTCCTGGCTACTAGACTTGGCGATCATAACTAGCAGCTCTTCATTGTCGAGTGCAACTTTCCAGCTGACTACATGCTCCAGATGCACTCATGCCTGGAGTAGACAGGAGATATTGGATATCCTGGGCCTGCAGGAAGAGGAGGCTGTGCAGGCACAGTTGTGGACCAGCTGTAAAATGTTGACACTATGAACAAATTGCTCAGGGGATGCAGGAGAAGAGGTATGACAAGCACCAGCAGCAGTACTGTGGGAGAAGCAAAGGAGTAGTGGCAGGCGTACCAGAAGACCAGGGAGGCCAATGATCAAACTGGGTGCCAAGCCACACAGACCTGCTGCTTTTATGAAAAGCTGCATACCATATTGATGGAGACACCACCACCTCTCCCACAGCACCGGGGATACCTCTGAGGGCCCCGAGTCACAAGTCCCTGCCATGAACAGTGGAGGTAGTGGATGAACAGGCATATGGGAGACAGGGGACCAGGGAATCCAGCTACGCAGCAAGCCAGGACCTGGATTTGTTTGTTTTGACTCCACCACAGTCAAACACAGGCAAGCCTGATACAGGGAAAGGAACCATTATTTTCAATTACAAGGCTGGCACTTTCAAAGTTGCAAGACACGGTCTTTTCATTAATTTATTCATACAACCAAAAGAGGTAGAATTGCTATCTGCTTTTCATTCCCCTCCAGGATTATGTGGGGGCATGCACAGTAGTGTATGTACACAGGGATGTCCCTTGAATCCTCCTGAGATCACAATGATACTCTCATGAGAGTACTCTGCCAAAAATTTCTAGGGAGAGCTGCCTTATTTCTTCCTCCACAATAGGACAGGACACTTTCCCATGCCACTCAGCGATAACTTCAGCAGACACTACTGCAATACACAGACTAGCAGCATCTGGGCCTGGGTTGCTTCAGAACATAAGCCATGTGTTCTCTGCCTTTGTTACCCTCAAGAGTGAGATGCTAGCTAAAACCACCATCATCTGTGGAAAACAGTGCCAGCATTCAGTGCCATTGCCCTATGCTACTAGAATCATGCAACAGAGCAATTCCCTCCTCATTTCCACATCCTCCAGCAGGCCATACTGACCATGGCTGGTGATGTCACTGGCACTATTCACAAGCAATCCCAGGCAGAAGCAGCAAGAATGTAGTGCTTATAACTTTAGGGGAGCAAGGTGAGCGAGATCCGCATTTTAAGTCGTTTTCTGTAGCGAATATGCTGATAATGGTACCTCTGTTTTATCTTCAGCTGCTGCCATTGTGGCCTTCGAAGTCTCCCCCTCCACACTTGCAAAATGCCCGAGCCAGATAAAGAGGAAAGAACAGGACTCAGGATGACATGTTCAATGAGATCCTGCAAATCAGTGCTGTATGCACTGATCTTGAGCACAGAGCCTGGAGGATGAACTCTGTGGACATTCTGGAGAAGGAAAGAGTGGAGAGGACAAAGGCCCAGGAGTCCCAACAGGCAAAGGAGATGCACCAGGACATACCTGGGCTTCTCAGGCAGCAGAACACAGATGCTGCACACTGGTGACCATGCAAGTTCAACAATCCTGTGCTCGCCTCCCTCTGCAGCCCATTGAGAACTCAATATTGGGGACCTCTGTATGCACCTCCTCAACATTCCACATGGCATTAGGGGTTGCTGCACTACTCCTTACATTCCATCCCAGGGAACATTAATGACAATCACAGCTTCATATTCACCAACTGTGACTTTCACAGGTAGGTGTACGTGTTTAGTTGAAATGGACATGAAGGTCCTTTCCCCTTCAGAAGTTCTGTTCTCTTAGTTTATTAAGTTTTTAATGTATTTTTTTTTGTTACACAACTCATAGGATCATTCACAAACAAAATTATATGCCTACATGCATAGCAATCACCACACGATTCTTACCAGGGCACAAAAGAACAGGGACAGGTAGAAAACCCAACACAACCATACCCTACTCTGGCTCTCTGTTAAAAACCTGTCTTCAAAACCTCCGAGTCATATAGCATAGCACTGAGCTCTTCTAATAGCCCATGCATCTGGCTGCTCAAATTCAGCCAACAGCTGCTCCACCGTAGCAGAAACTTTTCCTGCTTTGCTTCACATATTATGCAGGACACAGCAGGCAGCTCTAACTGTTGGGATATTTTTCTCACTGAGGTCCAATCTTATGAGTAAACAATGCCAGTGACCGTTCAAACGGCCAAAAGCCCATTCAACTGTTATTTTGCACCTGCTGATCTGGTAGATTATTTATTCCTTGGTGCTGTCGAGATGGCCGGTGTATGACTTCATGAGCCAGGAAAGCAAAGGGTAGGCTGGGACTCCCCCATCACTATTGGCATTTCAACATCCCCAATGTTAATCCACCTGTTGGGAAAGTCCCTGCTTGTAGCTTTCCGAACAGTCCTGTATTCTTAAAGATGCAAATGTCATGCACCTTCCCTGACCAGCCCACACTGTCGTCATTGAAGCAATCCCAGTGATCTGCCATCACTTATGTAACTAAAGTAAAGTAGTCCTTTCTGATGATGTACTCAGTGGCACTGTGGTCTGGTGCCAAAATAGGGATATGCATGCCATCTATTGCTCCACTGCAGTTTGGGAGCCCTATTGCTGCCAAATCCACCTAATATATCCTGCATATTGCCCAGAATCACAGTCCTACATAGCAAGCAGCAATTAGTGGCCCTGCACACTTGGTATTACAACAGCACCTGCAGTAGATTTCCCCAGCTCCAAACTGATTCCCAATTGATGGGGAGCAATCTGGCATAGCAAATTTCCCTAATACAAAATGCCCCTCACTTGTCCATGGTCAGTGCAGCTCATGTTGGTATCTGCACTGGAGGACTCGGGAGAGCTCAGCACACAGATCCAGGAAGTTGGCTTTCCATATCCAAAAGTTCAGCAGCCACTGCTAGTCATCTCAAACCCACATTATGATGCAATCCCATGAGTCAGTGCTTATTTCTCAGGTCTGGAAGCAATGCTCCATCTGCTGCAGCTTCTCTGTGAATACCACTAACAGCCTTGAATTGGTTCTCACTATGTTCCACAGCTATTTGTCCTCCAAGGAAATGTCACGTTCCCTCTCATTTGTTTTTTCTTGTGGCTTTGCAAATACTCCAGGATCACGTACCCTGTTTTCGCAACACTCATGACAATAGTGCTGAGCTGTGCAGGCTCCACGCTTCTGTCAGAGATGGCGGATAGTGGGGGGGGGGTGTCATAGGTTTTTGTCAAAAGTCACAAAAAGTATGGGATGCAGACAGTTGCAAACTGGTAAGCTGACACCATACTCCCAGTCACTCCTGTGTGACTTTTTTAGGAAGATGCATGGTGGGTCCGAAACAACAATTCACTGGACAGTGGCAAGTTGTACAACAGGATACCTACCCATGGAGCACCGCCCTCTGCATCAGTACACTTACCAGGAGTGCTTATGCTCACCACCGACACAAGGAGCCAAGTACACATGCACACAAGCAATGTAGTAACTGCAGCAGCTGTGTGCCAACATGACTTGAGTCAACATAAGCTTGTAATGTAGGCATGGCCTTAAGCTTACCAGAACCCCTATTAACATATGTTCTGGGTTCTTTTATTGTTTTTAATAGGTTCTCTCTCTAATGCTTTTTATCTTAAGAATAAAGTAGGCTTCCTTAAAAAGAACCATGTAGTCATATATCTGTGGCAATCATTTTGGTATCAGTCTCTCAAGAGAAAGCAAATAAGTCTGTTTAAGCAGACTGTCTTAAGCAGGCTGGGAAATACACAATGAAGGCAGGAAACTGTATACACAATGAAGGCAGGAAACTGTACAACCTGGAAATACCCTGGTCAGAAGGGTGAGAGACATGCATCTCCACCTAAGAGAGGCAACAGCTGGGGAGCTGGAAGCCTAAGGGTAGGCACTCTTGCTGAGATGCAGGTGCAGTCACCCTGAACTGTGACAGAAAATTGGAGAGAAAACTCCTGTACTGAGAAGCTTACAGTCTAGGAAGATGGAAAAGTAACCTTTGCTTACTTTTAATTTACAGTTTGGGTGATGGATTGAAAAACTATACAGCAGAAGTGTCCTGTAGGAAGGAGGAAGTACAAGGGATTTTATCCAATAGGAGAAATACATGGTCAGTAAAATGCTACCCTTCAATTTAAAAAGCAGGGTCAGATGCCTGCTCAGGGAAGTTTTGTGGGTAACCCCAGCAGCTGCCAGTCAAACAAGACCAACTACAGCTCAACTGCAACTTTAGTGAAGTATTAGAGTTAGACTGAAGTTCTCCGCACATTTCCCCAACAGAACTATGACAAACAGGGGCTGGATAAGTTTGAGAGAAGGATATAACTGGAGAAACCCAAATCCTGAATTTAAGACCTTCAAGCACTATAAAAGTTAAACAGTTACTGCATCACATAGGCAAGTGGATACTATTTAGGTAGCATCACTGTGGCTGATGTTAAATTGAGAAATGGCACTCACTTAGGAGTAGATGCACCCTCTAAAACAAACCCATAAACACATTTCCTCCCTGGATTTACTAGCGTTTGCTTTTTAAGCTAAAGAGGAAATAAAGTCAGTTACTCATAGTGTTTGTTAGCAGCCTCTTGGAAGGCAGATATTTACATCACTAAAATGTTACCATTATTGACCAAGTTCCTCCCCATGCCTCTTCTACTACAGCTAGACTGTTGCATTCTTACAGAGAGTATTGCTGCATATGGAAGCGAAATACTGGGAGCATGACAAAGGAGTGAGAAAGAGGACTTGACAAATACTTGAGTGACAAATTAGTTCCTGTCTTAGCACCAAGTGCAGTCTAGAGCCTCAGTACAAGAGATCTACTCAGCTAGGGGGAGGGGGAGGTGCAGGGAATCAAGGCCTCTAGTTACATTAAGAGCATTCGTCTACAGTTCTTACTTGACAGACACTGGAAGCGTCCCTCCATGGGCTTGCAACAACAAGACCTGCAGCTGTTGTACCTAGAGGGAAACAGGGGGGGGGAAAAAAAAAAAAAAAAAGTAGTTACCCAACTTTGAATCTACCTCTATAGTAATCAGCTCAGAGCACACTGATCTCTAAGAAAGAGTTGGAGCTGCAAGAATTAATATTAATGACTAAGAGAGAGCTTTTCCCTCTCTGACAGTGCTGAACCAATGCTCCAGTGTTATTTGACAGCACAGTGTTACCTTTCACATGATACACAAGATAGAGTTTATGAGCACATCTTCATTGAAGAGTCCCTACAAGAGTGCCAGGAGCAATGGGGGAAAAGCATTATCCTTTATGTTTTAAGCAAACTAGAATTTGATCAACTAGATTTGCCTGCAATTAATTGTATATGAACCCTTCTACATTTCCTATCCTAAACGTGGGTAGTATAGCTGTGTAGTGTTAGCTAGATGCCATATTTCACTACAGAGATGGCTGCACTTTGGTGGCAATGACATTTCTTATGGTGTGTCCAGTGCACAATTAATGTGAAATGTAAATTGTGATTGACACCAAACACTTGGCCATGACCGAAGCTTGACCTTGAAGGCCCAACCTAAAAATGGAGAAAATAAATGTTCCAATTGCAGCACACTTACAGTGGAGAATCTTAAGCAGCATGTGGCATTAGGGAAGAGGCCACTGCATACAAAGAAACATTTAAGGATTTCCTTTAAGGTGACCCATAGCAAAGTGAGTTCAGTGTCTTTCTCTTTCATGAATTTGATGCAATGAGGATTATCTCATTTTCGCTTTGCACAACAGCCTCCAGCTGAAGGAGGGAAGTATCCAGTACCTGCAGCTTTAGATGATTTAGTTCAGCTGCCTGAGGATCAACGTTGACTATTGGTTTGTTTTTTATTTTTCTCGCCCTGTCAGCATAGCGCAAAGTGTTTAAGGTTTCTTCTAGGTTGGAATCTGCTGGGCTCACACAGGCAATCATGAGAGTGTGGCTGTTACCACCCAAGGAATCTGAATAGAAACAGAATGGGACAAAGCATTATTGAGACAGTGAAAATGTCAAAGTGGGTTAGTGATGGAAAACCCAGAGCTATAAGAAAAGGAGTACTTGTGGCACCTTAGAGACTAACAAATTTATTTGAGCATAAGCTTTCGTGAGCTACAGCTCACTTCATCGGATGCATTTGGTGGAAAAATACAGTGGGGGAGGTTTACACACACACACACACACACACACACACACACACACACACACACACACAATGAGTTTTATCATACACACTGTAAGGAGAATGATCACTTAAGATGAGCCATCACCAGCAGCGGGGGGGGGGGAAGAGGAGGAAAACCTTTCATGGTGACAAGCAAGGTAGGCCATTTCCAGCAGTTAACAAGAGCATCTGAGGAACAGTGAGAGGTTGGGGGGGGGGGGGGGAATACCATGGGGAAATAGTTTAAACTTTGTGTCATGACTCATCCATTCCCAGTCTCTATTCAAGCCTAAGTTAATTGTATCCAGTTTGCAAATTAATTCCAATTCAGCAGTCTCTCATTGGAGTCTGTTTTTGAAGTTGAAGGACAGCCACTCTCAGGTCTGTAATCAAGTGACCTGAGAGATTGAAGTGAAGTGTTCTCTGACTGGTTTTTGAATGTTATAATTCTTGACGTCTGATTTGTGTCCATTTATTCTTTTACGTAGAGACTGTCCAGTTTGACCAATGTACATGGCAGAGGGGCATTGCTGGCACATGATGGCATATATCACATTGGTAGATGCGCAGGTGAACGAGCCTCTGATAGTGTGGCTGATGTGATTAGGCCCTATGATGGTGTCCCCTGAATAGACACGTGGACAGAGTTGGCAACGGGCTTTGTTGCAAGGATAGGTTCCTGGGTTAATGGTTCTGTTGCGGGGTGTGTGGTTGCTGGTGAGTATTTGCTTCAGGTGGGGGGCTGTCTGTAAGCAAGGACTGACCTGTCTCCCAAGATCTGTGAGAGTGATGGGTCGTCCTTCAGGATAGGTTGTAGATCCTTGATGATGCGTTGGAGAGGTTTTAGTTGGGGGCTGAAGGTGATGGCTAGGGGCGTTCTGTTATTTTCTTTGTTGGGCCTGTCCTGTAGTAGGTGACTTCTGGGTACTCTTCTGGCTCTGTCAATCTGTTTCTTCTCTTCAGCAGGTGGGTATTGTAGTTGTAGGAATGCATGATAGAGATCTTGTAGGCGTTTGTCTCTGTCTGAGGGGTTGGAGCAAATGCGGTTATATCGTAGCGCTTGGCTGTAGACTATGGATCGTGTGGTATGATCTGGATGAAAGCTAGAGGCATGTAGGTAGGAATAGCGGTCAATAGGTTTCCGATATAGGGTGGCGTTTATGTGACCATCGCGTATTAGCACCATAGTGTCCAGGAAGTGGATCTCTTGTGTGGACTGGTCCAGGCTGAGGTTGATGGTTGAGGGATGGAAATTGTTGAAATCATGGTGGAATTCCTCAAGGGCTTCTTTTCCATGGGTCCAGATGATGAAGATGTCATCAATGTAGTGCAAGTAACCCATTGTTTCGTGTGTGTGTGTGTGTGTGTGTGTGTGTGTGTGTGTGTAGAAATCTCCCCACTGTATTTTTCCACCAAATGCATCCGATGAAGTGAGCTGTAGCTCACGAAAGCTTATGCTCAAATAAATTTGTTAGTCTCTAAGGTGCCACAAGTACTTTTCTTTTTGCGAATACAGACTAACACGGCTGCTACTCTGAAACCAGAGCTAGAAGAGTGCACCACACCCATAAAACACAATGGTCAAAACCTCTTGTTGGCTAATGTGCTAGTCATTTAATACTAAATAGCTGATTTCTCCCATTACAAGAAACACTGGTAAGAAAAGCAAACTTTCCAGGTTACAACTAGTAAGAGCCCCACTGAAATATGTCACCCCACTTCCTTCTTCCCCCAAAAAGTTAAAGAACATTTTTCACATATGCTATTTTGCCTGTTTCTACTCCAAATGCCGGTGGTTTGACATCACATGCCGCTGACGTGAGTCTCATGTCAAGCAGCTACACAATTCTCTATATCAATGTTTCAGGTACTCTTACTTCTGCTGGCATCAGCTCCCCTGGAGGATGAAGTTTCATGGATACTCTGGACAGCCAAACATCAGATCAGACTTCATTCTCCTTCATTTGAGGATCTGAACAAATATACTCCTCCTGGCAATGAGCTGCCCAGCATGGCTTATTACTTTTGCACCCAGAGTCTGTATTACCCAGCTCTGTGCCATAAGCCTCCTGAGAAGGGCACAAATGGCCCTACTCAAATTCAGCTCACTCAACTGGGTTTCTTATTAAGAAGATTATGGCACCTTACAGTCCATGTTTTGAAAGATGTAAAATGGTTTTGTGTAGCAAGTTACTGCACTGTGAAAAGGAAGACTGAAAAACTAATTTAATAAATTGAGCTATTTCCTTTATTCCCAGACTAAAGTGTCATTAAGATGAAGACTAAAGATTCCAGATCAGGAATTTAGGGTACATGACAACATTCTTGTAGTGTGTTTATCACAAAAACAAGCATTACAAACTCAGAAAATTCAGAGTTAAGGTTAAACTTAAGAAATCCAAAAAAAACCCACATTAAGGTGTAAATGTTAAGGGACGCAGCGTCTTAGCTCTGTCTTGTAGTGACATGGTGCAGTAACCATTCAGTTACGATTTGTTGATACTAGTGATTAATGTATTTTAAAAAGGTAGTTTAGAGTGTCTCAAGGTTTTTTCCATACAGTGTCACTGCAGGATAGATTTAGAGTTGTTGGTGCCCCCTACCCCAAAGCATTTGCACTCAAAGATAAGACAAGACAACAAAAACACAGAGGGCTTAAGAATCATGGGTATGTGGAATAAAGCACAAATACATTCATATCCAGTCAGTAGGAACGTAACACACTTGGCCTGAGGGTTACACAGCTCGACATATTATTTTGTTACATATTTATTTTTAACTATAGAACAGAACAGAACTATACTGGGTATTGCTCTTACCTTGCAGCAGCCGAGTTAACTTGGAGTCTCTGTAAGGGACAAAACCACCCTTTTTACTTTCATCGCCAAGAGCACTGATTACATTCCCCAGGCATAGGAGACCTCTGTTAATGTTGATTCCTGCACACAAACAAATAAAATCCAAAGCGAGTAAGAGCTAAACCAAATAGAGAGGTTTGCTTTATTACTGTTTATGTCCTATACTTGCCAACAAAGACCACAAAATGTAGAAAATGAAGAGGTTTAGTCCTCATAGAAAAGGTCCAGCTCCCAGAAGGAAATCCCTCCCTATGCCTTCTTCCCACAGGTTTGCATAAGAGATTTAATGAAGAAGGATATGATCATGGTTACAGAACAGATGTGCTATGTGGAGTCATATGAAGCACAGCAGGTTAATAACCTTCAGTGTTGTCCTAGTCAGAATGGCAGAGGAACTCTTCTTTAAAGACCTGCTCTTTGCTCCAACTGAAAATGCCAGAATAGGGAAAGAACAGGTTAAAGAACATTTTGATAAGTTAGATGTATTCAAGTCAGCATGGCCTAATAAAATTCAACCTCGGGTACTTAAGGAACTAGCTGACAATTTCCAAACCATTAGCAATTATCTTTGGGAATTCTTGGAGGATGGCAAGGTCCCAGAGGACTGAAGAAGGGCAAACATAGTACATATCTTTAAAGTGGGGAACAAAGATGACCTAGAGAATTATAGACCAGTCAGCCTACATATTATTAAACAATAAATTTGGAAGCATCTACATGGTAACGGGGTTACAAGGAATAGCCAGCATGGATTTGTCAAGAATAAACCAGGCCAAATCAACCTAATTTTCTTCTTTGACAGAGCAAGTGGCCTAGGGGATTGTCAGGAATGGAAGAAGTAGATGTTATATTTATTTTAATAATGCTTTGTGACAGTCCCACAAGACACTCATGAGCAAAGGGGGGAAATGTGGTCTAGATGAAATTATTTTAAGATGGGTGCACAACTGGTTAGAAGACCATACTCAACGAGTAGTTATCAATGATCTATCATAGTGGGAGGGTATATCGAGTGAGGTCCTGTAGGGGTCGGTCCTGTATCCGGTACCGTTCAGTATTTTCATTAACGACTTGGCTAATAGAGGGGAGATCATGCTTATTAAAATTGCAGATGACAGGTTGGTAGGGATACAAGCACTTTGGAAGACAGGATTAAAATTCGAAATGGCCATGACAAATTGGAGAATTGGGCGGAAATCAACAAAATGAAATTCAATAAAGACAAGTGCAAAGTACTGCACTTAGGAAGTGGGGGGTGGGAAATCCATAGCTACAAAAGGGGGAATAACTGGCTAGGCAGTAGCCCTGCAGAGAAGCATCTTAAGGTTATAGGGGAATCACAAATTGAATATGAGCCAGCAACGTGATGCAGTTGCAAAAAAGATCAATATCATTCTGAAGCGTATTAATAGGTGTGTCATATTAAGACACAGGAGGTTGTTGTCCTGCTCTCCTTGGCACTGGTAAGGCTTCAGCTAGAATACCGGTGTTCAATTCTGGGTGCCAAACTTTATGAAAGATGTGGACAAAACGGGAAAGATATAAGTTTTAGGAAATCTGACTGAGAAAGGTTAAACTGGTTATGTTTAGTCTTGAAAAAGAAAATGTAAGAGGGACCTGATGATAGTCTTCAGATACATTAGACTGTTATAAAGTGGATGGTGATCAACTGTTCTCTATGTCCACTAAAGTAGAACAAAAAGTAATGGGCTTAATCAGCAGTGAGAGAGATTTAGGTCAGATATTAGGAAAACTAACTATAAGGCTAATTAAATTCCAGAATAGGCTTCCAATGGAAGTCGTGGAATCCCACTCACTGAAGGTTGAGAACAGTTTGGACAAATACCTGTCACGGATGGTCTAGGTTTAGCTGGTCCTGCCTCAGTACAGGGATCGGGACAATGACTCACTTAAGTCTCTTCCAACCCTATATTTCTGACTCAATGAACATCAGAGTCTCATCCTACTAGATTTGGATATTTTTTTGAAAAACCAGAATCAAGGATGAATACCATCTGCCCTTCTCACCTCCTACCCCATTATCAGAGTGCAACAGATGGCTTATTTTGGTGCAGTCAAAGGTTCATAAAGATTGTAGCAGGCAGTGATATTTTAGCATGTTGGACCTCTACCCTTATATCCATTCTGCCTAGAAGAGTCAATGCTGACATCAGCTACAGCATGATGGTGAGAGTGGAAGATAAGGCATATTTTACTTCTCCATACTTTGCTAGCTGAACACAGGAATGTAGTAACTGACAATGTGCTTCACCTAGTCCAGTATCCACCTCTGACAGTGATCAACACCAAGAGCCTCAGAAGAAGAAACCCTACAGTGGGTAGTTATGGAATAACTTGCTCCCAGAGAAAGTTTGATCCTAATTCCCAGTAGAGGTTGTCTTATGCCCCAAAGTTGAGGGTTTATATTTTTTCCATAGCTCTTGTTTATTTTTAGCTTTTACTATTATAACTCAAGACATTCCGTAATCCAAGAAAAATGTCTAACCCTTTTTGGAATCCTGCTAAGCTAATTGCCTCAGCAATATCTTGTGGCAGTAATATCTTCTGCATTGTGCGAAAAGCTATGTATCAGTTTTGAATTGGCTGCCTTTGGATCTCATTGAATGTGCTAATGATCAAAGGCGAATCCACATTTCAAATCTACCGAGAATCCTACTCCTCTTCAGTGGCTAGCATGAGTTCCTCCAAGTTTCCTGTTCTTCTGCATCAACCCAAAGAATCTTGTTCTGATTTTAAAGGGTGAATATAGAGGAAAGACTGGTTGAGTCCTCTACTGCAGCAGTTCTCAAACTATGGGACAGGCCTCCCAAGGAAGGGTCAGGAATGTGTGCATTTAAAAAAACCTCTGGCCGTCAGCCCCAGATAGGGTGTCCAGATAGCAAGGGGGAAAAATCAGGACAGGGGGATGGGGGTAATTGGCACCCATGTAAGACAAAACCCCAAATATCAGGACTGTCCCTATAAAAATCGGGACATCTGGTCACCCTAGCCCCAGGTGACAGGGGCTCATGCAAAAGAGCCATGCACACCTGGTAGGCAGGGATAAAGGGGACAGCCAGAGCCCCAGCACCTGGGCTCTCCTTCCCACCCACTACACCCAATCCTTCACCAGAAGGCAGCAGGGCTCTGGCTGTCAACCCTGGGGTGGCAGAAGCAGTGCAGAAGTAAAGGTGGCCATGGGGTGCTATGTCTGCTGTGAAAAGTGATATTGACAAATATCACTTTTCACATTACCACCCTTATTTTTGTGTTGCTGCATGCTCTCCACTCTGCCTTCATAGCTGGGTGGCAGTATATGTACTTGGGGAAGAGGCACATAAAGGATTACAGACACAAATAAGTTTGAGAACCACTGCTCTTGCGGATTTAAAAAAAAAGGGGGAGAAGAAATTTTTTGTCTTTGTTTTTGCTGGATTCCTTCAAGATTCGCAATGGAAGATCAGCCCTTAACTGAAGGTATATGACTTTCTGAGAGCTTTTCTCCCAAAGCATTTCATGCACTTGGGCTAAATAACTGAACAACACTGTTTGATCATCAGATCAAAAAGCTTTCCCCCCTCAGTTGCATATGTTTCAGTCACTTAGGAAGCCATGATCCAGCTAGTCCTTCAGTCCTCAAATTCCAGAAGACAAAGCCTGATATATTCCTGACATAAAAGCCAAACGGAAAGTTTTACTAGAGACCTTTCAAGCTCTCCTTATACCTCAAAACCCAGTAAAAACAAGTCTCTCTCCTTTATGTATCAGCTTTAAGGTCAGGATTTCAGAGTGGTGTGCTGTATTTTGTCCTTTCTAGGAATGTCAGGGGTGAATAACACAAGCTTGCACTTCTGAAGTTGTTTGAAGTTATTGTGCTTCCTTACCTTCCTTTAGTCGGTCTCCCTCAGCCTTGGTTTTCTTTTGCCTTTCGGAGCCAGCAAGATCTACAAGGTGTAGCTTGCAGCGAAAGCTGTTGTTCCTACAGCAGACAGAAAAGTTACACTCCTCAGCTAATGTGTGGTTAGAATGGGAGCAGCAAGCAGGATGTAAGGGATTTCACATCAGAGCTGATCCAATGGGTTTAAGAGTGCATTTCACATCAAAGTGCTGCCACTGGCTTTTGAAATTAGAAGAATCCAGCGACTATCTTCGAGGCAACTTTTTCTAGAGAGTCAACCAGTAATGGTTAAAGAGGTTACCTTTTGATAGGCAAGTATGAAATCTCAGACTGACAAGAGACAGGGTTGAATCTGTTACCTAAAGAGTTCTCGCTTTCTTACTTGTCACATTTCTTTCTCTGTTCGATTGAAATGGTGAAGATTGCATGGGACCGCGAGGATTGAGAGTTCATAGCTGTAGAGGCCACAGTTCTGGAATTGTTTCCCTGCTCCAGACAGAGGACGGTATCTTGGGCACACGCCACATCCCGTTCCGTTAATCCCACAATCTGTGCCAAGAACGAAGAATCTGGTTTCGTTTTCTTGCCTCTCAATATTCAGCCTTCACTTACTACATTACAGATGTGTACTAAATCTCAGACCAAGTCCCTGCTTCCATCCCACTGTGACTACAACTAGCAAAGGAGTCAAGGAGAAACACACATTTGCACTCTGCTGTAGAGTAACAGACTTTACCAGAAAAAGAGATTAATGCTCACCAAGGGGTCCAAATTTGTGCCAACTAAGAGCTGTATTAACAGCTTATAAGTAAGCACATCTAATTGCCCTGGAGATAAAAGCTAGTTTATCCATAGAACAGATGCAGGATGAAACAGCAGCACAAAACTTTCCCTACACTGTACCCCAAACCCATCTATGGACTTCAGGCCTTCTCTGGGGGACTTAGAGACAGAGGTTAGTTTCATATCTATAGTGAGTACCTGCCATGGCCATTTTGCTGTAGCTTTCCTCCTTTTGAGTTTGGGAGAAGGCATGCAGCAAGGAAGTTTGGCTTCAGGAACTGCAGTAATGTGTTAAGTAACATTAACTCAAATCCTGATTTTATTTAATCAGTTCACTGAGAGCTTTAACTAGCTGTGGTCTGAAATCTAGATCCTAATGAAGTTACCACAGAGCAGATTTGAGAATCACCAGACATTTAATTTAGAAAAGAGTTGGAAGTCAGCATGCTTTTGTATCAGCGACTAGAGCGAGAGAGAGAATCTGAGACAGCAAGATTATGAACTGCAAAAGTGTGTCTGGGTTTGATTGAAACACTGAACTCTGACCTCTCCCACATCCCAGTGTGCCCACCTCTGTGGGAACAACGCACCTTTATGCCTTCTTTGGGGTCCTCCCGTATGCTGATTTGAGATCGTTCTCTAGATGGGGACAGCAGGTCTAGAATATCCTCATTGTAGATCTGAAGGTATTTGAACAGAAGCTCAGAACAAGTGGTCCAGGCAGAAGTGGGCATGGAGCATGAGGGACAATACAGGGTTAGGCTGAACCATGCTAACTTTGCAAGATATTGCACACATTTTACTCACTAAGACATGCAGATTTAACTTGGCCCCAGTCCTGTGAGTTGGAGTTGTGTTTTATTAAATTAAGTTCCTACATATGTGCCCCACTCTCCATCCCCCATGGGCTCCTCAATGACAGAAGTTCCACAAGCCTGAGAACCCCAATTCCCAAAAGAAAAAAAAAAAAAGAGTGTGATGCTGGAGATGCTCCTTGCTCATCTGAGGCAAAGTCAGCGGTTCTCAAACCATGGGGTGGGACTCCAAAAGGAGGCGTGGGAATGTGTCTAGGGAGGAGAGAGCCATGTGCTTTTTTGGGAGGCGGGGAAGAGCTCTAGCTGTCAGCCCCAGGTGGCTGGGGCTCATGAAGAAGGGCTGTGCACGCCTAGGAGGCAAGGATAAAGGGGACAGCCAGAGCCGCGCCACACAGGCTCAAGCTCTCCTTCCCCCATCTCTCCCTCAATCCCTCACCAGGAGGTGGCGGGGCTCTGGCTGTCAGCACTGGGGTGGCAGAAGCAAAGGTGGCAATGGGGTGCTAAATCTACTGTGAAAAGTGACAAAATGACACTTTTCACATTGCCAGCCTAATTTCTGTGCCGCTGCTGGTATGCACTGCCTTCAGAGCTGGGCACCCCTCCAGCAGCCGCTGCTCTCCCCTCTGCATTCAGGGCTGTGTGGTGGTATATGTACTTGTTGCGTAAACATCTACAGACACAAAGGTGGGTAGGGGGACGCATTGATCAAATCAGTTTGAGAACTTCTGCTCTAGGAAGAAGTGCAGTAGTCCTATCCCCATTATAGATTACAACAGAACATTTTAGGAATTGTGTCCCAGGTAGCACGCATAGAAGGTTAGACTTAGTAGCCAGATCAGCACACTGATTAAGAAAGTATGCAGTCCCATAAGAACAGTCTGATCCAGTAGGGCAAAATGTCCATCTAACCCAGTATCCTGTCTTCCAACAGTGGCCACTGCCAGGTGCCCCGGAGAGAATGAACAGAACAGGTGATCAAGTGATTCATCCCCTGCCGTTCATTCCCAGCTTCTGGCAAACAGAGGGGAGGGACACCCATCTGCTACATAGGCTTTCATTCATGAAAAGTTATACCAGCTCTCCTGGTTCAGCTGCCACAACCCTACTCACTGGAGTGTTACAAAAGAAAAAGAGAAGGGGAAAGAAAACAAAACAAAAACCCCTCACACCAGACTATTTAACCACAAAAAGGAGGCTTTAGGATTTTAAAGACTAGGAGCCTAGTGGAATCCGGTTCCAGTCCCAACCAAGACTCCAACATAATGTGTGACCTGAGGCTTCGATTTTAATAAGCCCGGCTGCCTGAAGAATTTGACCTATTTAAGCCTCACTTTATTTAAGCATCACTTTATTACAAAGTTTGCTTTTAATTCCAGATATTTTGAAACTGTAAATAGCTTTTACCTCCAAATAAGAGACTTTCAGGGTGAATTCCCATTCCAGCCTCTGTTCTTTTTCCTGAAAGAGCAGTTTGATAACACGAGGAATGACCCCAACAGTAGGTTCATGCTCTTGATCAGCAGTGTAAGTCCCTCCCATAGAATATGTTTTTCCAGAACCTGTCTGTCCATACGCCAAGACAGTAGCATTATACCCTGAAGAAGTAGAGAATGCCTGGAATCAGGAGGAGGATGGGATCATCTAAGAAGAGACCTTGTCAGATTGGAGCATCCTAGTATGCTTCCGTGTGAAGTGTCCTCAGAAGCTAGAATCTCCAATTCAGAGAAGCATTGCCACTCACCCATTCAGTTTATACAGCATAAATGCACAATTCATAGTCTGCTAAATCAAGAACAAAAAGCTGAACAGAACCAGATGCCTTATCGGGACTATGAAGTATGAGGTGAGATTTATTAATTAAGCCTAATTTTATGGCTCCAACTAAAGATGCCAGAAACAATTTTTAGCTGCTCTGTCAACCTTCCCCTCCCCACAACATCTTAGGTAAACAGTCTCAAAGTTGAAGCATATAACATTCAAGTGTCAGACTACAGATCAAACAATCAATCATAAAGGATCTTAACATAGTCCTGGTGTTTTAAGTCAGTCCATCCATTTTTGCTTTCCTTGAAGCACAGTGAGACTGCACAAATCATCTTGGTAGCCCACTGGAATACCACGCTAGCAGTAAATAGGCAGGATTTAGCACTCACCACTTCAGCCTGGGATTGATTTCTAATCAGAGAAGCATTTCGTTAACATGGAAAGGTGAGGGAAATCGGAGTGGATAACCACGTGATCTTTCCTGACCATTTTCCTGTTTCACTTGACTTTGGGATGCCACCCTGAACACAACTGACAGCATTTTTAAAAAGAGATTTCACTTAGTTACTATGAACAATCCAACAGGCTCTCACCTTTGAAGATGCCCCGTATCAGAGGGGCAACAGATGTATTGAAGACTTCCTCCTGCTCAGCAGATGGGTCAAACACAAAATCATATGTGAAGGATTTGTCATTGCCTACAATCACCTGTGGGAAAGATGAGAAAGCAAGTAGTGACACATACATTACAGTTTATGGGTTCATTTACTTGATACTAAATTCAGCTCATTTACAATGGTGCGAGTCTACAGAAATACCACCACCGTCAATAGAGCGAATCTAGTAAGTGAAAGATTTTGACGCTTCATAGTCAAGACATCATTTACTTACCTGTGGTTCCTTAGGCACAAAGGATAGACACATCTGGCATCCCTCACTGATCTCTTTGGAGACCAAAGGGCGGCAGCGGAGTACCACACGCACAGGAATCACTTTCTCATCCTCTTTCACCATTTCAGATTACAATAGCTTCCCTAAAAAACACAAAGACAGAGTTAAATGTGTTTCACTGTAAGTATCATCAGCTGGATTTCCTTTATCAGGCTTGACAGCCACTCTAGGCATTAAGACACATTCAGCTTCCATACAATTTGCACTGGTGTTTGTTTACAATTGGCATAAGTTGGAAAGTGTCTATGATTCCATTATATCACATTCACTGCACAAAGAAAGATTACCCAGACAGAGCGAGAAACCCTAACCTAGCAGTTTCTGAATAAATTTAACATTTCACTTAAAAATTAGACTTTAGGACACTTGGGGCTCATTTGCACTAGAAGCACTACAGTGGCGTTGTGCATCTGGTGAAGACACTCTATGCTGACAGGAGGGAGCTCTCCCATCAGCATAATAAAACCACCTCCATGAGAGGTGGTAGCGAGGTTGTGCTGTCCACACCAGTGCTTAGGTCAGCATAACGCTGACATAACCTGTAATGTAGACAAGCCTTCAGAATTGTAAAGAAAACCTGCTGTAAGTGACCTGAAGCAGCATCACCTACCCAAGCACATAAACATGCATCCAAAGCCTCTGCTGCTCAAAGCTTTTCCAAGGACCAGAGTATTAATGACAACCTGATTGGTTTTATGACTACAACTTAGAATTTCAGGGCTAGCCTTGAAACTAACCAGAATCAGGTAATTTCACTCTGACAATCATAGAATATTAGGGTTGGAAGAGACCTCAGGTCATCTAGGCCAAACCTCTGCTCAAAGCAGGACCAACACCAACTAAATCATCCCAGCCAAGGCTTTGTCAAGCTGGGCCTTTAAAACCTCTAAGGATGGAGGTTCTACCACCTCCCTAGATAACCCATTCCAGTGCTTCATCACCCTCCTAGCAAAATAATGTTTCCTAATATCCAAGCTAGACCTCCTCCACTGCAATTTGAGATCATTGCTTCTTGTTCCATCATCTGCCACCACTGGGAACAGCCTAGCTCCATCCTCTTTGGAACCCCCCTTCAGGTAGTTGAAGGCTGCTATCAAATCCCCCCCCTCACTCTTCTGCACACTAAATAACCCCAGTTCCCTCAGTCTCTCCTTGTAAGTCTTGTGCCCCAGCACCCTAATCATTTTTGTTGCCCTCTGCCGGACTCTCTCCAATTTGTTCACATCCCTTCTGTAGTGCGGGGAGAGCAAAACTGGATGCAATATTCCAGGTGTGGCCTCACCAGTGCCAAATAGAGGGGAGTAATCACTTCCCTCGATCTGCTGGCAATGATCCTACTAATCCAGCCCAATATACCGTTGGCCTTCTTAGCAACGAGGGCACACTGCTGACTCATATCCAGCTTCTCGTCCACTATAATCCCCAGGTCCTTTTCTGCAGAATTGCTGCTTAGCCAGTTGGTCCCCAGCCTGTAGCAGGGCATGGGATTCTTCCTTCCTAAATGCAGGACTCTGCACTTTTCCTTGTTGAACCTCATCAGACTTCTTTTAGCCCAATCCTCCAATTTGTCTAGGTGACTCTGGATCCTATCCCTACCCTCCAGCATACCTACCTCTCCCCCCATCTTAGGGTGAGCTGTAAACTTGCTGAGGGTGCAATTAATCCCATCATCCAGATCATCAATAAAGATGTTGAACAAAACCGGCCCCAGGACCGACCCCTGGGGCACTCCACTTGATATCGGCTGCCAACTAGACATTGTCAGGCACAATGGGTAATGATCAATCTAGCCAGCTTCCTAGCCACCTTATAGTGCATTCATCCAATCCATACTTTTTTAACTTGCTGGCAAGAATACTGTGGGAGATGGTATCAAAAGCTTTGCTAAAGTCAAGGTATATCACATCCACTGCTTTCCCCATATCCTCAAAGCCAGTTATCTCATCATAGAAGGCAGTCAGGTTGGTCAGGCATGACTTGCCCTTGGTGAATCCATGTTGACTGTTCCTGATCACCTTCCTCTCCTCTAAGTGCTTCAATGCTTGGGAAAAGGATGAACAGCAACAGAAAGACCAAAAACACTAAAGCTAGGAACATGTGGAGTAGTAAAGACCTAATTCTCTCTCCTCAGCAGCAGATGGTGGCTACACTTCTGGTCAAAGATTGCAGCAAAGCCTAGAGCAATCTCTCATCAATGTTCTGCTAGCAGGTGTCTGCAGCAGATGCTATTGTCCTGGATCCCAAAAATGTAACCCCCACTCCTTGCTATTTAGTTGGAAAGGAGGTTTTTGTTTGTTAGGAAAAATAGTACAGCTGATAAAAATATCAGTTTTAACAGGAAGAAAGAAGGATGTGTGTCACCTGAGGCTCTGGAGAGATACGAGCAGCTTTTCGTCTCCCTGTTCCCAAAATGATGCTGACGTGCTGTACAACCTTCACTTCCCTGAGCCTCAGTTTTTTGCACCCGTTCCGTGTCCAGTCACCATAGTAACGGAGCCCCTTCTGTAAGAGAGCATCATCGTGCCACACCATCAACAGACATGGCACTGCCTTGCCCCAAAGCTTCCCACGGAGAAATCGTGACAAACCGACCACGAAGAAAGCTCAAAAACATTCATAAAACGCTCATTGGAGGGAAGCCAACAAATCCCAGGCTCGGGCCGACTAGGGCAGCTCTAGCGCCGGGGGGGGGGGGGGGGAGACGCGGCACGGGGCTCCACTACCTCAAGCCGTGCGGCGGGGAACAAGGGCGGGAGGAGATGGCGAGCGGCCCGCGGTGCTTGCGGGGGCCTCCCAGCACAGAGACGGTTCCGCTCCTGCCGGGACGGGGCGAGCGGCGGCTCAGCCAAGCCGGGGCGGCGGACGCTGCTCCTAGCTGTACCCCGGTTTCTCTAACCCCGAGGGGCTGAGGCGAGGCCCCGTGGGGAAGCCAGCGGGGGGGGGGGGGACACGGCCGAGCTCTGCACCGGGAGGCCCTGCCCAGCTCCGCCCGCCCCGCGCTCAGAGGGTCACGGGGACGCCGTGGGGGCAGCCCAGGCCCCCGATCCAACACCGGGAGAGCTCGGATCCCGCCACCCGCGGGCCTGAGCGGCTCCGGAGAACAAGCCGGTCCCGGGCCGGGCCGCAGAGCTCCCGGGCCGTTCGGGGGAAGAGATACCTGCCCTCGCGGAGGCCCCGTGACAACGACCAGGCGCCAGCAGCCCAAGCCCGGCGCCCCAAGTCAGCAGGGCCGCGGGAAGCTGGTGCGGAAAGGAACCGTCGCCGGCCCGAGCCTTCGGCCACCACCGAGTGACCCTTCCCCTTGTCCCGGAGCTTTAACCGCCAACATTCAAACCCGCCCCGCCCGCCAATGGCAGAGCCGCGGCGCGACACGTCACCACGTACGGGAAGAGACGTGCTCCTCCGTGTCGCTAGGGGCAGCACCGAGGGACTGCGTCATCGACTGGCGCTTCGTCACGGTCACGTGATCGTGCTGCGGGCGCGGCGCGAGGAAACCGGACGGTGAGAGGGCGGGGGCGGACTCCCTCTGGCGGGCCTGCGCGGTGTTGGAGGGGGCTTCTCCGCCAGCGGTGCGGCGGGCTGGGCCTCGTCGGCTGAGACTAAGGCCGGGCTGTGCGCGGGGGGCAGCCAGGAGCCTGCTCTCGCCCCGCCGTAGCAGGAAGCGCCGCGGGGGTGGCTTCGGGGTTCAGTGGTCCAGCCGCTCACGGGACGCCGCGCTTTCTCCCCGCAGAGCCGCTCCCGCGATGGACAGCAGGATCCCCTATGACGATTATCCTGTCGTCTTCCTGCCGGCCTATGAGAACCCGCCGGCCTGGATCCCTCCCCACGAGGTCAGTGCTTGGCTCCCGGCGCCCTGAAAAATGGGCTGCTGGGCCCTGGGGAAACTCGTTACCAGCGGTGCAATATTTCCGCTGGGCTCGAACTGGGAGGATGGTTCCTCTGCGAGCTCGGTGCTGGGCGAGCTGCCGTGGCTTAGCCACGGGGCAGTCTTCCGAAGTCTCTTCTAAACCTTTACAGCTGTCGGTGGTGCCAGTGATTCTCTTAAAATTAGCTAAGCATTTACTAAGCCTTTGTCAGGTTGGCAGATTGAGATGCAGATTGGAGGGAAAGTAGCTATTAGAATTGGCTGTAACTTTTTTTTTTTTTTTTAAGGTAAGCATTGACTATTTTTGTCAAATATTGCTTCGCTTTATGCCAACAACTTGCTCTGCCTTACAGATGGCTAAGGCCACAAGTGCTCTGCCCCAGGAGCATGTAATTCAACGTCCTCATCCTACCATAGCAGATGGACTTATGCATGGAACTCCATTAAAAACAATGGAGGCTCATATTAGTACAGAGATCTATGCATACTCATTGCAGGACAGGGGCCTAAATAAGAGCTAAACCTCCAATAACTCAGAAAGCTGAACTAGCACTTACCTTACAAGCCACAACTTGATGTTACTAGAACCTTCCATGAAATAAAATATTGAGTGAAAGTCATGTTTTGTTTTAAATTTTGTTTTGCAGTGTTCACAGTATTGAGTACAGGAGAACTCTAAAGCAAAATTCACTAGCACCACAAACTTCCTAATCTAATCTTTCCATCCAAATAACAAGAAGCACAAAAAGTAAACAAGATCATAAAATTTATTTTTAGTAGTTACCTCAGGCATAATTAATGACAGGAAAAAAAATGTTTTAAAAGGCTACATTTTAACTCTTCTAATAATCTTTTGAAACTTGCCCCTCTGTGTGTTCCTGGTGTCCTCTTCCCTTCTGTTTTAATATAGTGGTTGCAGTCCCCCTTTATTACCATGGAGTTCCTATTTGAAGCAGCTGCTGGGGCTTGTTTGGGTTGATTAGTGCAGATTTCTGACCTGCTCTGGCTATCACAGGAGCATCCCTTGAGTGAAAATGGCAGTCCTCTGCCTTGCTTGGGGCCACCACACCCAGCCTCCTTGACTAATGCAAGGAACCTGTTCCACCCATAGCCATTTCTTCCAAACTTGACCAAAGCATTTCCTGACTACTGGGCCAATTAAGAACCAAACATTTCAGAGTGTAGGAAGTGATACTGTGCCAAGGTGATCTAGATAAAAAAGAAACAACATGTCCTACTGTCCTCTCAGGTCCCCCATCTAGATGCATTGATCTACAGTAATTGTGCCATATCCAGCAAAGTTTTGTTGTGCCCATTAAAGGAGATGCTGAGGTTACAACTTTATTTGGCCCTGGCCCTCTGAATTAAACAGCTAGGTCTTTGGGTGGACCAGAAAGCCTAACTTTTGGAGTAGGGTTGGTGCCTTTTATAAGGAACTGGCTGAGAAGATATGTGGTCTGCTTAGGGCCCAGTCAAAGCCCTGAAGAATCAGGGTCTTACCCCTTGGTTCAACACATCCTTTAATATTGATATAAAGTGGTTTAACATGTGATACAGTCCAGGTTTATGCTGAGTTCTGACTGGCACTGCCTTCCCCTCACAGCCTGCATCTGACAGCAGAGATCTTTGCTTGTCCCCGATCGAATAAGGCTGTTACACTTCTTGTAGTGTGGTAGCACACACACGCTCTATTGCAGAGGTGGGCAAACTACAGCCCGCAGGGCTGTCCTGCCCGGCCCTTGAGCTCCCAAACAAGGAGGCTGTCCCCTCCCCTGCTGTCCCCCCTTCCCAGCAGCTGTGCTGCCAGCGCTCTGGCCTACCACTCCTGCTGGGCAGAGCGGTGGCGTGGCTGTGAGCTCCTGCTGCTATGAGCGGCAGGGTAAGGGGGTGGGGAGAAGGGGGGTTGGATAAGGGGTCCTGGAGGGCAGTCAGGGGACAGGGAGCGGTTGGATGGAGTGGAGGTTCTGAGGGGGGCAATCAGGGGTGGGGGCCAGGCTGTTTGGGGAGGCACAGCCTTCTCTACCCGATCCTCCATACAGTTTTGCAACTGCCATGTGGCTGTAGGGCTGAAAAGTTTGCCCACCTCTGTTCTATCAGTCAGGTCTCCATTGGGTTGGGTGCTGCACAAAAACCTAGGAAGAGACAGACCTTTCCTGGAAAAGCATACATTATCCAAGTGGGGGTAACAAGTATATGATGGTGTGTGTTTTGGGGTGGAAGGGAAGGGTGATGGTAACATAGCATTGCTGTGTGTAAACTGGTTTTGCGATGGATCTCCTATAGTTGTATATAAGCACTTGATATCAATGACATGAGGAATCCCTGCTGGCCACCAGCCACACCACTTTCACTTGCAGTATACCATAGGTATTACAAAATGCATCTTGAGCAGTGATAGCATGGAATTCCTGTCGAAGGCGCAGAAAGCCCCTTTAGGGGATTATGTTCCCTGCTGCTTTCAGGTCTCTTACAGTGACTGTTGTATTTTGCAGAGAGTTTACCACCCTGACTACAATAATGAGTTGACCCAGTACCTGCCTCGCACTATTGTGCTGAAGAAGCCTCCTGGGGCTCAGGTGAGAACTCTCAGGGCACAGCCCTAGCCTTTTCTACAGACCCTGGTAGGGTTGCCTGCTGGTTGAGGCCTGGCATCAATGTGTTGAGGCCTGGCATCAATGTGTGCCGTCTGCTGCTTTAGTATGTTCTTGTTTTGCTGTGGCAGGTTTGCTTTGCTCCAGGGCTCTAAGACACAAAATGTGCAATGGTGTGACTGTCCGGTGGCCTCAAGGGAGGGGAGGTATGGGTCATACATAAATACGGTCTTCATCTACCACTTCCTAGGGAATCTGTTGGCAGTGAAGGATAGTTCAGGTTCACCTCTTCCCCCCCCCCCCCCCCTCCTCCTGCAACAATCACAATCTCATTCCACTGAGAGGTGAAAAATCCTGCTTGGAGAGCAGTCCACATAGATGTTGGAGGGAGGAGGTAACACCACATCATGCTCTGAGAAGGATATCATTCTTCTGCATATGCTAAGGAAGACATCTCATTCCACTGAGAGGTGAAAAATCCTGCTTGGAGAGCAGTCCACATAGATGTTGGAGGGAGGAGGTAACACCACATCATGCTCTGAGAAGGATATCATTCTTCTGCATATGCTAAGGAAGACATTTTGGAGGCAGGGGTGGTGAGTTGTATGGGCCCATGGTGCCTGTGCTCCAGGAATATTCAGAGCATGGGGGCCTGGCTCCACCAATGTTCGTGGCCTGGTCTTTCCTGCCACCCCTGCATGCCTCTACCAGAGCATCTCCCAGTCCCCACTGTCATCCCTGAGCAATTTAAAAGGACCCATGCCACCACCAGCAGCAGCACAGCACGACTAAAGCAGCTTCCTGTCTGCCCTTGCTCCGTGCAGCGCACCACTCCTGGAAGCAGCTGGCACATCCCTGCGGCCTCGGGGAGTGAGGGGTAATCTCTGCGCACTGCCCCTGTTCCAACTCTGCCATTGGAACTGTGGCCACTAGGAACTACAGGGGTGGTGCCTGCAGGCAGCAGCATGAGGAGATGCCTGCCCCACTACCTAGGAGCTGCTAGCACAGGGGTGTGTGGGTTGCTTTTGGGGGCCACTTAAGGTAAATGTTGCATCCCCCCATCCCAGAGCCCACACCCCCTCCTGCACCCTAGCCCAGAGTCTGCACCCAGTGCCGAAAGTCACTTGTTAAAATGTTTCCTAGATAATAAACTGAAACTGCCCCTAGAAATTGGGGGCCAGGGCATGAGAGTTCTGCTGGCCCTGTTCTTGGGTGATGACTGACACTTATCCTGCCCAGGCAGTGGATGTCTTGTTGTTGGAGCACAGGGTTGGGACTGAGAAAAGCTTGGTGTTAAATTCCCAATAGGGCCACTGACCTCTACCTCCACTCCTCAGCTGTAAAATGGGGATGATGTTTCACAGGGGGGTGCAAGGGTTGCCATAAAGGTACCAATAGAGACCCTGAATGCTTCAGGATGTTTTCTGACCCCATGAGTAACAGCTGCAGGTTCCGAAGGCCTTCCCCTGCTGCTGCTGGAGCAGAAGTCCCAGTAACTGGCAGTAGTTCACATTCCACTTAACTGCTAATCCTGTTTTCTTCTCACAGCTGGGCTTCAACATTCGAGGAGGAAAGGCCTCCCAGCTGGGGATCTTCATCTCCAAGGTACATTAGTCCCTTTGCCATTCTGTCTACCACTTTGTCTAGCTGATTTAGTGATTTTTTTTTTTTGGACAAGCTAAACCAGAGTTTACCTATTTGGGGCTGACTCAGACACTGCATAGAGCTCCAGAACCCATTGCTGTGAACTACCAACTGCCAAAGGATCAGCAGTTGGGGACAACCTGGCCCATAGCCTCTGTCGCTCTAATGAACCCTTTGTTCTGATCCAAACCCCATACCCTGCTGTTTTCTGAGTGGAGCAGAGGTGGACAACATTAAGGGGAAATAGAGGCTGATTGGTACTACAGAGCTCTGAGGGTCTGACCTGACCTGTCTGGGGAGAGAACTGTGGACTGGTGGCTCTGCGTAGTCTGATATGTTGGTCTGACTGACGTGGCCATCTCTTCTCTTCCATTTTCAGGTGATCCCTGACTCAGATGCACACAGAGCAGGACTGCAGGAGGGAGACCAGGTTCTGGTCGTTAACGATGTAGATTTCCAGGACATTGAGCACAGCAAGGTGAGAGCTTCCCTGGCTGCTGCTAAGGGGATCATATACTGCTTGTATCAATCTGAGATTGATAGAGACAAGGGTGTGAGGGAGGAGATGTGCAGTGAGGGGAGCTGATCCTGCCCCCTCACAGCATCACCCCAGCCTGGATTCACCTGCAATGGGGCATTTACTTTACAGCTTTGTCCACTAGGTAGAGCAGGTCTAGGAGGCAAGCTCTTAGACCTCTATTCCTTGTTCTATTCCTGACTCATAGCTCTCATCTCCACCTATAAAATAGAAGAATCTCACAGACAAGGATCATTCGGTAAGAGCTCACTCTTGATTTAAAGAAGTGAGCAACCCTAAATGGGAAAAAAGCACAGAATTGGTCATCACAAATCTGATATAGGATGAGTAGGGAAGTCTACTATACCTTCCTTAGTGTGTTACGGTTTATGCCTGACCCATAGGAGTCGATTGGATGTTAAAGCATTGCACTTAGAGGAGCAGCAGCAGTAATCAGTGCAAGTTGTATACTGGGGGTTGGAACCTCCAGCTGGGTTTGAAGAGTGGCATTGGGGCAGGCCCCTTGGAACTAATTTCTGCCAACCCAATCTGTTAACTTACTGACTCCCTTGCTGCTGCTTCCAGGCTGTCGAGATCCTGAAGACTGCCCGTGAGATCATCATGCGAGTGCGTTACTTCCCCTATAGTAAGTGCCTGTTAGCGTCCTCTCCCATGACGCAGCTGCTTCTGAAATTCTGATTCTGAAGCTTGATGCCTTGCATCCTAGCAAGAGACTGTGCTGACTCCAGCTAAACAAATACTAAAAATCTAGAGTCAAACATAGGGTTAGACTAGCAGGCTCCTGATCAGAAACTACTGCGGCTTTGATCAAGATTACACACTCGTCAAATACAACAATAAGAGTGACATCAACCACCTGCATATAAACTGGTCACATCCTAGCAAGACAGAGTTTAAAACAAACAACTGACCAGCTTAAACAGATTCTTGGAACAGCTAGTTCTAGAGCACACACAGCAATTTTAGACTTAGTCAGGAATTGGTTCACTAGGTATAATTTGAATAACTTTAACAGTGACACAATTAAACTCTCAGGGGAGGAAAGGTTCCAAATAGTGCTGGCTCTTTAGAATGGGTTTTTTGTTTTTTTGTTTGAGACTGACCAACATGAGCAAATTTTAAAGCCTTAGGACACTGCATGCTAAGCAACCGAGGTGCAAAGATGTAAGAAAAAAAAAAAGTGGTAAAATGACAAGTTCAAGACATTTGAGCCAAACAAATATCCTTCGGAAAATAGAAATCCAACCCTAATGAGGCCATCAGAGAGAAGCAAACTATGGCAGTTAAATTGGATGGAAATTAGAGTAAATAGCGAGAGACACAACCAGAAAGACATTTAAATCTGAGATGTAGGATGCCTGAAAGTGTATTGGATCCAACAACTCTATCAGGAAATCAAAGGAGTAGCTAAAGACGATGAGGATACTGCAGTGAAGCTAAGTGATTTCTTTACATAAACCTTCCATCATGAAGACGGAGTTGGGGATTGGTCCTGCTTTGGGACTAGATGACCTCCATGAGGTCCCTTCTAACCCTGATATTCTATGATTCTAAGGTGGTGTTAGTGCCTCTCCTTAGTTAAGATCAGGTGTCTGGACTGGAGTGTCAAAGGAAGTGCTAGAACAAGTTGACAAATCAAGGGACACCAAATCCCTAGAAAGCTCTACTTTCAAGAGTGCTGGAGGAATTTAGGAATGAAGTGGCTAAGCTACCAACAAACGTACCATCTCATTAAAATCAACTGCTAGAGAGGAGTCCAGTGAGTGTTGTGTTCAAGCTGGACCTTAGACCCATCACCCTTACTGTAGTAGCATCAATTTCCCCACTACTACTGACAGGACATTGTTCCATATAGAGCAATGCCTGCAGTCAAATAGCAGCACCTAAGCCCATTCTCTCCTGTTTGTCCTCTTCCATCAGCCACACTAATACCTGCTTTTCCTTTCCAGATTACCAGAGGCAGAAGGAGAGAACTGTTCACTGTCCCTGAGGGGGTCCTCCCCAGTAATGGCTGCTCTGCCCTGCAATTCATTGGGTCACAGCAAGAAGACTCTGTTCTCCTCAGCATTGGGGAGATTTGACACTAAACTAGATTTTCCTTCAAGTTTCATCTTCGGGTAGAGATGCGACTATCCCCCTGGTTCCATGAGTCAGCTTCCACAAGATTCCAGCTCTGCTCTCTTTACTGATGGACACAACTTCTTCCTGCTGTTTACACCATGGAGTCAAGGATGCGACAGGACAGGGAGCTGGGCTCTAAACGCCACTTTCTGGCTCAGGCACTGCACTGCACAGGTTGATGGAGAAGTGGGGTATGGAGGATGCTGGGGCATGAAGGGTGGCTTCTCTAGCCAGACCTGTATCCATAGAGTGAGTGTCTGTTCCAGTATGCGATTGCTTCTTTTAAAAGGAGATTCTTATGGGGTGCAGCTCTTGTCCATCTCAACAATGAGGTGTGAGGCCAAAGAGTGTGGGTCTGTATACATGCACCATGTCTGAATTAGAGCACAAGATGAGGGGGCTGTGGTGCTGATTCTAAGCCAAGCACAGAGCAGGCTTTTTCTTTCCAACATGGTCTTGAATGTCTTTTGCCCTACCCATCACGCACTTAAATTGTACAACACTAATGAAGCAGCTACTGCTTGCTGTGGTGGAGGGAGAAAGTAGCTGGCAGAAGGTACAGCCAAGCTGCTGTCTGCCTCCGCCCGATTCACTATCCACTGGAATTTCCTTTAAAAGTAGGCCCTGTACCTTGTTCACAGCACAGTAGCACTTACCCCCCCAGAGCCTAAATGGAACAAGTGCTCTGTGGTAAGAGAATGTGTGGGGCCAGTTACTGCATAGGAGATGGACTCGTTCTCCCTGTCCAGTAGCCACTTGCTGTAGCCTGACACTGGCACCTTCCCCACTTCTAGAAGGTGAATAGGCTCTTCAGCCCCTTTTATGGACATGGCTAGAAATCCAACCCTCCCCTGAGCTGCTCCTTTCTAGGGCAATGGGTTGGTTGGGATCCAGGGAAGAGGGGAGAGGTAACTCCAGTGATCTTCAGTCCAGCCATCTTCCTGGATTTTGAGAGTAAGGCATACGCTTGAATCCTGTCATGACTTAACAGTGGAGTAACTCTTGGGACTGGTTTTCAAATCATGCTTGCTGTGGTCTAGCACCAAACACACAATTGTTCTGCTAGGCTCCTTGTGTAGCACTTCTGCTTTCATTGTTAAGCATTTCCTGCTGCTGATGTGGTGGATATTATTTACTGAGGACACATCCTTCATTCTTCACTATCACATCATTTATCCCTTTTACGACTTCCAGCCAGCTGTATAGGGGGAGGTACCTCATCTCTCATGTTCCATTGCTGTAGACAAGTCTCACAACCTGCTACTGGATTAACTGAATGTTTGCTGTTTATGAAGCGAAAGAGAACCCACCATGCCCTATAGGGGAAAGCTTATTGCAGTTCCTCTTAGCAGCTGACTTCTTGGTATGAAGCACAGCAGTGGGGTGGTGTCGTTATCCTCAAAGCTTCTTTGCTCTTGCCAAGCAGGATCTGGGGCTAGGTCTGCCTTCCTGGGCTGGGATTTGTTTTATCACTTTATAGGCACCTAAAAGTCTTAATACAAAAAAAGTTAGTTTTGAAGTCTAGCTCCTGTGCTCTCTTTTAATTCCCTCCCAGGAAGTGAATGTGTCTGATAAATTGTACCCACCCACCCCACACATGGAGGAAGTAGTGAGCACAGCTCAATAGATGTCAGCATTGGAGGCTAAAGTTATGCACAACACTGTCCTTAACTTCTGCAACTGCACTGAAAGGGACCTGTGGCACGTATAGGGACACTTTTTAACAATCACCCACCATTGTGATTACTGGTTCAATTCCAGATGTAGGAACCCCAGTGCAAACCAAGCCAAACACTGAATCAGTTTGAGTTTCTCTGACAAGGAGTCTGGGATGTGCTACTTAACACGGGGGGAGGGGGGAGAGAGAGTCTCACTTCTTCTGTAAGTTCTAGTAACCACTGCTGTTAGCAACACTGGAACTGTCACTTCAAAAGGGTCAAACTACAGGACAAGAGCAGCTCTAGGCCCAGCTTTTGCACCACAGGCCAGGGTTAGCCACTCTTCTCCCCACCCCCAGTACTTTGGACTCAACCCAGGGAATAAGGAGGTGAAAACGGAGGACAGAACTAACACAATGACTTGTTCTCAGTAACAATCTTCTATCAAAACCTAACATGAGCTAGCAGCCTCACTGCTACAGGCCAGCTGCTGCCAATAGAAATAGTGGCCTAGGGACAAGGAACCCAAGGCATTTCCACAGCACACAGAGGTTAAAGTATTGCACTGGGCCCATGCCCTTTCCTTCTACTGACCTGCCTTTTTAGCGCACTCATGGACACAGTTCCACTGGCTTGGAGAAGGAACAATCCAATCTCACACCCCACAAATCCAACAACTGCTTGCAAGATTAGTGTATCTCTAGCTTCAGTAGTGTCAACCACTTGAGAAAGGCAAACATCCTGGGGGAAAGTTCAATGAACAGTTCCACACCCAGCCTCTCAGAGCCAACACCTATCATGTGTTGCAGAATGGAGAGTGCAGTGAGCAAATAGGCCTGGCAGGGTTGAGTAATGCTCTCACAGACAAGTGTATTTGCACAGTGTCTTTTAACAGAGACTCCAATCAGTATCACTAAGGGGCCTATGGTCAGAGGTCCATCAGCTGTCCCTAACTTACCTGCACACAGATGACTAACAAACCCAGACATAAACCCTAAAATTCTCACTAAACATTCAAGCTGCTCATCCTATTTGTTAAGAGCAGGACCCTCAAGCGCAGCACTAGCTCCATTTTACACCTCTCAGCTCCAGGACTTAGTCAACCTTACCATGCTCTAGGTGTCCCTAAATCACTGACTGCTAGAAGGTGGTACTAGACCACGGGATGGATCACTCAATAAATTGCCCTGTTCTGTTCGCTCCCTTTGAAGCACCTGGAACCAGCCACTGTCAAAAGACAGGATACTGGGCTAAATGGATTCTGGTCTGACCAGTATGGCCACTTATGTTCTTACTAGAACTGTCAATCTCAGTTAATGCATGTGATTAACTCAAAAATTAACACTTTTTAATGAGCATTAATCACACCTCTGCAGATGGGACTCAGTGGTGGCCAGGTAGGGAGCCACCAACTGGACAAGGGGGGCCATTGCCTAAGGCACCATGCTCAGGGAGTGCTGCTGCATGCCTCTGGGGCAGGGGTGCCCCATCTCCTGACGCCCTCTTCTACTGCAGCTCCCACCTCTCCACCCCATGGAGCTGCCCCTGGCCAAGCTGCTCCTGACTGGGAGCCAGCCTCCTGTGCAGAGTGGGGGTGGGGAGGCTGATGTTGGGGTATCCCTCTCCCCTCGCCCTTGTAGCTGGTCACTACTGAGCTGGGGCAGAGAACAGGGGAGCCTGTCTGCTGCTGGTGGCGGCTCAGGAGTGAGTTCTGCTGACAATAGCTGCTGCTGGCTGAAAAGTCTTCAGGCTCCCGAGTGCTATGCTTAAAGAGACAGCACTCCCCCAATACACACCAAACCAAAAATACTAGCAAAAATATTTAAATAAGTGGTATTATATCAACAGTGGGATTAAAACTGCAATTAATCATGACTTTTTTTAATCTCATGTTTAATTGTAATTTTTTTTTTAATCATTTGGCAGCCCAGTTCTCACCACTCCCAAGTCCATTTCCTGTCACCTTAACAACAAAGCCAACCTGCTTCCCTGAGGCTTATTTGCATCTGTCCCTTTCCAGCTTCACTGCTGCAGCTACCTATCACATCACCCCATTCAATACAAGCCTGCTTTGCTAGGGTCAAGTTCAGCCATGGGGCAACAGGGTGACATCCTGAGTTACAGCAGCTATAAACTTGGGTCAGTCTTCAAGGCCTTTCTGGGGCACACTCCTCCCTCCTGCACTGGAGTTGAATTCCTCAGCTCTGACAGGTAGCATCACATGAACTCTGAACGGGCAAACACATTTATCCTCTCTCCCCAGAAGTGCCCCAGGAAGTAAGCATGTCCATCCATCCCAAACTCACTCCTGTTGCCCATTTCTGTAGGAGGGTACTTTGTCTAATGCTGTCCAAGTCTTAATGGCTCTCAGAATACACAGGCAAAAACTCTCAGGCTGGGGCAGCATGAGCACTTCAGGGAGCAACTCCCACCAAGAGGCAGCTCAGCACAGTTGGCCAGATGCATTATGGATATCTTTACCTTCAACAGATTTTGGTCAAAGAACAGAAATGATCATCAAGCAGAAGCAATTCATACCATCCTATCAGATGTCTGATAATTTCTCAAGATTTACCCCGCTCACTGCGATAGCTGTGTCAGCACAATGGGCCCCAGATGCTCCAAGCTCCCCACTCAGCCACTGTCCACAGACACCCCTCTATGCTTGAGGCCTAAACATGGTCTCTTGGGTCATGATAGGAAGAACTACAAACCCTGGGCATAAAAATGCATTTCCCCCCTTTAATGTAAAACTGTCAGGAAGAGTCCAAAAACAGTCTAGTGCAGTGTTGCTCCTGGAAAAGAGCCAAGCAGCATCAGTTCTCAGAGCCACTGTGGTCTCCTCTCTCATCCTTCACCTCCGACAGGCTGCTCTCGTCAATGTTCTCCAGAGAGGCAGCATGCTGGAGTGCCAGGTCTGACAGCATCATGGTGGGGAGCTTATTCTGCTCAGGGTACAGCCAGGGCTTCACACTGACATTGTGCTGCTGTTTCCAGGAGGGGTATTTCAAGCAGGCCTTATGCATCTTCTTCAGCATCTGAAAAAAGCAGAAAAGGGGACCAAGAAAATGGAAGCAGCCTAGAATCTGACCACTACCAGACCCCCTGCATTTTCTTATGTACTTAATGCTTGGGAAAGGGTGAGTGCTATGCAGTTAGCAGAGCCGGGGGGCGGGAGGGAGACGAGACCTGAGTGCATGGATGGACAGACTAATACTGTACAGTTCCATACAGGAGCATTTTCCATTCATTTGGATAAGCAATCATCATCTTCAATAGATCCAAGGATCGCATTGTGCTTCAGCTGCTTCACCTCTAGAAGGCAGATAACTATTATCCCCATTTTACAAATGGAGAAATGGAGGCTGAGCCAAAAAGCCACTGTGACACCTTGGTCAAGTCCAGTGACAGAGCTGGGGACAGAATCCAGGATGCTGGCCCATGCTGCAATCTTGTGTCTCAACTACACCTCATGCCAAATAGGTTCCCCAACAGTTATGCCCTGCAATCCTGACCTGTGCCTTCCCCACTACTCCAAGAGCTCAGAGAATGCCGAATCTCAGAATGCAGAGTCCTGCACTGGTCAGAAGCTGGGGACCCCAAGACAAAGCATTGTGCACAGGTTTGTCACCTCTCTGATGTATCAAAGCTCAGTCATTGTCAGATGTTGGACTAACCAAGCCAGCACATTCTAGTATCAAATCCAAGGATAGCTAGTATGCCTCATTCTTTCTACTGCTCAGCCTGTACTAGGAAGTTAGAGGGGCTGGAAAGTCTAAGGATAAGTTAGTAGAGCTCCACTAACTGCCAGCCCTTTCCTCTAACCATGAACGATGGTTGATCCTTATCACCCACTACTCAGGAGTGCCTTCACTCACCCTTGGTGCCAGGTACTGGGAAGCTTTATTCACAACCCACTTTGGCAGTTTCCCTAATGCATAAGAAAGAAAGGTGGAGAAACAGAATTATTAGTGAGCCATGGCAGAAAAATGCTGCATTTGTGCCAGGGTGCAACCGCACGCAGTGCTCCAGCCCCTCACCAGGGTACAATTGCCAAGCTGCAAGATCGTCTCCATGGCAAGTTGCAAAGCGATCCTAGATGGATACCTAGAAGGGAAGTGTGTGGAAAGAAAGCAATACAATTTATGTCCTGTATAAGGGAGTAGAATTTTTGTTCACCTGGACCTGAAGTTGCCTCATCCCCTTGTACACCCACAAGGGATACAGACCCAGACTTACCTTTGGGGTCCACCTGAGCCAGGTAAGTCAAGGTGCAGCTGTTTGGTCCAGTCGACTGCACAAAGTATCCCGCCAAGATAGAAACAGCCCTTACCAGGTCCTTTCGGGGAGGATATTGCTGCATGGTGAAATCAGACACTCAGACCCTGTCATCTTCCCTGAACTCTTTCTAAGACCTGGTGCTATACACACAGGGCAATGGGACTAATCTAGAGGCTCAGACACGGTGCCTGGTCTGTAAAGAGTTAGCTGTGCAATTCATATCCCACAATAATAAAAGGTCCCCGCACACCCAAAGGGACACAGGGACTGGCTACATACACTCTAAGGCATCAGTAAGGGGTGGCAGATAAACAAGTGCAGCTCAGGTTAATGAGAGCAAGTCACATTTTGCTCAACATCCTTAACCCAGACAAACTCCACCTAGCTCATTACTGTAGCTGTTGGGTGGAGTTATTCATCAAGGAGGAATCTAAGCAGGCACTACTGAGATTCCCAGGAGAGCATGGGTCCATGTAATTAAACTCTTCCTGCCCCTGACTCACCGCGTGTTTCACAGAGAAGTTGATGATCATGTAAGATTTATCCACAACCTGCCAGGATCGCAGTGTCACCACATCTCTATTCTTTAAGGGCTTTGGACACTTCCCTAGCCAAGAAGGAAGCAAAGTCACTTCAACTCACCCAGTGATAAGAGTTGCAGGAACTGCAGTCACACTAAGGGGTTTCTGCCTTGCCTGCACTTGCCCCTCTGATGAGGTTAGTGATCTCTCTATATCCTGCCACAAATGCTTCCCCTCATCTCCTAAGAGCCCAGCTGACTCTTCTGTTAACAACCTCAATAGAGATTCCAAGGATGAAATGAACCCGGGGGACTGAACTCCCCTCTCCTATTAGGAAGTTAAGCTTGGGCTGAGGCATGTTGGTGCGTGGGAAGCTTGCCCTACTGCCGATCAGACGGTATCTATTAGGGGGATACAGAATGAGCTCTTTGCTCCTTCCTACTCAAGGAAATTGGATGGGCCCTCCACTTGTTTAACTCAGGATTTCAATTCTCTGGGGTTGATCACACCTACTGCCGCACTCAGCCAATCAGAGCAGCCCCCAAGCCATCACTCACAGGCGTAGTAGCCCACATCAGCATTGGTGGCAAGACGGGCAATGTCGTGTGTGTCAATGACGTTCATGTCCCACTTCCTGCGATACTCAATGTCATGCAGCACATCATATACCGTCTCCGCTGGCACATCTTGGATGTCAATGCGGCACTGCAGGCAGGAGCAGGACCACAGTCAGGACACTGGCTAGCTGCACCCGCCCCGCCCCCACCCCTATCCTCCCAATTGGAGTAGCTGACTTGGTCCATGTGTACAGAAGAGCTCCTCATCCTCAGCTGGGCTCCCACTTGTGAGGAAGTGTGTCAGCAAAGCTAACACCACCCCTTTATTAAACACTGAAACCCTCCACTCAAAACACTTCGCAAACATCAACCCACTGTGAGGGGAAATGATGAAGAGAGAGGGAAGCAACTCACTTAAGATCAAAAAACAGGGATAAGGACAGAGAATCCAAAGTAACAATACTTATTGCCCTTGAGTCATTCAGCAGAAACAGAAATGTAAACAGATCACTGCTAAAAGCTCTATCCCATAACTAGACAAACCCCAGTCCACATAGCAACCAGAATCATGAACAAGAATCAGATGGCACAGGCTTCCATAGGTAAGGTACCACCATAATTGTTGGTGCAGAAGAATGGAGAAGGGAAGTATGTAAGCAGAGCAAGTCAGAGCTGGACATTACATTCCAATCTCCAGATGGAAGCAACCAGGCAGAAAGTGGAGGTGTCCAATCTTACACAGATGTGTAGCGTGGAGATGCACAGTAGGCCCACTCAATGGCTTGTGGCTGACCAGAATTCATGGGGGAGATAGGTCTGGGAGATCCCAGAAAAAATGGCTTTCCTATTACTGGTTCAGAGAAGCTACATTTCTAGTTCCAATCCCATCACCCTCTACTAAACTTCACCCACTTACAGTGGTGTTTGTCAATATGAGTCAATGATTTACAGAGAAAGCATAACTCAGACTGCACTCTCAAGGCTGGTGCAACTCCACCACCACTCACTATGTAGTTCTATACCACATGGGCAGAGGAGACTCCTGTGGGGAAGGCTATCACCAGGGCAGACTACTGGATACGAAGAATAATTAATGCCACTCACTGATCACTTTCTTGGAAAAGTCACATCAGATTCCTGGCACCCAGACACTGGAGTGACAAGTACCTCTGGGTCACAGATGTGTCACAAGGCAAAGACGCAAGCCACATGAATTGCATACCAGGAAAAAGGGACACTAAAGCCCATAAGAGATGGTGACAATTAGCACAGATGGGGCTCCACTCCCATATTTTAGAGTTAATCAGTTACTCTAGTAACTGGTACAGGCACTGGCAAGCACCTTCCCAGGCAGGAGCTCAGCAACGCCTCTGGTGCCCAGTTTCTGTCTCCACGTGACAAGATCCCCGACTCCCCGCTTTAGGGTCCAGGCCCAGAGTACAGTGGACCTCAGTTTGCGACAGGGAGTCAGGACTATAAATAGTCAAACTCAAGGTGGGGGGGGGGGAGCTGCCTGCGGTGCCACATCTGGCCGTGAGGCCAACCGACAGATCCCACAGCGAGCGCCGCTCCCAGGGGAGCTCCAGCGGCGCAAGGCAGCCGCCAGGCTCCTGCCCTCTCCCAGCCCCCCCACACCATGCCCTGCCCCGGCCTCCCCCGGCTCACCTTGACCGTGTGCACGGCGGGGCCGGCGGGCGGGGGCGGCTGCACCCACACCCCGACGCCCTCCCGGCTGTACCTGCTCTGCCAGCCGCCCCCCGCCTCGCACTGAGCCTGGAAGGCCCGGAAGGCGTCGGCGTCGGGCAGCTGCACTGGCTCCATGGGCCCTTAGGAGCCGCCCGGCGGGGTCAGCAGCGAAAGGCGCCGGACAGGTGGACACAGGTGCCGGCGAAAGCCCCGCCCCCCCGCGGCCCCATGCGCTGATGACGTAGCAGCTCCCGCCCCGCCCCTACCAGGTTCGCCCAGCTTGTCCCCGCTCATTGGCTTCGCCTCGTCGAGCCAGCCGCCAACCAACGAACGATTCTGGCCAGGTGCGCCCCGCCTGCCCCGCTGATTGGCTACGATGCCCGCGGCTTCTTTTCCTGGTTGGACTGCCCCCGCGCGGAACACACCCGCCACCTCGTGACTGGTGAAATTTTAAAAATCAATGGCGGGGTCGGAAGTAGATACAGTATGAAACCGGCCGCGGCCCACGTGGCCAAGAGCGGCGGCGATGGGGGGCGGAGAGAGCTCGGATTGGCTGTTGGGCTGGAGTGTCTGGTGGGGATTGGCTCCAGACGGAACCGCTCGGGAGCTGGGCGGCCCTTGCGAGGCCTGTGGCGCCGCGTGGCCTTTCCTTCCGGCCCCATGCCCCGCCCCATGTCGGAGGCTCCGGCCGGGCCGCCCACTCACTCCATCCCCTCCCTCCGTCGCTCACTCTTCACCTCACTCGCTGGCTCGGTTTTCACCAGGCTGATGCGGGGGCTCTGGGGCAGGGCCTGGGCTGAGGGGCTTGGGGTGCAGGAGGGGCCTCTGGGCTGCGGCTGAGGGGTTCAGCGTGTGGGAGGGGGCTCGGCTGAGGGCTCGGGATGTAGGCTCCAGGGAAGCGGTGATGTGCCCCTACAGCTCCTAGGCAGAGGGGCGGCCCGGAGGCTCCCTGTGCTGCACCTGCGGTTCCTCACCAATGAAAACTGCGGAGCCAGCACTTGGGGCGGGGGCGGCATGTGGAGCTGAAGGGATGAGTCACTGCTTCCCGAGAGCTGGGCAGGGAGCTTGCCTGCCAGCCCTGCTGCACTGCCAACCAGACTTTTGATGGTCTGCTCAGCGTCGCTGACCAGAGCTGCCAGGGTCCCTTTTCAACCGGGTGTTCCAGTCGAAAACCAGACGTCTGGCAACCCTAACCAGGACCAGGGCACGGAGCTGGCCCACAAGGCTGCCATCTCTGATGTTCATTAACTGCAGACACTCTAGTGATGGGGGAGTAGGTGGCCTGATTGGAGCAAGGCATGGCTACATTTGCAGATGTAGAGCACTTTGAGTTAAACCAGCATTCGGAGATCGCAGCAGGGAAAGTACTGCCATGTGTTCACACTGTCAGCTGCAAGCGCAGTGGGGTGGCCAAGTTTGTGGTACTTGCAGCGGCATTGGGAGCAGTGCATTACGGGCAGCTATCTCTCAGAACAACTTTTCTCATTCTGGTGCTGTGGCTTGTGGGAAGGGGGAGGGATAGCTCAGTGGTTTGAGCATTGGCCTGCTTAAACTCAGGGTTGTGAGTTCAATCCTTGAGCGGGCCATTTAGGGATCTGGGGCAAAAATTGTGAATTGGTCCTGCTTTGAGCAGGGGGTTGGACTAGATGACCCCCTGAGGTCCCTTCCAACCCAGATATTCTATGATTCTATGAAGGGGGTGGGGGAGGGCAGAACATTCTGGGTCCTGTCCTAATGCCCCGTGATGCATCGCTTCACATCCCAGCAAGCCCTGTGCTTCCATCCACATTTGGCACCATCTTTCAATGGTTTTTGTACTGAGCGCTCTGTCTTTCCTTTCAGTCTTTGGGAATGGATCCTGAACTTGTGAGGAATATGCTGATGGGTCTCAAAAGCACATCACGGATTGCAGTTGAGTTACTTCTTAAGCTACAAACTGACAATGAGGAGTCCGACAATGATGTCGACTCACATAACGCATATGACACAAGATTGCTTGTGGCATTCATGGACATGCTCACCACAGTGGAACGCCGCATTTGGGCTCGGGAAACAAGCACTGAGTGGTGGGATCACATCGTCATGCAAGTCTGGGATGATGAGCAGTGGCTGCAGAACTTTTGGATGAAGAAAGCCACTTTCATGGGACTGTGTGCTGAGCTTGCCCCCACCCTGTGGTGCAAGGACACAAGATTGAGAGCTGCCCTGCCAGTGGAGAAATGCATGGCTATTGCAATCTAGAAGCTGGCAACTCCAGACAACTACTGATCGGTTGCTAACCAGTTTGGAGTGGGAAAGTTGACCGCTGGAATCGTGTTGATGCAAGTTTGCAGGGCCATTAATCGCATCCTGCTCAGAAGAACTGTGACTCTGGGCAACGTGCGTGACGTGGCTGGCTTTGCATAAATGGGTTTCCCTAATTGAAGAGGGGCGATAGATGGGACGCATATTCCAATTCTGGCACCAGACCACCTAGCCTCTGAGTACATTAATCGGAAGGAGTATTTCTCTATGGTTCTCCAGGCTCTTGTGGATCACCGTGGGCATTTCATGGACATTAACGCAGGCTGGTCCAGAAAGGTGCATGACGCATGCATCTTTTGGAACACAGGCCTGTTCAGGAAGCTGCAAGTCGGGACTTTCTTCCCAGACCAGAAGATCACTGTAGCAGAAGTCGAAATGCCCATTGTGATCCTTGGAGATCCCGCTTACCCTTTTATGCTGTGGCTCATGAAACCCTATACAGGAAGCCTTAACAGCAGCAAGGAGCGGTTCAACAATAGGCTAAGTCGGTGCAGAATGACTGTTGAGTGTGCTTTTGGCCATTTAAAGGGCCGCTGGCGCTGTCTGAATGGGAAGCTGGACCTGGCCGATGACAACATCCTCATGCTTATAGCTGCATTCTGTACCCTCCATAACATTTGTGAAGGGAAGGGTGAAAGCTTCACTCAGGCATGGACCACGGAGGTTCAACACCTGGAGGCTGAATTTGAACAGCCAGAGACCAGGGCTATTAGAGGGGCCCAGCGCAGGGCTGTAAGGATTAGGGATGCCTTGAGGGAGCAATTCGATGCTGAGAGCTACCAGTAATGTTTGGTGCCCTGCATGGGAGTGAAGTACAGTGGCTCCAATGCTAGTAGGCATCTGTGTTTGCTATGTATGATGCACTGACTTGCAGTGCCTGTTGCTTTCCTGGGCTACGGTATCTTTTACTTAATGCAAAAAAGAATGTTTTCAAAGCCAAAAAAAATTCATTTCTTCAAAAAAGAAACAACTGCTGGGGAAACTGAAAGGGCATGACACATCTGTACCGTGCAATGAGTGCTGCACTTCAGGCTGGCTAAAATGCATGGTATGGGGGTTGAATGCAGTGGGTAAGGGTTGTAGTGTGCAGGGCTGGGTGATGAAGCTACAGGTGTTGGAGGCAGCTGGTGGCGGTAAGAAACCGGATGTTGGGGGAAGTGAGTTGGCAGTTACAACTGAGGGCACAAGGGAAAGTGTTTTGGGACAAGGGCTGCAGGGCGGGACGGGCGTGGATCTGCTCCGTCTGTAGTGCTATGAGCTCCTGTATCGAGTCCGCTTGGCGCTCTATAATGCTTAGCAGCCGATCCGCATTCTGCTGGCAGAACCTCCTTTTAGTCTCCTGCCACTCCTGTACTTTTTGATTTTCAGTAAGGGACAGGTCCTCTTCGGTTCTTTGCGTATGTTTCCTGATTCTTTGTAGTCTTTCGGCCATTGATAACAAGGACGGCTGGGATCTCAAGGCTGCATCTGTAAAGCCAAAATGCAACACTTAACAGAGACGGCATTGTTCACACCAGACAGAGCAATGATTCGGCTGAATTTAAAGACAAGTACAATGTACACAATAGCAGAAAGTGCCCGTCCCAAAGTGAGCGCACATAACCCACAGGAGCCCCGAAATGGTGAGTAAACACGGGCAAGGAGGACTGATTGTTTCATGGCCATACTGTCCTTTGGGGTTCTGTGCCTTGGGGAGAGCCAATAGCAGCAGGGGGCCCCTATACTGAACACTGTCCGCACATTTTCCACAGGATGTTTGTGTCCTGGAAAATATCTCACGGCTGAGGGTGAGCTGGGAAGCAAGGGAGGGTCTTCTGCTAAAATGCGGCTTCCGCCCTGGCCCTTATGCTGCTTGCCTGTGTGCAGCAATGGTCCCCCCGCCCCTTATGGCACAGTGGCGCGGATATGTTCACCTTAGTGGGACAAGGAGCACAGTAGCTTTGCCAAGGAACCTGCACAAGCAGATTGCCCAGCTTCTGCATGAAACCTTTGAAGAGATCACTGAGGCCGATTATCGCGATGTGAGAGAGCACACCAATGCCCTATTCTGCATCTAGACATGCATGCAGCCCTAACCCTCCTCACCCCAAGAGCCCACACCAAACAACTACCTTCCCAAAATAAAAGCTGCTTACCGGGCACCTCCTCTGCTGTTTGTTCTTCCCCAAGCACCATCTGCTGCAACTGGCTACCTTCCTCCTGGCTGCATGAATCTAGGAATGCCGGGCTGTCCTCTGGCTCTGGGCTCCTCTCCTCCTCAGCGCCCTCACTCCCGCTTTCCTCCTTCTGCTTTGTTGAACTCTGGGCTGCTACGGCCTCTGAGGTGTCCATAGTGGTCTTCGGAATGGAGGTGAGGTTGCCCCCAAGTATTGCGTCCAGCTCTTTGTAGAAACAGCAGGTCGTGGGGGCAGCATTGGAGTGGCAGTTTGCCTCCCACATTTTGTGGTGGGCATTCTGCAGCTCCTTCACTTTAACACTGCACTGCAGTGCATCCCGGTCATGGCCCTTTCCATCATGGCCCTTGATATCATAATTCCTACTGCTGCAGCACAGCTGGGACTGGATAGCTTCCTCCCCGCAAACACTGATAAGGTCCTGCACCTTTCTATTGCTCCATACTGGGGATCGCCTGGTGCATGGAGGCATGGTCACCTGGAAAGATGCGCTGAGAGCACTCCACGCCTGGCTGAGCAAACAGGAAGGGGAATTTCAAAATTCCCAGAGAATTTAAAGGGCGGGTCTGACAGTTGGTCACCTGAGGATAGGGCAGTTGAGTTCAAGGTGATGACCAGAGTGGCTAGAACAGGCATTGTGGGACACTTCTGGAGGCCGATCAGAGCGCATTAATGGACCAGGGCATCCACACAGGCACCACAGCGCTCCAGCCGGGGCACAGCAAGCTTTATGCTTCTCGTGGAGGTGGATTACCAGGGACACTTCAGCCCCGGAGTCCGGGCGCTTTACGTGCCTTGCAAGTGTGGACACCTAGGAGTTAGGTCACCCTGGGCTGATTTAATGCGCTCTAACTTGCAAGTGTAGACAAGGCTTTAGCTGTGTGTTGTAACTCTTCATGTAGAGAGTGGGTACTCAGTGCTAGAGAGGGGTGCCCTTGGGAGAGCTGAAAAAACTGAATAATAATAGAACTAGACAGGCCTCACTACATGCAGGATTGAAATGCAGCCACACCACCTCTGGGACTAAGACCAGCGTCTAGGGATTGGCACACAACCAGCCCAGCTCACACTGCCCCATGCCAGTGAGACTCATTCAATTCAGTGCCCTGGAGCTACCCACCTCTGGGGAAGAGAGGAGGTCCCCAGTTTAAGTTTAAAATCCTTTTTGACGAGAAACTGTACTGATGTCACCAAAGTTAAGACACAGAGAACAGGCTAAATCTTGCCCTGAGTTACACTCCCTGGTATCAATGGGGTTGCAGAGCAAGTAAGTCAGAACAAGATGTTCTATGTACATCTCAGGTTACATCTTCGCTAGAAGCTCTTCCACTGATCAACACTGGTGCTTAGGCCGATCAGGGGTGTGTGGATTATTCACATCCCTGATCAGCGATATAAATTATACCAAAGTAAATTCTAATGTGGACAAGGTCTAGCACAGGGCTCTATGAAGGTACTTGCTATTTTACCCCATGAGCCCATGTGGGTTTATTGTCCATTTCTGACTCAGTCACAGGCTGCTTTCTCACCCACCCTTTTCACGTCTAAGGTTAAGCACGCTTTTTCTTCTTCTTCCCCTTTAAAGAGGAGAATTACTTACGCTTTGAGAAACTTTCTTACTCTCACTTGTTCCTGTGTGGAGACTGACACAAAGAAGTATGTTTCAGTTCTTGTTCTCTCCTCTGTGCCTGAGCAAGGAGTTCCTAAGAACTAATGGTTTGTAATTACAAAAACAAAACAAAAAACACACCCAAAACACTAAAAGAACATTCTTAACATTGCAAAGTCAAGTACTCTGTAGTCAGAAAAGACCAGAATTAAGATTGCTTGTGCAACTCACCAGCCCTTCCTCTATGCAGCTTTAATTCAGCCCCCTTGTACATATGCATTATGTTACATGATGACATACTATTTTTTCAGCAGGAACCTGCCTCATTCAGTGCTATTGGACAGAGCTCACTTATTGATTCAATATTTTGTTTTCTCCACATTGTTCAATACGTGACTGCAGGCCTTATTTACTGCAAACTATTCAAATCTGCTCACAAAACAGATTTTTTTAAATTTCCTCTGGGACTTTTCTTATGCACTTCCCTCTAAGTGCTTCACAACTATTAATACATTCATTTTCACAGGCCTCACAAGTGGGTGTGATCCCACTTTTTTCAAATGGGGAAGTGAGACACAAAGAGATTAAGATCAAAAGTGCTCACTTATTTTGGGTGCCCTATTTGAGATTCCTAGGAGCTGATTTTTCAAAGTACTTAGCATTATATAGCACTTCATATGTTCAAAGCACAGCTCTCATTGACTTTCAGTTGGAGTTGTGAGTGCTCAACCAGTTTGTAAATCAGGTATCAAGTCAGGCACTAGAAAACTAAGAACACACAATTAGTGACAACTTGTGAAAAGTTTGGTTTAAGTGATTTGCCAGCATCAGCATCACATAAGAACTCTGCAGCAGTGGCAAGTGCATTTGGGTACACGTGCCCCCTTGGACTTCCCCTCACCTACCTTCCCCTCAGTTTGCATTGGGCTGGTGGGCCTCCTTCTCCTGCCTGCCCACCAGTCCTCCCTCTCATGGTTTACAAAACCCCCTTCCCCTCATCTCACAAGGCCCCAATCTCACTTGCAATTTATTGCTCCCCCCATTTCACTAGTTTCCTTCCCCTTGCAGTTTACTGCAGCTCCCCCGTCTTGTGTGGTCCCCCTCTCATTGCAGTTCGCTCCCCTTTCCATTTATTACTTACCTCTCCTGCCTTGCCCAGAACCCCCATCTGTTTGTTTCCCTGCTTGCCTTCCCTAGGTTGCCCAGGCCTCAACCTTTGCTGTTTGTTCTGGGCCCTGGCCCTTTCCTTCCTTGTTTGTTTCTTGCCTCCCACGGCCTCTTGGTCCTGCTTGCCTCCATTGCCCACCATCCGGCCAGCTCTACACCAGTGCTATTGAACCATTCCTCCATCTCCCCTGCAAGAGGATGACTGGGTTGGTGTTTCAGGAGCTGGATTTGCAGGTGGGCCTGTTGGCATATGCCCATAACGTACTTATTGTGGGCCAGGACCCAGGAGACCTAGCACGGGTTGAGGCTTGCCAAGCCATTTATTTGGCAGCCTCCTCTGCCCGGGTCAACGGAGTCAAGCGCTGGTCTGATAGTCAGAGACAGGTAGCAGGTAGACTCCTTCCCACCCATACTGGGCCAACTGTGGGGTCTACTGCGCTATCTTGGTATCACTTTTCTGCCATTGGTCTGTCCCTGCTGAAGAACTGGATTGACCTAGAGGCCTGGATGTCTGAAAGGTTGTAGAGGGCTGCTCCAGCGTCTTTCCCTTCAGGTGCTGGAACTGATGCTGGTGATCAACCAGCTAGTCCAGTCCATGCTCTGGCACCAGTTCAACACCCTGAGCCAACCCCCAAGGACCCTGGCCACCCTCCAGCAGAAGATCCTGGAGTTTTTCTGGCCAGGGTTGCACTGGTTCTCTGCAGGTGTACTGAGTCTCCCTCTGGGGGAGGGCAGACAGAGCCTGGTATGTAACTGTAGCCAGGTCCACGCCTTCCACCTTCAGACCCTGCAAAGACTCTGTGGTATTGCAGGTAGGCTGGCATAGAGTGTGCTGATGTATGCTTTCCTCCTTCACCTCCAGTACCAGTAGCAGCTCTTTTGTCTCCAGCAAGACCTCTCTTTTATCAGGACCTGGAAGCTAGTTTCAGCAACCAGGTCCATAGAAGCCGTCGAGTGGGAAGATCTCCTCATAGAACCCCTGCTACACAACCCCCATTTCTTCATGCAGGTGGTGGAGTCCCCCTTGCTGCACCAGAGGTTTGGTCCTGGCTGGTGCCACCAGAATTGGACACCTCCTGGCAATAGTTGGAGGGTCCAGGTGGACCTTGTGGTGCTCAGCCATTGCATGGGCTGCCCATCCTGCATTTCCCCCATTGGGTTCTCCAGGAGTGAAGCCATCCTTGCCTCCTGTTTCTCTCACTTTTCTCAAGTAGGTCCTCTCTGCTCACCCCAGCCCTCCAGAACTCAGTGGACCCCTGTCCCACAAGCCTCTGTATACCCTGATCCCCTAAGTTGGCTGAACGAGGGCCAGATGGTCCATCTCCACACTGTGCCCAGAAAACATCTGTATGTGCTCATTCTTCACACCATCCACTTCCTTGCCTTCATGTCTCACCCCAACCTTCAGTGATGGGGCCTACTGCCACCTTAGGAGAGCGAGGACCCTGGTTGGCCAGTCTGTACCTCACCCTGGGTTCACGGCTGCAGGGTATAGCAGCTGGCAGCACCTCCATGGATCCATCAGCATGGGTCTGTACTTGGCACAGTTTACAATCTCATGACCCCAGTCCTTTCTGTGGTGAGGACACCCTGGCACACATCTATGTAAGATGTGTGAGGTTGAAACCCTGCTTCTGACTCCTCCAGAATCTCTGTAAGAGGTTCTGGTTGCACTTCTCCATGCACCTCCTCATCAGTGCACACCTCATCCATAGCAACAAAGTTGTGAGATGTCCTTGTCAATTTCCTCCTGGTGCTGGCCAAGATGGCCATCCATCACTCCAGAAAGAGGAAGCTGGATGGAGCAGGGTGCTCTGTGAGGCCTGTTTGCGAGCCCTTGTGAAGTCATACCTCCTAGCAGAGTTCCTCTGGGCTAATGTTTACTGACTTTCTAGGCACTCTTGAGGGGCAATGGACATTGCCAGGGGTTCTCTGCTTGGTGTCCCCTTGTGGTTCTGATTTTTGCCCTTTGAACTTCACTTCCATCCTTGATTTTTCAGTTGCTGTGCCCAGTATTTAATTGTGGCCTGGGTTCAATGGCCACTCTCATTCAGCTGATGGCTGGGTTAAGACTGCTGTCTCTCTCCAACCACAGTAAGTACATACTTTCCAACTTCTGCAACAAATAAAGGAGTCCTACAGACAAGTCTCCTTCACTACACAATCCTAATTTACCCCAGAGCAGAAAGAGCTTGTGCACTGAACAAGGCAGGGGTCCTGTGGAAACCATGTGTGATCATGTAATTAGATTGTATTATGATGCACAGATAGAAGGGGGCTGAATTAAGGTTACACAAGCATTTCCTAACTTTTGAGTGCCGGACTTTGCAAGCATTAATGTTCTTTTAATATTTTTGTGAGTAACTTCTTAGACTTTTAAAAAAGCAAACACAAAAAGAAAAAATTATCATGTGGCATCATATTAACACCCACATGGGTCATCAGCAGGTTTGGAACCTTTAGGTCCACCAGACAGATCTGTGACATTTGAGCTGACAGAAGAACTGATAGCAGTAGTAGGCTGTCATGCTCTGTGGACTAGCGCTAGAAGGGAATGGGACACTTTCTCAGTGGGTTTCACAGATATTTGCTGATAACAGAGGGATGGTAAGAATTGGAATGTTGGGTTCCATTACAGACTTTGGAAGGGAGTGTTCTACTGGGCACAGACTCTTCTGCCCAGTTCTGTCTCTTTCCCATCCCTGGCTCCTTGTATCTGTCTCTGCTCCTCAGACATCTCATTTCAGTCCCAGTGTTCTTGCCCAGCAAGTCCTCCAAACTCCTCATCCCACTTCTCCTTGCTCAGCTAGTCCTAGTTGCCCCCAGTTCTGGCTCTTGTCCCCTCTATAGTTGAATCAGTTAATTTCCTCCTCTCTGCCACCTGACCCCAGCAGAGGAGGTCAATGAGAGAGAGAGAGGCTCCTTGCTCTCAGTATGAGTGTCTGAACCCAGCCAGATCTGCATCAACCCAGAACTGCAATTACAGGGAAAATCTCACTGAACCTCAGGTTGGAGCATGCCTAGTGCAGTTGGAATCTTAACTGCTAAAAATCTAAGTCCGTACCAAGCATATGCAAACTGCAATGTTTCAAAGGCTTATAATTTGATCAAATGTGGATGGATTTTCATGGTGACATCAAAAGGCACATTAGTGACACACAGGCCATGCTTCTGACAAATTTTCAGTCCCTACTACACAGCATGGAGCAGTAGAGCTTTGGAAAGCAGGAGTCACCAAAATGTTTTTAACAGGGCAAAGCATATTTTTCCTTTCCCTAATTCTTGGAAACAGCTGAACTATTTTGACTGATATAATTCTGCCTGACAGACATGCAACATGGAAAATTTCAGTTTGGCAAAGTTATAAACAACTGAAAACGGGGTCTTCCAATGGGAAGTGTTAGGCAACCGTATTAATAGATGGTGCTACATGCCCCATCTATAATGGTAAACCCACCTACTCATCTCACAGAGGCCCCTGAAGTGCCATCAACATCCTTATCCAGAATTTACAAACTTAGTGATGTATCCTGGTTGTACATAATGCGGACTATTCCATGCCCAGCAGAAAAGCCCAGTTTCTTATGTTCATGATGATAATGTAATGACAGGCAACTCCAGAGCTGGCAGTTCACTGGTAGGACCCAACCCATGGCTGAAAAGGATGTCTGCCACACAAAGTTTGGGTTTTGCTGTTCAGAGGGATGCTTTCCTCACTGGTTGGGTGATACTGAAATGAATTCTTCAATACCCCCCTCACTCACTCAGCTTCAAGTCTTGCAAGAACAGAGTAAAGGAGCATCTCCGAATGTTAAATTTGTTCATCTGTAACTTCCCAAGGGGAGCAATATCCCTCAGCCAGGAGTAGAAATATCAATGAAAGTACCATGTTTCAACAGTATGCAGCCTTGCAGCAATCCCAACTTCCTACTGCACAAATCCCTTCTTTATGCGAGTTTCACTCATTGCAAGTACACAATAGACCCCATAGGGAGCTAGCTGTTTACATGGGCCAATAAGTACTTTTAAAAATTCCTCTTGTTTGTGTTTTCACTCTTCATTGACTTATCTGACGTCACAGCATGATGGAAGACAATTGATAGGGCTTAGCTAGACTAGATCAGCAGGCTTCTTAGTGTCAGCAGCAGCACCTATTACTTATTGCTAGCACCCCCCCACTCTGATTGTCAGGGGTTGCTTGGAAATGAGCAAACATTTCTGCCCCTCCTTCCTTCGTCCTTTGGCAACTGGCACATACAAATTTTCTTCCCAAAAAAGTGGTACATACTGGTTAAAGCAGGAGACGATGGGTATTGGGGCTGGGAAGAGTCAGGACTCCGGGATCCCAAGCCTATAACTAACTCACCATCATCTGAGGGCACTGTAGTTTTCTCTCAGAGCCTTAGCTTCCCTATCCGTAAAGTACACAATACTTTCTGTTTGCAACTGGTTTGTAGAGTGCTTTAAAACTGCATAACTACTAGGCATTCTTTCATAGTTCACATGAAAGGGGGGGAGGGATAGCTCAGTGGTTTGAGCATTGGCCTGCTAAACCCAAGGTTGTGAGCTTAATCCTTGAGGGGGGCATTTAGGGATCTGGGGCAAAAATTGGGGATTGGTCCAGCTTTGAGCAGGAAGTTGGACTAGATGACCTCCTGAGATCCCTTCCAACCCTGATATTCGATGAAACTGGATCATTTACTTTTTGTATGCCTGTGTCTCATCAGAATGAGCAGTTATAGGACTTAGAAGTTCTACAGTCAGTAGTGCACTTAAGTAGAAACGGTGATTAAAATATCCCAAAGGCCAAAGTGGCAGGTTCTTTTTGAGATGTATAAAGAATCCAGAAGACATTTCCCAGACAACCCTTAAGCTTCACAGAGCATCTATAGCTGAAGAATGCATTTAAATGGGACAGCCTGTTACCTGTTTCCTCCACAGATAAATTGGTGTTGACCTTTGATGAGCAGGGGCTCCGAGTAAAGTAAATGGTGGCAGCAGCAGTCCTCTCCCCAAAGAAACATAGAAAAGGTGTTGGTGAAATAACTTTATTTAGTGTGATACACGGCTGTGGTCAGACAGTCGCTATTCATATTAATAGTCACACTTACTTGGCTAACAGCTAGGAGACAGCAGGGCCAGAGACACACACTCACTATTATGCACATTCATAGGGAAGGCAGTGGAAAGTGAACTATTTTATTTCACTAGGTTTTCCCTCCCGATTACTTATTCCCACCCCCACCCCCCCGCCCACTTCCCTACCCCCAAAAAAAAGAAAGTCCAGTGACTCGAGAGAACAATACAACACAGTGGCAGGGTATGTCTGCCTGTAAGAAGGGGAGAGCAGAACCTGTTCTACTGCAGACACAGACACACTGACAGAACATCAGCAATTCCCACACAACAGGGAGTATATACATAGTATGGGCCAGGGCTTCACCCTGGGGGTGGGTTCTAAACGACTCGGACTAGGTCATTGAGAGCTTTAGGTAGGAAAAAGGGAACACTCCAGAATAGGAAGGAGAAATAAAGAACAAAACATCCCAGCTTCTCCCTACAGGTCAACTCACATGGAGAGGAAGGGACAATGCTGACCACATACCAAATGTATCTACCTTAACCAGTAGCAGGGTACTCCAGGGCCATTAAGTAAACACAACCAGAAAAGCCAGCCCTGGCATCATGAGTTGGGTGCTCCCAAAAGGGAAATCCCAGCTATCAGGGTTCAAGTTAGTTCATCCAGGTAAGAGTGACAGTTCATTCCTCTTCCTGGATAGGACTACAGGGTTCACACAAAAAGAGTACATAGCTGAAGTGGTGACCAACAAGACATTATGCCAGAGGAAATACAATTTATGTTGTTGCACCCTGCCTAAGCCCGTTCTACTGCACTGTGTCTACCCTTTCTTTAGGATGTACCCTGACACCACTACACAGACCAGGTGGTCAAATGGATGGTCTAACAGGACTTCTCCAGCTCTTCCTTGTACTTTCCTCTCAGCCAATGGACAAGTCTGATCACAGCAGGGTTGTGGGTGGGCACAGAGGCAAAAATCACTTTTTTAAAAAAAAAAACCCTTTAAAACTATCTTAAGAGTCACTAGGAGACGTTCCCTCAACCCAAGCTAATAGAACAGAAGCAGCCACAAAAAGCAACGTTTCCCTTTATTTAATCCCATCTTCCCCTCATATGAAGGTGGGAACAAACCCATCCTACTGCTTGTCCCAATGTTGGGAATGTTATGATAGCATCTTCCCCACATACAGGGCTGGGGAGGTTCTCCGGCAAAGGCAGCTGCAAGGTTGAGGGTATCATAGAATATCAGGGTTGGAAGGGACCTCAGGAGATCATCTAGTCCAACCCCCTGCTCAAAGCAGGACCAATCCCTAATTTTTGCCCCAGATCCCTAAATGGCCCCCTCAAGGATTGAACTCACAACCCTGGGTTTAGCAAGCCAATGCTCAAACCACTGAGCTATCCCTCCTCCCTAAAGCCATGTTCTATTTCATAGGCAACACACTAGATAGTTAAAAGTAAAACTGCTGTCACCTAGTGTAATACGAGATGCTCAGCTGCCCTTCCACCACATCGGTGGAGCTGCTGGCACTGGACTGAGCCACTTCTGCAGTGCAAGCCCCATTTCTGCATAACTAGTAACTGTGCAGCTTGTATCTTATGTCTGGCTAGCAGACAGTAGGCTGTGCATGTTCCACAAGAAAAAGGAGATTCCTTGTATGTCTGCAGGTGAAGAGAACCAGAATGGGACCTGGGGTGCCCAGTCCTAATACTGACATCCTGGGCATAAATTCTAGATTCCATCTCCAGTCTACAGATAGAGCCCAGGTCATCACCAGATGAAGTCAGGCAGGCTCTCCCACAGAGACTGGATGCTGCAGCAAGTCTGTCTACCCTCCTCCCCTGCAGCTGACATTCCCCAGGGCAAAGAATCCAACTGAAGCCAGTTATCCTGGGGAATTCTACCCACCACAGGACAAAGGGAGCAAACAAGATCAGTGGATTGTGCTAGAACAGATTGGGAGTAGAATGTCCAGGGCTCAGCTCTCACACTGATGTGGGAAGTGAGGAGGGCTGGAAAGCTCCTTCTCCAAAACCTCAAAAGAGAAGACTCAGGAATTGGCTAAGACCAACCACAGGAGGGAAGGACTGGGAACCCTGTACTGTGCACCCTCTCGAGGAAGCCAGACATGGGGAACAGATCACCCCCAACTCTCAAAACAGGCAACGCCAAATCAAATTGCGACTAGTTTTAAAGAAGAAGCCGCTGAAGGGGAAAAAATAAAAAAAGGAAATGGGGTGTGGGAGAGAAAACATTACTGGAGTGGAAGGAAAACTGGTTAAGATGCAAGGCAATTAGGGAGGTGGAGAACCAACCCCCAGCTTTATTTCCCTATCGTGGCAGCTTTTTTGTTGCATTCACAGGAAAATACACCTCTGCAGATAGGCCCAAGGTGTGGGATGGAGTAAAGGGCACCATGGTGCCAAAGTGCAACAACTAAAAGAGGACATAACATTCATTTTGCACTCAGGGCTCATACCATGCAATAGGAGGGGCAGCCAGGGCTGTTCCCCCACCAGCTAACAGGGAGCTCGCTCACTTAGTAGATTGATTAGTTGTTTCTTCAGTTCACAAAAAGTAGGTTTGCCTAGCCAATGAGAAGTGATGCTCTTCAATGAGACTGGCCAATCAGGGAAAGTGTTGCTATACAACGGGCACTTTAGCAGGAACAGCCGCTCTCCGTTACTGGCTGCTCAGGAGGTTTCTCTAGCTTGATGTCAATCACTGTAGAAGACAAGTTAAGGAAGCCACCTGGCCAGGGTCATGGGCAAAGCATCACAATACAACTCAAGTCCAGTAGAGCACACAGAACAAAGCTCAGACCTTACCTAACCCAGGAGTAAAATTGAGGTTTCCACAGTTAAGAACTGGGTAACAAGTGCAGCCACCAGGTGGCTTGGTACATACGCATTAATGCCAGGAACTATGAGGTTTGTTTTTTGAAGCAGACATCTTCAGAACCAACAGCTGGCTGAAGGCATTGGTAGAGAGCTGCTGCCTTTGTGAAGGTTGAGGCTAGGAAGAAGTACTGAAGAGACAGCTATAGATTTGACATCTGACAACCAAGTCTGCTGTGATAACACAGTTGAACCAGCATGCACTGACCAGTACAGCACCTACTCCCCTTGATAGAAGCCGGCACTTTGACTACAGCATATTAGCAACTACCTGTAGCTTTAAACTAGTGTGACCTGCGATTTGGGGCATTTTTATTATAAATCAGAACTGTTTTTTCTCCATAAATAGCCCATGGCAAACCACTAGCCCCACAAAGCATGCTTCTCAAGAACAACTGACCGTCTCCACCCCATGTTATATTACCAGTGTGTGCACATATGGAGTCACCAGTTGCTGTTAGAGCATTAACTGGATACATGGGCAAGTAATGTATTTCTATGGACTGTTGCTTTGGCAGAGGCTATGTTCCTGCCCCTCAGTCTGAGACAGTCATTTAGGAGCTCAGATTGATGGGTTCTAGCTAAGCCCCTCTTGGCAGTTCTCTCTCCTGTAATTCTGAATAGCCTCTCAGTCACCTTCCAGAGAAGGGAAGATGCATTAACAGAGCATGTACAATGAAAAGCAGACATGATGCACAACAACAGTGGGGGGACTGGCCTCACTCAGCACTTTGAAGGAGACAAGCCAGTCAGAAGGAGGTCTGTATGGCCCAAGGCATGCAGAATACAGAATCAGAAAAGATTAGATCATACTGAATCATTACAAATCAAAACACATTTCACACCAAGCCTAAACAGCAAAAGCTCAATACTAGCCCCAGTGGTGCAAGTGGCCAAGACATTTGGCTGCAGATCCTCAGTTTACACACGCAGGTGAGCATTACAATATAAAGGCTACTTATGCTTTGCAGTGATGCAACTGAATTGAGGTCCATGACTGCCCTCAATCGCTCAAGGACAGCAGCCAGACCTGGCAACAAGGAAACCTTGCTAACTCTCAAAATAAGAAAGTGACTGCATAGCAGACAAGGATACTGTCTTCTTTGCTCTTCTCGGGTGTGCTGTCCATCCCAGGTAAGGCAGCAGCCACACGGCGGAAAAGCTGAAAGGCAGCAACCAAAGCAACAGGTGAACGCAGAACTTGTCAAAGAAAGTAAATGATTAAAAACCCAATTTTCTCTCTACAGCTGCTGTTGGAAAGCCAAGGTTTTGCCAAAAGTTATATACACATTTTAGCCAGCACTGCAGTAATTAACACAGTCCTCACAAGAATATCTAAGGACTTTATTCAACCCCAGTCCAAACATTTTATCAAGTTTAGTAAGCTACTGAAAATCTACAAAGCACACCTCTAGTGCAGGATTTTGCTTCAGCTTTTTTATTTCTTTAAATGTACCAGACCATTGCTCCACAAAATGCCAGGATGTTAAGAGCCAGCTGGCTAATAATTCCATCCTGCACTCAATAGGGAAGCAAGTCAGAGGCAGCAATTTACCATTCCAACCCCACTGCTTCTGTGCATAGCTATTATTGATTTTGTTACTGGACAGTGCTATCCACCACTAAACTGATCTAGTTTGTTCCAGAATGAGCTCAGGATTCTAGGGACATGGTATTTGACATGGTGTTTAAGTCTACCCTTTAAGTTAAAAGAAATCCAAGCTCTGAGGCAGTGAGCTAGGAGTGGAAGGGTTGACTTGAGAGTGCTGCACATAGCCTTTAGGGGCAGGCTCTTTTCTATCTATCCATGTTCTTCCTCCCCTACCATAGACAAATAACGAACAGTGCCTCAGGTGCAGGATGGTAATTGTGCCCAGGACACACAAAGCTGGACTTACCTTGCAGGACTAGAGAATCTCAGAAATTCATGCATTACAAATTCTGCTAGGCAAATAAAGCAATGCTATCCAGTAGATTAGGCCCAGAATTTTACACTAATGCAGAGTAATCTAGTTAAAGAGTAAAATGAAGTTACAGTATGAGAAGTCCCCAAACCCAAGTGTGAGGTTTTCTGCCAAACCTGTTGCCCTGCAGCATGTTGTGACTAGTACAAATCAGAGATGAAGAATGTCCTGACAGCAATGATGTTGGGTGTACTTTAAAGTAAATATGGAACAAGGTCTAATTCTGTCCCAGCATGAAACCACCACCTGGGAAAGGAAATTCCACCGGACACTAATTTAGCTGTGATTTGAAGAGAACACAGGTGCTTTGCTTCCAAAGCTCTGATCATACTTTAGCATATCAGTATATGCAACAAGTATTGTTGGTGTCACAGGTCTGGAAACAGGGTACGTCAGCTGCTGACAGGATCTCTTAGCATTCTAGCTGAATGAGCCACCCTTGGCTTGACAAAAGAGGGAACCTCCTCTATTTAAAGGACACACTGATTGCCTAAAGGGAAGAATTTCAGAGGCTGGGAATATGGAGGCAGAAGGTAAAGTGGGAAGTGAAGATTTGATGCAGCACAAAACCCATAAAGCAGCTCATCTCCCAGATCACAGTGAAGTGGAAAGTGCAGAATTTGCATCCTGAGGGCACAGTGCTGCTCTACCTGTTTCACATTGTATCCAGTCTTCGCACTTGTCTCAATAAACATCACATTCAGCTCTTTGGCTCTCTGCTCACCTTCTTCCGTAGTGATTTGCCTGGACAGACAGATGCAAACAGGAAAGAAAGAGCAAGAGAAGAAAGAACAGACAGGAGAAAGAAGGCATGAGTTACAGACTTCTGTGACTGAAACTCTTCAGTGAAGGGTTTTAATAGTAGAGCGTTGTCCAAGAAGGGACACTGTAGGGCTTCTGAGCCTTTACACCCCTCCCTCCCTTTACCTTCTTATGCTCCAGCTAAGAAGGGACCGACCCAAATGAGCAGCTGAGGGAATATGTAGATTATAATAACCAATAAGGATGAGTCTGCACCGGGTGAGTTTCATGTAACAACACACTTAAGTCTCATTCATAGCCTTCTTGTGGGGGAAGGAAGGGCCCTCTTCAGCTGTACCTAATGCAACAGAATCAGTGTGTAGCCATGCAAAAAGCAAGTCCCCCAAGTCAACAGAAGAAAACTCCATAAGGTGATAGGAAGGTCTCAAAAAGGCTCCAGCAGGAGGTGAAATTCAACAGCAAGTACTGAGCTGCTGCTTGGAAGCGAAGCACCTGCAAGAGCATCCCTGACCAATGCCCTGTACATACCTGTTTCATATTATATCCTGCTTTAGCACTGGTTTCAATATACATCACATTCAGTTCTTGGGCCTTTCTCTCGCCCTCCTCTATAGAAACCTGTCTACAGCAATGAGAACAAATCACAGAAAAGAAACCAAAACAAAGGAAAACTAGACAGAAATGGTAGCAGAAATTAAAAGAAAACCACAAAAGGAACTGGCCAGCAACTGAAACAACATTAGCATGGAAATAAAACATACAGGCTACACAAAATAAAATGACAAATTAAATAAATAGCTCAACTCTTCAAACATGTTTGACACTACAGCTTAGAGGACAGTACCTGGTTCTTCTCAAAGGGCTAACAGTTTCCTGAGGATTTTATCAAGACACAGAAGTCATGGCCAGGCTCAGACTGACACTGGGGCTTTGTTTAGTTTAGGATTAGAGGTGCAGTATTTTAACTAACCAACATGATCTGAACACCTAAACCTCTAGACATGACAAGTCAGGTTCTTGGTTTGACCAGAGTTTCAGGTATTAGATCACATTAGCTTGCTCAATTTAACAGCATTGCCTTTAATTCCTAGTCTAGACAAAGCATCTGATACCACCAAGATTACCTCATGGGGTGGAAATTTCTAATGCCACATGCACAACCAACTACAGGTATACTGTAAGCATGGCAAAGTCTCTGGCTTTTTTGTTAGGGCTGGTACAAATGATGAGCTGGCATACACAGGGTGCCCTACATGTCTGTCCCATCAGTCATCCTGGGCAGGATGACTGATAAGGTTCCTACTGTGTCTTTTTCCAACACTGGAAAATGACAAGAGTGGCAGATTTCACAAGCTTGTTAAAAATTAGAAAGCCCACAATCTAAGAGCCAGATGACTGATGTTATTCTGGGAACCCAGGAAGGACATAAAGTACTAATTGCTCAGGTCATAGCGTTATTGTGGATAGCGCATGGTTCTCATGTTTTAATCTAGTCACTTTCCCTGGCTGATCCAAAGTGAGGCAGCCTGGAATCCTTGTCAGGCAGATTTCTCAGTCCAGACCATTTGATGTGTGTTAATTACAACCTAGTTCACGTTGTTCCTGGGTGGGAAGAGTTTTCAACATTATTGGAACGTATGGTAAGGAATCATTTACGGTGGCATCCACTGAAGCTGGGACTCTGTAGAGTAACCTTGGTAGAAAGGAGCTTTGAAAACAGAACTATAGGAGAGCTACAGGAGAATGAATTAGAGTTGCTGGCATGAAATAAACATGACAATGGCTTAGTTCAGTTGACACAGAGCATCTGTCAGTAGCCCAAGTACTAAGGTGGCATAGTGAGTAGGAGTCTAGCCTCTGTGATTAACTCACTGCTAGACGATTTAACAGAACTGTATATGCTCTTCCCAGTGGGGCTGGAAAGCTGAACACGGCAGCCAGGCATGTTCTCCATAGTGAAGGGGAATTGGTAAGGGTAGACAAGGACCAAGGAAAAAATGAGACTCTCATGGCAGCAATATGCACTTGCAAGGTTGAGTATCATGTCACATGAGCAGTGTGTAACACCAACACAATGGGGGAAGCAGAGAATGCAAGCGGTAAACTCAAATGATTTTTATACTTCATGGAAATGGTAAAATAAAAAGCCGATTTAAAAGTTCTAAAGTATTAAAAATACCCCTTTAACAGAGTTGTACAGTCACACATCTTGTCGAGCCTTACATCAAAGCAGAGGAAATTAAATAGCCAACTGAAGGTGTTTGGCTGAATGTTTACAATTTTTCTAGCATGGCTACCATACCAGTGAAAGAATTATATTTGACAAAGCATTTCTGTTTAAATTCCTCTTACGGCTTGAAACTCACCCAGCAAACTGAAGTAACTTGTGTGCAGCCTGGAGTGAATGGCTTTAGTTTGGCAAGACTACATTTGGCTGTGAGAGTTCCAAGTGTTTTCCCCAGTTCAGCAACTTAGATTTTTACTGTACACCAATAACTCAAATAGGTTAACTAGAAGCAAATTTTCCATGGACCAGAACTCAGTAAAGTTAGTGCTTTTGACATGGTTGAAGGTAACAGTTTTGAAATTAGTAGTTAAAAAAAAAAATACTGCGTAGTCTAATTTTTCCCTCACTAACAATGTGCCGAGGAGCCTAGCTCTCGAAAGACATGAGCAAACATGCTTAAGAGGTTATCCATCATGAAATAAAGGCACCGCCGCTATCTGTATCTACCGTATTTCTATTGTTCCATCACAAGGATAGTTATGTGACATTTGAATCTCAGTGCACTTTGTCCTTCATAGAAAGTAAATTTCAATTAATGCAATAAGCTTGAATTCAACATTAAGGATAAGAATCTGAAGTTAAAAGATTCAAGAATCTGGTCCTCTAGGATGCTAACTACCCTACTACACGTGTTGAAGTGGCACAGTCACATTTAAAATATTTTTCAAAAACTGAACTGCTTTCTTTAATATACAAGTAGCATTTTATATTAGTAAACCTGACTGAGTTTGAAGAGTCAAGCTTACTTTTTATCTGTCTCATTTTGGACAGTTGAGAGTGGCCAGATTCACTTTTGTTAATTGTGAGTTTGTTTCATTTGCTGGTTCCAAACACTGCACTGGTATGCTACTGCAGGGAATTCTGTTTTGTAGGAAGCCTCTGTTGATCTCAGATTTTGTAAAATCTGTTTTCCACACCCTACATCTGATACCAAAGACGACTTGACAGGGCCTCTTACATTTGCCATGGACAAAGACCCACTTAATGTTGCAGTGGGAACCAGAATTTCCTGACTTTTGCGAAGTTACTTTTTCAGTCTTATCTTCCTATTAGCAGCGTGTTTTGTACCAAACAGTGTGGAGCAGGTGCTTGGTTTTGGTAGGCTGAGAAGCTTTTCAGTTGACTTCGTTCTAACCATGATTATTTGTACAGTCTAACAAGACTAAGCACCTTGGGCATTCTATTACATATGTTATGGAACGAACAGCAAGGACAGTGGGCATCTCACTCATCACAAGCTACTTAAGCCCCAAAGGGCCATTGTAGTCTGGGCTTAAGAACAGTTAGTGGTCCCCTTAAAAAGTATACCAGCCACTTGCTATCAAACTGGCAAGGTCACCAATTCCCCTCCATTACCTCTTGTCTGCCAGGTCAGTTTTATTCCCAACCAACATGATGATGACATCACTTCCTCTCTCTGTTCGCACATCATCAATCCACTTGGAGGTTTGCTGGAACGAGTTCAGATCTGTGTGAAGAGGGGAGGATTGAGCACATTAACCAGAGGCTCTTTCAAACAGGGGGATAATGAAACACTTCCAAAACTATCTGTGTCTTTACCCCTATGCTTTGACAATTCCCCCAGCACTGCATAGATGACATCCTTAAATTGCTTCTTGTCCACCCAGAAGGGAAGAGACAGTTATGTTTCTAATGTTATCTTTCTGTAATAACTCATGACTGTACACTTACTAGCCCCTCTCTCAAGCATAGCATTTCAAATATGAGACATCAAAGCACCACTCACTTGTAATGTCATAGACTACCACAGCAATGGTGGAGTCGCGGATGTAGCTGGGAATGAGGCTGCGGAACCGCTCCTGGCCTGCTGTATCCCAAAGCTGTAGCCGAACCTGCTGGTACCAGGCCAGGGAGAGCAGAGAGAGCAGAAAGAGAAAGAAGAAAGGAGGAAACTGTCCTTTAGAGAAAAGGCTATTTACCAGAACTAACTGTTTACAGGTCTCAGTCTGGGAACTGGACACCTGCCTTGCTGACCAGCCCCCTGAACACGCAAAGAGCAATGAACCCAGCTGTTCTATTTCAGGCTGTAAGAAGGCCTACTTTAATTACCCCTTCTGTGTGCTTGGGAGTCCCATAAAGTTCACACCCTCCCGTTCCTGATACCAATGAGCTCTACCTTGAGGCTATTGCCATTCCAGCCAAAAAGGACACCACTGGCACCCTCCAACACTATTTAACATTGTGAAAGGTGGCCAGTAAGTAACCTACCATGTTGGCCATTCCCTCCAAGGGAGGAGCATGCTGCCTCCCCAACACACCTAGTCTAGTGCCCCTTGTGCAATTCTCAGATTTATACTCAATGCAAAGATAAGGGACAACTTCTTCAGGAGACAAACAGTGAAATAGCATCTACATTCTCCTCAGCATTAAGCATCCAAAAGAGAGTAATGGGGATTTTCCTGTAAGCTTAGGTCAAGAGATTTCAGGAAGAAAAAAAGCACACGCAGCAAGCCCCAGCTCACAAATGGCATTCAATGCTCCCTTGCAGAAAAACATGAAAAGCAGAAACATGCACCAGTTACTTGGTAAGAAGAGGGCAGTTTGGTCTCTAGCACAGCAGCCATATTAGCCCAATCAGAATAGCTAAAGCATGAAAGGGGTTACAGGAGACACCACGATTTAAAAATGTTATTTCTCCTTCCCCACTCACTCCACCCTCACATCCACAGGAGGTTCTTGGGAGGTCAGAAAGAAGTAACAGTGATTATGCCTGGTTGAAGGTATGTCCTATCTACATGAAGTGTCAGGTCTCAAAAAAGGCCCCTAGATACCACAACGGTGAGTGAACAGATGCTTAATAAAATATATCAAGTAGTTTCACCTCAAATTCCCCCCTCCCAAAATGCTGCCAACTGTAATCCTGTTAGCAGCGCTGCTTGGCCGAACAGTCTGATGGAACGAGAAAAGCCTGCTACTGACATTCCCAGTGATCCAACATGTTTAGTGTGAGCTGGAGGAAGCCCCAGAAAGGACCCAGTAGGAGTATCTGAGCAGGCTAGATGTGCTCACAAATGCTCATTACTCAGCAGTTTGGAACAATGGCCCTTTTATACCTGAAAGATGATGTTAGTTAAGTGAGCTTGCAGGTGCCCAACACTAGCTACAAGATGGAGGTGGCAGTTTTTATGAAGGAAGGAAGGAAGGGCAGACTGCCAAATTCTGTTTAGGAAGAGACTTGTTCTTGGAGATGCTTTGGCAGACCACACCTCTCCAAACCCCTATGTTACTAGCACTAGAATCAACTCCATTGCCCTATGGCTTCAGGAGAGTTGGGGTCTAACTTTAAGTGTTCACGTCCTTGGTGCCCTCCCCTCTCCTATAAAGGGTATTGTTTTGTGCTAGCATCCCCCAGTGCCAGAGGAAATCCAGGACAGTGAATCCCAGCCACTAGGCTACACCGTATATGAGCCCTCAAGATTCAGGTTTGAGACTTGTACCTTAGGCCCATTCCTTAGCTTCATGATGCACCTCCGTGGTGGTCTGCACATCACTGCTGCTGCCCACCTCCAATTCACCCAGGCAGGCTCTAAACAAGATGGAGTTTAAGCTGCTCCAAACTCCAGCCTCATGATCGTAAGCATAGCCATAGGATAAACCACTGAATCAAAGATGATGGGCATTGGATGGTACAGTCAAGATCTCATTCTAATAAAGGAACACTGCTACTTGAACAACACGGAAAACCACTGAACTAACAAGCAGTTTGTGTTTGAACAAGCATAAAAATTCACCAACACCGAGACATGGTCTGACACATACAAAGGTTTTTGAGACTGTTTCAGAAGCAACACAACCCTGAGGTGATGGGATAAGGGGTGTGTGTGGCTGGGGGAGGAGACAAAGAAAAAAATTTTTTAGCTGCAATATCCTATTAGCCTCCAGTGGCTCCCAGAAGTCAAAAAACTGATGCTCAGCCAGTCTCTGGGGAGTAGTACCATTACAAAACCCTAAGCAGTGCTGTACAAGGGTTGTGCTGTAGAGAGAGAAACACCTTTCCTACTCTGGAAGGAGGAGAGGGCCTCATCCAGATATGTCTCTCATAGCCTTTGGTATGCACAAGTTGGCTGGTCTCCTTACAGTACAAGGAAACAGACTTCAGAAGGAGCGTCATACTGTTATGGAGGAAATGGACCTGCTTGATTGCACAAGAGCCCCAAACCCAGTAGTGCCTCACTTACATAGGAACACGAGTGGCAGCCATGTGTCTAGAAGGTGTTACTGAGGTTCAAGCACTCATTCTGGATTTATCCTGCTCTTCCAGCTTGTCTCAGCAGGCACTCAAGTATGTTGTATGGGATGCCACAGCTTTGCTGACCTGCTAGACTGTTTTGACCTATTGAAGCCTGTCTGGAGAAGCTGAAGTTGCTGTGGAGACAGACTGCATATATGTACTTTTTTTTTTTTTTTTTAAAGTGTGTGTAAGGAGAATAAGGGAAACAATTGTAACATCCTTCCTATCCCCAACTCTCACCATTTAATTTGTGGCTGGGGCTGTGTAAAGACAATCTTTTACTCCAAGTCCAAACAGAATTGCAAGCCTCCCATAACCTGCTGCAGAACAGGCTGAATGGCATGTTATGCCCCTTGCAATATCCAACCCTGGAAGGAGCAGGGAGGGAGAGATGTCATCACAGACTGGCAGAGTGTGCATCCTCTCTCTCAAACTCCAAACTCAGCTAGAGTTGTTCCCAATGCATATCCGAGCATGTCCATGTCTATGTGCAAAAGGCAGACTTGTCCTCATTTTCAACCCCAAATTCCTGCATGGTGCCCTATGGTATATTACATGTGTATGTTCTGCCACCACAGAGGTCCTTCTCCAAAGGAAGTCTCAGACAATCATTCCCAAAGTTGAGTAAGCTTAGAAATTACAGAGACCTCAATTGCTTGTCCCCACTGCAAATCACTGGGGAAAATTCAAACAGAAAAGTGATCTTGTTAAACTTTTATGTACTCAGCACAGTGCAAGACAAAAGTAAAGGTAGTCCCCACCCATAAATCTTTAGGATTTAGAATATTGTATCCTAAAATGTAGATTAAAGGGAACCTGCAAAAGGAAAAACTGTTGGGGCAGTCTTTTTTATTTTACTTAGGTCTGGTCTATAGCATATAGCTATACTGGTATAACCCTCCATGTCGACACTTCTTCAGATATAAATTACTTTTTGATTTCCCAAGTGATAAACTAAACCAAGAAAAGGAACTCTTAATAATGGAATAAGTGTCTACCCCAGGGGTTATACTAGTATAACTATCAATTTAAATTCACCCCTTAGCTTACACCTCCCATATAGACAAGACCATTTTAATTTAGAGAAAGTTTGATTAATGGGTGTTTTCCCTTCAAAGCTGTTTATTCTTTAGAAATGCCAGGAATATGAAGTCTTGCCTTTCCCTTTTTGTTAGAGGGCTCTTTGGACAACCCAGACATGCACTGTACAGTTTTTTAAGTTGGTGTTATGCAGTTTCACACAGTTTGAAAATAAAAAAAGTTACTCCCCCAATTCAGGTTTCACTTCTTTGGTATCTTTGTCAAATTCCTTCTAGTGCTCTACTTGTCCAGAGAAAACCTAAAGTTCTAGTGTTAAAACAAGTAGATAAAAGCTTCCGAAAAACCCTTAAGGCCTTTTTTAACAACACAGAGAGGGATATAAAAAGGCATAAATCCAATTCACACACGTACTTACCCTTTGTAGGTCATCTTTAAGGTTTGAGATTTGAGTAAATAGAAATCAATGATTTCCCAATTCCCTAAGCAGCCTTGATAGAATTACTTTTGGAAGTGGGAAAGAAGAGACTTCGGCTACCTCACCCAGAGGCAGCAGATCCATCCACAAAACATCTGCAGGCCTCTAGTTACGAGCTTAGCCCACCCCATATGGAAATGAGCCCCTTCCAAAAACAGAGCTGTCTCCTCCACTTAGAGGGCACCTGTTAACAGGCCCCTGCAGGAGCTCAGGCTCAGTACCTACTTGTAATGTCAAAGACAACGACAGCTGCAGCAGAGTCACGGATGTAGCTGGGAATGAGGCTGCGGAACCTCTCCTGGCCGGCTGTGTCCCACAGCTGCAGCCTGATCTGGGAAATGGAAAAATGTGGGGGGAGAGGAAGGGGAAGAGCAGGAAAAATGGAAACAAAATAAAACCAAAACCCAAGTGAAATAAAAAGAAAAAACTATTTTGCAAGGCAAAAAATAACACAAACAAACATTCAAAGGAAAGTTAAAATGGAACAAAAATGCAGTGCAGAAGAATGAAGAGTGATGAAGGTACCTCTCCATCCCTTCCATGCAATGGCCGCAAATAACATGGCAGAACCATCACTCAGCCTCCACCTCCACACCAACCTGCTGACCTGTGAGAGAGACCCTATTTTGGTGGAAAACCAGAAGTGATTTTATGAGGGATGTTTTAACATCCACCAGAGATGATCATGAATGTGTACCTATATCACTGCATCCTGGCAGTCAGACAGGACATGGCTATCCACAATGCTTGCTACCTACATATGGCTGTATGCAGTCACACCTAATACATAAGTCCTAGTGTATCATAATGAGCTAATCTACGAGAGGCTCCAGGATGAAGCCAAGAGGGTCTTTGTTTAATCTCATTATAAGGTATTAAGCACAAAGGTAAGATAATGCCTTCAACTGGGGTGTTTGCTCTCTCTCTCCTAGTGTTATCAAACACCCTCCAAACTGGCCTACCATCACTCATGCTCAGAACAGAGAATCCCACAGTGGAAAGAGGGAATACATACAACAAGTGACACTGGAAGCCATTACATGGGAGCCTAAAAAGCAGGACAAACTGCAAGCCCTCTGTGCTCACTCAGATTTCACACCATCCCAAGATAATTTACTAACAATTGACATTGCTGCCATAGAACTAGGCTCTTCCTTACCTCTTGATGAAGGTTGTGCCATGTGGGACCAGTTTTCACAAGCCCTAAAGAAATCTACAAAAACCTACCAATCACACTGACTTGGGAGTTGCACCCAGACATTCTGATGGCTGAGGGCAAGCAGAGCTTCAGTTCCAGGCCAAATCTCTCCACACCTGAGCAGCCTATTCCTCTCTTCAATTCCAGGATCACACAAGTTAAAGATTCATAGTATGAAGAAGAATGAAGCCCCAAAGCTTTGAATTTGTACTTGAGAATTCAGCCTGTTAGTGAGCAATACTGGGAGGTGAAGGACGAAGTTGAGATTGTAGCTGTGACATGGAGCTCTGACAGTTATGGATACTCATTAAGGTAAATGAGATTCCTCAACACTCCATTTAATTTGGTGTGTCTCATCCACCCAACAAGCAATGAGTTGTAAGTAGCATGTTCGTGTTCTATCTCCCACAGTCAAAGCCCATGTGTGTTTTTCTTTGGCCATTTATTTAGGGCTGATTTTGAGAATGAAAAGTACATGCACTAGGGGCTAGAGACCGTTGTTTCTTCTGTTCACTGGTACAGGCAATACAGGATGGATTTAGAATTTGAGCATCTGGAACAAGGATAGCTCTGAAGGGAGGATACATCAAACACACCAAATCAAGTATGCATTAAAATGTTAATTAGGCCAGTGTGCAACCAAGGCCCTATCATGCTTCCATCCAAGCATGGCAGCCAGAGCCTTATCTCAGACATGGCTGGTGCTAGATTTTACAAGGCTCTGTGAGAAAAGACATGCAGACAACCTGAGAGCAAGTATTTTTGCTCCTGTTTCATCTCCCATTTCACCATCTTTGCCTGCATTCAACAGGCTTTATGGCCTCTGGTGGGCCCCCTACGTGACTCAGAAAGCTAACAATGGAAATAATGCAAGAGGAAGGCAGTTAGGAAATTCATTCTCTGCCACAGTGGACCAGAGAGAGGGATGTTGCTCTGATTTGAAGATCAGGTGCAGAGGCAGCATGCCCAGTGCCACCCAACCAGAAGGGTTAGTATCACATCACTCAGGAGCAGCGACTGTCTCCAAAGGAAGGCCTGTTTTACCTGCTCAGCCAGTGATGAGTACCCATTTGAGATTCAACAGGTAAATATACCAAAAGGAATAGGAGAGGAATCTAGGACAGGGGACCTCATGTAGCTGACACACTTAACTGTATTGCTTCACTGAACGTTTTCCTTCCTTCACTGACTTTATTCAGATATATGTTTGTTATCTGAATGTTGTAAGTTAGAATTATGTTACTGACTTATCTAGCCACCTGCCCTGTGAGAATTGACCTTGTTATCCTCAGAAATCTTCAGTAACGTCACAGAGCAGAATCACCTCTGGTCTACTTAGATTCATTCATACCGACAGTCCCAAAGGCAGCACTGCAGCCTCTTTTGAGAATGAGCATGTTATGCCTGTGATATAGCAGCAACAAGTACAACACAAAGACAGCCCTTTTCTTCAAGCATATGGATTTGTGAACTTGACAATTTTGCATAGTGCTTTTCTGACCTTCCTCTGAAGCACCAAGTATCACAAGTATCAGAAACAGGACCAGTGGTTTGAGCCAGTATAACAGGATTCCATGCAAGACAGATTACTAGCCTGACCAGGTCTGGCAATTCCTGTTAAACACTGTCCCTGGGAAGGCTGCTGTGGGGTTTGGAGGAATGGCCATTGCATGAAGAACCAGGCAGAAACACTGTGTGCGTGGGCAACTGCGGCTCTTGTGACTGCATTTGCCAGGTTAATTACAGTGTCGTCACTCACCGTGCGGTCTTCCAGATACATTGTCTTTGAGAGGAAATCAATTCCAATAGTTGCCTGAAAAGAAGAAAAAGGTCTCAGTAACCTGCAATTTATCCCCTTATACTGGTTTGTAAAGCATTATATTTATTAGTCTCAAAAATCTTCCAGTTAAGGTTGTTCATGTGCATTTATCGCCTCAATCTGTCCACGAGAGTGTGTCTTACAAAGTGACAGATATATTGCAGAAAATTGCCCTCTTTGCAAGATCTTATTGAATTAAGTTTAAGTAGCTTTGGAATCCATTGTATTATACATGCAAACCTTCTCTCTTATTGTGGGATTGCATAACTTCTTTAGGGAGGAGATGGGATGTAAACCTTGGGAAGTGTTCTGAGTATCAAAGGACTATTTTAAACAAAGTACCAGACAAGAAGAAACTTTTGGGACAAAATCAAGTGGGTTTCCTATGAAATGCTTGGGAGGAGATGAATGCAAATTCCCACCTCCTGATCCAACCTATTGAAGCTATGCCCTGAGGAGAAACCCATTGTCTGCAGATTACCTATTCCTGGAATCTGAAGTTCAAAGTCCTAAACTACAAATTCATGAGAGTGCTTGTTCTGAGCTAACAGCTGTTATGAACCACAGAAAAAACCGTTGGTGGGGTTTGAAGAACTGATCACCTGCCAGAGCCCTTGTGGGAGTTGAATTCTCTCTGGTAAAGCTTATTGGTGTGTGTAGGTTCTTTTATTGTTTAATATGTTTTCTCTGTAATGCTTTCACCTTAAGAATAAGTGTGCTTGCTTAGAAAGGGCTGTGTGAGAACTCATAACTGTGGGCAATTATGCTGTTTATAGCCTCTGAGAAGAAAGCAAAATGCTCATACTGACTTGTCTAGGCAGGCTGACTTGCTGGGAAACTCAGTGTAGGCAGGAAACCGTGTAGCCTCCGTAAGGAGGGAGAGTTCACAGATTCCACATCTTGCCTATCTCCATATGGCACTGAGATGTCAGCACCCACCTATGTGAAACGTCATGCATCTAGCTTCACATAACACAAGAACCCGGAGTCACTCAATGAAATTAATAGACAGTAGGTTTAAAAACAAACATAAGGAAGTACTTCTTCACACAATGCACAGTCAACCTAAGGATCTCATTGCCAAAGGATGTTGTGAAGACTAAAAGTATAACTGAGTTCAAAATAGAATTAGATAAGTTCATGGAGGATAGTTCCATCAATGTCTATTAGCCAAGATAAGCCTTGGATTGCATCCCTGACTATGTAGCTTCTATCACAGTTCTTGAAAGGTCAGTTCTTCCCAAACAATGAAGGAATTTGATGTACTTTGATAAAAGAAAGCATTTACTGGGCTCCCACTCACCTGATAAGTATTGTCAAAACTGTCATACATAAACCTGGTGATCAGAGATGTCTTCCCGACTGCAGGAGGAGAGACAAAAAGTTACTTTCAAGTGGCAGAAAAGGAGTAAGGGTGCTTCCCGCAAAGCACAGTTAATTCAAATGATAAAGTTTCCGAACTCAGCGTTCGTTGCTCTTCTTGCGACAACCTTCTTTGGTCTGTAAGAAACTGTCTATACTACAAAATATCTAGACAAAGATATAACTCACAGCATGGTTAAAATATAGTGCAGAATAGACCTAACCAATCCACATGGTATTTTCAAGGTTGTACTACTTAATTACTAAGTATACTGTAACCTGGTCCTCAACTTAGTTCTAGCTGACGTGTGGATGGGATCTAAAAATTATTCATTTTGCTCACCCAAAACAATGCCAAATCTGTGTAAATTATTTGTATTGTAATACCTAAGAGCCCCAGTCACAGACCAGGATACCATTGTATTAGGCTCTGCACAAAGAGAACAATGAGATAGATTGTAAGCTGTTTGGGGCAGGGACTAACTAAGAGACAAATGGATACAGACAGAGGTAGTGTGAAGTGCAAAGAAACAATGTGACAGTATGGGGCAGCATGATAGGCAGTGGCCTCAGCACACAAGCAAACTAACCATTTTTTGTAGATATCACACGAGGAATTTTTTAAGAAGGGATCTGAAAGTAGATAATGAGATAGCTTTGTCAATGTTTATGGGAGCTCCTCACAGGTATGAGGGTTAGCACATGAGAAAGCAAGAAGCTGTTTGTTTGAAAATTTAACAAGTGGGCAATGGAGACTGGTATCATAGGCCGATCAGAGGCAGGAGCTGACATCTCAATAGTGAATAAGAGATGATAGGGAGGGTTGGGACAGGACGTGAAGGGCCTTGAAAATGAAGACAGATAGCTTATGTGTGATGTAATAGAGAAGTGGGAGCCAGTAAAGGGATGCAAAGAGAGGGATGATATGGTCAAAACAATGGGCTAGTAAAGTGAACTTTGCAGTAATATTTTGAATGGATACAAGTGGGGCAAGTTTATGTGGAGAAGATCTAACAGGGAACTGCATAAAGTTACAGAAGAACCAAAAATAAATGTTGTGAAATCTCAATGGCTTCAGTGGCAGAATGGTAGGATAACAGAAGGCAAACAAGCTAAGCTCCGCCAGGAAGGTCATCTTTATGGTATCCAGTGGCATGGCTGATCTAAGAAGATGGAAGAAAAATACTGAGCAAACTAAGAGCTCTTACTGGGATTTACCATCAATGGGAAATATGTACCCTTGACAGAAAGAGGTGGGGTAAGTTCTGAAAAAAAGATATTGCAGTAATCAAGACGAGAGCCTTGATGAGAGTTTTAGCTGTGTGGATGGATAGGAGAGGCTGTATCTCAGAGATGCTAAGCAGAAACAATCAGTAGAAGCTACAGGTCTGAATCAAAGATGATGCACAGGTGATGGGCTTGTGAGAGAGACAGAACAGTGGTGTTGTCCACAGTGATTGAAAAATGAGTTATTGGGGGATAGAAGATCAACAGTTCTGTTTTAGCTATGTTAAGCCTGAGCTTATGACTAGACAGCTCCAATGAGAAGTAAGAGAGAAGCTGAGATTTTAGTTTGGATACAGGTCTGAAGAAGAAGATGGTCTCCAAGTTGTAAGCATAGAGATGGCAACTGAATGTGTTTGCAGAGGAGACAATCTAGAGATGGAAAAGAGGACCAAGAACAGAGTCCAGTGGAACCCCCACAACTAGCTGAAAGGGGGATGAGGAGAATCCTTTGAAGAATATGCTGAGGGAGCAATGAGAGGTAGGAGGAGAACCAGGAGAAGACAGTCACTGAAGTTAAGGGAGGACAAATTTCAAGAATAGCATGGAGTACTTGTGGCACCTTAGAGACTAACAAATTTATTAGAGCATAAGCTTTCGTGAGCTACAGCTCACTTCATCGGATGCATTTGGTGGAAAAAAACAGAGGAGAGATTTATATACACACACACAGAGAACATGAAACAATGGGTTTATCATACACACTGTAAGGAGAGTGATCACTTAAGATAAGCCATCACCAACAGCAGGGAGGGGAAGGAGGAAAACCTTTCATGGTGACAAGCAGGTAGGCTAATTCCAGCAGTTAACAAGAATATCAGAGGAACAGTGGGGGGTGGGGTGGGAGGGAGAAATACCATGGGGAAATAGGTTTCAGAGTAGCAGCCGTGTTAGTCTGTATTCGCAAAAAGAAAAGGAGTACTTGTGGCACCTTAGAGACTAACAAATTTATTAGTTAATAAATTTAATAATAAATAATAAATAATAATAAATAATACTAATAAATTTGTTAGTCTCTAAGGTGCCACAAGTACTCCTTTTCTTCATGGGGAAATAGTTTTACTTTGTGTAATGACTTACAGTGTGTCTGATAAACCCATTGTTTCACGTTCTCTGTGTGTGTGTGTGTGTGTATATAAATCTCTCCTCTGTTTTTTCCACCAAATGCATCCGATGAAGTGAGCTGTAGCTCACGAAAGCTTATGCTCTAATAAATTTGTTAGTCTCTAAGGTGCCACAAGTACTCCTTTTCTTTTTGCGAATACAGACTAACACGGCTGCTACTCTGAAACCTGTGATTATGCAAGGCACTGAATTTAGCCGTATAGAGTGGAAATCTGTCAACTTCATGAAAAAACTCGCACAGATACAGACAGACATCTTCCTCTCCAAATGCAAACAGATGGACATCATACCGAAAGGACTGAAGGTAAAAAATCCATTACAATCTACATACCACACAGACTATGCTGACAGCTTGTGCCACACACTCTCAAGGAAACTGCGGAACCACCTGATCAACATCCTCTACAGCAAACAGGGAAAGATTAAGAATGAGCTCTCAAAACTGGATACTCTCATAAAGAACCAACCTTCCACACAAACTTCCTCGTGGCTGGACTTTACAAAAACTAGACAAGACATTTACAAAACACACTTTGATTCTCTACAAAAGAAAAAGGACACTAAGCTATCTAAACTACTATATGCCACAAGGGGCCACAACAATGGTTCCCATAACCCACCCAGCAATATTGTTAATCTATCCAACTATACTCTTAGCCCAGCAGAAGAATCTGTCCTATCTCGGGGCCTCTCCTTTTGCCCCTCCACCCCCACGAACATGATACAGTTCTGTGGTGACCTAGAATCCTATTTTCGACGTCTCAGACTCAAGGAATATTTCCAACACACCTCTGACCAACATATTAACCCACAGAGACCTTCCTGCCAACACTACAAAAAGAAGGATTCTGGGTGGACTCCTCCTGAAGGTCGAAACAGCATTTCTGGATTTCTACATAGACTGCTTCCGCCGACGTGCACGAGCTGAAATTGTGGAAAAGCAGCATCGCTTACCCCATAACCTCAGCCATGCAGAACACAGTGCCATCCACAGCCTCAGAAACAACTCTGACATCATAATCAAAAAGGCTGACAAAGGAGGTGCTGTCGTCATCATGAATAGGTCGGAGTATGAACAAGAGGCTACTAGGCAGCTCTCCAACACCACTTTCTACAAGCCATTACCCTCTGATCCCACTGAGAGTTACCAAAAGAAACTACAGCATTTGCTCAAGAAACTCCCTGAAAAAGCACAAGAACAAATCCGCACAGACACACCCCTGGAGCCCCGACCTGGGGTATTCTATCTGCTACCCAAGATCCATAAACCTGGAAATCCTGGACGCCCCATCATCTCAGGCATTGGCACCCTGACAGCAGGATTGTCTGGCTATGTAGACTCTCCTCAGGCCCTTCGTTACCAGCACTCCCAGCTATCTTCGAGACACCACCGATTTCCTGAGGAAACTACAGTCCATTGGTGATCTTCCTAAAAACACCATCCTAGCCACTATGGATGTAGAAGCCCTCTACACCAACATTCCACACAAAGATGGACTACAAGCCGTCAGGAACAGTATCCCCGATACGGTCACGGCTAACCTGGTGGCAGAACTTTGTGACTTTGTCCTGACCCATAACTATTTCACATTTGGTGACAATGTATACCTTCAAATCAGCGGCACTGCGATGGGTACCCGCATGGCCCCACAGTATGCCAACATTTTTATGGCTGACTTAGAACAACGCTTCCTCAGCTCTCGTCCCCTAATGCCCCTACTCTACTTCCGCTACATTGATGACATCTTCATCATCTGGACCCATGGAAAAGAAGCTCTTGAGGAATTCCACCATGATTTCAACAATTTCCATCCCACCATCAACCTCAGCCTGGACCAGTCCACACAAGAGATCCACTTCCTGGACACTACGGTGCTAATAAGCGATGGTCACATAAACACCACCCTATATCGGAAACCTACTGACCGCTATTCCTACCTACATGCCTCTAGCTTTCATCCAGATCATACCACTCGATCCATTGTCTACAGCCAAGCGCTACGATATAACCGCATTTGCTCCAACCCCTCAGACAGAGACAAACACCTACAAGATCTCTATCATGCATTCCTACAACTACAATACCCACCTGCTGAAGTGAAGAAACAGATTGACAGAGCCAGAAGAGTACCCAGAAGTTACCTACTATAGGACAGGCCCAACAAAGAAAACAACAGAACGCCACTAGCCATCACCTTCAGCCCCCAACTAAAACCTCTCCAACGCATCATCAAGGATCTACAACCTATCCTAAAGGACGAGCCATCGCTCTCTCAGATCTTGGGAGACAGACCAGTCCTTGCTTACAGACAGCCCCCCAATCTGAAGCAAATACTCACCAGCAACCACACACCACACAACAGAACCACTAACCCAGGAACCTATCCTTGCAACAAAGCCTGTTGCCAACTCTGTCCACATATCTATTCAGGGGATACCATCATAGGGCCTAATCACATCAGCCACACTATCAGAGGCTCGTTCACCTGCGCATCTACCAATGTGATATATGCCATCATGTGCCAGCAATGCCCCTCTGCCATGTACATTGGCCAAACTGGACAGTCTCTACGTAAAAGAATGAATGGACACAAATCAGACGTCAAGAATTATAACATTCAAAAACCAGTTGGAGAACACTTCAATCTCTCTGGTCACTCGATCACAGACCTAAGAGTGGCTATACTTCAACAAAAAAGCTTCAAAAACAGACTCCAACGAGAGACTGCTGAATTGGAATTAATTTGCAAACTGGATACAATTAACTTAGGCTTGAATAGAGACTGGGAATGGATGAGTCATTACACAAAGTAAAACTATTTCCCCATGGTATTTCTCCCTCCCACCCCACCCCCCACTGTTCCTCTGATATAACACGGCTGCTACTCTGAAACCTCTGATATTCTTGTTAACTGCTGGAATTAGCCTACCTGCTTGTCACCATGAAAGGTTTTCCTCCTTCCCCCCCCCCTGCTGTTGGTGATGGCTTATCTTAAGTGATCACTCTCCTTACAGTGTGTATGATAAACCCATTGTTTCATGTTCTCTGTGTGTGTGTGTGTGTATATAAATCTCTCCTCTGTTTTTTCCACCAAATGCATCCGATGAAGTGAGCTGTAGCTCACGAAAGCTTATGCTCTAATAAATTTGTTAGTCTCTAAGGTGCCACAAGTACTCCTTTTCTATTTGCGAATACAGACTAACACGGCTGCTACTCTGAAACCTAAGAATAGCATGGTCTATGATGTCAAAGGTGGCTGAGACTGGAGTACTGGTTCAGAACTTTGGCTATGAAAAAAATAATTAAAGACTTTCACAACAGCAGTTTCAGTAGAGTGTAAGGTGAAGAAAGCCAGATTGGAAAGCAACTCTAGACAGCGACTGACTGCTCTGTTTACAAAGAGCTTAGAGACAGAAGGAAGAAGGGGTGGTAGCTGCAGAGGCAATTGGGGTCAAGATTTTTTTTTTTTTAAGATGGGAGAAACTAGATAAAGTATGCCTCTGTTGTGAGGGGAAGAGTCAGAAGTGAGAGAGAGGTTAAGTAGAACTGCAAGGGAGGGGATGAGAGTGGGCTATACAAGTTACACTACTATACCACTTATGCTATTTTTTGGCTATTTAATACCAATATGCAACTTGTATTCCATTTACAAGACTGTGGAGTTTGACCCAGAGATATCTATGGGAATTACACCTGCTTATAACAGGTATGAAATCAGGCCCTATGTTTCTTCACTTGTATCTACTTTTCTCAGTTGCACCAATGCTTCTGAGCACCCTCTCTTTCCCTTCATAGGAAAAGGGCATAATTTTTTGACAGGAGCTATCAAGTGGTTTCATAACAGGGTCCACATTTTAATATGGATCCCTTCCTATCCATTCACAACTGTTTAACTTACCTGTGGAAACTATAGCCATTGCCAACACAGATAGTAACATTAGGAAAACAATATATTTTTAGCTTTCCTTAAGCACTGTTTAGTAGCTGAACGGAGAAAGAGCCAGCACTAATTAGCTCTCCATGGACAACCAAGCACTCCGCAGACCACCACTGTGAAATTTGCCTTATGGGATCTTAGATTTTCTCATGTACTCCTTTACCACCCCAACCCCGCACACTGCAGTGACCCTCCCTCTACTGCCTTCCCAAGCTGGACCATGCGTCCTCATACAGCTTCTTAACACTGTACTTTCAGCCTTAGTTTATGCTGAAAAACAGCTGCTTAAACACATTTGGGGATAATCATATTTTACAATTGTGTTCTACAATGCTGGACAGAAGTCATCATAAGTGCTTTAACCATATTTTGGTGTAGATAGCTACCAAACCAGGGTTAGTTACAGTTTAACACCACTTATGAAATGATAATTTCTGGCCACACAGATCTGAAACAGCAACATTATAGCACTTGGATCATAATTACGCTAGACAGAATTCAATTTTTTTTTAAATAATATTGACTGACAATATCCATGTTTATTTTTAAATATTTTTTCTATTTTTATCTATTTCAGTGTTCACCATTGTGGGAAATTAGGGAGGCGGGGCCACAATCTTTAAATATTTATCCTTGAGTTACAACCTTCTGTGAGGTAGGGAAGTACTATTATTCTCATTTCACATGAGAATGAGGTAGAGACACTCAATGTCTTCCCAAAGACCATGCAGGAAACCTGTGGTGGGGCAGGAACTTGAATCATGGTCTCCTGAGCCTCAGGCTAGTACCCTAACCACTGGACCATCCTTCTTCATAAATGTGAGCTTTCAGCAGAGCAACAAGAAAAGCCCTTTCTGACTGTTTGCACTTGGCCATGGTGCTCCCCCAAGCAGTCTAGTGGAAATGCATTAAGATCATGCAATTCTCCCACAAGTGCAGAGAGTGGAATTCCTGAAATCTCTTTACCCTACTCACGAACACCCTCCAGAGGCAGCTCCCAGAAATTTGGCATTACACTAAACCAGGGGTTCTCAAACTGGGGGTTGTGACCCCTCAAGGGGTCACAAGGTTATTACGTGGGGGTGGGGGTTGCAAGCTGTCAGCCTCCACCCCAAACCCCACTTTGCTTCCAGCATTTATAATGGTGTTAAATATATTAAAAAGTGTTTTTAATTTATAAGGGGGGTTGCACTCAGAAGCTTGCTGTGTGAAAGGGGGCAATGGAGGCGGGTCACCAGTACAAAAGTTTGAGAACCCCTGCACTAAACCCAGTAGCTTTCAGCCTATGGAGAGACCGATTTCCCACTAAGAACCTCAATAGTAATCTAAATGCACTATATGTGCACATTATTACAATCTCGCACATGTTATGAACGTTAGCCACCCAAGACATAAAAGTCTGCTTGCTTATCCTGTGATAAAAAAAAAAAGTGAGCTTTTTTAAAACTCACCTGCTCAAAAGTGAGTGAGCAGAATTTTGCAAAGCTGGATAATGCCAAAAGCAAACACAGTGGGCTTCACTGAACAACTGAACTGGTGGGAGTGAGCCACCATTAGTATAAAAAGTTCAGTGTGCCTACACTGTCTACACTGAATCATATTTTGAAAGGAATATTTCAGCAAATGCCCTCCATGACGCAACAAAGAAGCGGATCAGCAGAGCCCCCTCCAACCAAGACACCGCCAACTTCCTGAGCGGTTCCCTGGATGGCGAATTCAGATGGGACAGGTGCGACATCGCTTCACCTTGGTCCCGCGCTCGCAATGCCACGCGTCACCTGGGGAAGAGCACTGGCTGCCACTGGGAGTGGTGCGAGGAGCGCCAGGAGCTGGGAGTCCTGGTGCCGCAGATCAGGTCCGACGACAACACCATCATCACCCCGAGAGCCAGAGGCATGCTGGAGAGGACCCTGAAGGCAGCCATCCACTCACTGTACATGGAAACCCTGAAGCGTAAACCGGACCAGGGTAAAGCCTTCAAACTGACCAGCAAGTGGGACGCCAGCAACTACTTCCTTGCCGGGGCGGCTTCACCCATTTCGCCGACTGGCAGTTCATCCACAGTGCCCGGCTCAACTGCGTCCTGCTTAACGGAGCCGACCGCCACGGGAACCGAGACAAGCGTGGCAGGAAGTACGGCTACTCCAACGAGACCCTGCCCCACGTCCTGTGCAGCTGCAAGCCCCACTCCAGAGCCTGGAAGCTGCGCCACAACGCCATCCAGAACCACCTGGTGAAAGCCATCGTACCGCGCCTGGGGGAGGTCGCCGTGAACTGCGCCATCCCCGGTACTGACAGCCAGTTGCGACCTGACATGGTAGTCACCGACGAGGCCCAGAAAAAGATCATCCTCGTCGACATCACAGTCTCCTTTGAGAACAAGATCCCGGCCTTCCGCGAAGCCCAAGCTCGTAAGTTGGAAAAATACGCCCCCCTGGCTGACACCCTGAGAGCGAAGGGCTACAAGGTGCAGATGGATGCCCTGATCATTGGAGCCCTGGGCACCTGGGACCCCTGCAACGAGCATGTACTGCGGACCCGTGGGATCGGTCGACGCTATGCACAGCTCATGCGGCACCTCATGGTCTTAGACACCATCCGATGGTCCCGGGACATCTACATCAAACACATCACTGGCCACCGACAGTACCAGGAGATGTAAGCCAGTATGACATCATGCATCAACCATGGGAAAGGGACAGAGACTTTTTTCATTGGACCATATGAACTGGAACCATAAACTCACTGAACATTAAATCCCACCAAATGAGGGTAGATCCATCCTCATCATCGTATCCACTCATTATATTCCACACCTGAACATAGCCATTATATGGACAACATACCCCCATATCTCAATGTCTGTACTTTGATCAGTTAAAGTTTTACCCCCGATCGGGGAGATTGCAGATTATATATTCCTTACGCCACCTGTTCCTAAACTGAATATTGCACCCCTTGATAATCTGTTCTTTATTCCCCGATAACCAGAAACTTCTATGCTTAAACTCTGTACGGTTTTCTTTTTACTTCAACATCATCTTAATAAGAAGTTCAGTGTGCCTACACTGAATCATATTTTGAACCAATGCAGTTTTGTCCCCCATCCACACTAGGCCATTTCTAAAGCCATTTCAGTTGCACTACTCTCTGGGTGTCCACTCCCAGTTCTTGACACAGCTGACAGACACTGTGGATTTGGGGAGATCATAACCAGTGCACTGCAGAAGAGTAAGAGAAAAACTATTTGCAACATTCATACTATAACTCCAAACACCTCCATCCACATTGTCTCCAAAATGGCAGAGACCGAACTGTGTTTGGAGCAAATGATTTGGGGAGGCATGTGATGATCCGGCTGGAGCACTTATGCCTGATCACCAGGCGTGTTATAAGTATGCTGACAGGAGCGTGTCATCGTCAGAACAGCGGATTTCCATGGTGCAGATAAGGTCTTATCCCTGGCTAAGGACTGGAGAGCTGAGGGCCTGGCTGGACACCCCACACACCAGCCCAAGGCAGCAATGCTGGGGACACTGCCAGCCATTACCAGGAACGGTGAGCAGGGCTCAGATCTGTGTCTGGCCTTGTACGAAGAGCACCAGCACGATGACAGCAGCGCCCTCCCCCCACCCCCGAGAGACTAGAAATCACGGAGGGGATGATTGCAGCTCCTGCGGAAACCCACGGGGCCACACCCCGGGCCCCTGATGGAGCCATTGAGTCTGTTTCTTCCACTTGGCCACACCGCACCCCCACTCCCGGGTCTGCCCCACCTCAGCCCCTAGCTCCGGGTGCCCCCCCGCCCCAGTAACACAGACCCCCCTCCCCCCGAGGCACGGACCCCACCCTGCCCCCAAATCCGCCCCACCCCCAACTTTACCCCCGCCCAGGCACGGAGACCTCTCGCTCCACCCCGCCCCCGGCGCCGGCGCCCCCCCCCCACACGCCAGCCATGGCCCCGCCCCGCTCACCGCTCTGCTCGCCCAGGAACACCAGCTTGAACTTGCGCAGCGGGTTCCCGAACTCGCCGCCGCTGCCGGGCGCGGACATGGCGGAGCGGGGAGGCCGAGCCGGCGTCGGGACTGGGGTAAAAGAGACGCTGCCCGACTCCCACCGCTCCGGGATCCACCCACCGCTTCGGGCGTCACTTCCGCAGACGCAGAAAACGTCATCACCCTGCGCCCTGGGCTCCTCCGGGCCGGCGCGTGGGCGACGTCTTCACGTACCAGCCTGCCAGGCCCTCTCGTGTGACGTCCCCGGGCGCCGGGGTGACGTTTGACACCCCGAGACAGGCATTGCCTGAGGTGCGATGATCAAACATTTGGCATGTGAGGCGGGGAGCTCAAATGGCGCCCCCAGGCCCCCTGACTTGGGCCAAAACTTTGAAAGGTCCCAGTGCTCCCTTCTTCCTGTTCTACCCTCTCATGGTACTGCTCTGCTACCTACCTGAGGCGACCGCCTCATGGTAAGGCCAGGCCTGCCCTTCCCCCAGACTGTTAGCTACCCCCACCCGGATGGGTAAGGGTGGGTCCCCCCATGCTCCTCTAATGGACTCCCATCCGATGGATAAAGGAGATCCCCATGCACCTATAACAGGAACCTCCCACCACATGTGTAACAGGAGTCCCCCATGCTCCTATAATAGGAACCTCCCACCAGATGGATAACACAATGTACCTGTAACAGGAACACCCTCCCCCCCACACACACACACCAGATTTTTACCTAAAATCCCCCCATGCATTTATTCCAGGGGCTCCGCAGCAGCTGCATACCAGGGTTTCCCCTAATCCACCTATAACGGGCCCACCCATCCAATGGATAACAGGGATCTACCCTTCCCTGCCGAAATGTACTGTAGACTATAAGCCTCCATTTGCAAAAACAACACCATGTTTTTAGCCTTCATGGGCTTTGAAGACTTAGGTCACATAGTAAGAATGCTGATGTTTTACACATGCTAGTACAGTACTTTCAACATTACTACCCAAGTCATAAATTATGGGTCTGAATTTTCCTAGTGCGAACACGACCATGGTTGTAGGGAAAATCTGAAAAAAAGGAAATGACGTCCTGTCTAAACGTGACTTTTGTTGTACTTACGTAGCTGCACCAGTGTAGCTAAACCAATGCAACTTCCCTGTGTACATGTGCAACACTGAACGAGCTTCTCCAATGAAGCTCCAATAGAAGCAAGCCCACTTTTGCATCAGTGCAATACATAAGGAATTTGCTATGGTGTAACTACATTGATATGGTTTCAGAGTAGCAGCCGTGTTAGTCTGTATTCGCAAAAAGAAAAGGAGTACCCGTGGCACCTTAGACACTAACAAATTTATTAGAGCATAAGCTTTCGTGAGCTACAGCTCACTTCATCGGATGCATCCGATGAAGTGAGCTGTAGCTCACGAAAGCTTATGCTCTAATAAATTTGTTAGTCTCTAAGGTGCCACAAGTACTCCTTTTCTTTTTACATTGATATGGTTACATTGGTGCAAATTTCCCTAATCTAGACAAATCATGACTGCAACTGAGGCAATGATATCTGCCTGAATTTGGAGACAGACTCAAGCAGTAGATCTGAGGTGTGAAATGCCCCATTCATCTTAAGGTGGTATTAACTCTGAAGTCTACATCACTGTTGTTCATTTTAGCAGAAATGTCCAGCTCCCGAACTGCAATGCCTTTTTAGCTGCCAGAACTATTTTCATCAAAGCTTCTATGATGAAGTTATGCATTGTCAATCCAAAAATGTGTATTACCTTAAAAAAGAACATGTGGGGTCAGGGTAAAAATACATTGAGTTTAATAATACAATAAAAAAGAGTGGATACCATTGACTGTATTATTCTTTTACATATTTAATTTTAAACATCTTTTTTTAACATTTAGCTGCCACAGAGTTTCCAGTCTCTGTGCCCTTCAGAGAATCCAAGGAACCTTGCTTGCCACAGAGCACTAGACATTGACTGTAATGCTGTTATGGGGTTTTGGTCAACTGTTGTCACAATCACAGTTAAATTGTGGATGACAAATATGATCCTGCTGGTTCCATCCTCTTCTGCAATTGGTGCCAAATGGTCTGGCTGAAATGCAGTCAGCACATAATTACCTCAAATCTCACTCTTATCATATTTTAAGTCCTGTGAGAGCCAGCTTTGCATCTCATCAGCCAACAGCAACTTTACCTTCTTTAGCAGGTGCAGTAAATACAATTGCCTTATGTTGATCTGCATAAGCAAAATGATGCAGGCTGGGCATTTGGAATGAGAGGAGAGAGATCCCAACCCCAATGAATCACCTGATTCCAGAGCAGGCAAACTAACGTCACTGGACTGTGGCAGATTTGAAAGGGTTTTGTGTGTAAATCATAGACTCACAGACCTTAAGGCCAGAAGGAACCCTCATGATCATCTAGTCTGACCTCTTCCACATCACAGATCACAGAACCTCACCCACTTATTCCTGCAATAGACACACAACTTCTGGCTGAGTTACTGAGAATCCACTGTTTACTCTAGTTCAAACCAGCAAGTGACCCATTCCCCTTGCTGTAGAGGAAGGCAAAAAAAACCTTCCCAGGATCTCTGCCAATCTGAACTGAGGAAAAATCCCTTTCTGACTTTAAACATGGTGATCAGTCAGACTCTGAGCATGTGGGTGAGACCCAACAGCCAGACACCTGGGAAATAATTCTCTGTAGTAACTCTACATCTAGGGTCCCATCTCTCGCCATTAGAGATATTTGCTAATAGCAGTCACAGATGAGGACATATGCCATTTTAGGTAACCTTATCACACTATCCCCTCCATAAATGTATCATGCTCAGTCTTGAAACAAATTAGGTTTTTTGGCCCCACTGCTCCCCTTGGAAGGCTGTTCCTGATCTGAACTGGTTATAAGGATAGTATATACAGCATATGCTGAACAGTCTCTTTTAATAACATATTTATAAAAACCAATTTGTTTGGACTTGACCCTTCCCTGTGGGGTGGTGTCCACCTAGCTGGTGCTGTTGTGAAAGAGACACAGCGACTTGTGCACCAACTTTTCCTGTAGCTTGTAGGCTCTTCCTTGACTTATGAGGAAGTGATCAGAGTAAAACCAAAGCCAAAATAAATGGATTCCAGCACATTTCAGTTTATATAGTTTTATTTATAAAGAAATTGCAGAATGTTGCAGAATTCCAGTAGGTGGCATAAACAGAATGTAACACATTTCCTTGACAGCATTCAAATAGTTACAGTTGCTAACAAATGGTGACTGTATCACACCACAATATAAGATTGGTACATCAGGGATGGCTCTAAAAAATCTATGTGCACTGGAGTGGTCACTGCTGCATGTTTTGGTGGGACTGGGCAGGGCAGCAGATTAGCTTTCGTCTTTGTCAGCTTCCTCCTTCTCGTCTTCATCATCTTTCTCCCCCTGGAGTTTTTGCCGAGCAAATTCCTCAATCACAATGTCTTCCTCACTGGAGAGAAGAAGACAGAATGATGAGGTCTCAAAATTGGGACTTTGGAGACTACACACTTCATCTGCCTGGGGGGGGCGGGAGAGAGAGGAGGGAGGGTCACAGTGTGAAAGTCCCAAAAGGGTGAAGTCCCTGCTTAAATAATCAGAACCATGGAGACAATGTCCACTTTCTGCTGACACCCAGCCTCACAGGACTCCTCAATGCACATGTTCTGCTGAGGAACAGTGCTTTGCCTTCTGTACATATTTCAGCCCTGGCCCCATGAGGCTTGGAGTGCTAACTGGTAAGGACAGTGTAGTGGGGAACATTTATTGAAGGAAATCCACAAGATGTGCTGATGAATAGTAAATAGCTACTCAAGTAGCTGAGACTTTTACCAGCAGCAGCAATGCAATTCTGCCCAGGACATTCAGCTAGGTGTGTGTATGGAGGGGGGGAACCTGCATCTAAAGAGATTTCTGAAGACGAAGTTTTACACAGTGACCAAACAGACAAAATGGAGACAGAGAGACATAAAGAGGATGAGTTACCTTCTTGCAAGAGGGAAATGCAAAATGACACCATGAAACAGAGAAAGAGGCACAAAAAAGAACAGAAGGAAAAAAGGAGAAAATTCAGCAAAACAGGTTCCAAAATTTCAAGAATATAAAGTGATTCGACAAACTGAATGAAGTGCAAATGGGTTCCATACTCTTGAGAGAAATTTGAAATATCCTGACTAGGCCCATAGAGAGGCTATAAAGGGCACATTCTTTGCTGTGAGAACACGTGAGCAGCTTATCTAGGCACAGGGAGCTCCTGAACTCTGTCTGTTCCCAAAGTACTGTTCTGATTTTCATGCATTTCTCCAGTGTCCCGCAGCAGCAGCTTGCAGGATATAACTAGACACAAAAATGGTCTTTCATGGTCTTGCAGCTATAGATCAAATTAATAGCTGGTGGACTTTGGAGTGGGGGATGGATTTGACATTGTGAGATTTCCTAGAGGGGAAACTTGTAAGTGTGATAATTCCATCCTTGTGTTTTGGTCAGTATAAACTGCTGCCAGCTGGGGAAGTGGGATTTCACCGTTAGAAGTCCTTTGGATAGAGTGTTCTGGAGCTAAACAGAATTACCAGGGCAATAAAGGACTTTATCTTATGAGGCGGGCTCTCAATATATAATTTATTGGCACATAGCGGGATTTGGTACTAACAATTCTGGTGGATTTGTGTCCTGTTGGGACAGTTCTTGGATGCTTTAGACATTTCCTACACTAATTACAGTAGCTACAGGATTTATTGCTGTTAAGAATTCAGCCAGTGCCCTCTCTCTAGGGATATTCTGGATTTTGTTTTGGTTACAGTTTCCTGTAGTCCAGTGCCTGGAGTGCAGCCTCCAGCAGCCGCTAAGCTTAAGTGAGTTGGAGCCAGCTAAGATTACCAAGGAAGCAACAGCACTGGGAGCGCTGTAGTCTGTGTTCTCAGCTGTGCTGATAGGAGCAAGGGACAGAAATCTCCATCAGTGGGCTATCTACCATAGCAACAGAGCAGTGCATGTATCTATGGAGCCAAGTTGGTGAGAGCAATTCCCTTCAGAAAATAATGAAGTAACACTGAAATCGGCAACACAGTTTGGATCTGAAACAACAGGGGCCAGTGTGATTTTAGCAAGGAGAAGAAAAGCCAGGAAACCATAAAATAAACAAAATTAAGCTGCAAACATGCCTCTCTTACAGCTTTGGTTTCTCCTCCCGCTATGACAATGCTCATTTTAGCGGTGACATCACATTGTAATGTCATGGTGTCTGTTGTGATGTCGAGAGCACACATTTGTGGGGCCTGAGCCTGAGCTCTATGATGGATCTTTTGGTCCAAGACACTCACAGGAGGCTCCATAACTGCATATTGAAATAGGAGCAGGTTATTTAGCATTGCAGCTATCACCAATGAGTTTATGTAACAGATTTCTTACAGAAAGCGTTGGTATAGAGGCCGAGAAACCTTTTCCTTACCTTGGCTTGTCTGTAGTCCATTTATAAACACATCCCGGGGAGGCAGAGAAAGATTGAGAGAGACACACAGAGGTTAGTCTGAAACAGGCATTTCAAAAGGACATGTTCTTACTACTGGGATATTTCTATTGGAAAGACACATTCTGGGGCAAATAACTGAAAGGGGCTGTGTGTTTTATCTGCAGAGTTACTGTGGAAGGTCAATAGTAGACATGTGGCTGAGACACCATGCAACCTTGTGAATATTTCTCAGTCTAGATCTCAAGGCAAAGTCAAACCTTCCACTACACTACACACATTGTGGAGTTTTGCATTTATTACTCAATTCTGCTAAATAAGCATTAAACACAGTTCACAGCTCTCCTGTTACCTGTGTTGTGTTTAGTGGCTCAGACACACAATTACAAAATAGGACCTTTGCTCCAGCAAAGCATTAGCCTCAAGTCTTGGCTGAGCATTGGATCACCACCCTTAAAAATTTGTCCTCCACTACAAGCCCACGGCATCATGAAGTTGTGATGTCTGTGCCATCACAATGCAGCATCCTGGTGTGATGATGTAGTTGCATATTCTGCAAGACAAGTTTGCAGGAAACAAGATGGTCCTGTCAAGATCTGGAGAGGTGGCAAACTTACAGGAGACCTTCCCTGGCATGCCATAGACAGATCATGGCTAAAATGTAAGTGGGAACAGCTCTGACTGACTACAAATCCATTGGAAATAATGGACTCTGGAAAGCACAGCCTGTGCCTTCTTCATATTGTTGATGGTATCATTGGCACACTGTGCAGGACATCATGGGAACCCAGTGATGGGTCAGTTTTCAGAAAGTGTGGAAGCTCGGTTTGGAGAGGGAATAATACAAGCCTCTCTCTTTCAGGGTGCATTGGAGCTTCCAGGCCTGGCCATGTCAGAAGGAACAGAGCCACAGAGAAAAGGGCAAATGAACTGATCCCACTTTGGAAAGGCTTTGAGGTTTGTTTTCATCTGGGTTGGGTCTTCTCTGAGCTGAACTGCTTCACCTGGCCTTAGAGATAACTGGTGTCACTAGTGTTTCTGACACCTTCATGAATATGAATGCATTTCCTCTCTGCTGCTTCCCTAGTGAAAATTGTATTCCAGCATGATCACTTACCATCAGTGGGCTTTGGGTGCATCAGAATAACAGGCATCTCAACACCAACATCACTGGAAGGAAAAGCACACATCTCTTAAAGGGGAGAATTACACAGAGACAGTTATGAGGGAAGAGCATGAGTATGTTAAATCTCCTGAACTGACGGCCTTTTCAATGGGCACGAGTACAAGTCTGGCTGTCTCTGCTCAGGTTTGCTTACAGCACTCTGGCAGTCATGGAAACATTCCACAATGTTTTGCAACAATCAGATAATCAAAATCGTAATTAAAACTGATATGTGTTAAAATGTAACTTTTGTGGGACAAGGAAAGGATGGGGAGCAGCTGTGTGTGTTTGCATTAGGAACACTATCCAACTCCCGAATAGTGCTGCGAAATACAGGTCAGAGAGCGGACTGGAGAGAGGTCAGGCTGCAAATCATGGTTTGGGCCAGAAAAGGCCTTGGATTTTCTATTTGACCCACTCCTTCCTCAACTTTGAGTGAAGTTCTCTAGCACAAATCATCTGCTGGGTAATTGCACTAACAGCTGAGCAGGGAATATGAGAGCCCAGAGAAGAGGAGCCACCCACCAGTAGGACATAGGAAGATGTCACACAGGCGGTGTGGGGTTTGACAATCACATCTTCATGCAAGGTGTTTAAAAGTGTGTTTGCATGTGTGTGTTTTGGAGGTGTGAAACTGTGGGGGCGGCTTGATATTCATTCTTGTACAGTGAAAGAAGGATTCATTTCCTCTGGGCCCTGTGCACCATCCGATTGCAAAGCTCCATAAGCAGGGACACCATTCTGATAGACATCCGTCAATTGACTCATTCTTTACCTTGAAGTGAGATCTCCCAGGATGCTGTGGGGATGAAAGAAAGAACATAGAATTCAGCTAAAAAACAGTACAACAAATACAAATGTAATGAATGAGTGGAAAATGTCCCCTTCTGGACAATGAGGCTTTTCATTTCGTGTCACTGTTACTTTGGGCAAGTGAGTGACACCCTTCTCAGATCCCTGCTGTCATGGCACCCAGGTGTCCTGTGGTGATGCGTCAAGAGTCCCATACCCTCCTCTCCATGACGCAAATCATAAATGAAAATACTGAATAGTACTGGACCTAGGACTGACTCCTGTGGCACCCCATTAGATATACTCTCCCAGTTTGACAATGAATCGTTGATACCTTCTTTCTTTGAGCACGGTCTTTAACCAGTTATGTACTCACCTTATAGGAATTTTATCTCCACCACATTTCCCTAGTTTGCTTATGAGAATGTAGGGCATTAGAGAATGTTTGGTAATAAAGTGAGGTGCAGGGGTATAAATGGGGATCTGACCTGGGAGCAAAGGGGTGGGAATCATTGAGAATCCAAGGCTCACCTCTGGAACGGATGCCATGTGGATGACCCAATGCCTGGATGATTTAAGTCAGCAGTTCTCAAACTGTGGGTCAGGACCCCAAAGTGGGTCGTGAACCCATTTTAATGGGGTCGCCAGGGCTCGCATTAGACTTGCTGGGGCTGAAGCCTGAGCCCACCAAGTTCAGCCCTGTGTGGTGGGGCTCAGGTTACAGGCCCCCACCTGGGCATAGGTGCCAACTCCAAAAGGTGTTCCAAAAATTAGTGGGTGCTCAGCACCCATCGGCAGCCAACTCCTCCCTTCCCCGCCCAGCACCTCCTGTCCACCAGCGGCCTTTCTGATCAACTCCTCCTCCTCTCTCCCAGTGCCTCCCGCCCGCCACAATTAGCTGTTTCACAGTGGGCAGAAAGCACGGGGGAGGGAGGAGGGGGGTATGGGAACAGGGCGCACTCGGAAGAGGGGATGGAATTGGGCGGGAAGACGTGGGGCTGAAAGAGGTGGGGTGGGGGTGGGGACTTGGGAGAAGGAGGTGGGTGGGGGCAGAGCGGGAGGTTGAGCATCCCTGGGGCCCAGAGTAAGCTGGCATCTTTCCCGCCCAGGGCAGTGGGGCTTGGGTGGGCTCAGGCTTCGGCCCCCTCCACTCAGGGTGGTGTGGCTCAGGTGGGCTCAGGCTTTGGCTCCCTCCACCCGGGGTGGTGGGGCTCGGGCAGGCTCAGGCTTTGGCCCCCTCCATCCGGGGCGATGGGGCTCAGGCAGGCTCAGGCTTTGGTCCTCTCCACACAGGCAATGGGGCTCGGGTAGGCTCAGGCTTCACCTCCCTCCACCCGGGGCAATGGGGCTTGGGTGGGCTCAGGCTTTGGCCCCCTCCACCCAGGCAACGGGGCTCGGGCAGGCTCAGGCTTCGGCTCCCTCCACCCAGGGCGATGGGACTCGGGTGGGCTCAGGCTTTGGCCCCCTCCACCCAGGTAATGGAGCTCAGGCAGGCTCAGGCTTCGGCTCCCTCCACCCAGGGCGGTGGGGCTCAGGCGGGCTCAGGCTTTGGTCCCCTCCACCTGGGGCAATGGAGCTCAGGCAGGTTCAGGCTTTGGTCCCTCTCCTGGGGTTGTGTAGTAATTTTTGCTGTCAGAAGGGGGTTGCGGTGCAATGTAGTTTGAGAACTCCTGGCTTAAGTGTTTGTAGGGTACAGAGATGGCCCCAAAGGCAAACTAAGGAATCCAGTTATTAAGCTATTTCCCTGGTCAGTACATGTCAGTATTATTCTGATTAGCTGTAGTAGTATTGGGGTAGTGCCTAGGAGCTCCAGTCATGGACTGGGACACTGTTATGCTAGGTGTTGTTCAAACACACAACTCATACACTAAAGAGTCACACTCTATGTATCGGAGAGATGCTCACCCTCCTCTGGATACCACTAGGTTGACCTTCACTTTGTAGGACACCAGGATCCCCAATACCTCCTTGTCCATCCCAGGTCTCAGTCTACAAGAAAAAGCATAGAAAAGAGATCAGAAGATGACCTGGGATGAGAAATGCCATGTTGAATTTGTTACCTGATGATCAGGATGACAGCTACTAAAATAGGTTTAAGCCACCACAACAATGCCATAAAAATCTTGTAATCTGTGACTGCCATAGGGCTCCATCTTGTGCAGAGGGAAGTAACTGTTTAACTGCACAGCCACAGAGCACAAAGGAAGGGAAGACTAATGTAGCTGAAAGCATGGAGGAATTTGTGGGGGTAGATGGTAATTACCTCAGCTGGAATTTTATCAGGACACTAGGGCTGATGCACCGGCTCTTGGAAAAAGTGTTATGGATCTTTTCAAGATCATGGTCAGGCCCATGGGCTTACCTCTCACCTGCAAGATGGATCAGTGGGTGTGCATCCTCATCACAAACTCAACAAATTCTTCAGCATGATTAACAGTCTCTGCTCAAGAAGGTCTTAGAAACAGAGCTGCAGGGACTGAAGCAGGACAGGATCAAGGTACATAAGCAGTGTGTAGGGGCCCAGGACTGGACTAGCAGGAGTGGAGGCTGCAGCTCAAGGTTTGGGTATCTAGGTATTGGCAAGCAGCACTGGATAGTACAAAGTGGGAGTAGTGTGTGGGAAGTGGTTGTCTGGCAGAGACTGATAAAAGAAGCAAAGAGATCGGCCGGAGAGTACTGTTGGCAGGGTGGAGGCCTTTCTCTTACATGGTGGTGGAGGCCAGGTTGGTGTCCTCATGTTTGAGTTTGCCATCAAGTGCCAGGCCACGCTTCTCACGGTTGGATGATAGGCTGGGAGTCACTGTGTAGCTTTTGGAGAAGGTGGAATTGGCAGCCACAGTCTCACTGAAAGGGATGCAGAGAGGAAAGCTCAGAACAGCCACCAAAGTCCCAACAGAGAACAGAGTAGTGACAATTGCAAGTAACCCATTGGAAAGCTAGGATCCTGAGCTGCCTGCTGCTGCACCAGGGAACAGCTTGTGATTATGGACCCAGAGCAGATGTATCTGGGCAGAGCAAAGCCACAGCACACTACCTGATCTCTTCCCCCAACCCTGCTGTCTATATGTCCCAGGAAGAGGAGAATCTCTATTCCCCCCACCACCCCGCCAAACACAAACGTGCCTGCTGTCTGTATTCCCCTGGCTTCTCTGTCTCCTTTTCTCTCTCTCATTTTCCTTCTCCTTTCTATTCCTCTTCCCCTTTTTTTTCTCCCTCTTCCTTTGCACAGGAACACAGGACCTGCCAGATTGGATTGACCTGTGACCCATCGAGTCCATGCAATATCTTGTCTCTGACAGTGACCAGCACCAGATGCTCCAGAGAAAGTTGCAAGGACCCTGCTGTGGGCAGTTGTGTGACAATCTGTCCCCAGGGAAGTTTCCTCCTAGCCCCCAGTGGTTAGACAGTGGCTTATGCCCTGATGCTTGGGGGTTTATATCCCTTCCAAAGCTCTGTTTCTTTTTCCCTATTTCCTATTAGAACTCTGGATAGTCTTTCTCCGCATTGAAACGTCATCTTTCCTGCCTCCTCTCTTTCCCTATCTGTCTCTTCCCACTCCTTGACTCTCTCTCTCTCTCTTTCTCCCCATCACTCTACTGGCCAGCCAAGCCCAGTGGTATATGATCTGCTACCTCCTCTCACTTACAGTATCTCTTCTGTGCACACGTTCTTTGTATATTTGTCCAGTGAATAGAGAACCACGTCCGTGATCTGCTCGACTGATCAGAGAGAAAGGGAACACAATGTCTATTATGGCAACGACATGCCTATCACATAGGATGTTGCACACACTGTCCATGGCTCTGTACAGAGGCATGCGCAGGAATTTAGATTTGACTGCTTTCAGAGGGGCACATTAAACACACACAAGTGAAAGGTTTGCCTGATCCGCCCCCCCGCACCCCTGGCCCAGATTTCTCGAGACACCCTGGCGGGGATGCCCAGCGGCAAGGTGGCAACAGCTCCCCTGGCAGCTGCACTCTCCGAGTCCCTGCAGTCCCCCCAGCCCCCCCCCCCCGGGAGGAAGCAGCAAGGCGGCTGGCTGTCACCTGAACTCCTCCTCCCCCTCTCCCTCCCCCTCCAGCTGCTGCTTCTTCCCCGCTGCTGGAGTCCCAGCACTGCTGCCTGCTTTTCAGGCACCCACTGAAGTGAGTCAGGGCTGGAGGCCGAGGCAACACCTGGGACACCAGCAGCAGAGAAAGAGAAGCAGCAGGCTGAACCTGCAGGGATCAGGGAAGGAGGAGCTCGGCTGGCAGCCAGCCACGCTGCTTCTTCCCTCCCTTGGCTGTAGAGACACGCTGAGATTGGAGGAGGGGCATGCTCATGCTTGCCCCCCTTGTGCATGCCCCGTGACACTGCGGCTCTATAACATCTCAAGAGGTAGTCCCTTAAACCAGTGGAATAGCAGGGGGCTTCCCAAGGATTTTCCTAGTCATTCCACCACTGCATTGACAGGTTAGATAAAGTTGGAGCATGACACACATCGTGCAGGCTTCTGGCCTCAGTTGTTTTACATCTCATCCCTCCCCTGACAGTCTGAGCTCTATGAGGGCAAATGAAACTATTGTGTCTCTAAACCGCATTCCTAAACCATACAAAGCACCTGGTTCTTCCCTCCCACACATTGGTTTAAAGGAGGTATAACCCCACTGAAGTCAGTGGAACTACACTGATGTAGAACCGGTGCAAGCGAGAGGAGAAGCAGGCACAGGGATTTACTCTCTGGGCCTGGGAGAGTGGGGAAGAGAAGAGGTGAGGCATTTGGCCTTGTGCCCAACCAGCACAGTTCCCCGATTGGGCCCATGTGCAGACTTATTTATAAAAGCTGACTCTCACAAAGGTGTTTTAAAGGTCTGCCCCAGGGTGTGGGACATGAGCAAAGTGTAGGGCAGGGGGCAAAAGGAAGAATGTGGGGCACAGGAGGTAAGAATGAAGCTGAGGCCTGAGGGTGTGTACCATGCTCTCTCTCACCTGATATTTTAATTTTCTTCACAATCTTGGTGGTGGTGTTGTTGATATTAATATTGACAGTGATTGGGTCTCCATGGTAATAGATCTGCAATCACAATGGAGCTGGTTACACTGCACGCTAACAGGTGTTAAGGAAGTAGCCAGATACTATGATGATGGGCACCAAAGTAAGGACCTAAATAGATAAGTACAAGTTGAGGCACCATGGAAAGAGAGATCTGTAATAGCTAGGGTGCAGGGACCTAAGGGAATGCCTATGCAATGTGCACCAGGACCTCTCCTCTCCAAGAAGGGGACAGCCCAGATAGGAGGTGGTCCTTTGTCTTCTTGGGTCTGTGGAAAGGGTCTGTTTCCAAGCAGTAGAAATACAGACATAGAAGAGAAAGTTCCAGCCCAACTAAACTCCTGAGGATTCACCCCAGGGTAAAGCATGTCTTAAAAAGTACAGGCTGGGATGAAGCCCCCATATTTATTGGCAAATGAATGGTGGATGCTGGAAGGCTGAGAGGCACAATAGGTCAGGAGGCTGGAGTGGAGGCGAGATCCTCTTCTGGAGCCTCAGTTTCACAGCTGAGCACTTCTGCTGTAATCAGTCTCTAGCAGCAAAGGGAAAGACCAGCATGTACCAGTCTGTATGGGACAGGCCCTACTTGCAAGAGTACAGGGGAGAGAGTCCATACAGGGATACAGACCTCCTTATCCAAGGAGGCCTCAAGGTGTAAGGGCTTGTCAGACATCATGAATTGCCTGGTGGTCTCTGACTTTGGTGCTGGACCTGTATTTACTGGGGCAAACTGGACCTTTCGGATCACCAGTCGCACTGAATTCCTGCAGGGATGAGAAATGGCCAGGCCTGTAAGCACAGAGACATTGGGTCTATCCCAAGGGGTCCCACATATAACCTACCCTTCTCCCCCAGCTAGATCTAAAAGAATGGAGGAAAATGTCTGTTTGCTTAAACAGATGGACACTTTTATTCCCCTGCCCCAGGGTGATGTATGGGCAAACCAAAGTATGCTCTTAAGAAGCATCAGAAATGGAAACAGAGGCTGGCACCTTGAATCAAAAAACATGAGGCAGGGATGATGGAGGCTAAAGCCTGTGGCTTCCATTGGAAGTATAAACCCAGGGCTGCCCTCCTGCAGGGATTTGGCCTCAGGGGAGAAACTTGGTAAAGAAGGGATGCACTGGAATTACCTCTTGTGAATTTTCTCCTCCAGATTTTCAGCACAAAATCCTTTGACCTCAAAGTCCACACCACAAGCCTGAGGGAAACCCAGTTGGTTAGAAGGTTATAGTGATAGGCCTCAGGGTGGAACAGGGCCCCTTAACTTCCATCAGGGATAATAAGAGCTGATAGTTACATTTATTCACCTCCTTTCCTCATCACATCAGTGTGTATCATCAACCTCTCTGAAGACCCTGTCTTTGCATGAAGCATGTGCTACCTCCCTCTCAGAGCTGCCCCCCACTGGCTGTATCACAATGGAAGCAGCTGTGATTTTTGGAGCCCCAAAGTTGGAGCAGGTTGTTGGAGACAGATTCTTAATTCATCCATCCACCTCTTTGTCTTTCTCTCAGGCCAATGATAGGTATGAAAAGCGGAACCCAAGCTCACCTTTCCAAGATCTTCCGGTCCTGGCTGGAGAGTGACTGAACAGGGCAAGTTGGTTGCCATCTGGGGGAGAGAGGAAATCTTTACCAAGAACACCAAACCCAACCCAGCAGAACAGCACAATCAGAGCTCAGGTTCCCCCTCACTCATTGTAATGTCTGACTCCAGGCTAGTGACCTCTGGCACTGAGGGGTGCTCGGGATGAGAAAATCCCTAGCTTCAGTCCCCTGGGGCTTGGGGTTTATAGTGGGATAGATGTGTCCCTGGCAGATATTTTGGTAGCAGCTCAGAGTTCTGCAGGTGAGTTTCCTCTTCCATCATGGCTATAGGCTCAGATAAGGAGTGTGCCTGAGGATTAGCTCCCTAAGGCATAAATGGAGCAAGGAACTTCACACACACACACACACACACACACACACTGCACACCCATACACCACACCATGGTAGCAACGCATTTGGGGCCCCATAGTCTCTTTGTACTTTCTTAAGCCACTGTCTACGACATGGGCTTTATGTCTGTCCATAGGAAGCTTCTGTTCAAGCTGATGCTGGTGCTGGTTCTGCTCCAATCCCTTACCCAAGGGACAAAATCCCAAGACTGCTCCCCCAGCAATATGGCAGCACCTTTGAGCTGATGTAGCTGAGAAGGATACTGCTATTAGTTAACTCCTTGATTTAGTTGCCACTGATCCTGGATTATTTGTTGGGGAGTATGAGAAGTGGCCATTGCTTCACAGCTCCAGAGAGACTGTGCACAGCAAGAGATAGTGGAGTATGTGAATGGAAAGAGCCATGTGTGTTAGAAGTTCCTACCTCGAAAGTGAAGGGGTAAGCATGCTCGCCCAGCTTCTTCAACAGCTTTTCCTGCAAAGGAGTGAGGGAAGTTGGTGTCTGTTCTGGCACAGGAGGATAAATCTGAGTGGTCAGGACATAGAGGTCCTTCCTGAAGGTCAAGCCAATGACATCCAGGTCGTCTCGGCCATAGCGGAATGCACAAGTCAGAATCACATACACTGGGGCCAATGCAGGACAGATGGAAATTGAAAGAGAGAAAAGAAGATGAGCAAAAGGAAAGAATGAAAATGAGGAAAGGGCAGGTGGAGGAGCAGGATTGAGACAAGAGAAGAGACCATATTAATGACTCTTCAAAGTTAAAAGCAGTTTCTTTGTGCAGACAAAAATCTGACCCAATTATCTAGGGCTGGGTCTCTAAATCCCAGTGGAAAGATAGAAAGATCCATGAAATCCTTCTTCAAGCCTCTGGTAGCTTCAGAATCAGTCCCCAAGACAGAAGAGAAGAGCAGAAAACAGAGACAGTCTTTCATCTCTAGCTCAGGAAGGGTTGCTTTGAATAGGGAGACTGGTGATCATTAGGCATTTTAACCTAACTACAATCAAAAGGCATATCATAGCCTCAACATTTGCATCTTATTGCTGCAGAGAGTTACCTTTTCTATCCTTCAGATACTCTGGATCAATCAAGACAACACCATCTGCAAATAAGCACAAGAAGTGCAGGTGAGCTCAGCCTTCACAACAGGTGGGGCTGCAAATGTTCTTTTAAAAATGTACTTTATCCATAAAATTTAGTCACTCCTTTCTCCAGCTGCAGAGACATTAGCCCATCCCATAGGGAAATTGCATGTTGAAGAGCTGCTACCGCTTCCTAAAATACTTCCAAAACCATTTCCATGTAGTGATCAGTTTTCTCCATATACAGTCCTGGCTGACCCCCTGGGTACGTACTCAGACAAGCTGCTCATGCTGTCATGGGCACATTTCTATTTTTAGTATGCTAACTTGAGCAGAGCTAGTGCGTGTCTGTCTACCTGCTCCTAGAGGCTAGATTTTCTGCTTCTCCCACCTTTGTCTTATGTTACAGATATTTGCAGGAAACCAGAATTTTTGCTTCTCACAAGTCTTGCTTGCTCCTGTTGCTTATTCCCACTGAAAATCACCGACCACTGGAACATATGGAGCTAAGCCATTTTACACCAGCTGAGAATCTGGCCTCACAAAACTTTTGTTTGTAATGTGAGAACCAGCTACATAGCAATCAGCTGCCGTGTCACATGCAGAGGATACTGGCTTGCAGAATGGGATGGGGAAGATAACGACACTCACCTACAGATTCCACAGAATCTACATGGTCCACAAAATCTCTCTTCCCCAAGTAGATGGATAACTGGAGGCAGCATGAGGGGAGAAAAAAAAAAGAACAGCAAAGAAACAGGTTGTTGTTCTTCATTTGACCAGTGGAAGTTTCAAGTTTGTAGCCGTGACTGAGATTATGGAATGGAGATCTCTCGATACTGTGATTATTAAAGTTATCAGAACAGCCATCATTACTTAGGGACTTCATTATATTTAAAAATGCCAGGTGCACCAGAAATAGAGTAAGAAAGAGATTGAAGAGGGAGGGATTCCCCACAATGCACCCCTGGTGGATTTGGAATCCCCCTGGTATGGAGTCTCTGACACACATGTTCCTTCAAGTCTCTCTTAGTAGTGCCTGAATAAATCAAATACAATTTAGTTCAACAGGTAAAGTGTCTTGGGATACAAATTTGCATGTGTCTGTGTTCTGCAGCCCCCCAGGCTTGCCCAAGCTCAGCGGGTATTTACCTTCCCATTGGGGCTGGTCTTCTTAAAAACCCTGCAGAGGAAACAAACACAAAGGGTTTGGGAAGGTCTGGGAAAAGATTGCAAGTCCCTGCAGGCTGGCCTCTGCCGAAGTGCTGTGTTCAGAGAAAGGGAGGAGAAGGGGAGTCAGTTCACCTGGTAGTTAGGAGAAAGTCAGGGAGCAAGGCTGAGTCTGTAGCCAGAACTCTCAGTAACGGAGGAGTGGGCATGTGAATTCAGGATCTTTGGGGGTTCAGTCCCTTGCATCGTCAGACCCCAAACTGAGCTCCTGCCTATTTCTGCCTGGTGCAGACTCAAATATATTGTTCTGCCTGGTGCAGACTCAAGAATATTCCTGGTGGGGAGGAGTGGAGGACATACTGTTGCCACAGACCATATTTTAAAGGCTGGGGAGGAAAGCAGGGAACTGCGATGTGAGAGTGTTAGCTAGTGAACAGCTCCTGGAGTTAGGGAGACCATGTGTATATATCTCCTTTCACTGTAGAATATGGTCAGCCAGCCAGGCACTGGTCCTGCTCCTGTCTCAGGTTTCTCAGGTAGGGCTGCTGCATTTCCCCAATTCTCTCTAGCTGCTGGCACTGGGGAGTGGATTTCTCCACAGGACAGGGAGCTACTGTTGCCAAATACTCAGGCCTGGTTTGCACTTAGGTCAACAGGTGCTCAGGGATGGGGAAAATCCACCTAGGTGAGCTATGCCAACCTAACCCGGGGTGTAAATGTAGCTGCGGAGGTGTTATTGCTACAATGACAGAAAAATCCCTACTGTTGCTGTAGGATGCATCTACACTACAGGTTATGCCAGTCTATCTATGGCACCATAACTCTGCTGCTGTAGTCCCCGTAGTGTAGACATGGCCTTAGTAACTCTAAACTCTGATGCTTTAGCATATGCTGTGGGGCAAGTTCCTATCCCAGTTAGACATTATCTGCAGTCAGGGTAAAAGGCTACAAGGGCTCCCAGTGCTCCTATTTTCTGGCATGAACAGATCACCCAGTGGTGAGGAGACAATCCCCCAAGTACATAGATGTGACTGCATATGCATACAGATACCGCTCTCATCAAAAGAGACTGGATTTGGGACCTTCAGCAACAAAGTCAAACTGCTTGATCTATGAGATAGATGCAGGGTTTATAGTCACTGGGCCCAGCCACTACACGTGAACACTGCAGCACATATGACCTACCACGAGGGTCGGTTTTTTGTGATGGTGGGGTTCCTCCTCCTTTAACGTATCAAGAACTGGCCACTGCTTGGGCCAGGACACTGGACTTAATGGACTACTGGCCTGGTTTGATTTTGGCAGGAGCTGGGATACTTGACTGGGTTGGAAGTTCCTCTGGTCCTATGTCCATCTGGCTCCTGGCCCAGACTCTGGAGGATCAAAGTCATCTTGGACATCCTTGCCAGCTGGAGGCTGATGCTAAGGAGCTGATAATGACTTCAGTGTCAATTCCCATTACCATAATCCCACATTCCCTTTGCATCAAGTCTAACATTAAGCACCCAGCTTCCTTCAGACGCAGGCTGTGCTCTGGGTGAGATACAGAGAGGGAGAGCTTGCATAATGCCAGCAGATGGCATTGAATATGCATGACTGTGAGAGGGATGGGCCACCAAAGCCAGGCAAAGTCCTGTCACCCACTGCTAAACACACATGCATGAGACTCCTGACCATCCCTGGAGGGTGGCACGTCCCAGTCCCACATGGAGAGAGAGCAAAAGGCAACGTGGGCTGGTTGCAGGACTCTCTCCGGAGAGGGCTGAGGCCTTCAAAACAATGGGCATTTACCCCATTCCGTCCAATCTCTGAAGGGTATAGGCTGCCTCCACTAGAGCTGGGGTGAGCTAACACAATGTGTTTGGGATCCCCTCTTTCCTGTGAAGGGTGCTGCATGTGGGCACTCTGCAGTGCCCCAATCCAATACAGAGCGGGAGAAGGAAGAGGAAGACATACTTGGAGCCGTCTGACATTTTCAATCAGTTGCTGCACAGCAGGGGTTCTGCAAAAGGAAGCAAAAGAAAACAATCAAGAGCAGGGGCTTCAGAGAGCCCTTTAAAATTGGGGGGGGGCATAGATTTGCGCTCCTCCCACCTGACCCTCCTCTTCCTCTCTCAGGCACCCCCTTCCCACCAGCAGCCTGACTCCCCTGGCCCATAAGCCCCTATACCCACCCCCTCCAAATCTGAGGGAGAGGCGTTGCGCATTGCAACCTGGCATGTGGGGTCACAGTACCACTCAGTGGCATGGCCATGGCCTGGGCGGCCCCCTAGTTCCGCAGCCTAGGGTACCAGGGTGAGATATCTAGGAGCCCTAGTTCTCACAATGACAGGTCTAACATTTGATGGGACACTATGATATTAGGATAGGCCAGGGCCTTCCTTCAGCCTGGGGTCTCAGGCTATAGTCTCACTGGTTCTTTCATACGTCTCAGGACAGCAGAGGAACAGGCTGAGTGGGGTTAGGGCTTTCTGTTTCCCAGCCCAGGTTTGCTCCTGATTCCCTAAGGACTTGGTGGACGTGGCTAGGTGCATGCAGCACTGATGCAAGTTTAACTGTGTTTCGAGGCTACCCCCGTAACACAGATGGGAACAGACCTAGCATCCAACTCTTCCTCTGTCACATTGGAAGGCAGCAAAGAAAATGAGGGTCAGAAAAGATGAGAGTGATGAGTAGGGCAGAACAGATGTTAGAAGGTGACAGAAGAACTATTTCAGACCATCCTGATGGCAAGTGACTGTTGAGTGAGCATCTGTGGGGCTGGGAAAGGGGGATGAATGAATGAAGCTACTAGAGGAGCTAGCATTTTACGCAAGTCCTTATCTGCAAGAAATTTGCTATAATGACTTATTAGGAGGAAGTTGCTGGTTGCTATATTGCCAGCCCTCTATAAAGAGAGCTAGGAAACCAAGCTTAGAGCAGTCAAGACCAATGCATATTCAAGCCATTAATTACATACAACCTCCCAGGAAGGGGTCTTTGAACAAGGACAAAGAGCTAGCTTTCTCCATAAGAAAAGTCCCTTCCTGAGGTCCTATCCTCTTCTGACAAGATACAAGTAACTGCCATTGGAGTCAATGGGAGCTGTGGGGGCTCAGCACCTCTGAAAATTAGATCCTGCATGTCTTAAACTAGTTGCCCAAAAGCTGAAGCAGCCAGAAATAGGGCCACTTCTGAAATTGTTGTCCTTACCGTCTGCACTGCAGTTTCCTCAGCGGGCTTGTCCCTTGTAAAAATAGGATAATAAGCTGATCCCACTTTGTAAAGTGCTTTGAGATCAGTGGATGGAAAGTGCTAGTTAAGGTCTAAGTATTATTAATTATTACTCTGAGAATGCACAAAAATAGGGCAGGTAAGATCCATCTCATGCTGCTGCTATGGGAAATTATTTCTCCTGTCTCTACCCCCACATCAGTTTAATGGGAATGCACAATTGCCACTATCATTGCTGACTAGTGCTTATCACTATACACATACCCAGGAAGACACAGTCCCCTTTCCCCAAAAAGCTCACAGTCTGCACAATGGGCTTTCTTATAATTCAGCCTGTGGGAAATGAAAATACCATTCTGCTTTGAACATTTCCATATTTAACCACTTCTGCCTCTACATCTGTCTCTCACCATTCATGAATCCATCATCTCTCTCTTCACTCTTTACATAGCTAGTATGGGAACTGCTTTTGCTTTTATTGAAATCCAGGAAAACCCATGGCTTTAGCGGTGCAGGGCCGGGGTTCCAAAGTCCATTCCAGGGGTGTGCGAAACCCAGGTCAATTCCCGGGACCATAGATATCCAGTTCCGGTTCCTTCCCTCTGCCCCAGTGAATGGTCTGAGAGCATAGACTGCCATAATGATCATTAATCATCAGAGACAATTTCAGGTAAACCCTGCACTGTAGTGTTGTGCCAACATGGAGTGGATTCTGGCTTCGCCCTGCACTCAGGGGACTGCTCAAGATCTTGTCATCATCTGAATGAGCTTTACTTGATCAGTCTTTGCAGCCAGAATTACACTTGTAAACATCGCAGTTGTAATCAGCTGATTTGCAGGGAGCTTATCAGGGATGAGCTCAGTATCTTAAACTTGGATAGCCCTGCTTAAGCCAGGTGGGATAGGAACCCAGGCAGAACTGCTAAGTTGGGTGGCACATGGGCAGAGCTTTTTTCAGTGTAATTGAAACGAAACCCAGGAGAAAAAAGAAATCAGAACTCTGGGAGAAAGAGGGATGAGCCCCCTTCTGCCCCATTGGGAGACAGGTAATTAATCCTAAGAGCAGACTGTGTTTTTAATGCCCTGTGGAAAAGCTCTGGGATTCTGAAACCCTGGGCATCTGCCTTAGCTAGACCTCAGGAGCAGTGGCAGGCAGATTACCCTGAGTCCAGAGAAAGAGGGAGCAGAGGAGGATATTCTGGGACTCATCCATTCCCCAGATGGAGACAAGGCAGGACTGTGGCAGGATCTTGGTGGTGGGATGCAGTGGGAATTAAAGAAGAAAGTGGAAGGAGGAAGCCAGAGAAGAAAGGAGCTGAGTCCCCTCCTATTTCTCATAAGGCTGTTGTGAGGAAGGGTGCACTAGGGATTTGGAGACATATTATGGCTTGGTTAGGATGGGGCATCTCCTACTCTGATATAGTAATACTTCTGTTCTCTGGTTTCCAGCTCAGCCACATGCAGGCCCCTGGGTTCCCTGGATAGGGGGTTGGCAAAGTCCTTTAGTGTCTCAGCAGGCAGGCAGCCCTCTTTTAGCCCCCTGTGGGCCAAAAGGCGCTACCCACCTATATAGCCGCTATTGAATAATTAACATTACTGGTCCTTAGCGCTTTACAAGACCCAGAAGGGTCCCTGCCCCAGTAAGCTCATAATGTAACCACACAGAGTAACTGACCTTCCCCCAGAGTACTGGATGTGAGGGACAGAAAAAGCCTCTCCCTCTCCCAGCCTGAGAAAAAGGGAGGTAGAGAGGTCTTACCTGTGAGATGAGTGAACCAGCTACTCTTCCAGCCCTTTCTTCTGTACCCAAGTTACAAGGAGGCTTCTGCTCTCTGCTTGTAGGCTTCTTATAGCTCCTTGTTAGTCCCTCCCCTGGAGGCTGCTCTTGCCAGATGGGCTTTGACTGGAGATTTGATTTGTGTGTGTGTGCGTATTGTAGGGGGAGTATTTTGAGGCTAGAATCCTATTACTTTATTAGTTGGGGGACTTTTAGTAAGTAAGAGTGGGCTATAAATAATGCTTCTGCAGGAGCCCTGAGAAAGCAGATTAGAGAGCTTGGTAGAGCAGGTTTAAATCCTGATGATGGTACTGTAATTAGGATGGATGCTTTGCTCTTGCACATTTCAAGTTTGCACAATGCTGGGAGCCTGTTTCCACAATCGCTGCACTGCTGCAAAATCATACCAGGTCATTAGGAGACTCGGTTTGAGACGCTAGCAGGGAGAAGTGTAACGAGGAGCCCTGGGAAGACATTAGAATGGGGAAGCTTTATGGTCAGGACCAACTCCAGGCACCAACTTTCCAAGCAACTGCTTGGGGCGGCATTCAGAATGGGGCGACAGTCCATGTCCCACGGCGGCAATTCGGCTGCAGTTCTGCCGCTCTTGCGGGGGCGGCGGCAATTTGGCGGCAGCTCCACTGCTGTTGCAGTGGCAGCAATTCGGCGGCGACTGCTTGGGGTGGCAAAATTGGTAGAGCCGCCCCTGTTTGCAGTCTTTGTTTCTTCCTGGCATTCTTCAATCAGAAAATCATAGAAATGTAGGACCTTGAGAAGTCATGAAGTCCAGTCCACCGCGCTGTGCTAGGACCAAGGAAAACTAGACCATCACTGATTGGTGTTTGTCCAACCTGTTTTTAAAAACCTCTAATGATGGAGATTCCACAACCTCCCTTGGAAGCCTATTTCAGAGCTTAATGAACCTTATTGTTAGAAAGAGTTTCCTAATATCTAACCTAAATCTCCCTTGCTGCAGATTAAGCCCATTACTTCTTGTCCTACCTTCAATAGTCATGAATAACAAGTGACCCCCGTCCTCTTTATACCAGCCCTTAACATATCTGAAGACCGTTATCAGGTCCCTTCTCAGCCTTCTTTTCTCAAGATTAAGCATGCCTAGTTTTTTAACCTTTCCTCAGAGGTCAGGTTTTTAAGCCTTTTATCATTTTTGTTTCTCTCCTGGGAACTCTCTCCAGTTTGGCCACATTTTTCCTAAATTGTGGCAGTCAGAATTGTACACACTGTTCTCCAACAGAGGCCTCACCAGTGCCAAGAAGAGCAGGACAATTACCTCCTATGTCTTACATACGACAGTCCTGTTCATATGTAACCTATGTGCCTAATAGGGAGACATCTCTTTAGGAGACCCATTCAAGGAAGGGAGGAGTGAGTTGTGTCTGAGTCATTGTTCCTATTGGGATCCAGGAAGTGGGCAGGCAAAGCTCGCCCACAGCTAAAGGATCTCCCTCCAGCCTAAGAGGGGGATCCACAGGACCTGGAAGCCAAATAAATACGGGGGACAACTAATGAAATAACAGGGACAGGAATGCGGTTAAAGGGTCAAACGAAGGGAACCAGACGGGGACACCGAGCAGAGAACCCTGGACAGCGCCCACTGCTCCTCAAAGGCATCAAGGGTCTGAGTCATTGTTGCTCGGCAAATTAAGCGCTCCACAGCCGGAAGCTTCTGGAATTGGGTGTGGTAGTTTTGGGTCTGCTCCAATAGGTTCTGTGTTGCTGGGGTCAGGCTCCATGAGGGCAAGCAGTCAGGGCAGCTGCTTTGCAGAAGGCCAGATTAGTGATATTGTTAATGTTAACCCTCTAACAGGGAAGCATGGGCAATGCTAATTATAGCAAAGAGAAATTGGGAGGGAAAAATAACTTCTATTTTAATTGTATGCTTTGAATGTTGTTTGGATTTTAGCCAAACTGTTCTTGTTAAATTGTCTCAACTAGTCTGATTCACCAACTTTTCTTTAAAAGTAGTAATGAGGAAAGTCATTTCTATTTTGCTCTTCTCAGTTTTGTATTTTCTTGTAACAGGGTTGTCTTTAAATATATACACTTAACTGAGTGATTGGTTAATCAGTTAGCTGATTGGCTAGTAGTGATTTCAGCAGAGGAAGAGTCTGTATGGATTCAGCTGAAGATGCCGATAAGCAAGTGGAGGGAAGACGTTGTTCTAGGTCAGTGGTCTCCAACCTTTTTACGCCCAAGGTCACTTTTTGAATCTAAGGGCAACCCAGGATCTACCCCGCCCTGTCCCTGAGACCCCGCCCCTTCCCCGAGGCCCTGCCCTGCTCACTCCACTCCCCCCCGCCCCCGCGGGTTGCTGGCTTTCCCCCACCCTCACTCACTTTCACAGGGCTGGGGCAGAGGTTTGGGAGGGGGTGCAGGCTCTTGGCTGGAGCTGAGGGGTTCGCAGTGTGAGAGGGGTCTCTGGGCTGAACCTGGGGAGGGGCTGGGGTGCAGAAGGGGGTGAGAGGTGCAAGCTTTAGGAGGGAGTTTGGGTGCAGGAGGGGGCTCCGGGCTGGGACAGTGTGTTGGGGTGCAGGGCGGGTACAGGATGCTGGCTCTGGGAGTGGGGTCAGGGCTGGGGCAGGGGGTTGGCGTGCAGGAGTGGGTATTGCATGCTGGCTCTGGAAGGGGGGTCAGGGTTGGGACAGAGTGTTGGGGTGTAGGAGGGGGTACAGGCTCTGGGAGAGGGGTCAGGGCTGGGGCTTGGGGTGCAGGAGGGGGTATGGGGTGCTAGCTCAGGACGGGGGCTCAGGGATGGGGGTTGGGGTGCGGCATCCCGCCAGGCAGCACTTACCTCCCAGTTGGCAGCGGGCGTAGCAAGGCTAAGGCAGGCTCCCAATCTACCCCAGCCCCATACCACTCCTGGAAGGGACCAACGCGCCCCTGCAGCCCCTGGGAGGGGCAGGGGGCACATGGCTCCGCATGCTGCCCCTCTCTGCAAGCACCATCCCTGCAGCTCTCCCAGCCAATGGGAGCTGCAGGGGCGGTGCTTGCAGGAAGGAGCAGCACGCAGAGGGAGACCCCTGTCCCTGGGACCATGGGACTGCAGTGGCTGCCTCTGGGAGTGGTGTGGGGCTGAGGTAGGCAGGGAGTCTGCCTTAGCTGCAGCCACTGTGCTGCCACTGGAGATCGCGATCGACTGGGAGATCCTCTAGGTCAACCAGCCGATCACAATGATCAGTTGGTGACCACTGTTTTAGACTCAGCAGACTCTATAGATTTGGTGATTGAAGACCCTAACTGAGACTTAGGTGAACAAAAACTAAGCTTTTGGGAACTTTCAGTTTCTTCTCACTGTATTTCTGAGGGGACTGAACTGTTCAGATTTTAATTTGTTTTCTTTATTTATGTTTATGTATAACTGTGAAGGTAATGTCTGTGGATTATAAAATAGCCATGTCATGCTGTAAAAAAATAGATTATTTGTTTCTTTATCATAAGATTTTATAAAGTTATTTAATTCAATTAATTTCTTTAGTTCCTTTTGGGACTTGAATGTGGGGAGGTTGACCCTGTGCAATCCTTGCTGAAAATCCTTAGAGACTGACCTCTGAGCCTCCAGCTACTTTCTATGGGAGTTGGGGTTTTTTAAGGCACTGGAGACAGGAAATGAAGTGAACTCTAGGCCACACAAAGATTACAGATTGGTGCCCAAACAGACAGGGACTTGAGGATTGCTCAGAGCTCACCTCTGAATTCTTTTGAGGAATATTGCAGCAATTAGTTATAAAAGAATGTGGTGTTATTGAACATTATTGAATTTGTGCACCGTATTAATATTATTAAGATAATGGAAACTCGTACACAGTTAGGGTTAGATCCCTATAGGACCATTTTGGTCAATTATGTGTCCCCTGTTGATAGTACTGCAGAAATTAAGAGGGCTATTAGAATCTTTGGTCATGTGACTAATCTGAGGGAGGTGAAGGGAGAACAAAAGAATATGATTCTCTGTTAATTTGAAGCCTCTGTTTCTGTGATACACATAGGAAGGAAATGTGTGTTGCAGAAGCTAGGGCAGAAATGGGATGTGACTCCTATTCATTTTGAGGTTTTGTCATTTATATCCACTGGTTCTGTGCTCAGAGTACCTTAGTGCATTAATCAGAGATATTCTGTGTATTCTGACAGAGGATTGAAGATTGAGACACAGGCTGTGGTTACACCTGTGGGTGACAGACAGATTAGGTGGTTAACAGATGCTACACCAGTTATCGACCGGGGTCTGTCGGCATTACACATACGCTCCAGAATGATAATGAACTTTTTTGCCTCTGCATCACATTATTGACTCATATTCTGCAATCCACTGTAATCCCCAGGTCCTTTTCAGCAATACTACTGCCTAGTGAATTATTCCCCATTTTGTAGTTGTGCCTTTGATTTTTCCTTCCTAAGTACAGTACTTTGCACTTGTCTTTACTGAATTTCATCTTGTGGATTTCAGACCATTTGTCCAATTTATCAAGATGTTTTCGTCTTCTTCTAAAGCAGCAGGTACTGTATGATGCTGGAAGTGAGATATCAGGCTAGCTGGGCCAATCATCTCTTCTGGTATGGCAGGAGGTGGGACACAGGACTAGCTGGGCCAATGATCTCTTCCATATGGCAGTGCCGGCATACTCCTATAAGAATGTGGTCACATGTCCCTACTGGTTTCATAACAACATGTGCTGGCCTCAACTGACCCTATTACAATGCCTTTAATCAATGGCTTCCTGCTCTGAATGGAAAACTCTTGCAAGTGTAAAGGTGGCTTTGTTTTATGAGACAAAATAGCCTCCACCTCCCACTTCCTTCTGCCTTTAGAGACTGGGCCAATTAGCAGGACTTTTCCCCACCTCTCTCAGCAGGGCTGGCCTTGTGTCATCATATGGCTCCCAAAAGAGAGAGGGAGAGACAGGCCAACAGACGGAGAGTGCCCGATTCCAGATTGAAGATGTGATGAAAGGATGTTTCCAAACTGATGTTTAGAGCTGGGGAAGCCCCTTTGGTACCCTCAACTGCCTGGTTGTTGCAAGGCTGCCTCTTCTCATTACTGCAACTCCGGCCCCCACTCTGATTTCTCTTGTTACCATTAATGCCAGGATGAGGGGGCACTTTCCTGACGAGAAGCTTCTCAGGCTAGGTAACTCCTCCAGGGCTGCTCAGTGCTTGGCTGTCCTGCTCTCTTCACAGTGTGATGGACTAATGCACAGGAAGCCCAAAGGAGGCGAGAGCCAGCCAGCCCAGAAGGAAGGCTGCTCCCTGAGGAAGTGGGAAGCTCAGGAGAATGTGGATGATCAGGTGTGAGATCAGGGCCAAGATCAGTGCTAATCATATCCTTCACCCTGAGCCCCCTGGTGAGACTGCCCTATCAATCTGCTGGAGGCTGCTTTGCATTTAGTGCGAGACACTCCTCAAACTCGATAGCCTTTCCTTGAGGCTGCCTCTCCAATGTGTGCGTCTGAACATGATTATAGATTCCCAGGCCAGAGGGGACCATTGTAATAGTCTAGTCTGACCTCCTGCATAACAGAGGCCAGAGAACATCCCCAAAATAATCCCAAGAGCAGAGCTTTAAGGAAAACATCCAACCTTGGTTTAAAAATTGTCAGTGATGGAGAATCCACCACAAGCCTTCATAAATGGTTCCAATGATTAATTACCCCTACTGTTATGTCTTATTTCCAGTCTAAATTTATCTAGCTTCAGCTTCCAGCCATTGGGTCATGATATATTAATAACAGCACATAATCTGATTTGCCAGTCAATGTGAAGGGACTGCCAGACCCCAGGGAGCAGCAAGATCAGGAGCCACTAGCGCTCATTCACAGGAAATATTCTACAGCACCACCTGTCTGGCTGTCAGCTGGTGCAGTCTCAAGGTGTCAGAGTTGTCAAATGGGGTGACATATTTTGCCTAACACAGCGAAAGGGAGAGGGAGGGAAAGAGGCAGGTATTACTAAAGAGAAGCCCATTCTCTTTGACATTTGACTGAGTGTGAGTTCAGAGTCACAAAAGCTTCTGACCACAACTAAAACCCCAAGAGAAGAAATTCAACAACAAAGTCGCCTTCCCTCCTTCAGCAAGAAAATCCTGCTGGAATGAGTTTTCTTTGGGGGAAAAATTTGGTGATTTCTGTCAATTTGCAATGCGCTGCAATATGTGCTGATAGCTCTGCAAACAGAGTGCGCCGAAGTCTCCTCTCCCACCAGGAGAGATCTGTTGATTTTTTGTGATTGCACTTGGCAGCAGAATAGTGACTGCGACACAAGGCAACGCAAGACTGTGTGCTTTTACACTGAGGGGTTCTGGTCTGAGATCCCAAGATTATGATCAGAACCCAGCCAGAAGTGCCCATTATGAGTCAGGCATTATGGAGCAGTTTAGCATTTATAAAATCCAAGAACAAAAATATCCCACAGGGTGATTATAAACCCTGCAAATTCCACCTGCTAAGGAGCAGATATGGGTTTAGCCTTTCTATTTATCTGATCAAATAGCAAATCTGGGGATGTGTGAAGACTTTGAATGCAGTAAAGAACATTTGTTCCTGGCTATGCTGGCGCTGCTACTGGGAGATGAGAAAAGAGACCTCCCAGCCATCAACATCTGTAACAGAAACAGCTCTTTTGTGGTGGGATTGCACAGAATCAGATGTGCAGCAGCACAAGCCGGATACCTGAATTCTCTGGGGCTCATATGTGTTATTCGCTAAGCATTACACTGAGCACAACTAAGCTATAGGACCAATAACTACTATGTTGTCTGGCAGACTGGAAAAATGACAACAGTGCCAAAACTATAGGGCAAGGGCTTTATTGCCACTTTGTCAATTCAAGGTGCAATCTTTGTCCTGTGTTTTACAATGTGGCCTGTATTTTTGCCTGTGCAGTTTTGCAGGCACCACTGGATAGGGTGACTAGACAGCAAATGTGAAAAATCGGGACGGGGGTGGGAGGTAATAGGACCCTACATAAGAAAAAGACCCAAAAATCGGGATTGTCCCTATAAAATCGGGACATCTGGATACCCTACCACAGAAAGGTAGGCAGGGACAAATGCCTCTGCAAGCACAAATCCAACACAGACTGAGCACTAGTGGGGTTTGTACACAGACATGCTACCATTTGTACGTGCAAGGTATAGTGCATGAGTGAGCTCACCAGGGTCTCTGCTCAGACACAGTCCCAGATCTAGGTTGCTTTATTAGCCCCACTTATTTATGTCCCTTTGCCTTAAGTATGTTTTTGTTTCTGTTTCAGCTCCTAGGACCCTGCTACCCTGTTCCAATAGCCCTGCAGGCTTCAGCACTACTGTAGATAGTTACGGCTCAGGTTCCAATGAGCATTTGTATTTATTTTTATTGCTTTGCCATTTGTGTTTCAGGGTTGGTGCATTCACGAGGTCGCTGACTCCCAAAAGCAGCAGGGGAGCAGGGAAGGTGGACTGTAAAGATCTCTGATTCTGGATTTCATTGCTGCAGCAGCACAGATACCCCCTGCTCTTAGGGCACAGGATCAGCTGACTCTGTTTCAGATAGTGGCCAGCTTGCCAATTATTTCGATCTCTCTGCCCCCAGATTTGCCTCTGAGACCCCTCTGTGCCCATCTCCCGGGGCTGCCAGGGACCGCTGGTGCTCATGAACACTGTCGCCAGCCTTTAATCACTGTGTACCCCCTCCTCACACTTAGCCCACCTGTGCTGTCAGGTCTCTGTAAGCTGAAAAGAAGCATCTTTGTCAGGCCAGCCTCAGCTGGGAGGGTATTATCTGTCAGAACATGTTGCCCATCGCTGAGGCTTGTGATCCTGTAATTGTAGATAGGAGAGCTGCTTAGTCTGTAGATTAGCACTGGCTATTTCCATCAAGGTCAGGAGGACACATGAACTGTGACCTTTCTAGTGATGGTCTTGCAGGGAACAGGATGCACACTCCTGAGAGACCTGTTCTGCACACTCGTAGTGGGTAGAGATACAGCCATAGGAGTGGGCAGGTCTGTGTTCTTGGTGGTAGTTACACAGGCTCTGTGATGAGTGAGGGTGGAGAACCCTCAGCATGTATCAAAGCTGCCTAATCTCAAGGTTTTGGCCTGAGACTCAGGCTCTTAGGATAGCCCTTAAAGCCTGCTTTCTTTCAGTAGCGCAGTGGCCATGAACACTACAAAAAATGAAGGTGGATCAATCAATCGGAATATTGTCCAGGCAGGAAGCAAGGAACATAGTCGAGGGGCTCAGTTCAGTTTATTTCCCATTGTCTGAATCCGGTGGAGAAGAACTTATTTCCCTGACTAAAACAAATAAACTGTATTCAGTGACTCTTTTTTTGAATTATGGACCAGGTGTGGGAGATAGGTTGGCTGAAAGAAACATTTCAGGCTTTTCACTAGCCCACTATAGTCAGGCACAGGACTGTGTGTTTGCTAGTATATGCAAGCATGTGTATCAGTTCAGGAATGCACACACCTGATTTGGCCTTTCCAGTCTGAATTACCATTGGCACTCTCAGAGATAATAGCTTTCAGCCAAATCTTTATGGGCTTGTTTTGTGTTGAGCAAGCACAAAACAATGTATACTCTTCTGGTCACTCCGATCCACGTGAGTGCGTGAACTGCCCCCCCGGCATTTCAACCTAACCTCCTTAGCTGACATTCCTCTAGCTGTTGTTAGCATTTCTCTCTAATTAGCGTTTATATTTTGTCTAAGCAGATATGATTCTTTGTTATTTATTTGCATTTTTGTAGCATCCAAAGGCCTCGGCCAGGATTGGGTTCCTATTGTTCTGGGTGCTGAACAAACATAGAGGAAGAAACTGCCAACAGCCAAGGATTTTATCATCCAACAAGGAAAAAGTTCATCAGTGTTAACCAATCAGATGGACACCTTGGGAAAGTGTAGCAGAAAGACAGTGTTTGGAGAGGGAGGATAGGAGGAGTGCACTTTCCATGAAGAGCTTCACCTTTTTTCTTTTATTATAATTATTATTATTTGTATGAATCTTGTGCTTAGGAGCCCATCGGGGACCAGGATCCCATGGTGCTAGGCACTGTACAAACACAGAACAAAAAGACAGTCACTGCCCAAAGAGTTTACAACCTTAGGCCATGTCCTCACTACATGCTCTATAGTGGCATAACTACAGTGTCGTGGCTAGACCATTGTAACTCTGAACGATAGATGCAGACTACAGCGACAGGAAGGTTTTTTCTGCCACATCCCTACCAGTTCCTTTGACTTAGCTGGATCTCACAGGGGTTGGGTTGGCATAGTTATAGCACTCAAGGGTCTGGATTTTTCACACCTAAGAGTGTCGTAGCTATGACAATCTAAGTTTTAAGTGAAGACCAGACCTAAGAAGCAGCTTTGGGCACATCCCTCCCACTTGTACCCCTCCCCCCAATTTCAAACACTGTTTAAGGTCGAGATTGGAACTGGATCCTCAAATCTGAACTCCTTAAGAGCTTCCCCAGATCCAAACCCACCCCTCCATTTGGGATCTGGGTTGGATCAAACTCAGAAGAAGCCTATTTTCTGATTCCAGTTCAGATGCAGGCAAATCTCTTGAGAATAACTGCTGAAATTTCTGTCCCATGGAATCTGAACTCGGACCCTGACGCACCCTCAGACCCTATCCTAAATCCGATGTGGGTGCAGATACAAAGACCTTTTCCTTGTCCCATTTCGCTTAAAGGACTGAAGGGATTGAGTAGGTGACTGCAGCTCTGTCATGCCTGTGTTAGAGCGTGAGTTTGTGCAGACATAAGGGAGTGTATCAGGCCATCTCACTGAGCAGACCCATGATAATGCAGAGGCTGGCTTGGACAGAATGGGTATAGGTGCTGGAGTTAACAAAGAAAGACAAGAACAGGACACTTTTCCTAGTTGCTCACAGTGTGCTCATTTTTATTCCTGACTTGAGGACAATGACACCTGCTGGTAATAAAGACTAATGACATGTTAAATCTGCCCAGCAGTAGTCTTGGGGGGCAGTTCATCTCAACTGGTTTCAATATCTGAGGTTATTCCCTTCTCAGATAGCAGGGAGTCTCTCCATTTGACCATCAGTTGGGCCCTGTGTAAACCACAATTTCATGGAGGGCATGGAAATCATGGAAGTGCCCCCAAACCTTGAGCTTTTCAATATGTTTTTTAAAAAGGAAAATGTCTACAATGTAGTCTTTAATACAAAACGTTACCTGAGTTTATAGTCCTTGAAACTGACTAAGGGCTACTTTGTCCCTGAAACTGATTAAATTTAATTGTAAAATTAATTCCATGAAAACTCTGGTAAAATTCAACACTTTGCTGTTTACACTGGCACGAATTTTCTAAAAAAATTAAAATAAAATAAAATTGTGATTTACACAGGGCCCTTCCCATGAGGGAGAGGCTCCTATTTCCAGAAGTGCCTGAAAGGGAGTGCCTGAGAAAAGCCTTATGTCAGACAATATCACATATGCTAAGTTGTATAACTATGAACATATTTGTGTTATGCTTTGCAATTCATGCTAAGCTTATAGTAGAAATGTACTAGTAGGTAAACTTTGCATGACACCTGTTCCTTGTACATACAGGAACCAACGAAAACAAGATGTATGTTCTGTTAAGGCTTGCCAAATATGAACAGTGCTAGTTTTAGGGATAATTGGTATAAGATGCTTTCAGATGTCTCTGTGACCTGAAAATAATTAGAAACTAGATCAGAACAGGTGTGTAAGTGCTTTAATTAATGAAGTGGAATCTGTAGAATTTTCTATCTGTTGTAAGCAAGTGGGGTATAAAAACAGGTAGTTGTAATCCATTTGGAACAATGAAGATGTAAGCTGCAAGCCTGTTCTCCTGTTTGGGTAAAGTATTTAACCCTTTCTGTATTGTGCTGATTTATCTATGCTCAATAAACTGACTGAGCTGAGTTATCTGATGTCTTATCAATAAAGAATTGAATCCATTGGTATCAACACTTATCTCCCATCTATTGCAAGACTGTTTCCTACAGTGGATTTTCCAGGGCATTTCCACTCCAGTTTTAAATGTCTCTAGGTCTGCATTTCCCAGCTCTTCTCTTCGGAGATGATTCCACAGTTTGATCAATCTTACAGGCTGGCAATGCTTCCTCATTGCTTCTCAGACTTTTTTTTTTGATTTTCCATTCCATTCCTCCTAGTTTGGCCCCATTAATAAACAGTATCTCCCCCTTCTTGTCATTTGCATCCATCAGGTTCTTCGAAACCCTTAGCATATCCAATAGCAGGAATGGACAGACTTAGTCCTAATCTTTCCAGACCCCATGGAATCCATCCAACCTGACAACATTTTTCTGGTATTATCTATCTATCTATCTATCTATCTATCTATCTATCTATCTATCTATCTATCTATCTATCTATCTATCTATCTAGTGCCTTAGTGCCTCCCAATGAGGATTAAGACCCCATTGTGCTAAAAGTAGTACAAAAAATAGTAAAACACAGCCCCTATCCCGAAGAGCTTATAGTTAAGACAAGACAGACAAAGGGTGGAGGAAAAGGGATGCAACATAGGAGCAGAAATTGATTCTGGGTGCTGAGAGGCCCCTAGCTAGCTAGCTGGACCATTGTGGGTCTCCATGGGACAAGGGTCTCTGCAGTGACAGTATTGTGCAGGCTGGCAGGGTGCACTCAGTGATCTTTTGGAGGCACTAATCCTTAATGGGGCTGGAAGGACAAAGGTTGGGCTGTACAGCAAATAAAACCAGTAAAAACTCTTCACCATTCCTTTGGTGCTGTCCCTTCACCCCAAAAGTACCCTAGCTCCCTCTGGTAGGTCAGGATTAAGGGTTTGGTCTGCATCAGGAGTTTGCCCCATTTACTCTGCTATCCTTATTAACAGCATGTGAAATGTGTATGGAGGATCCATGCTCCAACCCCATTAACAGAGTCTGACATGTGTATGGGGGATCCATACCCCACCCCCATAGTGTCTGAACTGTGTTTTAGGAGATTCCTCCCCTAATTTCATTAACAGACTCTGAAATGTGTTGGCAGGAAGCCAGGACCCATGCCTCAACCCCATTACCAGAATGTGAAGTATGGGGGGTGGGGTGGAATTCACCCTCTAAGTCATTATAGAATGTGCAGTATGTGAGGGCTGGGGGATTTAATCCCCCATTGATGAGGACGCAGAGTTACCAAGACAGAACCTGTCAGTCTTGCCCTTCTCGGATCCTCTTACTCTGGAGTGTTTGTGCTGGTCCTGCAGGGGTCCCTGCAAAATTGTGCACATCACCTCAGGGCATGTGGCTACACTGGGGCAGGGGATGGATGACATGGCTCTGAGGATGCACTGCTTGCTCTCTCTGTGTGTGTAAGGTCTACACCAGAGGAGATGCAGACAAGAGGATGAAGTGCCACCAGGGTTGGGTGGGAGCAGTGGTACAAGGTCTCAGGAGGCACATCTAACCCCTTGGCTATGATAAAAGCCACCTGAGGCTACAGGAAAAGAGCAGGGACATATAAAGAGAGTCCACTTATGATGCTGACTCACAGAGCTGAGGGAAGCATTATGCAGCCTATAGCAATAGCATTGCAATGAACCGCCAAAAAGGAGCCACCAGGAAGATATTCTGAGATTCTGAGGTATACTGAGGCTTGTCTCAGGGAGAGCAGCTCCCACTGGAATGCAGAGCTAAGCAGGGGACTTTCAAAGTTCTGCAGAGTCAGCTCTGTATCACAGCAGCAACCAACACCAGTAGTAAGGAGTTTAACCAACTTGCCATAACTCCCTCTGGAAGTCGTCTGCTTTCCTCTGCCTTCAAATAGAGGCTTGACCTCTCTGAATCCTATTCTCCATCCTCACCCTGGATGGATTAGTCTCACTGGGAGACACCAGTGCCTTGCAAGGCTATGGAGAGCAACACAGTGACAGGGGGCTCTGGAAACTTCCTGGAAAACTCACATTTTAACATATTAATTCAGGGGTCAAGTTGGAGAAAAAAAGGTGATGGTACTCTTCCAAGCCCCACCCCACAAAATAAGCTTCACACACATGAGCCACCACTCACTGCAGATTGAGCAGATGTTTGGAATATGACTATGGGTGTTTGCTTGACTCCACTGGGCTCCTTGAGCATGGCTCCCTGTTGGTGGGCTGGAATGCCTTCCAGAACTCTGCTAGGCTCCCAAGGATTTGCTCCTTGACAGGGAGAGAAAGCCAGTGTTGGTATCTCCCAAATACCATCCACCATGGTGCCAAAATGAGATGCTACTCCCAGACAATTGTGGAGATTAGAGAACTTCCTCCCCCACAGCCCACCTTCTTCTCCCCACATACTTTAATGAACAATGGAATAGTTACAATGCTATCTTTTAAATAATCTTCACTGGGCATCAGAGTTAACCCTTCATTGAGATGCATGGGCCAGTTCACACCTCTCAGAGGCATTGTTCCAGACTGAGGCAGAGATCACTACAACCTTTACACTCAATTCTCATGTTTTCACATGCAACCACAGCAGCTTTAGATTTACTTTATTGACAAATGAGAGGTGAGATTCTGAAGCACAAATGGCAGTTTGGGAAAGGTGTTAACATGCCTGCCCTCCCACCACTTACCAGGCCAGCCCAGCCCAGCTCTAAATGTAGAGCCCCTCATGTTGTTATTCTCAATACACTTTCACTTTGAGGTGGCCACCCACCCACTCCATAACACATTGTGCTCAAAATAGAGCCTGCATTTAATACACTGGTGTGTGTGTGTGATCATATATCCCTATAGTAGCTGGTTCCAGTGACGGAACAGCCTACTACTGTCTCACAGCTAATGGAGTCTCCCTTAATTCAAGTGGTAAAGGCCTGTACTTCTGGTGCTCAAGGCCCAAAGTATGATCCCAGCTGACAGCCATAGTGTCATCACACATCGTTACATAAACACTACAGAGATCCTGTGCTGGAGCCATTGTATGACTGGTTCAGACTGTCGTCATTTCCCAAAGTCCCTCAAAGCTTCAAACTGTCTTTCCTTCTCTGGTCTGGATTAAGGCGTGTGAGTGGCATTAATCACCAAGCTCTGCTCCCAGATCTGGGCATCCTCTTAGGTCTGACAAATTAGTGCAATGCTGTTAAATAACCCCTGCTTGTCTAAAAGGGGAGATAAGCACCCCCTACTAGCCAAATCTGTATTGGAGAGGGTCCCTAGGAGGAAGGCAGCTTCCTCTGTGACTCTATGGAAAGAGTCCCTAAGCAGCTAGTCTCCTGGCTGTCCATTGATTGCTATTTCTGATCCTGGCAGCTTGTATAACTGGTGAGCAGCCTGTCTCGCTTAGACACATTATATCACCAGAGGAATTAGTATCACGTCTCTTTCTCACCATTGCCCTGAAGGGGTCAGAGACACAAACACAGCAGAGCTGCTCACAACCCAGGGAGCCACCAACTGAAACAAAGCAGGTAACAAAGGTTCTCCAAAACCTTCCAGCAGGCCAGCCCACCGACCCTCCCACTGATGTTAAAGGGCACATGTGACAGCAACCAAAGTGCACAGGAAGCAGTACGATGCTGCCACCCTTGGAAAGGGACTTTGGCCACTTCACATCCTGCAGTTTTATGTAAATGGTTGTAGAATCCTGATTTCCCTTTGTGCTCTCCCTGCTGGGAATAGCCCTGGAGTAAAGGAGATTGCGGGGTCAGCGGAATTGCCATCCACGGGCTCCAATTCAGGGGTAGGCCCAGAGGAAGGAGGTGTTTTGGGAAGGATGGAGCATGGCTGCTTTGAGCTGCTAGAGAGTTCCTCGGGAACCATTGCAGGCTGGGTCTGGTGAAGCTAACGGCAGAGGCTAAACCTGTCCCCAGCAGATTCAGGAGCTGTGAAGCGGGTGCACAGCCACCTTTGCTCATCCTACATTCTGGACTACACCAGCTGCAGCTGAGATTCAGGGCCTCAGTCCCCAGCTTCCTTCACTCCTGGGTTTTCCAAGGTCCTCTAGCACAGGGTTCCCTACCCTGACCTCTTCACGCCCCTGCCTCCCCACCCCCCACCAGCCTGCCCTGGGGGGATGAGGACATTTACTCATACTCCTCATTCAGCCCTAAGAACCTCTGCCTTGCTCACTACAGAAGACTGAGCAGATGAGTGCTGTCTAAGCCATAGTCCCTGTGGTTCCTGCAGTCCCAGTAAAATGAAGCACGGGAAGTCATCCTGTTGAAGGCACATGGCAATTCTGCAGCGAAAAGGGCTGAGTAAGAGGTCTAAAGAGGCTTAGAGGCAGAGCTGGCTTTATGATTTGCTGTGTCCTATGTTGCTGGAGGGGCATAGGCCTTGGTTCTAAGGCAGAGGGGCACCTCCCCTGGCCTGAGACTTGGGCCCCTCCTCCTGCTGGCTCTTGGCTGTCACCCATCACCCTCTCTCTTTTCCCTTCCGGTCTCACCTTTCCATGGCCTCCCCAGTGACAGATGGTGGCTGTTGCTCATCTGTAATTAACTGAACTCTGTGCTGGTAATCATCCTAACAAAATCCTAATTTAGGTCCTCAAGGAATCAATTCTGAAGCACTTAGAGGAGAGGAAAGTAATCAGGAATAGTCAGCATGGATTCACCAAGGGCAAGTCAGGCCTGACTAATCTAAGTGCCTTCTATGACGAGATAACTGGCTCTGTGGATGAGGGGAAAGCAGTGGACGTGTTGTTCCTTGACTTTAGCAAAGCTTTTGACATGGTCTCCCACAGTATTCTTGCCAGTAAGTTAAAGAAGTATGGGCTGGATGAATGGACTATAAGGTGGATAGAAAGGTGGATAGATTGTCAGGCTCAACGGATAGTGATCAATGGCTCCATGTCTAGTTGGCAGCCGGTATGAAGTGGAGTACCCCAAGGGTCAGTCCTCGGGCCGGTTTTGTTCAATATCTCATAAATGATCTGGAGGATGGTGTGGATTGCACCCTCAGCAAGTTTGCAGATGACACTAAACTGGGAGGAAAGGTAGATACGCAGAAGGGTAGGGATAGGATACAGAGGGCCCTAGACAAATTAGAGGATTGGGCAAAAGAAATCTGATGAAGTTCAACAAGGACAAGTGCAGAGTCCTGCACTTAGGACAGAAGAATCCCATGCACCGGTACAGACTAGGGACTGAATGTCTAGGCAGCAGTTCTGTAGAAAAGGACCTAGGAGTTACAGTGGACGAGAAGCTGGATAGGATTCAACAGTGTGCCCTTGTTGCCAAGAAGGCCAATGGCATTTTGGGATGTATAAGTAGGGGCATTGCCAGCAGATCGAGGGACATGATCGTTCTCCTCTATTCGACATTGGTGAGGCCTCATCTGGAGTACTGTGTCCAGTTTTGGGCCCCACACTACAAGAAGGAAGTGGAAAAATTGGAAAACGTCTAGCAGAGGGCAACAAAAATGATTAGGGGACTGGAACACATGACTTATGAGGAGAGGCTGAGGGAACTGGGATTGATTAGTCCGCAGAAGAGAAGAATGAGGGGGGATTCGATAGCTGCTTTCAACTACCTGAAAGGGGGTTCCAAAGAGGATGGATCTAGACTGTTCTCAGTGGTAGCAGATGACAGAACAAGGAGTAATGGTCTCAAGTTTCAGTGGGGGAGGTTTAGGTTGGATATTAGGAAAAACTTTTTCACTCGGAGGGTGGTGAAACACTGGAATGCGTTACCTAGGGAGGAAGTAGAATCTCCATCCTTAGAAGTTTTTAAGGTCAAGCTTGACAAAGCCCTGGCTGGGATGATTTAGTTGGGGTTGGTCCTGCTTTGAGCAGGAGGTTGGACGAGATGACCTCCTGAGGTCCCTTCCAACCCTGAGGTTCTATGATTCTAATTAGCTTCTCTCTCAGGAACCAGTGGCCACAGCACAGTACCTCCCCCCACCAGCATTGCACCACACACACACACACACACACTGACTCCCTCTCACTCTCTCTCTCACACACACACACACTGACTCCCTCTCACTCTCTCTCTCTCTCACACACACACACACTCTGACTCCCTCTCACTCTCTCTCTCTCACACACACATACACTGACTCCCTCTCACTCTCTCTCTCACCCACACACACACACTGACTCCCTCTCACTCTCTCTGTCTCTCTCACACACACACACTGACTCCCTCTCACTCTCTCTCTCTCTCACACACACACACACTGACTCCCTCTCACTCTCTCTCTCTCTCACACACACACACACTCTGACTCCCTCTCACTCTCTCTCTCACACACACACACACTGACTCCCTCTCACTCTCTCTCTCTCTCTCACACACACACACTGACTCCCTCTCACTCTCTCTCTCACCCACACACACACACTGACTCCCTCTCACTCTCTCTGTCTCTCTCACACACACACACTGACTCCCTCTCACTCTCTCTCATACACACACACTGACTCCCTCTCACTTTCTCTGTCTCTCTCTCTCTCACACACACACACACTGACTCCCTCTCACTCTCTCTCTCTCACACACACACACACTGACTCCCTCTCACTCTCTCTCACTCTCTCACACACACACACTGACTCCCTCTCACTCTCTCTCTCTCTCTCTCTCACTGACTCTCTCTCACTCTCTCTGTCTCTCTCTCTCTCACACACACACACTGACTCCCTCTCACTCTCTCACACACACACACTGACTCCCTCTCACTCTCTCTCTCTCTCATACACACACACTGACTCCCTCACTCTCTCTGTCTCTCTCTCTCTCACACTCACACACTGACTCCCTCTCACTCTCTCTCTCTCACACACACACACACACACACACACACACAGACTCCCTCTCACTCTCTCTCACTCTCTCACACACACACACTGACTCCCTCTCACTCTCTCTCTCTCACACACACACACACTGACTCCCTCTCACTCTCTCTCACTCTCACACACACACACTGACTCCCTCTCACTCTCTCTCTCTCTCTCACTGACTCCCTCTCACTCTCTCTGTCTCTCTCTCTCTCTCACACACACACTGACTCCCTCTCACTCTCTCTCTCTCTCATACACACACACTGACTCCCTCTCACTCTCTCTGTCTCTCTCTCTCTCACACACACACACTGACTCCCTCTCACTCTCTCTCTCTCTCTCTCTCTCACACACACACACTGACTCCCTCTCACTCTCTCTGTCTCTCACACATACACACACTGATTCCCTCTCTCTCTCTCTCTCTCTCACACACACACACACACATACCCAGACACATCCCGATGCCAAGGCACCAGGAGCCAGATGCACTGAGGATTTCTCTTCCCATGTGGACGGCCTTCCTTGGCACATGTCTCAAGGGCAGAGTCACAGAGCAGTCCTTGTGGGAAGCTTGGCCCACTGACCAGGCCCTACTCCACAGGAGCCTTGGAGGTCAGTCAGCAGAGCCCATCTCTGCTTTCTGGTTTGTTTCTGCTGTTTGCTCCAGGCAGAGCTTGCTGGGTTCTCCTTTCCTTTCAGTGAGGTCGGTTTGTAGGGGAGGGAGCCATTCCCTATTTTCTCCTTTATTTTCTCGTTACCCTTGAAAGCCCCATGATGGGCAGACCCACTCATCTGGCTGGGAGTTGATCCCTTCAGGAGCCCATTTTACTCCAGGGGTGGCTAAACCGGGTTTCTCTTGCCGGGAGCTGAGCACAGAGCAGATTTTAACTATGGTTTTGTTCTGGTCTATATTTGCAGTTAAGCCATGCTAGCACCCATTCAGCTGAATGTTTTGCTGACACCTGGCAACAGCAACAGGTAATTTTCCTAGTGTGAACAAGAAGGAGTGATGGGGAATGCTCTAAAATAGTCTCTGGGAATATGTGCTTGAGTTTTTCACTGACTAAGGCTAAATTCATGCCCCCAGTGCTTAATTTGTGCCAGGGCTTGCCTGGGCTGAGCCCTGGCACCTGTAGGCTTGGCAGTTCATAGCCCTGGCACCTCTGAGTTTGCTGCCTCATTTATGAATGTAAAAAAAATTGCTTGAGCCCCAGCACTGCTTTCAGTACAAATTAAGCATTGTATGCCCCCTCTGTATTTGCTCCCTGAAAACATTTGATCCAATAAGTTTCACTTGCCTGGATGTTCATAGAAAGCAACTGGCCAAGTCACAGGTGTGAGTATTCATATCAGAAGTTCTCTTACGCTTATCTATTCAGGGATCGGAAATAATACCACATGAATGCTCTAGCAATCACAACTAACCAAGACACTGGAATCACAAATACTGAGTATTGCATGTTGCGATCAATCCATATAGGGCAAGTATTCACCAAGTAAATGTGAATAATGAATCCATAGAGGGAAGTGCACTCTGCTCCCAGAGAGTCCACTGTTCCACCAGTGGAAAAGGAAGCGCCGATCATCAGCTACCACAGTGGCTGAAATCTGATGCTCACAATCTGTGAGTACATGAAGGGCGTCAACACCAAGGAAGGAATGTAATTATTTAGGGTGGCACCGGTGGGTAAAACAAGGAGAAATGGGATGAAACAAAAGCCTGGTCAACATTTAAAGTTCAGGCCAATACAGCTCCAGCATTCAGGGGTGTGAAAAATCCATGCTGGTGAGTGTTGTAGCTATGCTGGGGAGTGCCGTAGCTATGCTGATCTAATCCGCAGTGTAGACGTAGCTAGATTGATGGGAAAATGCTTCTGTCAACCTAGCTACCACTGCTTGGGGAGGTGGTGTACATCCTACGGCAATGTAAAAACCCCTTCCATTGCTGTAGGCTGTCTACGCTATGGATTATGCTGCATAGTCACAGTACCGGAGCTAAGCCGCTATAGTCCCCATGGTGCAGACATGGCCAATGAAAAGAAAAGTATAGACTGGTTGTGGGAAAACATTTCAAGCCAGCAAGCTGTGTCAGGCTGTGGAGTGATCTCCCCAGGGCATGGGCTGGATGCTTCAGTGCCTGAGACCTTTTGAACTATGCTGAAGAAAGCATTCGACAATGTCCAACAGGAGACAACCCTGCCCTGGATCCTGGGATAGGAGCTGGGTGTTCCAATGGGCCGTTCCCATTACTAACCCCTAGGATTCTGTGAAGCAAAGGCTAAGACACTGCCAGGACTCGGCAGCTGGCCCCACGAGAGGCTCCTCTGGCTGCCTCTGCCCACAGGGCTGGGGCTGCCTTGCAAACAGGGCTGCATTCTGAACCACTGGAGCTGAGAGAATGGAGGCAAAATGTGAATGTTGCACCCACATGACTAATACTGGCTTCCTCTAGCACAGTGGCTGCTGCTCCGCCTGCTGCAGAGTGACTGAACCTGGGGGAGGGGGAGCGAGGAGGCTGGTCCTGACAGCCACAGAGGAGAGGAAAGTGGTGAGAAGAAGGAGAAGGAGCACAAGTGAGAGAGCCAGACTGTGCCGAAAGGAGCCAGGTCCAGCTGGAGCCAGGTGAAGGACGGAGGAACCATCTGGCAAGCAGGGGGATGCTGTTGTTCCTGCTCCACAGGACATTGGTAAAGAACCACTGGAGAAAGTTTTCCTAGGCCTGGATGTTCCTGAGGGGAGGACTGCGGGGGCCTGGGCCAAGCGTCCAAGCTTAGTCTGTGATGTGTCTGGCTTTGGTGCAGCAGCTAGGGGTCTGCAGGGAACCGCAGCAGGCTGGGGTGTATGCCTGGTGCAGTCAGGAGGCAGGGGCAGGGGGGGAACTGAAATTATCAAGTGGACATTTAGCATAGCTACCAGCAGCTAGTGGAGCTCAGTCGGCTTTCCGGGAGGCACTGGACTAAGTTGCCCCAGAGAGTGACTGAGTGCCCTGTGGCACAGGGTACGTGCTTTGTGTGCTCCAGAGAAATGGTCCAAGCTCTGGATGGGGCACACGTTTGGAGAGGTCATAAAATCCCTGTATGGCGTTTGCCTGGGTGTGTTCTGGCTAATGAAGTGAATGGGCCCTGCCCTTAGACTGCTCGCTGGACAGACCGCAGGGAATCCTAGCATGCAGACCGTTTGCCATGGGACCAGTCAGTCTGAGGAAACTCCCTCCTCTTCTGACCGTAGCACAGATCCTGCCCCCCAGGACAGTCCCAGGGAATCCCAGGCTGGAACTCAGCTCCCCCTTCTAAGCATCCCTATTAAAGGGAGATTGCTTTTACTGGACTCCTGTACAGAATGGGTCCTTTTGTCATCCTGTGATAGGGTCACCTTCACTGCTGCAGAGATTGTTCAAAGAAAAGGAGTACTTGTGGCACCTTAGAGACTAACAAATTTATTAGAGCATAAGCTTTCGTGAGCTACAGCTCACTGCATCCGATGAAGTGAGCTGTAGCTCACGAAAGCTTATGCTCTAATAAATTTGTTAGTCTCTAAGGTGCCACAAGTACTCCTTTTCTTTTTGCGAATACAGACTAACACGGCTGCTACTCTGAAACCTGTCAGAGATTGTTCAGGCTCTCATGGGAACCAAAGGCCCCTAACTGAAGACCAGGTAGGGGGCCTGGCAGCTCCCTGGGGTAGACGGTTACTGGAAGTCACTGCAGCAGAAGTGTCTTTGTCTTTACCTTCTTTTGTCTTTAATTTGTCTTTACCTTCCCCAGCTCGTTCCCTCTCCTATCCGGCAGGCCCATGGGAATGATTTGAGATGAAGAGTGTACCAGCATTCTGGACGACCAGCCCTCCTCAGCAAACTTCAGCCCCATTTGGCTCTGCTTGGACCAAGTTAAATGTTTGGGGGATTTCCGCCGGGCTCGGTTCACGTGGTCGTGCAGATCCAAGGCAGTGTCTCTTAATGGGTGGAACAGATGAATCCAGAGACCACATGCAGGACATGCAGATCTGAAGCTGGTACCGCTGTATTCTGATCTTCAGTCCCTAATTTATCCGAGGGCTGCGAGCCCTTCTCACCTCAACAAATTTTGCTGCCTCTGTATTGAACCCTCTGGGTTGGACCCCATTAGTCTGGCCTGATCACTGACAGCAGCTGCTGATCCCAGAGCTTCTGTGGCAGCAGGATCCCTAGGGTGGACTTGCCTTGGGGACAACTTTCAGTCCATGCCTGACTGGCTCAGAGAATGACAACAGCAAGCTGGTATCACCGGGACATCAGTCGTGTTGTGGCTGAGGATTTGTTGGCCAAAGCTGGGAAGGATGGGTGCTTCCTCGTGCGAGACAGCGAGTCCGTGTCTGGGGCATACGCCCTTTGCCTGCTGTAAGTGCCCATCTCACTTCTCATCTTTGTCTCTCTCTGTCCCTTTTCCTTTTTCAGGTTCTGACTCTTGTCACTTACAAACCTGCTTGTTCTGCCAAAAGGCTCTGACCCTGAGACCCAAATCCCCAGTGCCCAGACCCAGGGTGAGAAGCAGGCTGAACCTAGGTGAATGGTTCCTGGAGATCTCTCTCTGCACCTCAGGCTGGTGCCAGCCTTTTTACTCCCTTTTGTCTCTGACGGTGTGCTAAGACTCCTTGGATCATTCCTGGAGAGGTCAATAGGGAATAATGACAAAGAGATGCCCTTTGCTAACAAGGGCCACCCGATCCTATGGCGTAAACATGCACACATGCTCACACGTTGCTGTGAGAATCTGGCTCTGGTGTCTCCAGGATGCTCATCGTGGGAATGACTAATACTATTGCTGAGCACTGATAGCCTTCAAAGCCCTGCACAGACATTAACCAAGTGGGTAAGGATTGTATTCCCATATGGGGAAACTAGGCACAGTGAGGTGAAGTGACTTGGCTAAGGGCACAAAGTGAGACAGTGGCTGAGTTAGGTTTAGACCCCTGGTGTTCCTGGTTCCTAACCCATGCTCCAACCCCTAGATTACAGTGCAGCTATATCAATGGAATGAGCATGAGTCTTTCTAGTAGAAGTAACTACACAGCCTGACTGTAAGACAGTCCTGGCTACACCATGAGCTATGTAACCTGGGAACCCTCTTTTCTGAGAAGTGGCCAAATGAGATATCCCATCACCACCGGCCCCTCCCCATGCAGGGGAAAATCCTGTTTCTAAGGGGACCTGGAGTGCAAGTGGCTTTGCCTGGTTTAAACAAAAACAATGAGGAGTCCTTGTGGCACCTTAGAAACTAACAAATTTATTTGGGCATAAGCTTTCACGGCTAAAACCCACTTCATCAGATTCATGGAGTGAAAAATACAGTAAGCAGAATATATATCATAGTACATGAAAAGATGGGAGTTGCCTTACCAAGTTGGGGGTCAGTGCTAACGAGCCAATTCAATTAAGGTTGAAGTGGCCTAATCTCAACAGTTGACAAGAAGGGGTGAATACCAAGGGAGGGAAAATTACTTTTGTAGTGCTAACAAGGCCAATGCAATCAGGGTGGCCGATTTCAAACAGTTGACAAGAAGGTGTGAGTTACTTTTTGTAGTGACCCATTCACTCCCAGTCTTTATTCAGGCCTAATTTGATGGTGTCCAGTTTGCAAATTAATTCCAGTTCTGCAGTTTCTCGTTGGAGTCTGTTTTTGAAGTTTTTTTGTTGAAGAATTGCCACTTTTAAGTCTGGTATTGAGTGTCCAGGGAGATTGAAGTGCTCTCCTACTGGTTTTTGAATGCTACAATTCTTGATGTCTGATTTGTGTCCATTTATTCTTTGCATAGAGACTGTCTGGTTTGGCCAATGTACATGGCAGAGGAGCATTGCTGGCCCATGATGGCATATATCACATTGGTAGATGTGCAGATGAACGAGCCCCTGCTGGTGTGGTCAATGTGGTTAGGTCCTATGATGGTGTCCCTTGAATAGATATGCGGACAGAGTTGGCAACAGGGTTTGTTGCAGGGATTGGTTCCTGGGTTAATGTGTCTATTGTGTGGTGTGTAGTTGCTGGTGAGTATTTGCTTCAGGTTGGGGAGCTGTCTGTAAGCAAGGACTGGCCTGTCTCCCAAAGTCTGTGAGAGTGAAGGATCATCCTTCAGGATAGGTTGTAGATCCTTGATGATGCACTGGAGAGGTTTTAGTTGGGGGCTAGCAGCATTCTGTTACTTTCTTTGTTGGGCCTGTCCTGTAGTAGGTGCCAGCAGCCCTGCTCTGGGAACAGGATCTGTGAAATGTGGCTGTGGAGGCAGTGACTCTTGGGTCTGATTCTCCATTTACACCATGTTCAATTCATCAGTGTAAGGGGGAGCAGAATCAGGTCCTTAGACTCCAGAGAGCCTGCCCCAACTGTGTCCCCATCTGTCATAGCAGCGTCTGCCTCTGATGTGGGTGTCCAGTGGAGTGACTACACACTGTGTGAGACTGCAGGATCCTGCTAGTGCTGTGAGTGCAGGAGTGAGTCACCCAGGCGGGTGCAATCCACCCTCTGTAAAAACAAAGTCACCCCAAAACTCAGCAGCAGCCAACCCACAAAGCACACAGTTAACTCTTTAGATTCCAGGGCACAGAGATCCTTTAAATGTCCATCCCTGGCATGGGAATGTGTTTGCTAAGTCCTCACCCATGCGTGGCACTGCACAAAAAGGACATGTCCCTGATGAAGACAGTATGTGCAGGGAACTCAGAATGGAGTTTTGATGGGGGCAGTCTATTCCCCCCTGCTCTACGTATTAATAATTCCTCTAATAATTCACTCTGCACTAGGTGGTCCCTGGTACCCAGACCCTACTGGTGCCCTGAAGGCTAAAGTAGCATTTTGCTCTAAAAATGCCTGTATACAAATGGAAGTGAAAAGCTGCCATTTTTTTTCTAGCAGCCAGTGCTGCAAACTCCCCTGGGATCGGATAATTGCGCTGAGCTCTTTCTGACTTATCAGCAATAAGGTTCTGCAATTAGCTGGTTAGTTAAGAATTGTGTGGGTGATGCAGGAGCTACCACTGAGCCAGTTCCCTCTCCTCTAGCTGCACTGGCTCCTGTAGGCTTTATAGTAGTAAAAGACTGTGAAAACCAATTTGTCATTGAAGTCAGCAGATCTGACTCTGATGTGCATGCTGCTCAGATCTGGTGAGTAAGGAGGAGCCATTTTTATACAGTCACATTTCTGATCGTAAACACAATTTAAAATTTGCACTAGTAGGCAGAGCAAGCTGTGCATCTGTGCAAGGACTGGATGAGCAGAGATTCTGTAGGTCAGGGCTGAGTGCACTGGCAGATCTGTGTGGGAGCTCAGGGCTGGACTAGCTAGGAGTCCTGCGGCTCTGGATCAGAACGTAGTAGCAGGGCTCTGCACTGCATTTGGCTAGCCAGTGCTGTCCAATTGCTCGTATTCATTAGAATGACATTGTATCAGATTTACCTAACCATGGTTTAAAGCCTTTGGCTGGAGCTTGACTGCTGGGTGTGATCTGAGTGGGCAGGTGTCCCTTTGTGCTATCAGTGACTGAGCTGCCACACTGATCCCAACTCCCAACCAAGTGACACATCTGCATAACTCATTGAAAGCTCAGCTAGTAGGGTGCTGCAGGAATAAGATGCTGTTCCTTTAAGAGTCTTGGAAGGATGCTGTTCCATTTCCGATATTTTCCTGGCCCAGAGCATGGTATAAATTACAAACACATGGTCCTGAGGCATGTGGGAGGAGCAGCACATGCTGGGGATTTAACCAATAAGCTGCCCAGGCCCCCAGAACTTGCAGGGGCTTAGATACTGCTAAGCACTTTTTCTCTCCAAAGCTCTTGCTTTGGCTCTGAGTAGCTGTGGGGTGTTTGGGCTCCTAGGGGAGGATGCTCTCTCACTAGCCCAGGTCTAGGCTGTCCTTTTGTAGGCAGTTTAATTCACACTTGAACAGGAGTGGCTACATGAGCTGCAGGAAGTCTGGCTCTTCAGCACAATACCATGGGTCAGGCCCACCATACTTCAGCTGAGACCCAGAATTGGAAGCATCTGTAATCAGTGGCCTCTCCTGAAAACTTTGCCCATAAAGTCCTTTTGTGCTTGGCCTGTCACTTGAGAAGGAGGGAGGGAAACGTGTCACTCAAACCCTCCTGCCACACACCAGGAGTGAGGGCTCAAGTCAGAACCGGTATCCAGCTGCAATGGCCTTGTGGGGGGTTCTTTGGCCAAACAAGGATGCTTATCCATGTGACAAGCCAGTTAGCTTCAGGCTTCAATGGGGTCAGGGCATACGTCCATCAGTGGCGCTCCCTGTCGTGTGGCCTGGGTTGGGGGGCAGCTACTACAGCTTAGGTATTTTTATTTCCAGGGTTAGATGCTTAATTTCTCTGCCCCCTTTGTCCCAGGTACTAATTATGGGTAATACTCTGAGAGCCAATTGGGCCCTTTATCACAGTGCTGGGGATCGTTGACTGCTGTTCCCAAATGGGACAGAAACTTACGATGTATTTGTGTTGTGGCAACACCCAGAGGCCCTGTTGGGGTAGGGATTGCACTTACATACACATGGTGAGAGACAGTCCCTGCCTCAGGGAGATCACAAGCTCTCCAGACAAGACAGAAGCTGGGAGAATGGGAGTATTATTGTCCCTCATTTCCCTGAGAACAACTGGTTTCCAGATTCATCCAGATATAGTGGAGCTCATGGGTGCTGCTGTGATCCCTCCCTGCCTTCCTAATGGGCTAAAGGCTCTTCCCACCATCACTGGCCCCACCTGACTGTTAGACCCTCAAGGGTGGAAATGTGGTGTTGATACTTTGTTCTGTTTCCTCCTAGGTTCCAGAGACATGTGCACACCTATAGGATCCTGCCCGATGAGGAGGGGCTGCTATCCGTGCAGGTGGGTGGAGTGGGGTCCACTGGCTGCAGGTGGGAAGGAGGCAGCTGTAGCAGAGATGCCCCAATCACTAGTATTGCTGTCCCTCGAATCTCTCTCCTTTGGGTATGCTTAAGGCCCTCTCTGCATGGCCTCTAGGCGTGGAGATCCCGTTAGCTGCGTGATTTGGGGTTTGCACAGCAAGCAGATGTAGAAGGATCTTGCCTCCACCCTCTACTCTGCAGATGCAAACGGGAGGGACACATCACTGGCAGCATCTGGGGATGGGGTGTTTGTGCCTCCCTCTCTGCTGGGAGCCACAAACTAGCACTGTGGTTTCCTTTTTGTGTAAGACACCTGCAGTGCTCAGAGCCCACAGGATGTGTTTCCTTTGCACAGACGCAGTGTGTCATAGGCTCAGACTCATCTCCATATGGCCTTGTGCTCAGCGACAACCTGGGAACGCAGCTTGCTGGCCGCTCCATGCTGATATTGCATGCCTTCATTAGACGTTACAATCATAACTGGGGTGGCTCTAGAGAAACATCTACTCCTTCCCATTTCCTTTCTGACCCACCTTCAGTTTCAGCTGGATACAGGATTCCTGTTCACTTCCTGTCCCAAACTGCTGCGTGTGATTGGGTGACATCTCTCAGAAAATAGTGATCACATCCCATCCCAGAGGTGCTCCCTTTTACAACCCTGCACTGCTCCACCCACTCAGATCAGACCTTGGCTCTTAGCATGTCCCCACTTCTCCCTTTACTTGTGCCAATGGCACCAGCCTCCATGCCCCTTTGGGTCTTCCTCCCATTCCCATCTTTCTGATGGCTGCCAGGTTGCCCCCTTGTGTGTGAAATGATCTCCCTGTCCCAGAGTCCCCATCCTCTCCTCACTCAAATCTCTCCTGAAGACCGATGCCCATGAACAATGACTCACATTTGGCAAACTCCCTCCCTCCCCAGCACGATGTCAGGGCAGAGGAGAGAAAGCTAAGCCTGTTTAATGTTCTAAGTGAGCGCCCTCCCCACGGTCTTGTGGAGTGTAAGTTCCTTGGGACGAGAACTGTCTTTCATTGCACCCTGAGCCGAGTCAGGCTCATTAGCTGCACCTAACAGAGAGAACCTATCATAGAATCATAGAATCATAGAATATCAGGGTTGGAAGGGACCCCAGAAGGTCATCTAGTCCAACCCCCTGCTCAAAGCAGGACCAAGTCCCAGTTAAATCATCCTAGCCAGGGCTTTGTCAAGCCTGACCTTAAAAACCTCTAAGGAAGGAGATTCTACCACCTCCCTAGGTAACGCATTCCAGTGTTTCACCACCCTCTTAGTGAAAAAGTTTTTCCTAATATCCAATCTAAACCTCCCCCATTGCAACTTGAGACCATTACTCCTCGTTCTGTCATCTGCTACCATTGAGAACAGTCTAGAGCCATCCTCTTTGAAACCCCCTTTCAGGTAGTTGAAAGCAGCTATCAAATCCCCCCTCATTCTTCTCTTCTGCAGACTAAACAATCCCAGCTCCCTCAGCCTCTCCTCATAAGTCATGTGCTCTAGACCCCTAATCATTTTTGTTGCCCTTCGCTGTACTCTTTCCAATTTATCCACATCCTTCTTGTAGTGTGGGGCCCAAAACTGGACACAGTACTCCAGATGAGGCCTCACCAGTGTCGAATAGAGGGGAACGATCACGTCCCTCGATCTGCTCGCTATGCCCCTACTTATACATCCCAAAATGCCATTGGCCTTCTTGGCAACAAGGGCACACTGCTGACTCATATCCAGCTTCTCGTCCACTGTCACCCCTAGGTCCTTTTCCGCAGAACTGCTGCCGAGCCATTCGGTCCCTAGTCTGTAGCGGTGCATTGGATTCTTCCATCCTAAGTGCAGGACCCTGCACTTATCCTTATTGAACCTCATTAGATTTCTTTTGGCCCAATCCTCCAATTTGTCTAGGTCCTTCTGTATCCTATCCCTCCCCTCCAGCGTATCTACCACTCCTCCCAGTTTAGTATCATCCGCAAATTTGCTGAGAGTGCAATCCACACCATCCTCCAGATCATTTATGAAGATATTGAACAAAACGGGCCCCAGGACCGACCCCTGGGGCACTCCACTTGACACCGGCTGCCAACTAGACATGGAGCCATTGATCACTACCCGTTGAGCCCGACAATCTAGCCAGCTTTCTACCCACCTTATAGTGCATTCATCCGGCCCATACTTCCTTAACTTGCTGACAAGAATGCTGTGGGAGACCGTGTCAAAAGCTTTGCTAAAGTCAAGAAACAATACATCCACTGCTTTCCCTTCATCCACAGAACCAGTAATCTCATCATAAAAGGCGATTAGATTAGTCAGGCATGACCTTCCCTTGGTGAATCCATGCTGACTGTTCCTGATCACTTTCCTCTCCTCTAAGTGCTTCAGGATTGATTCTTTGAGGACCTGCTCCATGATTTTTCCAGGGACTGAGGTGAGGCTGACTGGCCTGTAGTTCCCAGGATCCTCCTTCTTCCCTTTTTTAAAGATGGGCACTACATTAGCCTTTTTCCAGTCATCCGGGACTTCCCCCGTTCGCCACGAGTTTTCAAAGATAATGGCCAAGGGCTCTGCAATCACAGCCGCCAATTCCTTCAGCACTCTCGGATGCAATTCGTCCGGCCCCATGGACTTGTGCACGTCCAGCTTTTCTAAATAGTCCCTAACCACCTCTATCTCTACAGAGGGCTGGCCATCTCTTCCCCATTTTGTGATGCCCAGCACAGCAGTCTGGGAGCTGACCTTGTTAGTGAAAACAGAGGCAAAAAAAGCATTGAGTACATTAGCTTTTTCCACATCCTCTGTCACTAGCTTGCCTCCCTCATTCAGTAAGGGGCCCACACTTTCCTTGGCTTTCTTCTTGTTGCCAACATACCTGAAGAAACCCTTCTTGTTACTCTTGACATCTCTTGCTAGCTGCAGCTCCAGGTGCGATTTGGCCCTCCTGATATCTTTCCTACATGCCCGAGCAATATTTTTATACTCTTCCCTGGTCATATGTCCAACCTTCCACTTCTTGTAAGCTTCTTTTTTATGTTTAAGATCCGCTAGGATTTCACCATTAAGCCAAGCTGGTCGCCTGCCATATTTACTATTCTTTCGACTCATCGGGATGGTTTGTATCCTTGCAACAAAGCCCGTTGCCAACTCTGTCCACATATCTATTCAGGGGATACCATCATAGGGCCTAATCACATCAGCCACACTATCAGAGGCTCGTTCACCTGCGCATCTACCAATGTGATATATGCCATCATGTGCCAGCAATGCCCCTCTGCCATGTACATTGGCCAAACTGGACAGTCTCTATGTAAAAGAATGAATGGACACAAATCAGACGTCAAGAATTATAACATTCAAAAACCAGTTGGAGAACACTTCAATCTCTCTGGTCACTCGATCACAGACCTAAGAGTGGCTATCCTTCAACAAAAAAGCTTCAAAAACAGACTCCAACGAGAGACTGCTGAATTGGAATTAATTTGCAAACTGGATACAATTAACTTAGGCTTGAATAGAGACTGGGAATGGATGAGTCATTACACAAAGTAAAACTATTTCCCCATGGTATTTCTCCCTCCCACCCCACCCCCCACTGTTCCTCTGATATTCTTGTTAACTGCTGGAATTAGCCTACCTGCTTGTCACCATGAAAGGTTTTCCTCCTTCCCCCCCCTGCTGTTGGTGATGGCTTATCTTAAGTGATCACTCTCCTTACAGTGTGTATGATAAACCCATTGTTTCATGTTCTCTGTGTGTGTGTATATAAATCTCTCCTCTGTTTTTTCCACCAAATGCATCCGATGAAGTGAGCTGTAGCTCACGAAAGCTTATGCTCTAATAAATTTGTTAGTCTCTAAGGTGCCACAAGTACTCCTTTTCTTTTTGATAATGTTTCTAATCCTTCTTGGGTTGGCTGCAGGATGCCATGGGTATCCAGAGTCTGGGGTGAGACGTGCCAGAGCAACAGCCATTCTTCTTTTTCCCTTAGACCATCCAGGGCATCCAGGCCAAATGCTTCCGCACCCTGACTGATCTAATAGGGGCCTATCAACAACCCAACAATGGCCTGGTGATCCCATTGCTCTACCCTGTGAACAGAGCAAAAGAGCCAGTGGAGGAGGACTCTGGTGAGTCTGGAGGGGCTGGGGGGTGCATGTGTGGTGAGGGGGGCATTTGGGGGGCTGGATGAAGCCATGGACTGGGGAAGGAAATGAAATGGGGGGATGTGGAGGGTGCAGATCGTCCATTGAGTTCCCCAACAGAGTGAATTATAGTCTTCTCCTGCACCTAATTGTGCTTGGGAGTCATGGCTTAAATGAAGTGTAACATTCCAGTCACCCCACACCCCACTGACCCAGCGAGGATGCTGAACACAATGGGGAGATCAGGGATGGGCTTGGGGGAGGGGAAACTGGTTACTTTTCTCTACTAAGGTACTGTGCCTTTGTGTTTGCAGATGGTGAAGATGGCAGAGCCAGCCACCCTCCAAGCCTGGTGCCTCACAGTGGGATCATCGCGGGCAGTACTAGTGGGTGGGTTACCGCTCAGCCAAACAAGGCCCAGATATCTCAGCAGCTGCAGCTGAGGCTGCAGGAGCAGGTTCACAGCAGGTACTGCCTGGCACCTCCACACCTGTCACAGAGCAAGTAGCAAGCACTATATACTGGGATGTCCAGAGGCTGCTGGAGTGAGCTACCAGTGCATGTGCGAGGAGAGTTAAGGTGTCCCTTCCCTTCCTGCTATGGAGAGTGGAAACTATCCCATTGGGAAGGGCGAGGCCACAGCAGTGAGGGGGGGAATTGGACAGCTTGATTAAAGGGCAGAGTGGGGGCTGCACCTCTAGCACCTGCCTTTGCCCACAGGTGGCACTAGAACACCCCTTCTCGCCCAACCCCACATGGTGAGAGTGAGATTGGAGAGCTCAGGGAGACTGGCAACCAGCCCTGTCTCTTCCCTGAGGTCTGCAATATCTGCTGACTTTCCCCATCATGGTGCCAGGGGCAGTACCTGCATCAGCACAACGGGGGCAGGCAGCTGGGGCTGTCAATAAGAAATTCACTCGCATGCTCACACATCCCCACCTGTTGCAGCCCGGCCAGCGATTTCATGGGATTCATGGCCGAGTACCTCAGTCACCACTTACAGCTTGACCTGGAGGCCCTGAGGAATGGGAACCTGCAGCTGAGACACCTGAGCACAGCCTTGGTGACTGCCTGCCGTGGGCTGCACAGGTGAGCAATGGAGGGCAAGGAATCGGGCTGGGGATAGACTCATCCTAGTCAGAAGCAGAAAAGCCCCATGAGGTCCTAGGGCTGGGTTGTTCTTTCCTGTCTGTTCTCTAGAGACAGGACGTCTGGTTTACATGTCTCGTACCTGGCCCTCTCAATTCTTCCTCTGGACATCTCATCTGTGCTGGGTACAGATGCTGTCTGCTACTTTACACGCTAGCCAGCTGTTCTCTGCTGGGTAAAATTGGCATCTGATGCTTTGAATACTTTCCCCTAGGGAGTCTCATATGTGCTGGGTACAGATGGCACCTGCTGCTTTGCCCTTTTAGTTTGGCTCCATGTCCTGCAGCCAATGAGGCAGAAGAAAGTCCCCCTGCGAGGAGGCAGCTTGCACAATGCCTTTGCTAGGAAGCTTGGCCAGTTCCTGCATCTAGAGCACCTGGAAGCTGCAGGCCTCCACAAAACCCCTGCGTGAATTTCTTCTTGTGTGGATTCTGGGGGAGTGTGGTTCACTGAGCTCATTCACAAGCCAAGAAATCTCCACCTGGAAGGTCTCATGCTGTTCCCTTTGCTTGGTCTCAGCCCTAATTACAGCTCTTTTCTCCTCCCTCCCAATTATCCCTCTCCCTCAGTGGCTGCATCCTTCAAATTCAAGTGTTAAACAGCAGCTGTGTTAGCAAGTCACTGCAAAGTGCGTCCACATCGCAGAGCCGAGTCCCCCTGCAACAAAAGCCTTTAAATCTGGAGGCCCTGGCAAGATGCCGCAGCCAGGCCTCAGCCACCTCTGGAGATTGGAAGGCTTGGGGCATCAGGGGTTCCAGCTCAGACCGTACCAGCCTGCGGCAGCTGAACTAGCCTCCTGCACTGCTTCCCTGAGCCCTGCAAACCAGGAAAGGGCACGTCTGTAATCCGGCCCTCAGCAGTGTCCTCATCTTGAGTCAGCTGCAGGGCACTGTGATGGAGCTTCTTGGGCAGTTACTGTCCCTGTTGGGACTCTGGGAGGGGCCTGATCCCACCCCCCCTTGAGCTTTGTGGAGTCTTAGGCCTAGCCCTGCTTAGACTCCTCCAGCACTGAAAGTGTCTCTGACTTGCTACGCACTCTGGTGGGAAGGACCTGTTCCTGGCACTGTGGTGTCAGGTGGCACCACCTGATGGCAGTCCCCACAAGTAAGACAGAGGGGCCTGTTGTGGGATTGCTGCCCCCAGCCCAGCTTCTCTGAACGGGTGTGACTGGTGGCTTATCAGGAACTGGGACAGGACCAGCAAGGGTGTCCTGGAGACTGGCTCCTTGGACCATACAGAGCTTCCCCACTCCATGCTCTTCTCTTTGCAGTGAGATTGACTTCACGCTGGCCGGTTTAGAGACTCTGGCAAAAGTGTTTGACCCTCCGTCTTCCCCTCAGAGCCCCGTAAGAGAGAGAGAGCAATGGAGGGCAAGGAATCGGGCTGGGGATAGACTCATCCTAGTCAGAAGCAGAAAAGCCCCATGAGGTCCTAGGGCTGGGTTGTTCTTTCCTGTCTGTTCTCTAGAGACAGGACGTCTGGTTTACATGTCTCGTACCTGGCCCTCTCAATTCTTCCTCTGGACATCTCATCTGTGCTGGGTACAGATGCTGTCTGCTACTTTACACGCTAGCCAGCTGTTCTCTGCTGGGTAAAATTGGCATCTGATGCTTTGAATACTTTCCCCTAGGGAGTCTCATATGTGCTGGGTACAGATGGCACCTGCTGCTTTGCCCTTTTAGTTTGGCTCCATGTCCTGCAGCCAATGAGGCAGAAGAAAGTCCCCCTGCGAGGAGGCAGCTTGCACAATGCCTTTGCTAGGAAGCTTGGCCAGTTCCTGCATCTAGAGCACCTGGAAGCTGCAGGCCTCCACAAAACCCCTGCGTGAATTTCTTCTTGTGTGGATTCTGGGGGAGTGTGGTTCACTGAGCTCATTCACAAGCCAAGAAATCTCCACCTGGAAGGTCTCATGCTGTTCCCTTTGCTTGGTCTCAGCCCTAATTACAGCTCTTTTCTCCTCCCTCCCAATTATCCCTCTCCCTCAGTGGCTGCATCCTTCAAATTCAAGTGTTAAACAGCAGCTGTGTTAGCAAGTCACTGCAAAGTGCGTCCACATCGCAGAGCCGAGTCCCCCTGCAACAAAAGCCTTTAAATCTGGAGGCCCTGGCAAGATGCCGCAGCCAGGCCTCAGCCACCTCTGGAGATTGGAAGGCTTGGGGCATCAGGGGTTCCAGCTCAGACCGTACCAGCCTGCGGCAGCTGAACTAGCCTCCTGCACTGCTTCCCTGAGCCCTGCAAACCAGGAAAGGGCACGTCTGTAATCCGGCCCTCAGCAGTGTCCTCATCTTGAGTCAGCTGCAGGGCACTGTGATGGAGCTTCTTGGGCAGTTACTGTCCCTGTTGGGACTCTGGGAGGGGCCTGATCCCACCCCCCCTTGAGCTTTGTGGAGTCTTAGGCCTAGCCCTGCTTAGACTCCTCCAGCACTGAAAGTGTCTCTGACTTGCTACGCACTCTGGTGGGAAGGACCTGTTCCTGGCACTGTGGTGTCAGGTGGCACCACCTGATGGCAGTCCCCACAAGTAAGACAGAGGGGCCTGTTGTGGGATTGCTGCCCCCAGCCCAGCTTCTCTGAACGGGTGTGACTGGTGGCTTATCAGGAACTGGGACAGGACCAGCAAGGGTGTCCTGGAGACTGGCTCCTTGGACCATACAGAGCTTCCCCACTCCATGCTCTTCTCTTTGCAGTGAGATTGACTTCACGCTGGCCGGTTTAGAGACTCTGGCAAAAGTGTTTGACCCTCCGTCTTCCCCTCAGAGCCCCGTAAGAGAGCAGGTGAGCCCTCCCCTTCCCCAAAGTGCTGGCCCAGGGCAGGGAGCCTCACTGGAGGCGTCAGCATGTCTCTGCCTCCGAGGCTGGAGGGGGAAGTTGGTCATGGGGGATTTCATTGTTTGGGTTTGGTTTTCCTGCATATCTTCACCATAGAGGTCACCATGCTCCTTTCCTGGAGCGAGGCCCAGCCCGCTGCCTGTGTTCATGAACCAAGTGCTAGAGCTCAAATCCAGAGGGAGTTCGGATGCAGCAGGCTAGATGCTACAGTGAAGGTTGGAAATTGCAATGCAGGGACCTGGGAGAGGGAGAATACTTAAGTGGTAGGGTGGGGCAGGTCAGGGATCTGGTCCGGGACACCTCAGCTGGACTGATGCAGGCCAGAGCATCTGCCGGGGCGTGGAGATCTGTGTCCTGAGCCAAAGTCCCCCAGGCTGTTCCAGCCCTAACCTGCCCTCACTGCTCTGCCTGTGCACCTCAGTCCTGGGCCACAGCTCCCCGCACAGACCTCCACATAGAGGTGCTAATTGTGCTAAACTGGGTGTGTATGTTTTGGTTCCATAGAGAAGTGTCTTCAGACCTTCCCAACTCTTTGCTAGTGACCCAAAGTGTAGTTAATAACCATTAGAGTAGGGTGACCAGATGTCCTGATTTTATAGGGACAGTACCAATATTTGGGGCTTTTTCCTATATAGATGCCTATTACCCTACACCTCCATCCTGATTTTTCACATTTGCTATCTGGTCACCCTATATTAGACAGTTTTTTGGTTTGTTTTTTTTTAGTTTGGCAAATAGTACATTTTCTGAAAAATGCATTTGTGGGGCACCAAAACTATTCAGAAATTCCGCAAATAGTTTAGGTTGAGAATACCTAAAATTAAGTTTCAGAAATGTCAAAATGGTTCAAAAAATCTCAATTCACATCAACCTCCAAAATGCTTTGTTTGACCCAAGCAACATGTTTTTGCATTTTAATAAGAAAAAAAAATCAGTTTAGACTCAAAATAAATTTTTTCAGATTTTTCAGTTTGGCTACCAAACTTGGGGAGAGAAAAACCCCAGTTTTTCAGGCGGCTCTATTCTCCATAGATACTGAAGTGACCCTGGAAACTGGCCACAGTTTCTGGACATGTCCACTACAGTTTAATCTGTCATTGCTGCTTTAAAAGCACCAGGTATCAGAATTTCTCTCTCTTTCTGTTCAGGGTCTCCTGGCCAGCGATCCAGACCTTGAATTGCTCCTCAGCAAGATCTCCACTGTCAACCACCTGCTTTCCTCTCTAGAGAGAAAGGTGCCCAATGAGTTTCTAATCTCAGCACACATTGCTAGGGCTTGGGACTGTTACTGTTCAAAGAAGCTGTTCAAGGGTAACAAGTTTGCAACCATGGCACATGAGCAGTGCATTTGTCATGGATTAAGCTACAAGAAGAAGAGACAGAGAGCAGAAGTTAGAATTCCATTAAATATAGGGAGATTTAGAATTTAAGATCCCAGAGGCAGTAAATTTAAATTACAAGAATTACAGCAATAACCTCTGAAGAAATACCCTTTTATAAATTCCCCCATGAAGGGTAGAAGAGCTACTAATTGAAACCTTTACTAATGTCCCCTAGCTCTCCAGACTAGAATAAGATCCTTAAACTTGAGCAAACTCCTGGGATAAATTACAACTTCCAGTTAGGGCAAGTTTCTACTAGGTTGAGCACCTAGACATTAGAGACAACTTCAGGAAGAGCACAGGCCTCTCATTAGATTAGAGGGAAGGAAATTCCTTCCACCTGGAGAATGCTTTATAGTTCCTTAGCCCCACCCCTATCAGGTTCTAGCCAATCAGCACCTCCCTCCCCCCACCTTACTCACAACTCGCATTACCAATTTAACACTTTCAAAAAACAACCTCTGCCTCTGGGCCTCCCTGCTCTTTGTGCTGCCTCACTGGGTCACCTGGTTCCCAATTCCTGCTCACTTTTGCTGAGATCCCTGAGGTGTCTATCACAAGCAATACAGACTAACACGGCTGCTACTCTGAAACCTATCACAAGCAGTGTGACATTGCCACTCTTGCAGGACAGCCATGAGGAACAGATCTGTGTCATCGCCTCCTTCCTAGAGCAGGGCATTGTGATTTGTAGCCAAGCCATCACTCTGAATGCCTCCATGGCGAAGCTCACAGTCTGTGTATGGCTCTCCCAAACACAAGCTGTTCACCTTGTCCCCACCCTGGGTGAGAGGAGCACTGGGCGGGAGGGAGCACATTCTGCTGACTGTTGCCTGGGTTCTTCACCCTGATGGCTCCAGCACTGGCCAGTCAATACATGCCAGATAGTGCCAATAGCTGATGGGTGAATTCAGGCACCAAAAGAGGAGGTGACTGGTTGCAAGCAAGTCCCTGGCAGGGCCAGGAACAGAACCCAGAGCTCCAGTTTCCCTCTCTGACTAATAGGTGGTGTTGCCTTCACTTTAATCTGTGCAGACACAGAACAACGAGCAAGTGGTACCTCATCAGGACCCAATTCCAAAGTTCCCCTGCCACTTGTTGTGCTTAGCAGGAAGGCCAAACCATGCCCTGCAGCCAGCAACATGTTAGAATCTCCTGCTCCCACTAGACCCTAGTTCACCGGCTGGCAAGGCAACTGGATTTAAACCCTCTCCCTTGGGCAGCTGGTTCCTCTATTTGTGTTGCTCACGACCTGCCTGCCTGTCTCTGACTCTTTCTCTGTAGGTGCTGAAGACACTGCAGGAAACAGTGACCAAGCACAAACTGGCTCTTCCCAGTGTGGCTGTGGTGCACCCACCTGCTGCCAAACCCATGGCTGTGCAGAGCTTTGAGGTGAGAGAGGCGCCTAGGTGTGGCGAGCTCCACTGCACTGCTCCTTTTGGGCCTTTGATATGGCATTTCCCAGCACAGGCAGAGACTAGGGTGGGCATGATCAGCTTGGGCCCTACATAATGTGGGGCCTGCAGCTTATGGGCCAGCTGGGCAGTGGGATTGTAAGAGAGGCAACATGGGGTGTGATTTCCCCTTCAGGCAGCTGAGAAAGCCAATCTGAAGGGAGGGGCAGGAAATTTGTGGGGCTGCCCTTCTCCTGTTCTCCAATGGATAGCGGGAGCTAGGGTGAGAAGAGCTGGTTTATACCTGCCACAATACATTAGGGTTCAGACATAGGGGTGGAGGAAGTCAGCCTTCAAGCAGCAACACCACCTGCCTAGTGAGCTCTTGTGAGCAGTGCTCCTCCAGCAGAGGGGTAGCCCCTGGCCCATCTGTACACTCCAGGGAGATACAGAGATAAAGGGGCATACATTCCCTGCTGCTGCCCTCAGTTGCAACCAGCCTAGTTGCACCTGCCTCAATAACCTAATTCCTTGTGCTGCAGGTGAAAGTGGGCAAAACACAGAGGGCTTCCCTGACAGTGGACGTGGAGTCTGGTACAATGGCCATCACAAAGAGGGGCTGCAGCTCTCCAGAGGAGACCATCTCTCAGGACAAAAGTAGGAGAAACCCCTTCATTCCATTGACTTGGCGTAGGCCTTGGAAGGTTGTTGGGTAATTGGCCCATTGTGGAAGTAGATCCATGGGAGAAGCAGCACTGAGAGGTCAAGAATACTCTGTGGGGCACAAATGGAACATGACCATCACTAGGCTGCCTGGCTGAAGCCAGGGTGATGGGCTCCTTCATCCAGGGTAATCTGTTGAACAGTTATCCCAAGGACAGGCGGAATAAGCCAGAGCCTGCTGGATGCACACAAGAGCTCCGCTTGGTGAGCTCAGTGCCGGCTGCCTTCCTGCAGTGTGGCATCCTGGGGGAGTAAGGGGCAGCCGTATCCACAGTCCTCTGTGTCATGCTGAGAGGCAGCAGCCGGGCCCTTCCTTAGGCGGGTATTGGCTGTGCTTTCGGGGGTTGTGCCGTTCTGTGTCTCACTGTCGCTGGTGTGGCTGTCTTCAGTCTTGCAGCTGATTAAATACCAGAGCATGCAGAGCAAAGTGCGGCTGGTGTATGACAGAGACCAACACAGAAGCCTGACCAGGGACTTCATCTTCCAGAACGCACGGGTAAGGGGTCCTCCCCAGGCTGGGCTCCCGTCAGCTTCACTGCAGCAAAAGACTAGGGCTAGGCCTCAGACCACAGGGCAGTATTTGCTCCTGGTGCAGACTAGCCCTGCTTGTGGGCTGGCATCCAGGCTCTCTCTGCCCGGCCTCTGAGAATTGGCTGGTAAGAAACCCGCTTATGCTCTGCTGTATGTGGGCAATGAGGGGATGTTGGCGTAGAACGTGCAGGGGCCTCAGAGCAAGCTCTCTGAGTGACACTTAGATGTAGGGTATTCTGTTCCCCCCAAAGGGATTGTTGAAAAAGTGGGTGAGGGCTTCCCCTCAGCACCCAGGAGGTGGAACATCACCATGAAACCAGAGAGGGGAACAAGGGGCTTCAGCCCACCCTCGGAGCCAGGTGCTCATGTGGCTGTGCAGCACTGCCCTCTGCTGGTATGGGAGAGCCCTCTCAGGCACCGCTGCTTTCCATCTCTGGTGTGAGTCAGCAGAGCTGGCCCTTAGCTTATTGGTATCCAGTATCCTGAATCCCTGTCTGTTTGCTTTTCTTTGCCCTGTGCTTTGCCCTGTGTGCCTCGCATGTGTGTTTACAAGTAGCTGATGACCATGGCACTTATATGAATCACCTAGATACTATGCTGGGAGGTGCACTGAAGAGAGCTAATCACAGACTAACCCTAGACTCTAAACTGTTCAGCAAGGAGGCTTGGCCTGTGAGGTTGCAGTGTGCTCCATTGCTTTCTGCTGGAGCATGGGGCCTCCTCTCCCTCTACTGCTTAGCTGGTAGGAGCCTGGAGATTTGCGGCCCCGCGGGTTTATTATAGTGGCCCAAACCCCAGTGTACTAGGCACTGCACCACACAACATGAAAAGACAGTCCCTGTGCCAAACAGTTCACATTAAGTGAAGACGAGAGATGACAGGTGAATGCGGACAGACAGACGGGGAGAACTAGGACAGAATGAGACAATGCTGGTCAGCACGACTGACAGTGGTCTTGCCACACCAGACAGCCCAATCATTGTCAAGTTTTATTCTCATTGCCTCTTTCCATGATGCCCATGTGAGCTTGACTGTGGTCCTGGAGGCCCTTTCTCCTGTGCTCTTGGAGTCGTAGGACAGTTACATCCATTGATCATCACTAGACACAGAGGTTACAGCTAAAAGCAGGATTGTCCACCACTAGGGATGCTCCGGGGTGATACAGGTGAGCCCTGCACTGAAGACTGGTAGTTAAACATTGGCCACCACCAGTCTGCAGATCTGTGGGGACAGACCTGTGGCTCAGCTTGGGCACCATGTTCTCTTGAACTCTGCCTTCTGTGTCAGGACCCAAGCAGACAGTCGTGTTCTTCTCTTGCAGAAGCGAGAGGCCTTTTGTCAACTTCTGCAGCTCATGAAGATCCAGCATTCCAATCTGGATGAGCCAGACCTCATTTCTGTGTACGTTGGGACATGGAACATGGGTAAGGAGTAGGGACAGCTCAGAGACCTCCAGCATGACCACGGGTTCTTGTTGTGAATCCAGGGATAGTTCTGGAGTTGAAATCTCTGCAGATTTCCAAAGGGAGTGATGCCCAGGAGTTCTGAGATCCTAGCTGAGTCCTGGTGGGGTGAGAAGATTGGAGAAGCTCTCGCCCTCAGGCCCTACCTGGGCTTGTCTGCGCTATGGTGGGTCAATATCATGATGCACCTGCCACACCTTGTATTTTTGCTGGGAAATAGAGCTGCTGATATATGGTCAGTGGTGGTGGGACATGGCAGCAAACTTCAGAAACAAGAGGTCTCTTGACTGGACTCAAGAGCTGCCATGGTACTTTCTATCCTTGACAGGGGACCTATTAGACCCCCCAGGGCCTGGCGCAGAATGAGAGGTAACCAAATCCCACTTCACCCAGCGTGGTTCCAATTCATGGACTTGATATTCCACCAATGTGCTTGGGTTGGTGCAGGGATGGGGAGGCAATTAAATGTAGCAATCTGATACCATCTCTTGTTTCCCCTCAGGCAGTACTCCACCTCCCAGGTCCATGGCTTCCTGGCTGACATCGAGAGGGTTGGGACAGACTCAGGATGAGACCACAGCCGGCATTCCACATGACATCTATGTTATTGGCACCCAGGAGAACTCGCTGGGGGACCGCGAATGGGTGGAGTTCCTGCGAGCCTCTCTGAAGACCTTGATGTCCATAGATTTCCGAGTGGTATGGGCCCAGGCCACCCCATTCACCCAATGCTGAGGGAGGGACAGCACCCATGTCCCCTAGTATCCCTTGTTCCTCTTGGCTCCCCTTACCTTACCTTCCCTCTCTGGCTTTGTAAGGAGCGGTGCCTGCCAGCACTCCCTCAGTTAAGAGCCTATTGGAAAGACTTACCTACATCCAACTATTCTTGGAAGTAGATCGCTCAGCAACAAATTGTCCTGGGGCTGTTACACCCATAAACAACTGCCTAAGATAAAACCAGAGGGATCCAACACACTACCAGAGCCCTTGACAAGCAGGAAAGATGCCCTCCCACAATGGAGCTTGTTGTTGGGACCTGGTGCTCAGACACTTTGGTGGCTTGTTTGACCCCACCTTTCTGCTTCCTTCACCATCCCCCTTGCCACCTGTTGGTTGAAGGATTGGAGAACAGTTCAGGGACCCACAGATGCTTCCAGTGGGAGATAGGGAAGCCGAGCTCGTCCTCTCACTTGTGTCCTTTTCTCTGTATCTCACGGCCCTGGCTTCTCTCTCCCTCTCTCCCCATTGGGAGAGTAATTTCTCCAGTTGAATTGAATTCTCTCTTAGCCATCCTCCTTGGTGCCTGCCTAGGCAGGACATGTTCTCTGATCTATGTGGTGCCATTTTTCAGGCTGTGGCCTCTGCAGCTAGGGCCTTGTGGCATGGATTGCCATGGTCATGCCCAGAGAGCTGGGACGAAGGCCTGAGAAATCTCCCCACAGCCTGAGCTCAGATAGGCCTTGCCCACAGCCCAGGAGTGAGCTAATGGAGTCTGGCTCAGGCCAGACCCAGCAAACGCTGCAAATCCAAACCTGACATTGGGCCCAGGTAGGGGGTGTTTGTACACAAGGCTTCAGGGATGCCTTGCCCAGCTGCTGGAGGGTTGCCTATTGCAGCTTGATTTCCAGAAGAGGACAGTGTGCTCTCATTCCCCTACTCTTTCTTGGGGTGGTCTCACTCCCTCCCCAATCTCATTGCAGGTTGCCTTACAGTGCCTCTGGAGCATCAAGATTGTGGTGCTGGTGAAACCGGAGCACGAACGCCGGATCAGTCATGTGAACACGTCAAGTGTGAAAACAGGAATTGCAAACACACTAGGTGTAGCAAAAGGGGAAGGGCATCTGGGGGCTGGAGTGGGAGGAGAGGAGAGGAGAACACTGGGGGGCAGGGGAGTGTTCGAAGAGCCATGTTGGGGTGGGAGGAGGGACATGTTCCAGGGCCATATCTGGGGAAGGGGCAGGGGAGTGGTCTGGGGTCTGTATCTGGAGCAGGGGGAGAGGAGCTGGGGAGCAATCTTTGGGTTGTATCTGGGGCAGAGGGGAGTGCTCTGGGGGCCATACCAGGGGGTGAGGAGGTCTCAGGTCCCAGTGGGGAGCAGAGCATATGGGGACAGCCAGGTCCTGTGCGGAGCCCCCAGCAAGGGGAACATGCCAGGCTGAGGGCTGACCATGCCTGGTGTGTTTCCTCAGGTAACAAAGGGGCTGTGGGCGTCTCCTTCCTTTTCAACGGGACATCGTTTGGGTTTGTGAACTGCCACCTGGCCTCGGGGAGCGAGAAGACACAAAGGTGATTGGGGGGATGCTTCCTGAATCCTGTGCCTACATGAGACCCTCAGGGGGCTGGGAATGCCAGCACAGCCGCCCCATAGCCAGTGCATCACCTCCTGCATTGATTAACCACGTCCTGGCCTTTCCTCTGCCTCAGCCACAGTCAGCCTTCATCTCAGCCTCCCCGCCTTGGCCAGACAGCCTGGGTACTGGACTGGACATACTCACCCAAAGGCTGCGCTCTTCCAGCTGGCTGGAGTAGATGTGTGCAGGGCTGGGACACTGTCCAGCCTACTGCAGGGCTGGGGAGAAGCCAAGGTGTTGGCTTGAAGGGGCTGGGGTTAATGTCACTTTGATCACTGTCAAATTGGAAGGTAGGGGCTGGGAATTGATGAGGACAGGGAGGGGGGCCTTGTGGGGGCAGGTAAGGATCAGGGTGACTGGGTCTCAGGGGGATCTGTGGAGGCAGGTGGGGTCCTGCGGATTTGCAGGGCAGTGGAGTCCTGGGGGATCTCCCTGATTTGCTCTGCCTTGTGCCACCCTCATCCGGTGCAGGCGGAACCAGAACTACAGTGATATTCTGCGCTCTCTGGTCCTGGGTGACAAGAGACTCAGCAGCTTTGACCTCACTCTGCGCTTCACCCACCTCTTCTGGTTTGGAGACCTCAATTACCGCCTTGATATGGAGGTCCAGGTAGGACACTGGTCCCATCTGTGCCCTGGGCTGCTGCTGAGCTCCACATAGCTGCTCTTGAGAATGGGCTACCTGTGGGAATACTCTTGGGGCAGGCAGCTCAATCCCTCATCCCAGCCCAGCCCCAAAGGCATGCAGGGGATGGGTGTGGACTGTGAACATGGAGCTCCTTGTCTTCGCTGAGGACTCCTGTGGTGGGAGCCCGTGCTGGGGGAAGGGTACAGAAAAACACTGCAAACCTTAGCGCTTATGGACCTTCCCTTCTTCCCTCTCAGGACATCTTAGCTCATGTGAACAAAAAGGAGTTTGAGACCCTGATGGCCGTGGACCAGCTCATCCTGGAGCGTGAGAAGAACAAGGTGTTCCTGCGATTTAGTGAGTGCGATGGGGACAGATGGGGAGCCCACACTGCCCTCCCAGAGCACTGCCTGCCCGTCTGCAGCCTCGCCCCCAGCAAGGCTCCCGTATACCATGCCCCCTGGCCACCTTCTGCACTCACAATTCAACAATGCTTGAAGGCAGGACAAGCTCTACAACTGCTGCCAAAATGTGCCGGAGAGACTAGAGCCCCCAGGTCCCGAAAAGCAGCAGATACAGTACAGCCAGGCTGGGGTTTGAGTTTTAACCTGTGTTTTGGGTTTAACCCATGACATGATGCAGATAGCAACTATGGGCCAATGAGCTTCACTACACCCCCCACACCTAGACTCCACAGATTCACCCATCCAAACCATCACTCTGTCCTACCCCAGCCATGAACAGTCTAGTGTCACCTCCCAGCTACATAGTGCCTAAATATACAAGAAACCTTGAGGTGCACAAAAGAAACCCAGTTTCAGGTAGTAAGCTCAGTGAGGTAGATGGCTCAGCTTAGTCCCCAGGGGATGTTTGTGCACAGTTCACTGTGCTGAGGAGAGGCCCAGGGCTGGATAGCAGAGGAGCTACAGGCCAGGGTGGAAGTGCTTTGGCAGAGCAAGAGCAGGGATGAAGTTCAGGACTGAGGGGCACTAGTAGATCTGTGTGTGTCAGTGGGGGAGGAGGAGGTGTTTTTCTAGTCTGATAGAATAACCTGACTGGGTTTCTCTGGCCTTGCCAGGGGCTCTGTGGGCAGTATTTGCCTGCCCTGGGCTGTGGGTGTTGGGCGCTGTCTCGCCTCCAGGTCTTCCTATTTGCTCCATTTCCAGGTGAGGGAGACATCTCCTTCCCTCCCACGTACCGATATGAACGGGGCTCCCGGGACAGCTATGTCTGGCAGAAGTTCAAAACCACAGGGGTGAGTCTCTGGCCTCGAGGGGAAGGGGCTGGGATCTGGCCAGGCCTCCCATGTGGGACTGTCCCAGGTGAGGTGCTCCATGGTCCTACCTTGCTGGGAGAGGGAATAGGACTGGGCCAGCAGACTCGAGTCTGTATTCCAGCTGAGTTGCATTCAGGATAGGGATGAAGACACAGTGGCTCTGAGCCATCCCTATTCTCAGGCTGGATCCCTGAAGCTCCTCTGGCTTGTGCTGGCTACCTGTGGCCACGAGGGAATAGCTGGACCAAGGAAGTCCAGAGTGAGGCAATGGCAGGGCTAGGGTTAGGGCTCGAGAGTTCCTGGCTCCCAGCCCTGTGCTCAGCCCACACTGCCTCACCCTACACTCCCTGCCTATCTCGTGCTGTGATCTGTGCTGTCCCTGAACAGTGAGCAGCAGGAAACCCACCGCCTGCAGGGACACTGAGATGAGCGGTACCCTGCCCTTGGAAATGAACAGGATAGTAACCTCCCTAGTTCAGCTGGGAGGGGAGATGTGTTGGGAGTGTCGGAGGTTGCAGGGAAATCCAAGCAGCTCAAACCAGGCTCAGCCATGCACCTAAAGCTTCTTTGCTCTTGGTTGCAGGTGAGAATCAATGTTCCCTCGTGGTGCGATCGCATCCTGTGGAAGTCACACCCTGAGACTCACATGCTCTGTAACTCATATGGTGAGTGAGAAGCCCTGGGAGCTGCCTGGGAGCACAAAGGCCATTAGCCTGGCACCTTCAAGGCCCAGCCTGGAACAGGGGCATGGAACAGTGGGTTTCTGTGGCAGTGACGAGGCTCCCTCTTCCGTGTTTCAGGCTGCACTGATGACATCGTGACCAGTGACCACTCGCCTGTCTTTGCCACATTTGAGGTGGGAGTGACGTCTCAGTACGTGCCTAGGAAGGGTAAGGACGCTGCCTCCCGTTGGCCACTGGACAGGGTGGGGAGGGCCTGCTCCCCTGGTGGATCTAGGGCAGGAGTGCTGCAGTCCTAGCCCCGTATGTGCTGAGTAGGTTCTGCCATCACTTTCAAACTGCAGTGTTCTCAGGGCCAACACATGTCGCCACAGGGCTACCAGCCAGCAGTGCTGGTTAGCATTGTTAATGGGGAGATGAATAGGTCAATCTTTGCCTGGGAAGTAGGATCCAAGGAACTCATTTTGCTGACCCCGCAGACAGACCTGAGCTATGACTGACCCCTCCCTGCTACTTTTGGGGTAGTAGCAATCTGACACCCTGCCCAGGTCCTCAAGGGGTCATATCAGCCAGCACGGGAACAGCCCATCTGAGGGGGCAGATCTGGGGACAGGGTGGGGCCCCTTCAGCATACACTGATTGGCCATTCCGTGCTGGCAGCTCCTGGCTCCAGCCCCGAGTCCCTGGCCTGCATCGAGTGGGACAGCATTGAGGTGATTGTGAAAACAGCCAGCCGCAGCAAGTGCTACATTGAGTTCTACTCCTACTGCCTGGAAGGTGAGAGCAGCCTGGGTATCTCTACCGGCCACATGCCAAGCCTGCCCAGCCCCCGGAAGGGAGACCAGCAAGGAAAACCTAGGGCTGCAGGGGGCAGCACCGGTGACTTTCCTCACTGAGTCAGTGCTGACCCCAATGCCCCAGTGCAGTGCTAAGGGGCGCTGTGTTGCAGAGGGCTCCTCAGAAGGGGGTGCCGCCCCAGAATCGTTACTGACCTCAGGGCCCGGGCTGCTGTGCTGCATGAAGTGCTGTTTTTCAAGTGAGACGGACAGCTAAGCTTTGGGCCTTTTGCGCTCATTACATATCCCAGGACATTTTGTGTAAGAATTGAAGTGTAACGCTGGTGTCACACTTGGGTTAGATTGTGACAACCTCTAGTTTCACTAGGATTGGGCCTCTTCTAAACTTCTCGTTCTGTTGTACACCCTTGCTGTGCATGGTATAAGCAGCTGCTACATCTCACCTCAGGGGTGGCTGCATTTCAGCAGTGGGTGATGTGATCTTTGTGCAGTCTGTTCCTGTACTGGGATTTTTTTTCTGAGGGCAGTGGAGCTGGCAGCTCTATCTCAATGGCAAACAACTGGGATTTGTCCTGGATTGAGTCCACTCCCCTTTCCCATGGCAATGTGGTTGGTGCCTAGGAGAGGCTGGAGCTTACAGGGAAGAGGTGTGAGGCTGGTAGCAGGTGAAGAGAGGGGTGGGTAGGTTGGCAGCAGGACACTGCTTTGCTCTTGTAATTCTCTCTTAATTTCTTGCCAGAGTCTCAACGGAGTGGGGAGAACAGCTCCCAAAGCAGCGACATCCCGGGCTTCCTCAAACTCAGCTGGTCAGCTAAACAGCTGCCAGTGGTAAGCACAGTGAGGGGGGTGGGGAGGGTGCGGGCTTGCAGGTGTGTGCATGGGCTGTGTCTAGCACAACAAAAGGGAGGCAGGTGAGAAGGACATAGGCAGACTATAAGGAGTGACAGCCTGTAGATTTTGTTAGACTCCCTGGCTCCTCCACCCCTTCCCTGGCCCTGACTTCCCACCCCACTAGCTCTGAAACACATCCCCCATCCCCTGTTCCCCTGGCATACCCATCCCTCTCTCCCCCGGGCCCTGCCCCTGGGGCACCCCATCCTTCTCCCTCTGTCCTGACTCCCTGGTGCTCTCTTTTCCTGGCTGATCTCCTGAGTAAGTTCTTTTGCACACAGAGTGAACCCAGTGGTGAACACTGGGGCTTTCTCCCTTGCACTACAGGACAGTGGGGTCACTGTGATGTCCCTGTACCTAAGCCCAGCACTCAGGCTTTGTGGCTGGATTGGCAGTTTGCAGATCTTCTGAGAGTTGTTGTCTCTCCCTGTGCAGCTGAGCCCGATCCTGTCGGACCTGGAGTACCTGCTGGACCAGCACCTGCTCCTCAGCATCAAGGGCATGGACAGTTGCGAGTCATATGGTGTGTGTCCCGCACATCTCTTAAAAGGGGGAGTGTTAGGGAGTGGCCAGGATGGCACATGAACCCCACAGAGGGCTAAGGTGATTCCTACTGGGCTCCCTGTGTTCTGGAGCAGCCCAGAGCAGGGGACCAGGGGGATCAGTGTGAACACCAACATTCGTGAAGGGTCCAGGTCCCCCTGTGGCTTAACCTGCCCCCTCCTGAAGCAGAGAGCAAGAGACTAGACCCAGGGACAGCAGCCAGGTCTCCTCACAGCAGTCCAGGGCACTGTCCTTCAGCCCCTGCTGCCCCTGGGATCCAGAGGGAGGACCTGGAGGCCTGCAGACAGTGCAGGGCCCTGACCATCAGAGCAGACCCAGGAAGGAGAGGCTGGTGCCTCCCTGAAGACATGTGCTGTAGCCTGAATGTGGTGACCATGGAGACTGACTCCCATCTCCCCCAGGAGAAAATGGTTTCTCCAAGCTACAGGGAAACTAGGGGCACATCTGGAGTTTTGGCAGGACAAGCCACCCCCACCCCCAGTGGACACTAGCTCTGTGTATATGAACAGCTCCATGCTCCTAGTTGGTGTCACATTGTGGTGTGGCATCCACCAGTCCATGGTCCTAGTACTTTTCCATGGGAACGTGTGAGTGGGAGGAGGAGGATGCTAGCTGCGGATGGTGGATGCCTGAGTGACTGTGGGGTGTCCCATCCTCTGAGGTGATGCTGTGCTCTCTGGGCAGGTGAGTGCTGCATTGCCATGAGATCTATGATTGGCAGCCTGGCCCAGCAGTTTGAGACTTTCCTCTTCCACCGGGGTGAAGAAACAGGCTCCATGCGTGGCTGGATGAAGGTCCGAGTCCCCAAGGACAGGCGGAGCACACGTGAGAGGCTCTACGGTAATACAGCCTTGCCACTGAACTGCTGCTGCTTCAGAAATGTGGGCTTCATATGGGGACCAGGGAAAACCCAGAGTAGCTTGGGGGAGCTCCCCTGCAGCCATCTCTCCTGCCCCAGGAGGCACCAGGAGAGGCCAGGCCTGGAATAAGTGGGAGCTCCCCTGCAGCCATTCCTCTTGCCCCTTCCCTCTAGAGCTCCCAGCAGGGAGAGGCTGGGACTGGAGCAGCTGTGAGTTCCCGCCATCCGGGCTGACAGTTCAGTAGAAACACTTTCCTTTGCTGCATTCCCATTAACCGTTACAGTCTTTTTTCTTTGCAGAGTGGATCAGCTTTGAGACAGACGAGATGGAGTCCGATTTCCCGACCCTCTCCAAGCCAGCTCTGCATGCCGTCAGGTAACACTGCTAGCATGCCGCGCCTTGGCCATTAACCTGCTAGGACACTTGGTGCTGCCAGTCCAGGGCTCATGATGGGAGTTGTTCGGTTCGGTTTCCAAATGAGGGTGCACTCTGAGCCGGTGAAGTAGCTGCTTGTCCGTCTGTCTTCTAGGATTGTCGGTCCATTTGCCTCAGAGTGCCATGGTTGTCTCTCTGTCATGGTGTTGGGGATGTCCGTCAGTTTGTCTCTGCTAGGAATTGGGGTTGGGTTTGTCCCAGGGGGCTGGGATGATCTATCTGTTGGAGTTGTCTTTCTGGTCAAAAACACCCACTCAACTTTTGTGTATTTCAGGAGCCGGCCCCTCAGCCTCCTGGATTCAGCCAGCAGTTACACCAATCCAGCCTATTTCATATTTGAGGGGGTCCCCAACACCTGGGCACAGTGTCCCAGACTGTCTGAGCCTTCTTACAGTCAGGCCAGTGACAGGCAGGCTGACAGGCACCTGGGCCATTCTCCATGCCGCAGGCTCCAGAGCCTGACAGGAGCACAAGCCTGCTCCTCCTCCAAGGAACAGCTACAGAGAAGCCCCCACTACTCTGTGCCCGAGACCATCTCCTATGGGCACCAGCTCAGCCCCTCCCAGATTGGGAGGCACAAGAGGCCCAAGTCAGCCATTCTGACGAGACACCCGCAGACGTCGGGTGACTGTTCCCTCACAGCCCTGCACATGGCCTGGTGCCTCAGTGACATGGACACAGAGCCCCCCAAGAGAGGAAGCTGCCTGGACCCCAGCCAGCCAGAGGGCCGGAAGAACCTGCTGCGCCACACCCGCAGCGCACTGGAGCCACCACCGCAGAGCTGCTGGGAGGGGGCAGGGTCCCAGCGGGACACTCGCCAACTCAACCGTGCTGGAGAGGTATGTCCCAGGCAACCCGCACTGGAAAGCACCAGCTGGCTCATGCGCCAGGTAGACACGATGCATCAAGACAAGACACCCCATGCCTGGCGAGGGCTTTGTGCTGGGCCTTGAAGGAACTCCAGGTGTAGGGAGGGTGTTAATGCACAAATCTCTGGAGACCTGCGTGTAAATGTGTTGATTGGGCATCAGTGAGCTTGGGGTCTCCCATCCTAGTTCCCTTGTCCACACTGGGTACCACAGTCAGTCTGGCTCAGGAAAGGCCTGGGGATGGAACAGTAGGATGCTGCAGGTCACAATGGAGGCACCTCAGCAGAGCTGTGATTGGGGATGAGCAGGGATAGCACAGGACTGGATTCAGGAGACTCAGCAGAGCTGGGGCTAGAGTCATTGCTTTGTAGTCTCCTGGCGTGATGCTGTTGGGCCATATCCTGGTTCTTCTTTCCTAGTGGCCCTGTGGCAGTGGTGATCACCCCAGAGTGTTGGCATGTGGCTGAGTCGCTTGGGCCTGGAACAGTATGAGGAAGGGCTGTATGAAAATGGCTGGGATGATCTGTAGTTCTTCAGGTATCGCAAGGATAGTGGTGTGTGAGGGCTCATTGGCTCATGTGTACCACTGTGCCTTACTGGAGTATGACAGTCCAGCTCGTGTGCCTCCAGACATCCTGGCAAGAGCTCTGAGTTCAGCGTGGGGCAGGAGGAGAGTTGGGGCCTCCTGGCTGAGCCCTGGATGCAGAGCACAGGGCAGAGACTAGGGGGAGATGACCTGTGGAGTCCCATAGTCCTTCCATGTCCAATAGTCATAGGTGGTTGAGTCCCCTTCCTCCATGCCTTGTGCTGCATTGCTGGCTTCTCCCTCAGTTTCTCTCCTTCTCTCCCTTGTCTAGAAATATCACTGACCAGGACCTGCTGGACACTGGTATGCTGAGCCCCACTCATCGGAAGCTCATCCAAGCCAAGCTCCACGAGAGTAGCCCCAGGACCCTGCAGCAGGGACCCAGTCTGAAACCAAACCTATAGTGAATCTGGCATCCGGACTCCTCTGTGCCCTTCTGATCTCCTCTGGGCAGCTGCCTGGTGCAGGGGGGTGGAGAGCTGCTGAAGGCGTTCTGTCCCTGGGACAGGGCCAAGATCCAGTGTCACTGGGCTAAGCCTCTGGATTGGAAATATCCCCCTTGCTGCCTTCCTTTGCAACCTTCATTGTCACTCCGATATCATTGTGCATAATCTCCCCTAGCGGTGGCTGCAGAAATGCCCTGTGCATCTGGCTGAGGCTTTGCCAAAGGCCTGGACCCAAAAGGACGCTTAGCCTTGTGAAACTGGCCACAACCCCAAACTGTCTAGCCGGGTTCCATGGAGGGGTGACTGGGAATTCAGGGTAGCCAGAACGTAACAGGGGAGCTCCAGCAGTTGCTGAGACTCCAGCACTAACTTTTCTTCCTTCCCTGTTTGAGCCTAGCGTGACCAGATGTCCTGATTTTATAGGGACAGTACTGATATTTGGGTCTTTTTCTTACATAGGCTCCTATTACTGTCCTGATTTTTCACATTTGCTGTCTAGTCACCCTATTTGAGCCACAGAAAGGGCTTGGCTTCTCCTCTGGTGAGCATGGATCCTAATGCTGAGCCCTGTTCCACTTGCATAGAGGCATGATACTCTCTGAGCCAGGGGAGGTGGGAGCAACAGTCCATGTGGCCACATCGCACTGGAGCTGAGACTTTTCTTGTTGAGTCTGATACAGCTGATGTGAGTAGTGACTCTACAACCTGGGCTAGCTGGGCACCTCTCCCAGTCTCTGCCCACACAGGTGCTGGAGCACCAGATGTATGTTGTAGCTTGGTCACAAGGGCTTGATTTCTCTAGGCTCTGAAATGAACTTTGAAACATCACATGGAGGACAGAGCCCCAGCACTGCAGCATAATGGGGCCTCCAAGTGCGTCATAGGGGAGAACACTCTAGTCTAATGCACTTATGTATGGGCAACAGCTTCTTCCAGCCACCCTGGAGGGCAGAGACCTGGTCCCTCTGTGGGAGAACAAGGCTGCTTGCTGTGCCCCTTATATGGCAGGTAGGTGTTTGCAGAGCACCCCACATCCTCCTGCCATGTGCCTTCAATCACACTGTGTTTAGATGCAGTTGCCTCACAGAGTTTTTATAGGCTCCATATTGCTGGTTTCTCATGAGATGCACTTTCTGTTTCAATTAACAATAAAACCACAAAGCTGCGAGGAAGCTCCACATCAAGTCCACTTTCTGGTTTCTCTGACCCTGTGGTGACAGGAGGAAGTTGGTGCTTGAGGCAGGAGGAGGGTGATAGTGCTGGCTAGAACCAGGCAAATTGTGAAAAAGATTGGTCGAAGCTTTTCCCTCCAGCTAACTCTAGCAACACATCCATCCCAGCCCTGACCTGCAGCCCTCCTGCTAGTCCTGGTCTTCCCACAGAGCTCTGCCTATGCCCCTCAAGCCTAAGCAACAACGCTCAAACCTTTCCTAAGCAGACCCAGGTGTTGGCTGGTGACAGACATGGTGGGCAGAGGCGCTTGTGAGTCTGAATCACACGCACTGTAGAAGGCTGTCCTGGAGGAGCTTGTGTGTGTATGTGCTGTACATGCACGCACATACACACACTCACGCACTCTCACCCTCTCTCTGCTGTGGTGGATTTTCTTTCTGGGAGGAAACACTGGTTCCTTTTGCAATGTTGCTGTTGGTGCTTTTTGTCTCAACAGGTTCTTTCCTGTACTCCGCGTGGAGCAATCTGTGTCTTAATATTTGAGCAGTCCAGCTGCACCCTTCCCATGCATAGCGATGGGCCTAGGACACACAAGCCTCTGTGTATTGTTTAACACTGAGGTTCAGGGTGGACATTGAGCAAGTATTTGGGTTTCCTTTGAGCATCCAGTCAAGCCCCTACTCAATGCCACATCAGCCGGATGTGGGTGTGTTTGTGCATCAGCCTGTCCGACTCCAGTGTGGGACATCATGGCTGAAACATGCAGGGTGGCTGGCAGTGTTGCTGGCTACACCTGCCCCAGATATCCATTTGAAGGCACTCTCCTCAGACTGGCCTGTAGGTGGCAGCACTAGCCTTTGTCCCAGGAATTACCCTGGGAGAGGTTGGGCTCCAGTTCTGCTGTGGGGTGGGGATAAGTGGGAGGGCACTCAGGGCCACTGAGCCCAGTTCAGCAGCACTGGAGCTGAGCTTAGCACAGGGACCATGGAGAAGGAGAAAACCCTGTAAGGCAGCTGCCAGCCCAGGTTAGAACAGTTCCGGAGGGGCTGCCCTAACTTGTACCTAGCTGTCAATGGTTTGTGGGCTTTTCTGCCAGCTGTGAATACCAGAGTGTGGGAATTCAGCAGCCACAACCCCTGCTGCTCTGCGACATGGACTACTGGGGGTGCTTGGGGCTGAGTTAGCACCGGCGCTACTGACTCTGAGTGCTCTGTACAGCAGGGGTTGCTCAGAGGGCACTTATGGCAGCTTTACGGCTCCTATCTACTGACACAGCCAGTACAAAAAATGGTGGGGAAATGCTGGCTTGGCCCTTTGTGCCCTGCCCAGCTCCTGCACTTTCCTGGTCCTTGTGGAACCTAGTGACACTGACATGGCCTGCCTGTCAGCTCCACATCTGTCCAACCTTCACTGGCTCAGGGACAGAAGCTGATGGCATTGTGAGGTGCCCCAGTACCCTGGAAGGCTGCAGCCTGTAGGGGGCACCAACATGTGTCATCTGCTGCTCCAAGTCAGCAGTGTTACCCACACCTTGCATCTGCCCGTTTCTCACCTGCCTCTCAGTTCTGCTGCAGATGGGCAACTCTAGCTAATGCTAGAGACAAACAACACTCCAGGCTGTCCTTACTGGCAGTATGGCTCCAAGGAATCTGGCCAAATGGTGTAGGGTAGGACTCAGCCCAGGACTGGCAGTGGTACTGAGTAACGGGTGTGACACAGGCAAGGAGTATGGTACAGCATTGGGTAGGAATGTGGCACGAGGCAGAGGCTGAAAAGCAACTGGCACCTTAGTCCCACAAATGGGAATCTTATAATTCAGTTCAGTTTTCTAAAATGATGCACTATTTGTTTTTTGATGACCAGGTTTCTGGTGATGGGATGGCCAGGCCAGATACTACAGGCAAGACAGCAGGGAAGGGGCAGGGGACAGGAGGCTTCAGAGAGGGCATGGAGGATTGGGGCCCAAATACCAGACAAGGGAATGCTAGGGCTCAGCACAAATGCAGGCTGTACCTTTGGACAGCAGGTGTCAAGAAAGCGGGTCGCTGCAGAGCATCATTAGTAAAACCAATCTTCAAAGGACATCACGACAAAGAGCAGCAAAGCAAGGGCTTCGGAGTCTTCTCCTGAACCAGGAGCCTTTGGCTCTGTCTCACCGCAGCAGGAATCCAGCGGGTCCCCTTCTGGGGCTGGGAGAAGGCAGTGCTGGCAAAGGGAGACAGGGAAGCTGAGAGGAGGGGTGGTGGTGATGGTTCACCTACCTTTGATGGGCGATCAGAATGCCAGTGACTTCCACGCCACCCCCACCCCCTGGCAAGTTTCTCACTGCCCTCCATTGCAGTGCAATTTCTTTTCAGGCAGGCAGCTGAGTCAGGGCACCCATTCCCCCTGCAGCTTCCCTGCCCCTATATGCCCCCTCTAGTCTAGTCAGTGGGAGTGTCAGCATGGTGAATCTACAAAGGACCAGAAAGTTTGTTGGGCAATCCAAGAGGCAGCGATGAGAGTGTCTGAAATGGGGCAGAGGAAGGGTAAAGGGAATGAATACGTGGGGAGCGATGAGGCTGCAGATCAGGGATTCTGGCTGGATCTGTGCCCCTCGGATGGGCAGACTTGAAGACGGGGTGTGCTCAGAAGTGCACATTGAGCTGGTGAGCTGAATCGAAGGAGGGAGTTGGCACTGACAGCCTCTGGCTTCTGTCCCCGCCTCTCCCCACACCAGGCCCTCCCTCTCCTGGCACCTTGCTCAGAGAGCGAGCCTGAAACTCTGCAAGTGCCCAGGGAAAGCAAGAGCTGTATGGTGACAAGGAGAAACTGCAGCACTGGCTGGCCAAGGATGGGATCAAGCTGGAGCCCAGCCCACACAGGGACACACATCACCTGAGGAACTGACCCTGAAACCAGAGAGAGCAGGTGAGGCTGGGCATGTGGGGAGACTGTGGAGTTCCTGCAGGGAGCTGTGGCAACATGGCCAGGCTGACCCAAAGGGCCACAGAGAGGTACTGCAAGAACCTACACTAGGGTGACCAGATGTCCCGATTTTATATGGACAGTCCCGATTTTTTGGTCTTTTTCTTATATAGGCTCCTATTACCTCCCACCCCCATCCTGATTTTTGACACTTATTGACTGGTCACCTTAACCTGCAAGAAGGAGGGGGAGAGAGAAAACCCAGATCCTCTAACTGTATTGGAGCCCTATGCCAACCTGTGCTGTTTGGGGCATGGGATGAATTGTCTCCCTGCCACAAAACTAACCCCCTATGAATGCCAGAGGCTCAAAAGGCAAATAAACCCAAGTGGGGGAGGGTCCTGTCCTGGAGAGTGGGGTTCACTCCAGAACCAGCAACCAGCAAAATAAAATCACCTGTGGAAAACAAAGGGGCAGGGGCCAGGACTGGGGAGACAACTACTTTGAGAGGGAACAAATTTCACTCCAAGGCCCACACAACAAGTGCTCAGACACAGACTGTAAGCTCTTGGAGGTTATCTGTGTACACAGCACCTAACACAGCGAGACCCTGATCCTTGATGGGGGCCTCTGGCACCACCACAGTCCAAACACTGGTAATTGAATCCTCCCCAGCATGGGGTCTTGAGCTATCTCCTCCCAGCCCTATTGTACCCACGTCCAGGCACGCAGGGTTTAGCCTAACCTCAGCAGGCAAGCCACACTGATACTATTCCTGCCCCTGAAGGGGAGCTGGCCCCAAGCTTCTCCAGGGATGGGGTCTGGGTTTTGTGGGTATTAAATAGAAACGGTTGACTGACTCACCGAAAGCAACGTGTGGTGTCACCAGGCAGGGCCCTGGCTCATGTCCCAACGTGGCTCCCTCCTCACTCCCTCCATCACCACCTCTTCCTCCTCACCACAACATGGCTGCCTTCTTTGCCTCTTCTAACATGGCCTCCCGCTCCTCAACTCAACATGGCCACCTCCTCACCTTCTTCCTCACCCCACATGGCCAACATGGGGTAAGGTTGACTTGCTCCTTGCACTGATCTCCACTAGCTTTGAAAGACTACATAGGTTACCTCCTGCCTCCCCAAAGGAGTGTGAAAGGCGCAATCCCCATGCATCCCATTGCACGAGGGTCTGTGGGTGGGAACACTGGCTCTTGGCATCTTTCTGCTGACAGAGAAAAGGGAAGCGCTCTCACCTCCCATCTGGCCTGGCTGAGAAACTGGGTCACTGTGGGGAGGAGCAGGCTGCTTGTGGTGTGTGTGGCAGTGTTGAGATGTTGGGCTGTGTCTTTAGCTTCAGGGAAAGGTCCTTGGGGACCTGGCCCCACTGTGCCTGTTCTTGCTGCTGCTGTGAAGGGAAGACTCAAAGAGAGAAATTGGATCATGCTCCCCTTGTGACAGAACTGTGGCATAATGATTATAGACAAGGGGCCTTACACAGGAACTTTTATATTACTTCCTCTCATGTTTTGCAATTTCCTAGAGGAGTGTGGAAGAGGATGAAGGTGCGCCCCTCCCTACCCAGGTCACAGGATGACCCCTGACTGGGTTTGTGCCTCAGCTACTAAATCACTGAGATGCTTGTCTGTCTATCAGCAGCCCCCAAATGCCCATCCCTGTATGCAGTGCAATCTGCACTCCAACCCCGAGTGATGGCTTAGGACACTCACCCTTGCAATTTCCTGCCAAGAAAGGGTGCGTCACACAGATAGAACAGAGTATTATATCATTGGCTCCTGAAAGGAAGGAGACAGGAGCTTTGAGCTGCTAAAGAAAAATCTGGGCTCTTTACTGACAGTCTTATTCATTTTATTGACACTTTTAAACTGCCTGTGTAAATATACAAACTAGGAGGCACCTGGAATAAAGTCACATGGTTAAGTATCCTTTTCCAGCAGTGAGAGTAGGTGGAGGGAGTTTCATAGACTCCAAGGCCAAAAGAGTTCACTGTGATCATCTAGTCTGACCTCCTGTATTGCGCAAGTCACAGAACAACCCCAAAATAATTCCCAGAGCAGATCTTTGAGAAAAACATTCAGTCTTGATTTAAAACTTGGCAGCAGGAAGCATTGGGTGTGGGCAGCGGGAGATCCCCTAGTGCCCCCACCAGCTGTGGCGCTCACTGTTTCTTGGTCACTGTAGATTTGCATGCATGGCCGTTGCAGAGGCTGGTGCTTCATTAACAGCATCTCAGTGCTGCGCACATTGCATGTGGGCTAGAACTATAGGGGGGAACAAAGGGGCTGCTTATGAGAGGGAGTCCATGCTGCATTGTCTGACACTGATCATACATCTTTTTGGGTGGTCATCACTGTTCTACACCTTACATCCCCTCCCCCTCTATAGGCTCTGCCCTTCTCCTAGACAGATGAGGCCCATCTCCTTCCAGAACCTGGCCATGCTGCACCTTCCATTGGCTATCATCCTGCTGACTATGCAGCCACAGCTACATTATTTTTAGGTCTTGATCTTGATCAAAGCTAGCGTGGGTATGTCTCCCTGAGCTGGAAATTACATCTCCAGCTCCAGTGTAGGCATTCCTCATGTGTCAGGGCCAAGAGCATTGACACATTCAGATGCAGTAAGCCACAGTTAAGAAGTTTCTGGGGATCACATTCTGTTCAGTGTATGGGACCTGAACCCTTCCCCCCCCTCACTGCCCTGGTACTTGATTTTTTTTTTTGGGGTGAGGTTACAAGTTTGATTGATAAAGGTAATAGTGGTGAGGTAATCGACACACTTCAGTAAGGCATTTGAGATGGTATCACACAAAATCAACAAGGCACACATTAAACACATTAAAAACTGGTTAACTGACCGGTCTTAAAATGTAATTGTAAATGGGGAATCATGAGTGCATGGGTGTGTTTCTAGTGGGTCCTGCAAGGATCAGTTCTTGGCCCTATGCTATTTACTATTTTTGTCCATGAACTGACTGAAAACATAATGAACAGGTCAGGTCATTCAGATCACTTGATAAGCAGGGTGCAAGCAAACAATATGGTTTTATACATGTAAAGTCCTACATCTAGGAAAAAGCATGCAGGCCATACTTACAGGATGGAAGATGCTATCTTGGGCAGGTTTCAGAGTAGCAGCTGTGTTAGTCTGTATTCGCAAAAAGAAAAGGAGTACGTGTGGCACCTTAGAGACTAACAAATTTATTAGAGCATAAGCTTTCGTGCTGTAACTCACGAAAGCTTATGCTCTAATAAATTTGTTAGTCTCTAAGGCGCCACAAGTACTCCTTTTCTTTTTATCTTGGGCAGTGACTCTGAAAAGGACTTGGGCTCCTGGTGGATAATCAACTGAACATAAGCTCCAAGTGCAATACCATGGTCAATAGAGCTAATGTGATCACTGAATGCATAAAGAGAAACCTCAGGTAGAAGTAGGGGTGTTGTTATCACCTCTGTGTGTGGCACCACTGCTGGAATACTGAGTTCAGTTCTGGTGTGCTCAGTTCAAGAAGGATGTTAATAAATTGGAGAAGGTTCAGCCATGGGAATGATTATAACAGACTCCCAGTGCTCAAGCTGTTTAGCTCAACAAATGGAAGGTTCAGGGGTGACTTGAGCAGTCTATAAGTACCTACTTGGGCAAAGATAATATCTTTTATTAGACCAACTTCTGTTGGTGAGAGAGACAAGTTTTTGAGCTGACACAGAGGTCTTCTTCAGGAGCCCTCAAGAAGAGTTCTATGTAAGCTCAATAACTTGTCTCTCTCACCAACAGAAGTTAGTCCAGTAAAAGGCATTACCTCACGGACCTTGTTTCTCTAATATCCTGGGACTGACTTGACTTCAATATCACTGCATACATGGGGACAGGAGTTTGATAACAGAGGGTTCTTCAAACTAGCAGACAAAGGTGCAACAAGATCCAAGGGCTGGAAGTTGAAGCGAGAGAAATTCAGACTAGAAATAGGATGCAGTTTGTTAAGAGTGAAGGTAATTGAGCATTGGAACTATTAACCCAGGGTTGTGCATCTTCCATCAGTGGACATTTATAAATCAAGATAGGATGTTTTTCTGAAAGATTTGTTCCAGTTCAAACAGGAATTAATTCAGGGCAGTTCTATGGCCTGTGTTATGCAGGAAGGCAGACTAGATGATCATAATGGTCCATTCTGGCTTTATAACCTATGAATCCTCTGTGCCCTGTCAAGGACACCTGAAATTGGGAGCACTTTAGACTGACCAGTTGGGACTGGGAGGGATCCTGGACAATGGCTACTGAGGGTCCTCTTGGCTGGGTGCAGAATCCTGTTCTTGTTCTGAGCTGCTCCAAGCTGCCTCTGGCCTCAGAATGTCTTCCTGCATCCCATCTGAAGGGTGCATCTTCTCATTTCCCCAGCAGTTTCACAGCCAGTGTCAACAGTGAGAGAAAATATAGAGCTCTGGCCTCAGGAAAGCAAACAACTTGATAGGAGTGATTGCTGGGAGGGGCAGGGCTGAGGGAAGGACATCAGCAGGGAAGTGAGGATGGGGAGGCAGGGGATTACCCCTTGATAATGATCTGGGCAGGGCACAGAGAGAAGCTGGGATCCCTCTCTGTGAGCTGGCAGCAGGCATGTGTCCTATTGGGTGTCACTGTCTCACACCCTTCTGCCCCATGAGGAGAAGATAAGCTTTTGGGAGCCTTGTTCTGCCACTATTGGTAACACTTTTTGAAGGAGGAACTTGCTCCAGAGCAGAGGGATTCCAAATATGTCTTCCCTACCTTTCTTTTAGCTCTAGCCCTGCTCCATCCTCTTCAGCAGATGGCATCTATCTCCGGTATTCATAAGGCCCATCAACACAGCATTCAAATGTCAAACAACTAAGATTTGCATGATGCAGCTCTTTGCCTCTCCCCATTCCTGGAAATGTTCTTCTCTTAGAGAGATGCCATTCCTAGGGGAGACCTCGGTGAAGAGATGGTTTTTGCCCAGAGATCTGAAGAAGGCTCAGTCTGAGCCACTCATGGAAGATGTGTTCCATAGCTGAGGTCCCATCACCAAGTATAGTCTGCCCTGAACTTAGGTTTGCTGAGCTCTATCAGCCCAAGGGAGCTTTGTGTTATTCTGCTCTATATGGGAGATTCCCCAAATAACCCAGGGCAATTTCATGCCTGGTATTTCTCAGTGACTCATTCCTTCAGTCCTGAAACTGGGCTCATTGTGCAGAGTTGGGGAATTTCCTGTGCAGTTTTGTAAAGAGGACACATCCACTTGCTCACTCTGTGGAATCCTAAACACCTTAAAGCGCTGTCACCAGTGAGATAATGTTGCTGTCCCCATGGTGAATTGCAGAGTTTACAGGGTTTCCATTGGTTAATCATTCAATCTTCTGAGATAGGGAACATTCCACAGCTCCTTATCTCCCAGCTGTCATGACACTTTATTGCCAGGTTATGTCCACTAAGGAGAGACCCTGGCACAGAAAGATGTGTCAGTTCAGAATCTGACAGTGGCTTCTCCCATCTCAGGCTCTCTGCAGCCTCCAGGGCTAAAGAAAGAGTGAGTAGTTCCTATTTATCTACTATTTATCACTATTTTTATAGTGGCATCCACATAAAATCAACAATAACATTCTTCCTTAGAGGTTTTTAAGGTCAGGCTTGACAAAGCCCTGGCTGGGATGATTTAGTTGGGGAATGGTCCTGCTTTGAGCAGGGGGTTGGACTAGATGACCTCCTAAGGTCCCTTCTAACCCTGATATTCTATGATTCTATGAACAACAATAGCAAAGTCCTTAGTGGACTTCAAAACGTCTCTCACACTCCTCCCTTTTCAGAATCAAAACTCTTTAGGATAGAGTGTGGGGTTGTTTTTTGGGGGGTGATAGTAGTGGGTAAGGGTTTGAGAATAGAAGGGGGTGTTCATATTGTGAGCACCACGTAGAGTGGAAAGGCTTTCTCAAAGAGGAAGACCTTGCTGGTTCCTCAAGATATCAGGCTCCGGATTTGCTTGATCACTTCTGGAAGACTGTTCCATGCATTGTCCCAGCCCTCATGAGCTTTGCCCAGGGCTTTGAGATTTTTATTGCCCCAGAGGAGAACAGCTTTCATGATGATTCACTGTTCAAAATTCGGTCCCTGATGTAGCCAATCCATTAATTTCTTTGAAAATTAGGACCAAGGACTTAAACTGGTCTTGGAGCAGGTGGAGGGACTTGAGCACAGGCCTGATGTGCTCATGGCAGCCTATGCCATGGAGAAAGTGGGCATCCACATTCTGTATCAGTTGGAGCCTGTGCATCATCTTGACATTCAGTTTCAGATACAATGATCCACTGTAACCCAGTCTGGAGGTGACAAATGCATCGATTAATATGGGACAGGTCCTGGTCCGGGGGGAATGGCTTAAGTTTCCTAATAATCTGAAGGTGAAATAAGGCATTTTTGGAAACTGATACTGCCTGTTTATCCAGGCTTAGCAAGGAATCAAACAAGACCCAGAGGTTTTGTACCACTCTGACCAACAGGGGCTGCATGCCTTCAATGAAAGGTGGAGACAACATCTTGGCCAGCTCTTCAAAGTGTTTCCTGTTTCCAACTAGCATCCTTTTGGTTTTGCTCAGGTTTAGCTTGAATCAGCTGCTCATCATCCAAGAGCTTATTTCTTGTAGACATTCTGACATTTTAGTAATGGCAGTGGCTGCATCAATTCAGGATGAGATAAACAGTTGTGTCCTTGGCATACTGTTGGCAGCTGATCCCATGAGGTCTGTCTCTCTCTCCCAGTGGTCTCAATTAGTGAAGAGAAGCAGAGATAGTGTGGATCCAACAGGTCCCACCAGGTGAGGCCTTTGGAGAGGAAGAGCCACTACCTATCACCACTCTGGGTCTGCCGGAGAGGAATGATTGGAGTTACCGTAATGCTGAACTGACTACTCCAGCTATGTCACATAGGTGTGTTAGTAGCGCCTTATGGTCCACAGTATCCAAGGCTTCAGAGAGGTCCAGCAGAGTGAGCATGGAGATCTGACCTGTGTCCATGGCTATGAGAAGATTGTCTTTTAGTGTTACTAGAGTGGTCTTTGTGCTGTGCCTTGAGCTGAACCCTGATTCTGAGATATCCTATGTGTTGGCTGATGTCATATGTTGGAACTATTTTCTCAATTATTTTGCCCAGGTATGGGAGGTTGAAGACAGGATGGTAACTGGAGAGATCTTCAGGGTCAAGTGCTGGCTATAGTTGATGACTGGGTGAACTACTGCATTTTCCAAGGAGTTTGGTAGGTGTGCATCTCTGAAGGGGCACTGACTATTTCCATTAGGAGTAGGTAGACTTGTTATTCTTTGGCTTGTACCAGCCAAAAGCGGCATGGATCTGTTTCACAGGTTGTGGCTCTAATATGTTTCAGGGTTTTTTGAGCTTTGTCTTGTGTGATTGAGCCAGACTTAGTCATGGGCCATGGGGCAGGTAATACAAATCATATCGGGGAGGAATTTTCTGTCCCAGTTAGCTCCATAGGTATTTGGCTGATCTTATCAGTGAAGTGTGCTGACAGCTCTTCACTATGGTCGATGCTTGGCTCTGAAGTCTGGGCTACGCAGTTGGGGTTGATTAGCTGGTTCACTAATGATGTGAAAATAAAGCTCTGATGGCCCTGATTCTGCTGCATTTATTGTTGATGAGTAGAAGGCTCATTTTAACTCTGTTACTGCAGTGGCCTAGTCCTGGAAGTGTTGTTTGTGCTGCTGGCTGAGGGATTCAGAATGTTTTTTTTTCAGAGTAGCAGTTGTGTGATTCAGAATGTTTTTTGCATCTCTGGGGTTTGAACTTTCTGCCTTTGTGCCTCAACTGCTGTCGTTCATTTCTCAACCCTGGTGTCTTCTTAGTCAGTGTGGGGTGGGGGGATTGGATGGGTTGGGTGCCGATGGTAGTGGACAACAGGTGATTGTACTGTACTAACTTGTTGGTGCTTTGGCCTTGTGTTTGTGTGGCTTTTCTCCTAGGGCGAGTTGAAAACCTAGGGCGTTCAGGAGTCTTCAGCAGTGGACCAACTTTGGTTGTTCATTATCATTGTGGAATGGCTCTGGTCTCTGCCTAGATGAGGTGCTGATCAGATGAGGAAGTGTATGATGGAGACATCTCCAATATCCAGTCCTAGACTGAAGATAGGCTTCAACGTATGTCTGGCTGCATGTGTGAGTCCAGAGACTGCCTGGGAGAATCCCATGGTTTCCACATGGTTACTACTAGAAAGAAAACTCCAACCACTCCTTAGCAGCTGAGTGGACACAGGCTTGTTCCTACTGTTCCATTCACCCCATTTTATTCTTCCTTTCTTTCTGTACAGGACTGTTCAATAGAGCAGCTTCCATCTGGGCAGCAAGTGAGATCTACATTGTCCTTCAGTTAGGAGAGAAAGTGTTTAATGCTTCCCAGGGACACACTGGCCAAACCAAATGCCTGGTTGAAGTGGGCACCACTTCAAAGTAAATCAAACTTCACCTGACCCAGAGGGATCTTCTAGCCAGTAAACACTCACAGGAAGCCTCTACCTTGTGCATATTCAGAAAGGAATTGATGGACAGAGCCCTGGAGTGGGACATGGAAGCTGCTTCTATGGCCAGATTCTCAACTGGTGTAAACTGGCATATTTCTATTGACTTCAATAGAGCACTACTGATTTATGAACCTGCAGATATCTGATCGATCACTGGGTATTTATATCATGCTTATCACAGTGATTGCCGATTAACATCAATATTCTACGGCACTCTAGGAGAGGAGAGAAAAAAGAAACCTGGATCCAATAGAAACTGCAGAGGAATTTTAGGGAGGCATAAGGTTACATAAACTAGTCAGCTTAGGGGGCTGAGAACTTGACATTCTTGTGAAAAGTATCACAGGTGGTCAGGAGGTTCAGCATTTCATCTCCTCTGGAATATCATGCCTCCTACAGCACAGTCACAGTGGGGCGTTGATTTAGCACTGACTCAGAGGGACAAAGGCCATCTCCTAAATCCCCAGCAATATTTCCTGTAGTGTCTGGATTTCCAGTGGTGGTTTCTCAGGGAAGTCATTATAACCAAAGGCAATGCTACAATCCTGCAGCATTCCTCACAGGAAAGCCAAGTCACAACTTGCAGAAGTGTCCTGTAGCTGGTAACAGCAGCTTTGGTGAAGGTTGCTAGACTTTCCTACTTTCCCATTTTTCTCATCTGTTTACAGTGGAACTGGCTGAGCTCCATTTGTTAATATTTGATAGGGCCTGCCTGCCCGCTGAACTCAAGGCATTTGCTCTCCAAGGATACTGAATAATATAATTTAGCTCTGTAATAAACCTGTGCAGCAATCTGCACCTTTGGTAGCTGGAGGGAAATTGCAGAGAGTGTTTAGTTTGGGCTTCAAGATCCAGTTCCATCTGGAACACAAGTAAATACTGCAATCAAGGGATATGATTGACACTAGCATTGGATGTCCTGCAGGTGGAAATCCTACACAGCAGCCTTGTATGCTCCCTTTGCAACTCAGTCTCACCTGCATCCCAGTCCACCTGCAGGATTATTATTACCGTAGGTCCAGGAACCACAGTCAAGGATCAGGGCCCTGTTGTACTAGGCACTTTACAGCCAAGTAATGAAGGAGATAGTCCTTGCCACAGAGACCTCACAATCTACATGTCAGATAGGATACAACAGGTAGATGAAAGAGACAAACAGGATGGGAGGTTGATATATAACACAAACAGAGGTCTGGCTACTGCCCTGCACCTTTGTAAACCAGCATCCCCACTACCATGCACTATCACCTTGTCTTCTTCTGAACATGTGTACAGTTGTGAGCCACGTGCAGCATCATGCAGCATCTCTGGGCATCATGCCCTTGATGAGAAGAATGTAGCAATTTCATTGGGTCATGGATTTTAAGCCCAGAAAGTACTATTAAACCATCTAGTCTGATCCCCCAGTATAACACAGGCCAGAGAACTGCACCCAATAAACTCTGTATCAAGCACATAACTATAGCATGATCCAGTCTTGATTTAAAGACTTCAAGTGATGGAGAATCGACCACAACCCTAAGGATGGTGTTCCAGTGGTTAATTAACCTCACTGTAAAAAATATGCACCTTATTTCTAATTTGACTGTGTCTACCTTCACCTTCCAACCTTTGGATTGCATTATGCCTTTTTCTCCTAGATTAAAGAGCTGCTATCGGAAATCTTTCCCCCATGTAGATACTAATAGACCAGGGTGGGCAAACTACAGCCTGCAGGCCGCTTCCGGCCCATCAGGCCTTTTAATCTGGTCCTCGAGGTCCCACTGGGGAGCAGGACCATAGGCTTGCCCCACTTTGGTGCTTCAGCTGGGGAGCAGGGTCAGGGGCTTTCTGTGAGGCTTTTGGAAGCAGTGGCATGTCTCCCCTCCGGTTCCAGCTCCTAGGCGTAGGGGCAGCCGGGAGTGGGAACCCCAGCCAATGGGAGCTGCAATGGTGGCACCTGCAAACAGGGCAGCGCGCAGAGCATAGGAGCTGGAGGGGAGGACATGCCGCTACTTCTGGGAGCTGCTTGAGGCAGGCGCCGCCTCAAGCCTGCACCCCTGACCTCCTCCCATGTTCCAAGCCCCTGCCCCAGCCCTGATCCCCCTCTCGCCCTCCGAACTCATTCCAGAGCACCCTCCTGCACCCCAAACCCCTCATCCCCAGCCCCACCCCAGAGCCTGCACTGTCAACCAGAGCCCTCCCCCCTGCATCAGCACGGAGCCCCTTCCTACACCCTGAACTCCTCATTTCTGGCCCTACCCCAGAGCCTGCACCTCCCGCTGGAGCCCTCACCCCTCCCACACTCTAACCCCCAATTTCATGAGCATTCATGGCCCGCCATACAATTTCCATACCCAGATGTGACCCTCAGGCCAAAAAGTTTGCTCACCCCTGTAATAAGCTGTGATCAAGTCACCTCTCAACCTTCTTTTGGTTAGATTGAGCTTCTTAATGCTTTCACTGTAAGGCATGTTTTCCAGACCTCCAGTCATTACAGTTTTTCAACATTCCTTTTTAAAAGTGGACAGCAGAACTGAACACACTATTGCAGTAGTGGTCTCACTACTGCCCTATATTGAGGTAATACTAGCTTCCTACTCCTACTTGTATGCTCTTGTGTATATGTCTAAGGTCATATTTGCCCCCTTTGTTACAGCATTGCACTGGGAGCTCATGTTAAATTGGGTACCTACCATGACCCTTCAGTCCTTGTCAGTGTCACTGCATTCTAGAATACTGTGTCCCATCATTTAATGACAGGTTTCAGAGTAGCAGCCGTGTTGGTCTGTATTCGCAAAAAGAAAAGGAGTACTTGTGGCACCTTAGAGACTAACAAATTTATTTGAGCATAAGCTTTCTTGAGCTACAGCTCACTTCATCGGATGCATTCGATGAAGCGAGCTGTAGCTCACGAAAGCTTATGCTCAAATAAATTTGTTAGTCTCTAAAGTGCCACAAGTCCATCATTTACTGTGACCTACATTCTTTGATGCTAGTATGACTTGCAATTGGCTATATTAAAATGCATATTATGCAAATGATCACACCTTACCAAGCGATCCAGGTTAGCCTGTACAACTGGTCTGTCCCCATTGTTATTTTTACCAATTTTTGTGTCGTCTGAAATTTTACCAGTAGTGGCTTATAGCTTTTCTTCTGGATTATTGATTAAGCTATTTAATAGCATTAGGGCCAAGAACAGAGCTCTGCGGGCCCCTGCTAGGAAAATCCACGTTGGATGACTATTCCCTGTTTACAGCTACTTTGTGAGATTATCATGTAACCATTTTTTAATTCATTTAATCCTCTGATGCTGGAAATGGTGGTGGGAATGACCAGCCAACCAGACATTGATGCAACAGACAGATCCAAGTTAGTGCCCTTTACAGCCAAAATATATACCTTCTCCATCCCCACGTTCTGGCAGGAAGCTTGGCCCTCACAACAGGGCTTCAGAGCCGATTTCTTCAGGTTGCTGCTCGCAGGACAATCCACTGTGAGGGGGATTACCAGCAGGTGTCTGTAGATTCAGGGTTGGTGATGGGATGTGGTGCAGACTGAGTGGCAATCCTGAGAGCATTGGGGCCTGCTGGGCACTGCTTATCATGAACTCCTGCTCTGGGATTGAGAAGCCAAATACCGTAGATACCCTTTATTCTTGGAGGGGGCCGTGTCACTCAGCACACCATTCACCAGTTTATGCCTTTTGTCCTTGCCCTTGATGTGACTTTGGCCTTTTGTTAATAGAGCTACACAAGTGTTGGCTTCATAGTGGAATGGGCACTGGGGCATGGTGATAAAGCAAGTGTGCCCAGGTCATCTACTGCCTGCCTGGATCAGCTGCTTTGCTTCACTCAGCTGCACTTTTGTCTTCTGCACTGGGAGCTTTTAGTGAGTTTTGTCAATTTCCTCCTCCTGATTTCTGCCTGTGGTCCCTCATTGCAGCTGGTGCCCTGGGTGATGGGCTGCCGCCTTTCTGAAAATGCCACGCAGGGAAATGAGCTAATTTCAAAATCTTTAGGGAAATTCTGGGGGCTGCTGAGGTGCTCAGAACCTTCTGAGGCTCGACTCCTGCATGGGATGAAGCTACTGGATGCAAGTTACTCATCTCCTGCAGGGGAGAATCAGGACTCTGGGCTGTAGATATTCTGAGATGCAAGTGGAGCCATTTTATGGCTCTTTCCCTGCCCTGGGGATTCATTTGCCAGACACTCACAACTCCTGGGCCCCTGCTGTTGATGTGCAACCTGGGACATATCCCACCTGGATTCTGAGCTCACAGCTGTGCTGGGATGGGACTCCACTTTGTAATGACTCTTCTCTGTGTGGCTCAGAGATCAGTGTTCTGAAACTGGGACTGCCTCCAATTCAGGGGGACCTGAGGCCCCTCTCAATGCTGATGGACAGTGTTCTTCCAAGAGGCCCCTTTAGCAGCTCTTCAGGGATTTCTCCAGAGCAGAATGTGCCTCCAGGCAAGACTCTTTCCTCTCCAGTGACCTTGCACTCTTTCCTTTGTAAATCACCCCTCTGGGATTTGCAGCATCGTTGAGGACATGCTAATTAGTCTGAATCTGTTTTTGAGAGGCTGTGCTGGCATCGAGTGTGGGGCTGCTAAGGCTCACAAAGATCTCATTGTTAGGAAAACAGTGGGATTATCTGAGTAGCTGCTAGAGTTTGGGGGGGTGGGAGAAACAGGCTTTTCTTCTGATGTATACTTGTAGGATCTCATACGGGCTTCGTGGCACTCAGGGGGCTTAGAAAGAGGTAAAGGCCCAAAGGTGGGAGGCATTGGAAAAACCCCACAAACGATCATCAAAGCAGGAGGAATGCCTGGGAGAGGAAGATCTGGCTCCCTAGATTCTTCATATCTGATACCGCCTGAGATCAGTGATTAATGGATGTTTTTATTATTGTTGCTTTTTCAGAGATTGGCTTCAGGCAATGGCCACTTTGGTGGGGACATTCTCAGTTGCTCTGTTGACTCCAACACCCGCTTTCCAGCTGACAGCAAATACTACCAGCGATGGTGAGGAGAATTGCGTCTTCAATGAGGAGTTTAAATTCATCCTGCTGCCCATGTCCTATGGGTTTGTCTCTGTGGTGGGGCTGCTGCTCAATTCCTGGGCCTTGTGGATGTTCATCTGCAAGATGAGGCCCTGGAATGCCACCACCACCTACATGTTCAATCTGGCTGTCTCAGACACCCTATACGTGCTTTCCCTCCCCACCCTGGTCTATTACTATGCTGACCGCAACAACTGGCCCTTTGGAGAGGGACTCTGCAAGATTGTGCGCTTCCTCTTCTATGCCAATCTGTACAGTAGCATACTCTTCCTCACCTGCATCAGCGTGCACCGCTACATGGGGATCTGCCACCCCATTCAGTCGCTCGGGTGGGTGAAGACCAAGCATGCCCGCCTCATCTGTGTGGGTGTGTGGTTCATTGTCACCATCTGCCTCATACCCAACCTGATCTTTGTCACCACCAGCCCCAGGGGCAATGACACCCTTTGCCACGACACCACCAAGCCTGAAGAGTTTGACCACTATGTGCACTACAGCTCCTCAATCATGGCCCTCCTCTTTGGCATCCCCTTTCTGGTGATCGTCGTGTGCTACAGCCTGATGGCAAAGAGGCTTTGGAAACCCAGCCTATCCAGCTCCAACCAGAACATCCACTTCTCCAAGAAACGCTCTATCAAGATTATCATCATTGTAATCACAGTCTTCGCCATCTGCTTCCTACCCTTCCACATCACACGGACATTATACTATACTGCCCGGCTCTTCCAAGCCAACTGCAGGACCCTCAACATCGTCAACTTCACCTACAAGGTCACACGGCCTCTGGCCAGCATCAACAGCTGCATAGACCCCATCCTGTACTTTCTGGCTGGGGATAAATACAGGGGAAGGCTGCGTCGGGCTGCGATCAAAATGCCCAATGCCAAGAACACATCTACTCTAGCCCTTGTCTCACAACTCAAGAAGAATGGCTTCTCCACCTCCCGAGGTGCCAACTACTCCATAAATGATGCTGAGAAAAGGGAGTGAAACTGACAGACAATGGAAGCAGCGAGGGGTATTGAAAGGGCTAGAGCCTGGGGAGCCAGTATGCATCGAGGCCAGCATGTGGGACCAGCATTAGGGAAGCCAATAGAGTTGCTGGATTAGTCTCACTCCAGAATGGAGGTCTCCTCCACCTCCTCCTAATCTCTGTGAATTATTTCCCTACTGTGCTGTGTCTGCTTCTGACACAATTATTCTGGCACCAGGTTTAACCTCTGAATGCTTTTGAACTAGGTTTACACTCCCATGCTCAGAGAATGCTCCACCCCTCTCACACAGACTGAACATCTGTCTCAGAGCCAGGGATATTTCCTGTCTTGTCATAGCTTGGGAGGACTGCCTGGAGTAACGCTAATGGGAGTGCAAAGAGAAGAGACCCCTACATCCCATAAGGAAATGGGGGAGGCCAGAGGGATTGTCTTATGAAGCATACAAGAATTCCCTGCTTCAGATGCAAGTGGGGGCAGAGCAGTGGGAAGGGAGAGGACATGGTGACACTTCGCTGGTCAGAAGCCTAGGAACCTAGAAGCCCCAGTGCCTGAGGCTGAGAGCAAAGAGATGGAGGATTTTACCATAGAAAAGGAGTCAGCAATTGACCACAGGCCACAAAACTGGCCTCCTGACTTTTTTTGGGAGAAGCCCAAGTAGGCTGTTTCAAGTAGCCTGGGGCCCTGGGCTGCTGACAAGGGAAGATCACAGCCTAGCGTCTGTGGTACAATGCTAGGGAGCTGAGGACTGAGAATAGGGCATGCTGGGTCTAATGATATGCTACGTAGAGGGGTCCAGGTAAGAAGAAAGGAGCCTGTCTTCCCAGGCACAGAAAACCCATATAGAGCTTCCTTCAAAGTGACCCAGAGAAAATAGAGACCCCTGCTGAAAAATCAATAGGGACAACACTGATAAAGAAGAATATGTAGCACTTTATAAACAGTAACTAAGTGACCTAATGGGGTCAACGCTGGGTCAAAGCGTGTGGGAGGGGAGCTAGAGGGGAGCTCCCGCAGCATATGCTACTGAGGACAACACAAGGGTCAGACAGAGGAGGGGAGAGGAAATAACTGACCTGGATTCCTGGGCCCAGTGGCCTGGCCTTTTGCTGGCCATAGTTTCAACAGTAGGGGGGAGTCTGTCATGTCAGGAATCTTTCCTGACCATGCTCAGATGATGCTATGTCATGGCCTGAGTCAGTATTTGTACGGAGCAGTGGCTGCCATGCCAGCTGTGAACTCCCTGCTGGCAGAAGGGTATCTCCTGGATTCCTGACCGTCACTGACTTCACCTCATTTGCCTTACTTCCCTTTTGCTGCTCTAAGCTGGGGGAACCTGAGTCTGAATCAAAAGCAAAAGTAGCTGAGCTGCTGTTGATGGTGCAGGCACCATGCCACGAGGCAGCCAGGGCTGGCAAGGGAGCACTTTCAGGGCATTGGCTCTAGCGGTGCAGAAGAGAGACCGGGGCTGGCTCTGGCAGGATGCAGGTGACGGGGTAGCGATGCATACAGAGTTAAAGCCTGAGCAGCGGCCATGGAATTGTGTGTGTATTGTAGATGCTGTTACACGTCTCTGTCCCTTTGTGTACAGGACAGCATGACTCGCCATATAACTAACAGAGAAGGCATCACAGCACCTTTGCTTCCCACTCTCCTAGCTCCAGGTGGCTGGAGGATGGGCAGAGCCCCCAGGGCAATGAAGCCCATGAAAGCAACTAATTGATCCATGAATAAAATGTTTTCCTGAGCAATTTTCCTAAGGCCCAAGACTGTTTCCCTCTCTATTGCCACCAGGAAATCAATAAACAGGAGAGAACTGGCATGCATGAGAATCTTTTAAATGCCACATTGAAGGTCCATTTGGCTCAGCCAGGCTGTGAAGAGTCCATTGCTGAAAGCTGAGAAAGGAAGAAATGCCAGGTGACACATACGCCTGGGCTCAGTGGCTTGGCACATTTCCTTAGGGCCTCAGGAGAGTTCAGAGTCAGTTTCACCCCTCAGGACTCCTGGAAATGGCCAAAGTGAGTTTTCCACTGCAGTCAGAGGGGGAAATAACTGAGGGCACACCTGCTACCTCCTGAGAGGTCTTGTAAAGGGGAAGGGTAGTGGAGGGGAAGGCCCAAGTGGTTTCCCAGGGCCTCCAAAGAAGGTCTTAGATGATTTGTGAGGTTGGTATTGTACCAAATGGAGACTCCAAGCTCAGCATGATTTGCACCTACATTTCTCCTGCTGGGGAAATTTCCCCAGTCCCTTTAGGTTTGCACTTAGTGGGCTCAAGTATTCAAATAAAAAGGTTCGAGCCCTAAGCAGAAAGGCCTGTGGTAGGAAGGGGCATTTTCCCTCCTTTTTGCTAATTTTTCCCACCAGATCATACCTGAAATGGCTTTCACACACTCCAGCACCATTCACCCCCACATGCACTATGTTTCAGTGCCTCTCCCACAACTGAGGATGGGCTTGTTTACACAGGTTCGGCATTTCAGCCTCTGAAAGGTGCCCCTTAGATTCTGGTTTCTCCCCTACTTCGTGATGAGAGTCAAGGGGCAGGAAAGATTCACCACTTAATGTTCCATTTTTCTCTGCCAGATATTAGCTAAACTCCAGCAAGCATTTCTAAAGCCAGTGAAAAGGTTCCCCCCACCCCAATAAGTCCCTATTATGACCTGACCTGGCACCTCTGCTACTAGGGCATGTGTGTTTGCTTTTAATATTAGCATTTCTGCAGGGAAGCCAGGAAATTGGGGGTGTAAAGTACTTAGAGGCACTATAACAGAAAGTGAACAAGCTCTTTAGAATGTTTCCTTTAGTGGTGTTTACTTTTGAAATGTTTGCATAGCGCTGTTGTTTAATTGTGTGGGCATATGGGTGGTATCTGCAAGGGAGCATACAGGTGAGCGTGTGAAGTGCTCCAGCGATGATGCTGGAGGATACTAACGCATTAGGGTGTAATGAATTAGATATTCCACATTCTAGAATTCATGAGCCCAGCCTGCCTTCTGTAGGAAACAGAGCTGGGGCAGGTGGGAAGACATGCACAGGGCAGGACCATCTCTGCCTATGGAAGTCTGAGGGGGGAGCTGCAAAGCAACCTGTTTGTCCTCCCCACAGGATTGTGTTCATATGACTCGGCCTGGCCTCATGGGTGATCTTTGCTTTCTATGCTGCTGTCATCTACACCCAGGAAACAGCTCACCAAGGTGCCCTGGCCTGGGCCCAGCACTGGGCACTACCCAATCACCAGCTTTTCCTATAGGAAGCAAAACCTTTAAGCTAACGGATGGGTCTTGTGCCATCACCTTCTCTGCTTGCAGAGGCTTGGGGGTCAGGTGCAGAAGCTGCCTTCTGCCTTCTGAATACGCTCTGAGGCCAGAAACAAGTTTCCTAGCAGGGTGCTCTGCACCAGGTGCTGAAGTTTCCACCTCAGAGGCGGATGCATTTCAGTGGGGCTGTGGGCATGCAAATTGCTTTGGGAGCTTTAGAAATGGAGGAAATTATTACCATTGTTCAGTCCTGTTTCTTCACAGACTCCATGGAAAGCCGTACCTGCCTGTGCGGTGCCCCTGATCTGCATCCTCCAGGGTTTAGTACCAGCATGTCCCACAAGTGGGGCTAATCCATGCACTACTTTGCCTCTGATACTGCAGTGCGGGTGGCCTCAGACATTCCCCACTCGGGGGCCCTCAGCAGCTGCTCCAGCAGGCATCAGGCTGAGGCTTTGCTCACAAGTGATGGCAGTAGCCGAGCAGCTTTTGTTCTATGGAGTCAAGCTCCTCAGGGAGGTTAATCCCAGCCTTAATGCCGTGCTTTCCCCATGCTGGTACCAGCTGCCTGACGTTACCCACTCAGCTTGGAAAAAAAACACTCTACCCTCTGGGACCTGAGCTAAGCGCCAGGGACTGGGTGCAGAAGCTCCTGCCCGGGGAGCTACCCAGTTACATTCCCCTGGCATCCTTAGAATCTTCTCAGCACAAAGAGCCTAGAGCTAGGCCAGGACCCTCCACTCAGTGCTCCCATAAAGTGTCACAGCCCCCCCATTCTGGGCCTCCAGGCATGGCAGCAGAGCACAGCTGAGAGCCACTGAGGTAGCTCAGAGCAGAATTACAGGGTTCCAGGCAATTGAAAAGAAGCCCAGCAATAGAAGCTGTGACCACAGGAGCAACCCTGCTATCCCATGGGCTTGACAATGGCTAAGGACTTCCTCCCCCTCTTTCCCCTTAAGCTACTCCATGCACAGGGGTTTGTGATAGACCCTTTGTCATTCGTACAGTGGGAGCAGCAGGTTAGCAGCCCCCTCAACCAGCACAGGAAGGGCCTGCAGCGGGAGCCACATTCACTGCTCAAGAGCACGGTCTTCAGCAGGGAATGGCTGTCCTATTGAATCCTTGGAACAACATGTCGAGGCCTCCCTTCTCCAAAGAACAATGAAGCGTGTTTGAAAGCCCTTAGGAGTGTGTGCTCTGCGCTTGTGCATGGAGGGGTATACGTATCTGTGTATGTGAACCTTCACGTGTGCAAGGAGCAGTGTGTGTTTGTGCGTGCGTCTGGGTAGGGAGGCAGATGTCCAGGCACATGCATGGTTATGTTCTTGGCATGTATGTATGTATGTGTATGGACTACCGCATGGCACTTCCTCACCTGCAGAATTGCCTCCTTCTCACACAATGTGGTCCATGTCAGTATGATATTTATACAAATGTATTCAACACAGAATCATCGAGATGAGTGATGGACAAGCGCCATTAGATTGCTCCATCAAGCCCTGGAGCCAAAGCAGGATTGGCCCCTACAGCACAGTCCAGCCCTACTGTTTTGTCGGACCCAGCCTGAAATGCCCCATGTTGTGGGGCTCCCACCCCTTCCCTGAGGAGATAACACTCAAGCTCAGTACATTTCATTGACAGGAAGTTATCCCTGAGAGACAGTCTGCATTTTCTCATCATCAATTGGCTCCAAACCTCCCAGTTACATCTGCCTTTACTTGTAACTAACCTCTTGCCCTCCCTAGGCGGACACACTTGTCAGAGGTTTGCAGACTTGGCCCACCCTGCTTTGTCTCTCTATGCTTTCCCTCCAGCTCCTGGTAGTTTTTCTTGCTCTGTTGTGATCCCCTTCCTAGGATCAATCTTTTTCTGGTCACACAGTGCCCAGAAATCACTGCAATCTCCCAGGTGTAGTCTCCCCAGGGACTCTGCTATTGCTATTCTGGGACCTGGTGTCTCTCCACATACAGTTCAGGTGCACTGGTCTTTCCGGTTGCCAACTCACATAGACGGGGACAAGAAATTGTGGGCTGGGACCCATGATCGAAGAAAGTGGTGGGTGGCACATACGGGGGCCATGGGGAAAACGAAGGGATGGCCACAGCTGAGGCAGGGAACAAGATGTGTTGGGGAGGGGAGATTCAAAGGAAAATCTTGCGCATGCTGACTACGTCCTGGCCAGAGTCTCACCAAGCTTCCCATGAACCCCTTGACTGTCCATCCCTCCTCACTGTGGGAAGGGTAGCCAGGTCCCTGCCCTGATTCTAAGGCTGAGGCAAAGCTGCCCATGCTAACCACCACAGGGAGAACTCTCCAGCCTGGTGCAGGGATGACATGTCCCCCTGGGATAAACTGCCTGACATGCCTGCTTCCAAGCTACATGCTTAGTCAGCAAAATGGATGTGGAAGGACAAACCCTCCCAGGAGGCTCCATTCTACATGGGCACCAGGGATAGACACAAGGCCACAAGGAGTTATAGCTGGCTAGCTTTCCTTAGGCAAGGAATTGAGTCAGCAGCCAGCTCCTCAGAGACCCTCAGTCTCAGGGCCCTGCCCCTCACAACACACCCTGCATGGCACTGCAGGCCCCCTTGGTAACCCTGTTTTTCACATTCGTTACAATCAAGGGCTTTCCCTCCATTTTTCCTCCCCCCTCCCATCTTTTCCCCCATTCTATCCATCTCACCGTCCCTCCTCCTTAGCCGGAGCTGGAGCCCTGGGCAGAGTTTAATCTGCAGGGTTCCATTCCTCTGTTCCATTAGCAGCAGCACAAAGCTACTATTCATCTCCCTCCAGGAGAGTGGGGTCCGGGCAGAGGAGAAATGTCCCCACACTCATGCCCCCATGTCTCTCTGCTCATGTGCACACTCCCCATCCCCTCCAAGCCCCAGCACCCGTCCTTCCTGTGCTCCTCCCTTCCCCTTCCCTGAGGGGGCTTTGGGAGCTGAGGAAGCCAACTCACTGCATTGCCCATGGGAGCGAGCAGAAAGCACACAGGAAACGCTGGGATATGACAAGCAGGGGGCTCCTTCCTTCCTTCATTCATCTTCTGGAGGGAACAAACAGAAGCAGAGGCTGGGGCAGCAGCAAGGGGACAAGTGAGTAAGGCACCTGTGCAGAAAGCAAGCAGTAGTTGGGGTGCAGCAGAACAGTATGTCCCTGAGAGCCCCCATCCTGCCAGGTAAGCTGCCATTCCCACCTCCAAGAGCAGGCAGCCCTTGAGAGTTAGGGCTTGGCTGCCCAGAGTCCCCGGGCTTCTCTCTGGCCTCAGTCACAGGATCCTCAGCTCGTCTGCCTCCGACAGGCCATACTTGGCTTTGTGGTCATTGAAGAGTTTGAGCAGGGAGCGGATGTACATAGCATGGTACAGATCCACCGTCTCGTGGCTTGGCTCCTTGATCCTGGGCACCGTCACAGGTTCTCCTACTGCCAGAGCCAGAAAGAGGGTGGGAGAGTGAAACCTAAGCACCTGGAATAAACCAGCTGGTACAGCTGGGAGGACTCCCTGCCCCTCGTAATGAGCTGGCCTTGGAATGCTAATGCCAAACTTTCTTCCTAGTGAACTGTTACATATGGGCAGTTGTACCACAGAGACACCAATAGTGCCTGGCCACATGCAAAGAGTAGAGAGGGAGGGAAGAGAACACACTGTGCCCTGGGATAGCGCCCACCCACTGCAGGTTCACAAGCCCCTGGGTCCACTCTGCCCATTGCTGGATTTCACCCCTCACATCATGATGAGTTTTGGCTTCCACACCTGCCACAAACTCAATGGCAAGTGGAACCCTCTTTGTCAGCTTAGACTAAGGGTTCTCAGGACAAATTTTTGGTGGCTTCAGAGTGCGGCCTCCAAATCTTGCTCGTGGCGGCTCTCAAATTTTTTCCTCAAATACTTAATTAGCTTTAGGAAAAACAAATAAATATGCAAATATACATGTTCAAATCATTGTAATTTATTTATTGCTAGCTAATAAGTCAGTTGTTAAAAGTGATATTAAAAAACATACAAATATCATTTTTCACAGCATACTTACTCAGCCCCGACAAACCTGGGGACAAATTAAGCCGGGGCTGAGTAAGTAAGTTGGGGGAGCCAGCAGGAGCCAGGGGTGATTGGGGTGGGGATGCCGGGGGAGATAGTCGGGAGCCAGAGCCTGATGCCTCATAGCCAGAGCCAAAGCGCCATGCCCAGAGCCTGGGGTCTTTGGCGGCACAGCCGGAGCCCAGGGCTGGAGCCCAAAGACCAATGGCTAGAGCCTGCCCCCCCACCACCCTAGAGGTGAAGCCCAAAGCCTAAGCCTCACCACTCCTGGAGAGGTGGGAAATTCACCAGCTGCCTGGTCCTCCTGCACTGTGTCCCAGCTGTCTCCAGAGGGAGCAGGGCTCGACCCCTGCTTGCAGCCAACACCAAGGTGATGCATCCAGGAGCAACAGGGATGGGGAGGGGCCACTGCCGCCCCCTCCCTCCCAAATCACAACCCAGGAGGCTGTGACCACTAGAAAAGCCGCTGGTGGCCGCATTTGAGAAATGCTGGCTGAGACAACCAGGACTCAATCCCCAGTGCCGGGGCTTTTGGGCAGCTAAAGCCATAGGAGAAGAGTAAGGAGATACTTACTGACAGTGGTGATAGGCTTTGGGTAGGGCAGGAAGCCTCGGGAATGGATAGAGGTTAAACCCCGTCCGTAGAAGACACAAGGAGCAAAGCCCACCAGCTTCTGGAACCTCTTCTGAATGCCCCTCATCCAGCCGCCCTCTTCAAAAACCACCTGCCGGAAGAGGTCGTTCTCACCAAAGGAGAAGGCAGGAACCAGGTGTGCCCTGGGGGAGAAAGCATTGTAACATGAGTGCCCTTGCAGCCAGCACCCCCCACCCCCCGCAGGGTAGCACTCACTACCAGGGGCGAAGAACAATTTGTCTAGTGGGGGTGCTGAGCGCCACTGAACCAAACTGTAAACCCTGTATATAATGGAACCCACTTCAAGCCAGGGGGTGCGGCCATGACCCCAGGAACCCTAGTTCCAGCATCTATGCTCGCTACTGCACCTCGCACCATGGGGTCCTGCTACAAACTTGCTTATATTGAACTAGCCTCCCTTGGGAGCCACAGTAAGTAGCAGCTGAGACACACTCACTATCCTATCTCCTGAGTCCTACTGAAAGGTAGTCCAGGGATGGGCTGCCTGGGGCAATCCCAAGCAGGGAAGAGGTGCCAGACCCTGTTTCCTGGTCATGTGGCTGGCTTGGCAGGTCCTGGGGGGTGGCTGGCCCCAGGCCAGTTTCCTGGAGGTGCTACCAGAGGAGCTGGAGGTCTCTCCGGACAGCGTCTGGTTGACAATACTCACCCATGCTGCAGCGCCATCCGAACAAAACCTTTGCGGTTTTTGAGGATTAATGTTGTGATTCCTGGCTGGCAAGACAGTGACTCGGCTGCACCTCCAATCACGACGGCCACAGCGTTCCCACTGCCATTCTGAGAGAGCAGGTACCCTATTGCCTGGCGTGTCACAGGGCACAGGCCTAAAGAGCAGAGCACCAAGGGGGTGTGAGGAGAACTGCAATGGAAACCAGCTCTTGCCCCACCTGACTGAGAACCCCTTGACTCACCAGCTGACTTGGGGGACAGACCCCTAGCCCCAGTCTCTGAATGAGTTCAGGGGGCTTGGAAACCTGTCTACAGGATTTGAGGAGAACATCCCAACAAGTGAGGGCAGGTGGACGATCGGGTGCCCATCACTCAGGCATGCAGAAGGCATGGGGAAGCTATTCTCTTTCCTTCCTCCTAGCAGAGTTAGGAGTACTGAGCACTGCCCAAAGCCACATGCTGTAGACAGACCTATGTCCCTGCCCAGGAGCCCAATACGTGGAATAAGGGCGACACCTTGTGTCCACATAGGAGCCATGGGGTCTCTTGCTCTGGAGGCTAAGGGGATCAGCAGAGCTGAGGCCAAAATGGGACACTCACTGGGCCACGCATGGCTCCTGAATGCGCACATTAGCCAGCATCCCGAGGAGGCAGCAGGAAGCAGCAGCTGTGCCAGGCAGAATGCAGTTTCCCAAGGGATGCCGTTGTGGTGCCATTTTCAGTGACTGAGCCTGGGAACTGGCACTGAGGGAGGGGAGGACAGACAGGGCTAACTTCACATCTGGGCTGCATGAAAGACGACAGTTGCTCAGGTCTTTGAGCTTTCTCAGGGGTTGGTGCAAGGAAAAATCCCTAGGGAAAACCTATGTAGCCCACGAAAAACTTGAGCTCTGTGGCATTCCCCCATCTTTCCTTCTCTAGGGCCTGGCTGCGGCATGGAATTCATCATTCAACCCAAGCTGAGGAACAGGGGCAGAGCGGGAGGGGGCAGGCTAGAGTAGTGCTGGGTGTGGGGCAGGATGGAAGAGCAGTAGCAGAGCATTGTGGGAGAATCTCAGTGAGCCGCTGACAGCACTAAGCCTGGCCAAGGTAGCAATGTCAAGCTGACATTTTGGCAAGTACTAAAATTTGCTTTAGTCGCAGGAAAAAAAGAACAGAAGCACGTCAGAATAGAATGATGTTGCCAGCAGTGGATTCAGTATCCAGAGGGTTTGAAAGGGGCTTTGGCCAGACGCTGCAGAGGGAAGGGACTCAGATGATCAGTGATGGAAAGAAAAAGAGAGGAGCTGGCTGTTTTCCAGATCTACGTCTCTTGTACTACCTACATCTGCAATACTTCTGGTGTGATTTTTGGACCTTTGTGAGGGACACTCCCTGAGCATGCTCACCCCCACTCATCAGGTACTCCCTGAAGACAGGCAGCCGGAAGTTGCCAGCCAGTGTGGCCAGGAAGGGTCTGATGCCGGGGAACTTCTCAGAGAAGCCAGTGGACTCAGTGATGAAGTTGCAGAAGGCCCCAACGCAGAGGATCCCATGGGGGTGTGCGCCAATGATATAATTGTGATTGGGGAGGAGGCTGTGAGTCTTTACCAACTAGAGGGAGAAGATGCATAATCAATGGGGAGGGCAGGGACTGGTGGGGGAAGAGGGAAGGAGGATCCTAGTTGGGTCACAGGACTCTAGGCATGACTGCAGATAGGCACTGCTAGATAAATATTCGCATGGTAATCCCTACCTGGTACACACATTCATCCACAAACAGATGGACAAATCAGCATATAAGAACAGAACATAAGAGCGGCCATACTGGGTCAGACCAAAGGTCCATCTAGCCCAGTATCCTGTCTTCTAACAGTGGCCAATGCCAGATACCCCGAGGGAATGAACAGAACAGATAATCATCAATGGATCCATCCCCTGTCGCCCATTCCCAGCTTCTGGCAAACAGAGGCTAGGGACACCATCCCTGCCCATCCTGGCAATAGCTATTGAGGGAGCTATCCTCCATGAATTTATCTATTTCTTTTTTGAACCCCATTAGAGTCTTGGCCTTCACAACATCCCCAGGCAAGGAGTTCCACAGGTTGACTGTGCATAGTGTGAAAAAATACTTCCTTTTGTTTGTTTTAAACTTGCTGCCTATTAATTTCATTTGGTGACCCCTAGTTCTTGTGTTATGGGAAGGAGTAAATAACACTTCCTTATTTACTCTCTCTACACCAGTCATGATTTTATAGACCTCTATCATATCCCTCCTTAGTCATCTCTTTTCCAAGCTGAAAAGTCCATCTTATTAATCTCTCCTCATATGGCAGCCTTTCCTTTCATTCCTGAGCTGAGCTGTGCTCAGTAGTTTACTCCCTCACCCAAAATAAATACATGCGCTGAACAGCTATTGAATGGTTGAATTTTGTGGGGCCCGGGATTCGATTTGGGCAGAAGCATCTGCACCAGATGTGATCCTAAGGATTCTGTGAAGAGTAAGGTGGCTGTTGTCTCAAATGTCCACTGGGGAGCAGCAGCAGGTCACATTAATTCAACCATCAATTTTTAAAACAAATTTCTATTGGCTTTACTGGGAGCTCCACGCAGGGTCTGGCCTGGCATCTACAGAAAAATGCATATGCAATTTCAGGGGCAGGTGAATGTACTGGGCACCCATGAAGCTGCCAGCAGCCAGGTTGCAGGATGGATATATTTATACAGAGAGACACGAGAGATTTATTCAGGCAAGGAGCCCAACAGAGATGCCTGAGGGACTTAGGAGCTTGTTCAGAGGTTTGCAGAAAGTTGAAATTCTACAGTACAGCACTCAGCACATACTGTATGGATAGCAAGGGCCTGGCACACCTGCCCAGCACGACTTACCTGAATAGGGAAATAATCTCGGAAATGCTTCCAGACAGGCCAGTTTCGCACCCATGCTGACCTCCTCCCACCTGCAAACCACACAAGAGCGAGTAGGCGTGGGGGCAAGGAGCTCACACAGACCCTGAGGACAGATTCCACTCCCATTGGGAATTTAGTCACTTCCTCTTCCTTTTAGCCCTTGCCTCCCAGCAGACCAGAGCTAGTCAGAACATTGGTGACTACATGATTTTTTTGCTGTAACAGTTCGCAGAGATGTGCAGTTTTAGTTGGAAAGATGGGGGGAGGGAGGAGAAATTTTACTGGGTAGCCTGATGGCCAAAGAACTGCCCTGGGATGTGGGAGACCCAGGCTCAAGACCCTGCTCTGCCTGATTCAGAGTGATCTGGGATGAAAAACAGTGCTCTGAATCAGGCACAGAGCAAGAATTAGAACCTGGGTCTCCCACACTGCAGGCCAGCACCTTACTCACTAGGAGGGACACGTGTGTTCTGATGTGAAAACAGACATTTTGGCACAATTCAGTTTTAGACCAGTTGTCCAAAAGGTCGTTTTTTTGCAGTGTGGAACAAAACAGCTTTTGAAACCTTGGAAGTTCCCATGAAAAGCCAGCTCTAGGACGATCCTCTCATAGGGCCAGTATCTCCTGGGTATGTTATGGGCTGCTGCCCTCTAGTATCTTACAGCAGACTTGTTCCTTTGCAAAAGTTCCCACTACTAACTGGCTTTCCTCTCTGATATTTTGCAAAAATAGCTGTGCTGCAATGACAAGGGACCACCACAAACTGCTGCAACTTTGGAGCGCAGTCCCCAAGGAGACCTCATACAGTGACCATCCATCACAGCCACGCTGGGGATTGCTGGAAAGATTGAATCTTTTGGGGAATCCCTGCACCTCTGTAGTTTGTCTTTGTCACTAGGCTGGAGAAATGAAGAGGAAAATGGGATGCTGGCTCTTCTAGGAATTTTACCGTCTCAGGCTGCTTATGCCCCAGCTGATGTAATGATTCTCTGTCCATATTTGTGCCCTACTAGAAGGGATCACAACTGCCCAGAACTATGTCATAGGTTCTGTATTGCTAACAGATAAAAGAGGGTCTCTTTAATCTCAGGTGGCAGGAGTCTGTGCTTCTGGACTATCCCTGCTGCTGCTGTAAAAGTTGCTAGGTGTTACAGTACAGAGAAACAGAATGAAATTAAACCGCGTTCTGGCCCGGGTGCTGTCAGAGTCATATTTTAACCACCCATGACACTGAGCAGATGTTGTGGAAGGGCCAGTCACTAAAGATCATTAAATAAGCAGGCAAATCTTGGAAGATGAGAAGGAAAAAAAGGCAAAGAGCGCACAAAGATCTTTGCACAATCTGCTGTAAACTTTACGGTTTACTCCGTCTATGTGTCTCTGGACCTATTTCCCTTGTTCCTGGGGAAATGCCTTTAGTGTGAGTGTGATTTAGAAAATACTTGGGCCTGGAGACCTACATATACAGATCATACTCTCAGAGAAAAGGACATACATGCAAGGGGTTGGACAGACATCTGAATCCTCCAGCAAGTCTGTCTCCCCTCTGTTCTCCTATGCATACATATACGCAGTAAATTAGGCTGTACCTTCCCATACCTTGCTCCGGTGCGTCCCAGTCAAAGATTACCCAGGCAAGGTATAGAGCAGAAACTGGCCAGAAACTGGTGAAAACCAAATAGATGAGGAGAAACAGGAAGACGATTCCTGAGGGTATCACAAGCAAGAGGTTAGCTCCCCTATCCCTGTGTAGAAATACGCCCATCAGTTTTCTGTTCTCTAGGGATTGAGTTTTCACAGCAGCATCCCATAATGCCCCAGTTCTAATGTGGGATGAGATGAGTGCCCACACTGAATCCCATCCTCTTTGGGCCAATTCAAAACTGGGCAGATCTTCCCACCCACCCCAGAAAATATCTGATTCCCAGCACTTGGCCGTAGGCCATAATGCCTGCTTATTTGCTGCGTGTTCTGACTGGCTGTGTTTCAGCACTGACCAACCAATCCACACCCATTAAGCCTCCACGCTGAATCTGTAAGGGCAGAACAGCAGCCAGACTGGCTTTGCTGCGCTAGCAAAATTTGGGGCCCTAATTTCATTAGCTGTGGTGCTCCCTGGAAAGAGGCTGTGTTGTAGACAAGATTCAGGTCTTTTTACCACAGTCATCTTTAACTGTACAGCCTGTCTAGGTACCACAGTAGTAAAACCTCAAGAGCCTGGTCTATGCTGAAGCCACTCTGATGGAGAATTACAGGCTCCAATTTTCCTAATATAGATACAGCCTGCTACGTCTGGCCAAACAGCTTCAGATATGAGAAAAGAAAAGGAGGACTTGTGGCACCTTAGAGACGAACAAATTTATTTGAGCATAAGCTTTCGTGAGCTACAGCTCACTTCATCGGATGCATGCAGGGGAAAAGACAGCAGGAGTAGCTCACCTTACCTGATCACTCTTGTTACAGCCTGTATGGTAACACCCATTGTTTCATGTTCTCTCTGTATATAAATCTGTATTTTCCACTGCATGCATCCGATGAAGTGAGCTGTAGCTCACGAAAGCTTATGCTCAAATAAATTTGTTCGTCTCTAAGGTGCCACAAGTCCTCCTTTTCTTTTTGCGGATACAGACTAACACAGCTGCTACTCTGAAACTTGTCAGATATGAGAAAGCCTGCTGACTCTGAGCCCCTCTGACCCCCCACATATATAGTGTACTCAAACGACAGTCCACTTCCAGCACATGGAGCAGCCGGGGAAAGATCATGAGAGGCTTTGACTGCAGTAACCACACGTGCTGGGACTGTGCCTCGCTTTGCTCCACTGTGCCACATGCAGAACCGCCAGAGGTCTCAAAATGCAGCCTGCCTATCATTGAGTCTAATGGTGGAAAGCTAATCCCATATTTGTAGAGCTCATTCAGGTGCATATTATAATAATTTCTATTGCAGTAGCACCTCGGGGCCCCAATGTTCAAGGCACTGTACAAACAGAACAAAAAGATGGTCCCTGCCCCCAACAGTTTACAGCCTAGGACTTTAGATAACAATGTCACAAGTCTCTTTTGCCTCAACTACAAATTCAGACTCCTGAAAAGCTGAAGTCATTTACCACTAACCCTCCATTCACTTTTAAATCGATTATTCTGTAACAAGCACTAACTTGATCTGATTTGCAAGTCACAGTCCCAAAACAGAATTCCGCAGAATAAAATAATTAAGCTAACGGGAAGTCTCCTGTCACAGAGTGCAGCCGGCGGTGTATCTGTAAGTGAGCCAAGGCGCCTCCCATCCCCTTTGTAAGTGGGAGGCAAGTTGGAGGATCTGAATTCCTGCTTGGGATTCTGAGCTATTTCAACTGTGGCTGTGCTCAGAGGCCCCAGTCAGGATCATGACCTTGTCCTGCTAAGCACTGTACAAAACATATACAGAGACAGTCTCTGTCCACCCTCCCGCTCCCATCTGCAATCCACAATCTAAACTTTTTCTGGGGTGCGGGCGCACAGCAGGAGAGGGTAAATGTTCTGGGCCTTTGTTTTCAGAGGTGCCTCAGCACCCACATTGACTCGCATTTTGGGCACTCAGCACTTAAAAAAAAAAAAAGAAAGAAAAAAAGCAGGCCCTTTGTGTCCCTCAACTCCTGAGAAGTTGGATTGGTGCTAGGCCTAATTTGAATGCAGCTAACGCACACCTATACAGGGGCCTTTATCCCAAAGCACATCATTCTTCAGCAAGCTCTAAACACAGCTCCAGAAGGCAAGGAGAGAAGCAGACAGCCCAAGGAGGCACACCACATTGCAGAGCCATGAGGAGAAAGATGAGGGGGAGGGATAGCTCAGTGGTTTGAGCGTTGGCCTGCTAAACCCAGGGTTGTGAGTTCAATCCTTGAGGGGGCCATTTAGGGATTGGGGCAAAAATTGGGGATTGGCCCTGCTTTGAGCAGGGGCTTGGACTAGGTGACCCCCTGAGGTCCCTTCCAACCGTGATATTCTATGATTCTATGTTGGCTCAGGATCATAGACCTCAGCTCTTACGAAAAGTGTCATGGGGTATTTTTCTGAGGTCTCATCTGAAAATTCTTCCCCCACTGATCAGCAAAGATCTCTTGCACCCCTCCTTCCCCTGGGGAAAGCTACTGTTCTGGCTCCAGGGAGCCTAATCATTCCCTCGGGCCTTAGTGATAGATTTTCTGATGTCCTGAATTTTTGTGAAATCATCAACCATGGTGCTAGGGATAGAGACTAACAAATCATATGGACCCCAATGCAGAATCTCAACAACCCCACAGCAGAATCTGATTGGTGAGAGATGGAGAACGGAGCGCCCTCTCCTGCCAGCTGGGTCTACTCACCCATCAGCAAGAAGCTGAGGACCCACTGCAGAACTGAGAGGAGCTGGATACATGTTCGGAACTCCCGCTGCGAGGGCCAGGGCACGGTGAGCAAAGTATGCAGGGCGGCCTGAATGTTGGCACGGCTCCCTGCAAAGCACACACACACACTCACACACTTGGTTTGTACGTGTGATTAATCGCTTCCTGAGCCTACTGCTGGTCATGCTGTACTCACCTGCTGAGTCTCTTCTTTCCCTCCCTCTCCCCCCAAAACACACAGCACCCAAAAGCACACACAATCCCATGCACACCTACACCTTCACATGCATGCGCACACACAGCCCCCCCATCACATGCACTGACAGACAGATGCATAAACCACTCCACAGACCAACACATGTCTTCACCCCACTCTCCATACATGTGCACCTGCAGGCCCCCCCCCACACACACCCACCCCAAGAGCCCGCTGCATGTAAACACACACAACCAATCCTTCAGTGGCTGTCTCCAGTAATCCAGGCTGACAATAGGGTGAGGAAGATGAATGTGAAGCTCAGAGCAAAGAGACAAGCAGGTGGGAGAGAGGGCAAGGCCCAGTGGGGCTCGTGTGCTGGGATGAGGATGAGGGACTAACACAGGGGCTCCTAGGTGAATGAAGTGCACCCTAGACCGTTTCAAGCTCCTGAGGAGAATGGAGCCTCCTTCAGAGTCTGGGGAGGTGGCTCCCCGGCCTGTTCAGCCTCATGGGGAAGGAGTTTGACAAAACATTCAAGTTTCAAAGCTGCCCAGACTCCCAGGAAAGGCAGATTCTGCCCAAGGTTGGGGTCACTCTGCTGCATTCAAGACAGCAGCCATCCTTCCTATAGATGTGTGCTGGGAAGCCTGAGCTAGGAACTATGGGAAATGGGGGGCAAGTATGCACCCAGCTAAAGCGTCCCAGCAGGCAGGACAGTCTGAACTAGTGACAAACGAGTCTGGATGTGCAAGGCTCACTGTCCTGTCCTGCAATGACTGATAAGGGGGCCTCGCCCCTACCCCCAGCCTTGATTCCTGAAAGAGGGAGTTCAAAAACACTAACTTGCTTCACTTCTCCTCCCCCCAGCTAACCTTGGTGAACTATTAACTCCCAGTTATGTTTCAGCAAACACAATGAGGGGCTTTCGATCCCTCCTCCCTTCTGAACTGGAGTCAGATTCCAAATTCCATGTGCACACCCATCCTCTCCTTGCCACGGAAGGGCTCAGTGTTTGAGAGAGGTATTTGGGCTGAGTTGCGAGAGCCTCCATGTGCCATATGGCCCATCCCACCAAGGCCTGACTACAAGGCAACTGGCTCACAAGGCACTCAAAAGAGTTGCACAGAGCCACAGCTGGCCTTTCTGTGGCTGGGAAAATAACTTTGGCGGGTGCTCTAATTTTAAGAACCCCCCTAAGACATGTATCTATATAGCTAGAACAGGGAGGCCCCGGTATACATTGCTGTGCAGGATCAGAGGAAAGCCAGGAACAGGAGGTCACAGAAAAGCCACAAATCCAGATGTGTGTCAGACTCACCGAGCTTTGGGGTTCATCCCCTCCAGAGGCAAATCCAGATCATGGACAGGGCAGTGGAAATTAAATGAATATAGGAGGTCTCGTTGGATTTGAGTGCATTTGTTTTCATCCCCAGAGCAGTTTACCAAGTTCTGCCAAATCCATCACTCATCCCTGATACCTGCCAGGCAGATACACCAGCTCCCAGAAATTTCATACCCCCCAGTTCTGCCCTTTAGTTGACAGAGGGCCAAATCCAACACACTTTACTCAGATTTACTTAGCTCTCTCTCCTGTTAAAATCAGCAGGAATCTTTCCTGAGTAAGAGTTGCTAGATGCTTTCCTTTGATTTGGACTACATCTCTGAATTAGCACTCAAGCAGGGAGAATTTGCCACCCTTTTCAGCCCCCATTTTGGTGAACTACCTGATGCTCCTTTGCAATGTCAATTTCAGAGAATTCATTCCTGCAGAGTAATTTGGGAGATTTTTGTCCTGCTGCTGTTACACAATATTTATAAAAAAGCTTTCCCCTTTTATAAAGCAGCCTAAAACAAAAACAAATACTAATCAATTGACTAGAAACTGGCAAGTCTAGAGCATTATAAATAACTTCAAATACGCTTTGTGATTTTCTTACCACTACGATTTTGGGAATAGGCTGCAATAATTGTTTTCATGTTGGTGACAAGTTCTCTCCCAGACTTTGGATCCGCAGGTTAAAAGGCAGGTTTGCAAATCTGAACCTGTGAAACTGATTGTGTGTCCAACTGCTTTGAAGCTCCACTGTCTGGCCCAAGGTAAACTGCCCGCACCAGAGGGGTGGTGGACAAACCCTGCCCTTCATTTGAAAAAGCAAGAAGAAAACCCTGTGGTATTAAGAAAAAAAAAAAAAGAGTTAGCAGAAGGTCCCAGGAGGCTGTTTCCCTAAAGGATCCTGCACCCTTCACCCACTTACACAAATGTACACAATGCTGGATATTTTCATCAGAAGACACTTGCCTAAGTCTGTCTTCCCCCCTGCATGGAATGGTACTTTCCTGGGCATGTCACAAACTACTGCCCAGGCGCTAGTCCTGGGATTCTAATTTAAGGCAAGTTGAAAATAAGAAATACTCAAACTCAAATCACCATGTGTTACAGGAATGTAGCATTTGCCACACTGGCTCAGACCGTTAAACCCAGTAGCCAATATCCAATATATTCAAGAAGGCATAACTGCCTCACTCCCTTCTCCTACAATGCACCTGGCAAATTGACCAAGGCTTCACAGGAGAAAAGGATCCTTCCTGCTCACCATAGCAGAGATTATACCTTGATGTAGAAGATCTGATTCCTTGTCCTAGGGCTCCTTGAGACTCTGAATGCTTTTCCTGTCACCCATCTCTGGCAAGGCTGACCGGAAATCACACCAGAACCACAGAAGCAGAAAGACGACACAATCTGAAGCCAGAATCAGAATTCTGGGCTGTGGTATCCTAGGATTAATCCAACTCCCATTGAAATCAACAGGAATCTTTCTACTGTCTTCTGGGTGCTGGGATGGACTCCTAGATATTGTATATAGTTATTGAAGGAGGTTCAAGGCAACGCTATGTTAAGTGCTACAGAGTTGGGGCAGGATGTTCTGGGTCAGGCACTGCATAAGGTTGCCACTGGATGTTCTGGCTCTCTGCTGTGCTCTGCTAGGTATTCACCTATTGCTGGTTCAAACAGTTTAGGTGATCTGAGTACCTAGCTGGACGCTTATTTTTCCTCTTCTGCCTTACACTTTTCCAGTTTTCACAGGTGCAGCACTGACCACATTGACAACAGCAGCATGGAGGAAGTTGCAGGGATGTAGAATCCTCCCTCCTAAAAAATCTGCTTTTGTAAATTTGAGTGAATTTCAGTACCCAGTACTGAAAAAGAGAAGTTTCATGTTTGCTGTTAAAAAAAGGGCAAAATATCTTCTAAACTGGCAAATTCTAACTTCAGAAGATTGGATGCCACTTTAACCATTACTGCTGCTAAAAGCTACATTCATCAATAGATGAAGAAAATATTTCTGTGTCATTCCCAAGCACTGATAAAAATACAAGCCTTCGTACGTGAACACCAACTGCCAAAAGAGGCGGCTTTAGGCAGCTCTAGCACCAAAACCACAGCTTGCGTCAGGTTATATTTGGGTTTAAAAAAAACTGAAAAAAGAGTAATTAAGGAGGAATTTTAGACTGTTGTGTAAACGGTAGTTGAGAGAAACTTGACAAATCAAGGAGAAAGTATGCATGCTGTACGTTTGCTATTGATTGCTTGGAATTTGTATCTATAGTTCTGAAGAAAGCTAGCACTAGGTTACTTTTTACCATCTTCCAGAGTAGCAGCCATGTTAGTCTGTATTTGCAAAAAGAAAAGGAGTATCTATTTGCTACAGACTGGTTTGGATTTGAGAGTCTGTAAGACTTCTAGATTTTTATAAGTCACTAGTGCATATTCACTACAGACTGATTGGTCTCCACCTCTAAATACAAGAGGTTAGCCTCACAGCTATTGCAGCCTGGTGCTTCCCTTGGACTAGGTTGTACATACAGATGAACCTCCAGCTAAGACCGGCTCCTAGCACGGCTCTCGACAAGTTGCATTTTGATTCTCTTCTCAACATTACATCTAATCCTGGTAAAAAGAAAAGGAGTACTTGTGGCACCTTAGAGACTAACAAATTTATTAGAGCATAAGCTTTCGTGAGCTACAGCTCACTTCATCGGATGCATTTGGTGGAAAAAACAGAGGAGAGATTTATATACACACACACAGAGAACATGAAACAATGGGTTTATCATACACACTGTAAGGAGAGTGATCACTTAAGATAAGCCATCACCAACAGCAGGGGGGGGGAAGGAGGAAAACCTTTCATGGAGCACTGCTTGTCACCATGAAAGGTTTTCCTCCTTCCCCCCCCTGCTGTTGGTGATGGCTTATCTTAAGTGATCACTCTCCTTACAGTGTGTATGATAAACCCATTGTTTCATGTTCTCTGTGTGTGTGTATATAAATCTCTCCTCTGTTTTTTCCACCAAATGCATCCGATGAAGTGAGCTGTAGCTCACGAAAGCTTATGCTCTAATAAATTTGTTAGTCTCTAAGGTGCCACAAGTACTCCTTTTCTTTTTGCGAATACAGACTAACACGGCTGCTACTCTGAAACATCTAATCCTGGTAATTATAGATGAGATTTAACAAATTGGCATCTTCCACCAAGTCAACACCATGCATTGTGAAAATTTAAACTTGTTTTTTTCATTGCACATGCTAGGCTGCTCTACCATAAACAACTGGGTCAGAGTTTTGTGTTCTAGTTTGAGAGTCAGTCAAAAAGAACACTTACTTACCTTACAGTAACTGTGGTTCTTTGAGAGATTTTGTCTATATGGCTCCTTCTCTTGATGCAAATGCACCCCTTACATGTGAGATCAGGTTCTTTTGGCCAGCAGCAGCCACTGGGGCAACTCCTGGGCCTTGGATGCCCTTACCCCACACTGAGGGCATAAAGAGTGAAGCATGCCCAACACCCCTCAGCTCCTTTGCCAGTACAGAATAGAAGAAGTGTAGCACGCCTTAGCAGCAGCAAAAATGGTTGTGGAATCCATGTGGACAACTCAAGCTGAAGAACCACCATTGCTATAAGGAAAGTAACTGTTCTCTCTTCATTTGTCCACATGGAGCCCACTCTTGTCCTTTGCAGGCTCTAACGATCCCTTGTAAATAGACACGATGAATCTATCAGGTATAGAAGGGTGCAGAATATCTAGCGGCTTGTGTGACTTCTCTTGCACTACTTCCAGTGGCACGTTAAGGGTCTTGGCCATACATTTCAGGTCTTGGAATACGTTGAAGTCATCCACTGGACAAGGCACAGAGCAGTGGTTTTCAACCAGTGGTCCGTTGACCTCTGGAGGGTTCACAGACTATGTCTAAGATTTCCAAAGGGGTCCGCACCTCCATTCAAACTTTTGTAGGGGTCCGCAAATGAAAAAAAGGTTGAAAACCACTGGCATAGAGAGATTGACTGCTTCATCAAAATTGCCACTAGGATCAATTGTTTCTCCTGTCTCTCTAGGAGCTATGGTTGCACTAACTGACCTGGTTGGGAAGATCTATTCTGCCTCTTAGGATAAGAGGATTTAACCCTAAAAGAGGGTAAAAGGATGTTGGCTTGCAGGTATGTGGCTGCCTACCCCAGGGCCATGACTCAAGCATATGGATATTGGACTGATGGACACAGAGGAGGATGCCAGGAACTTGCTTCCTGTGAGATCCATGCCATCTCCTGTTTTAAAAGCAGTCTCAGCTCCACACTGGAAAGTCAGGGAAAGACTCAATGGAGGGGATGGGAGATGAGCAGGAGATAAGACTCTACTATGTCCTAATGGAGGAGATGGTGAGGCTACCCTTTCTGGTGTACTCTGGGGCACTCCAGTATCCCTTCTGCCTAGGGTAGGGGAAGTAGATAGTTTCAATGTCTCAGCTGCTGTATGTGGTACCTTGGTTTCAGTGACCAAAGGCCTAATTAGTACTGATAACATGGGTACAACCCCTTTTTTCTAAACCCAACTAAATTAACACTAACTACAATAGAGTCACAGAGAAGCAAACCCTGCAAGGGTTCCATCTTGCTGCAGCAAGAAAGAATTAAGGAACAATTGAGTTTCCTCCATCCTTTTTGCTCTGGTGCTGGAGGACACCTAGAGTGCAGACACAGCCCCAACAAACACTGCTGACCAAAAGAATTTCATTGTGTGCATGGGCCACATGCTTGAAGCAGCAGAGACTCCAAGACACAGATGTGCAACTCTGGCAAACTGGGTTTGTCCATGCACAGGGTTACTTTCTCATTAAAATTAGTTCTCAGGAGCCCATTCTGAGTTTTTAGGTCAGCCAAAACAGTACAGAGCCTCTTGTACTGCAGCACTGACCACACTGACAACAGCAGCATGGAGGAAGTTGCAGGTATGCAGAATCTCCCTTCCTAAAATATCTGCTTTTGTAAATTAGAGTGAATTTCAGTACCCAGTACTGAACCTCTCTCCACCCAGGACTCTGCCAAGCAGGACCAGAACTCTAGCTACTTTTGGTACCAACTACTAGATATAAAGAATGAGCACTAAGCCTTTCTAAAAAATAGACTTCATTCCCAAAAAGATAAACAGAGACAGGAGATTAACTGGGCTGTCGGTGGAAATTCCAAGATGAACTTCGGAAATCAGAGGTGGCAAATATCTAATGGCCTGCTCTATCCCCCAGACTGACCATGTTCCCAGACAAGAAATTTAGTCAACGTTGTTAAGTCAAACAGTTGTAACAAAGCTTTCATTAGCTGAACAATTATAGAACAGGTTCAGAAACCATTACTGATCCCTGACAAACATGCAAGGGGAGGGGGCAGTATAGTGCAGAGCTGCTGGCGAGCAATTTCTCTTTTTAGGTTCTCTATCCAGTAAAGCAGTTGCAACTCCATGCCAAATGTGACACAGCAGTTATGTTACCTAGTCTATCCCCCCTTCCCAGCCAATACAGGATTATTATTCCCTACAGCTTTCCCTCCCCACCCCCACATTAAGTATTCCATCTAAACTAGCTTTAAACAATCCAAACAGCTTGTCTTGATGAACAGCCTAGAATTTCCCTTTAATATCACCTCATTTCTTAGCCCCGTAAGTAGTTCTGGTCTCTCCTTGATATTTACCTTTATTTCACTTATTGGTCAGAAGTGGGTCTCAAGACACAAGCAGCTCTTTTGTATTCTCTAGAGAAGCATTATAGCCACCCAAAGTCTCCATTTTAAATTTAAATGGAGACTGCGGCAGTGTTGGAGGCTGACATCCCTACTGTGGCAGTTGTATTGAGTCTATTACCATCATTTAAAGCCAGTGTCCTTGAGACATCTTGCCTTTATTACACAGAAAGACATTATTTCTGTTAGCCAGCCGGCAAAGAATAAATATGTTGGACACTGGAAGCAGCGCCATCACTTGCTGGTTGCACAGGAGGTACTCTTTGTAACTACAGCCCTTCACAAAAGATGAATCATGTGTTTGTGAACTCCCGCTTCAGAGCCTCAACTGATCACTTGCTCCTACAAATTGTTGTCTAAACTCTTACTTCCCATACTGTCCAGCTGTCCGCCACTGTCCAGTGCCCTGGAAGGGCACACCAGCATGATAAAGAAACACAGGTAGAGGATGGGACCAGGAGCAAGAGACTTTACGTGAAGGATTAAGCAGCACAAGAAAATTTATTCTTTTAAAAATAGAGAAAAATAAATACAGCCATCAACAATACAAAGAGCCACTTTCAAATTAATAGACTTTCTGCTTAACAACAACTCCATCTGATTAGGAGGATCACGGAAGTTTTACTCTGATTCCTCAAGTAAAGGCTCCCCACTTGATGAAGTTTTGCCACATCACCATCACCCCATGACAAGTGCACATTCTGATATTTAATGTAAATCAAAATGTAAACTGTCCTGTTCACTCCCCTTCCATAGGTGACACCCAGCAGAAACCAAGGACCTCCCTGCATATGTACAGCTATATATTCCTGCTATATCATGGAGTGCATTCAGTTGAGACTCTCCTGCCCTACTCATCCCTTTGACAGTCAGCCCATGTTCTTTCGGTTGCCATATCCCCTTGGGTGTGTGTCCTTCCAGTCCTCCCAGCCTCGAGCTTTCCGTAGAGTTTCCTCATCATCCTCTTCCACCTTCTTCTCCTGCTGCTCTTTCTGCAGCTCCTCTTCATCAAGATCTGCTGATGGTCAAGAAAAAGAGTAAGCTACCACACAGGGAGATGGAAACAAATGAGTTCTCTGTAGTGATGTCTCCTGGAATATGATCTTTAAGAACAAAGGACTTGCCATATGGGATCATCCTAATGGTTTATCTAGATTGGTAGCCTGTTTCAGAGAAAGGTGCAAGAAATTCCGCAGTGGCCAATTATGAAACAACATACCCACAGAGAAAGTTTCTTTCTAACCCCCTCAGTTAATGGCTGACTTATGCCCTGAAGCACAAAGGCTTATATCCTTTCTGTTCTTCTACTCAAATAACTGTGGATATACTCATTCATTTAAGTGTCTAATTCTTGTTTTAATCCTGTGAAGCTCTTACTTAAGAGACGACGTGCCAGGGAGTTCCAGTGGTTAATTATGTTAAAAAAAAACAAACAAAAAAAAAGTATTTCCTTGCCAGTTTAGTATATTACTTTAATTTATTTGCAGTAGTGCCTACAGTCCAGGGCCTCATGATGCTAGTAATTTCACCAATTTACAGATAATTTCTTTGGGGCTGGGACTATCTTTCACTTTCATTAAGTGTTCCCTGTTTTTGTATTATGAGAATGGGTCTTCCCATTTACCCTTTACTTTTTTTGTATCTTGGGTTTTGTTTTTAAGTAACTATCATAGTCCCTTTTATTTATCTCTTCTCTAAACTGTACTGTGTACCTTTTCAAATAGAGGTCTCTCCAAAACCTTTCATCACTTTCGTTGCCCATATACAGACCCTTTGATTTCTGGTCAGCCCATCTCAAAAAAGATAGAATAAGAGTGTTCAGTTCTGATCTAAGAGAAGGTGTGCCCTGATTTATATTATGGCAATATGTTTTCAGTACTGTTCTCCATCCCACTCAATACATCCTATCACTGTTTGCTTTTTGGACTGCTGCTGCATATTGAACAGCTGGTTTCATTGAGAGGTCTGCAGTGACACTCAAATATCTTTCTTGAGTGGTTACAGTTAATTAAGAACCCAGTTCTTTGCATGATGAGTTCAAATGATTCCTTCTGAGGCACACTAGCTTACATTTTCCAACACTCATCTGCCATTGTGTTGCTCATTCAGCTAGGTTTGTTAGGTCCCTCTGAAGTTCCTTGCATTCTTCGCTAGTTTTTTTTCTTCCTTTTGTTTTCTGTCTCAGCCAGTTTCAGAACCATGACAATACTTTGCCTGTCACCATACTGCTACTTAGTTTTCTTAATAGCCTTTTGTGACAGACTTTGAAGGACAACAGATTACAGCATATCTGGATTTTCAAAAAGCATGTCTGTTCCTATTTTGTTAACAAGCTCACAGAATACTAGTAGATTAGAGTCAGATTTTTTCTTTACAAAAGATGTTTCAGCTTGTCTCCATCGTATTATATATTATTGTATGGACAATAAGGTGGATAGAAAGCTGGCTAGATTGTCAGGCTCAATGGGTAGTGATCAATGGCTCAATGTCTAGTTGCGAGCCAGTATTGAGCGGAGTGCCCCAGCGATTGGTCCTGGGGCCAGTTTTGTTCAACATCTTTATCAGTGATCTGGATGATGGGATTAACTGCACCCTCAGCAAGTTCACAGATGACACTAAGATGGGGGGAGAGGTAGATATGCTGGAGGATAGGGATAAGATCCAGAGTGACCTAGACAAATTGGAGGATTGGGCCAAAAGAAAACTGATGAGGTTCAACAAGGACAAGTGTAGAGTCCTGCATTTAGGAAGGAAGAATCCCATACACTGCTACAGGCTGGGGACCGACTGGCTAAGAAGCAGTCTGCAGAAAAGGACCAGGGGATTAGTGGACGACAAGATGGATATGAGTCAGCAGTGTGCCCTCGTTGCCAAGAAGGCCAACAGCATATTTGGCTGTATTAGTAGGAGCACTGCCAGCAGATCGAGGGAAGTGATTATTCCCCTCTCTTTGGCACTGGTGAGGCCACATCTGGAGTATTGTGTCCAGTTTTGGTCCCCCCACTACAAAAGGGACATAGACAAATTGGAGAGAGTCCAGCAGAGGGTAATAAAAATGATTAGGGGGCTGGGGCACATGATTTATGAGGAGAGGCTGAGGGAACTGAGGTTATTTAGTCGACAGAAGAGAAGAGTGAGGGGGGATTTGATAGCTGCTTTCAACTAGCTGATAGGGGGTTCCAAAGAGGATGGATCTAGGCTGTTCTCAGTGGTATCAGTGGTACCAGATGACAGAACAAAGAGTAATGGTCTCAAGTTGCAGTGAGGGAGGTTTAGGCTGGATATTAGGAAAAACTTTTTCACTAGAAGGGTGGTGAAGCACTGGACTAGGTTACCTAGGGAGGTGGTGGAATCTCCATCCTTAGAGGTTTTTAAAGCCCATCCTTGGCTGGGATGATTTAGTTGGTGTTGGTCCTGCTTTGAGCAGGGGATTGGACTAGATGACCTCCTGAGGTCTCTTCCAACCCTAATATTCTATGATTATGTTTATCTGGTTGTTTTATAATTGTGTAGAATTATTGTTTCAACCAATTTTCCTGGCACTGCAATAATGCACACTGGTTTGTGATTCCTAGGATCATTAGCACCCGCATTTACGTTTTCCTTACTGCTCCATACCTGCTGTTGTCTGGGGTATGCCTTTATCGGGAAAGAGGTCCTGTTTACAGCGCTGTTCATACCAATCATTTACTGTCATCGTCGCCAGGCTAGGATAGCCAGCTCCTAACACCCTGTAGGAAGAAATAGATAGTTAACATAAAGCTACATACACAGTACACATTCTATGTCAAATTAATACTCCTGTTGCAGCCTCATATCGCAGGTACCCACAACATACCAAGATGAGTCTTCCCAGGGCAGCCCCAACTTATCAAGGACATTCTGACCTCCCATTCAAGAAAGTCCTTAGTCTGCCTGTTTAAATGACTCTCTTGATTTGTACCATCTATGTTATTTCTTCTGTTATGTTGAGTATAATATTTAAAATAAAAGGAAAGTGTGACCCTGCAAGTTCTGTTCAGATATTAACCTCCTTTTGGCCCATTTGGTAAGAGATAGAATAAGACCTAGTATCATTGACCAAAAATCTCTTCCCTTATGATGCTGCAGTGCACAGAAAATCATCTGCCTGGCTGATGTTCTCCCCACAAAGTGACTGCATTTCAAGGGTGGTAGCTAATAAATCTGCAATGCTGTTTGAGATCTTCCTGTATGAGGAGCACCTGAAACATGCAATTATTATAAAAATGGTAAGATGAACTTAGGTCCATGCACATATCAAACTAATAAGACTGGCCCCAGAATGACATCCTCAGAAGATAGTTAAGGACTCTAGAACAGAATGCCTTAAGATTCCATCCCTGTACATACGCCTTTTCTAGTCAAAGATCTCTGCGTTGTCTAGTTAAAGCAGCACAAATCATTCCAATTTCTCCACAGGCTTGAGCTTATAGCCAGAGTTTATAGTCTGATCCTTGCATTCAGGGTCTTTATTCTGGATCCTTTGTGAATATTAGAGACTCTTCTATCTCTCCTCAGAGCAAACTCCTTTCAGTTTTCTTGTAAATGAACGCAAGTCCCAGCAAGGAACCGTGTTCTGGAGTCCCACAGAAAGGCCAGACAAGGCCAATTCGGTCATCACTCAGAACTTTATGAATCCTTCCCACCAGCATCTCATCGCTCCTGATCTCGATTCTGCAAGTATAGTGCCTCAGCCACCTTCCCAATGAGTCTGTTCCACTAACAAATTACTCTGATTTAGCTTTTTGATTCCATAGCTTCTGGCCATGGCTGCTTGCCCTACCATCTTCTGAGAGTGTGAACTCACAGCCTTGCTTTAAAAATTGCTCCCCAGAGAATATTTTAGACTCTCATCCAGTCCACTGAAGAGGTTTCTCTTTCTACAATATACACTTTGTTCCCCTCCAGCCTGCTCTTACTTTCTTCAGGCTCTTGGTCTGACAATATCCCAGGACTACTGAATCCTTATTGCTTCTGTTCCTTATTAGGCTCATCGGTCAAAGTCAGGGTGTAACCAATGCTGTCTCCTGCTACTTTTAGCTCAGTTCCATTTATTTGGCTTATTCATTTTTGCATCTAATGGCCACAATGAAGATCTGGCAACAATCCATTTTATTTACTATATCAGTCACTGCAGAACACAGATTTGGGTGCTTTCATTGACTTGCTCTTCCTACAATCTTTCCATTTAGTAACTTTACATGCATACCCTTCCATCTCCTAGATCGCCTGCTGTATTGTGTCACTGTCCCATCAAAATAATTTAAGATCACCAGGAACAGCAAAGGGGGAACCACCAAGCTCTGGAAACTTTTTGTTCCTTTTTTAATTTTCCCCCTCAAATTGGACATTACAGTAATATTGCTATAAGGCTAGAAATGTCTCTTCCTCCATTTCCAGTCTTGCTCTGTCCCACAACCTGTAGTGTGGCCTTGTGGGGTCCTTTATCAAAAAGGATAGGGAAACAGCAAATTGGTCGCATACTGCATTTTGCCATCTTCTGGAAGAGAGCTACTTCTAGTCTGGAGTCTGCCACTATGGCTTAATCCATATACACACATCTGTGAACTCTGGATAGATGATGTTATTCTGCACAAGTAGTTGCAATCAACCCCTCCTCTGGGGACTTGGGGCTCTCAGCAGTTGCAGTTCAAGTCTCTAATGGCTAGGAACTTCTAATGTGTGTTATGATACACATACCTACTTTGGGACACCTTACATTTATCTTATAATGCTGTGCGGGACATAAACATGGTTTGTACTGGAACTAATGTATTTATATAGAGTTCAAGTCTACAGCAATTTGTTCTCCAGTAACCTGACATCCACGGATATCATCCCAGATGTCTAAAAGGCAGAGAGCCGCTCAGCTCTTAGGGCCCTTGAAGCAGCATCAGTTCACCCCAGAGGGTATGGACAGACAACAGCCCGACATGCTTGCTGTAGAACACGAAGCAACTAGGAACCAAGCTCAGAATCCACAGTCCTTTACTTATCTAAGTAAACACATTCTGAGATCCCAACAAAAGACTAGCACAGGATGGTGACAAAAGACCTTGCAACCATACTCCTTCCAATACAATTAACTGGTATGTATACAAATATAAAACTCTGAACCCATTTGGTGCACTTCCTGTTAACAGCTACAATTAAGGAGTTATGTTTCTCAAAAAACACAGCAGACCTCTCTAGTAGATAACATCTTATGCTTCACTATCAAGTTTGTTTATTTCGACTATATGACAGTGTTTTCCTGAGTTTGTCCATCAGTCTAATGGCACACTGCTTCTGAACTCACAGCTTTCACTGGTTCTAACACATTGACACTTCACATTAGAGACTGACACTGACAAACCACACCAGAGTTACCCAGATCCTTTGAGCACAAACATGCACCTCACTCCTAGGGACAGATCCAAGATCTCAAGGTTTGCAGGAGTAAAATTTCCTTTAAACACAGGACGAGAAGGGACTGTAACAAAGGTGAAGCAAAGAGCAGCACAGTGGGCCAACTCAGACTGCCTACTAGCCACCAACCTTCTTTCCTTTCTTGGCTCTGTTTCAAGCCCTAGATTGGTAAAGGAAGTGCTAAGAGACCCTCTGCTCGAGTAGCAACATCGATGCAGGTATGACACATTGAGGGCTCAGAGAGGGGCAAAGGAAGCCTTGCCAGCTGGGAACTCTCCCCAGCTAACCAAATATAAAGAAAACAGACCACAGATATGGTGGTACTCTTGGATCAGTGTATTCCACAGAGAGATGCTGCTAAGACGATCTTCTCTTCCTCCTCACCAGGAGAAGGGGACATAGGACAGCATATTGGAGCATGCTGGTAGAGGAGAATTAAGAAAAGGAAAGGCAGGAGGAGGTATCATCTTACAGGCTCCAGACCCACCACATACAATAAAAGCCATCCTGATTTGGTGCAGGTTTTGAAAAAGTATTTCCTTTGGACATGAAAGAATGCCCTGAGCCCAGCTTAGCCTTTTGTAAACACATTCCAAGCAGCACTGTGCTCACTACTTCCAGGAAAATGGAGCCATATGACAGAGATTGCATCTAACATTATTATGGTGCAACATACTTAGCCTGCATGGAGTCCCGGGTGAGAACGAAAGGTTTCATTGCAGTCCTGGGACGCTGAGAAGTCTGAGGAGGTGCTGAAGCCTTGAGATGGGAAACAAAAAGCAAACAAATTTACCTTCAGAATAACCTAACCTGCATTCCCCTCCATGTCCTCTAGTGCAGAGCATGAGAAGAGCGCCACCTCTGCAGTCAGAGAAAAGTACAGAGGATAGGTCTACACTGCAGCTGGGAGGTCTGATTCACAGTGACAGGTCATTGAAGTGCACAAAACAAGTCTATGTCTCAAATAAAGCTGGACTATTTTATGCAGTACCCATTTAATGTTTTTTTCTAATTCTAACCAGCAGACATTTTAAGTGAACAGCACAAAGCCTGAACTCTTGAAAGCAGCATCATCCTGTATGATACAGCTGTCACATGTTGCTGAAGGGGCTTTTACTGTTCAACAGGGTCACTCCTTTCAGACGGCACCTGGACATTCTGAAAGCCAAGACTGCATGCTTAAAAGATCACTGGATTATTATTTTAACTGTCGCAGATTATTTTAAGAGTGAGGGTCTGACAATCTGGCATAGTGTAGGGAAACTGATGGGGCAGGTTTGCCCTAGCAGTCCTTAGTGTACTGCAAGTCTGATGTGCAACACACTGCTATTTCAAGCCTTGACTACCCACAACTAGAAAAGGTCATGTCAGATTTGGTCCTGGTTTGTTAATACAGACAAATATTCTTTAGGCATTAAACAGAGACCCCTCCATTCATTTCACTTGTGATCTATGTAGGATTTTAACCCATGACTTCACATATGAAAGTACACTAATAAGCTCTGCCATTGAAACAATCTGATAATCTTTTATTTTGTTTCAGTCTCACCTATGTTCATCATCAACTGCCATCGTACACAAAACCTACAAGCCCCATACCCCACGACATATCCCAAATCTCATACCTGTTTTAGTGCATTCCTTCCTCTCAAAATCACCATTTCCTGGTCAATGCTCTCGATTTCCTCCAGGCTCGTAGTGATCCACTTCTGGATTTGCAACAGATAGAATTCCCGTATCTGTTCCTCCTCCACCTGGCCACTCTCCACAAAAGCTTTCATTGAGGCCAACCTATTCTCCACCTCCTTCTTCTGTTTATATCTGCCTCAGGGAGGAAGAGATAGGATCATTTAAAGAACCTCTTTCAAACAACTTTTTAACAGATAGTACTCTGACACAGCTGACTGTAAAGCAAAGAGTGTTCAGGATGTTGTCTTAGCGTGGATCACATTTTATTAGAGAAATTACCTTTTGGAACAAGTACCCCTGAAGTTCAGAATTAGAATACATCCCAACAGAACTACAGCAGCAGCTTACAGGGAAAAGTATATTAGTAAAGTAATATGTTTCAATACAAGTCAGCACTTTATGACCAGCCCATTATCTGGAGACCATTGGCAAAGAGCCCCACAAACTATAGTTGGAGAACCCTGACATGGAGTACAAGGACATTCTTCCCAGGCTAATCAGCATCCAGTAGGTGGATTTATCTTCTTGACTAAAGGCCTTCCCTTTCCCCTGTAAGGTACTGAGAATATATAAACAGTCACATGCATATAGCTCAATACAAGAGGGAAATCTGCTACAGTCTCCCTTTCCCCTCCCCTTCACTTCACTTTGTCTGGGTTTTGATCCTTCTTTGATGTGTCAGCTCAAGTTTAGATTATAAACTCTTTGGAGCAAGCATGGGATCTTCACCTGTCTTTGTGAGGTGCCTTATACAATTTTGGGAACTGAAAAAATATACAAAAGGGGAGTTTTTGATGGCTAATTATTGCAGTGTGGGTAAGAACAGACTTGGCTGCAGGTATCTCCACTTTGCTGTTGAATAAGATATATTTCAAACAAGAGGCTGGCTGAGATCCCAAGAAGCCTGCTGACTATTAATGAAAACCAGAGATACAATTTTAAAGTGGTTCTGGTGTCATCTTCAGGAAATTAGTTCTTTAAAAGAGAAAAGTCATACTGACAGGATGTGTGAATAACTGCAAGTAAGGGAGTACTTAACACCCAGGAGCTTCTCCAACAATAGCCATCATGGGTATCTGGTGGAAAAAACAAATAGAAAAAACCACCCACCGTGCATAAAATATTCCAGCAAGGGTCATTTGGTTTTTCTCAAGTAAATTTTATTATGGTAGAAGCTGAGCTAAAGTGACCTATGCATAGAATAGATAGTGCATTGGCAGAGGCATTCCCCCACACAACACAACCAATACTCCTAATGGAGGGATCACCTGAAGGAAAGAGGCACTCGAACTTCATGGCCTAAAATCTTTAGTGCCAACATGAGAGCTATTTAGACCCTTCTTAAGAAATAAAGATGTCAGAGGGGATCCTATAGGATGCAGTAATTCCTAGCTAGACAGAGATCTGGGCTTCAAAGTCTGAATCCTTGAGTTTAAAGTGCAAAAGGATACCTGAACTAGAAAACAGGGAGCTGTTTTATTACTTTATGGGATTATTATTTAAATCAGATACACTTCTAAGGCTAGCCCCTTATGCCCAGTTTCAGTGATAAACTCAGCTAGGGAATCCTTTCTGGGGTCATCAGAATAAAACATTAAGAACCAAGGAGAGGGAAACTAAGGGGGTTGGAAGGGCAGATCATTCAGAAGAATCTCTTACAAAATTCAATACTGAGGGGCTGGAGAAGCATAATGCTAAGCAACAGAAGGACCAGACCTCCAGCTTCCCTCCTGGAGCATTACAGGGAAAGTGACCCATTCCCAGCCAACCTTAATACTTTGAAGTAGGGCAGTCCTCTTCAAATAAGTTACTCCAAGGACACCACACGTTTTATTACTACTCCCAAGACTCTAGAATTCTACCACATTCCTACCAGTTACTGTTGAGAGCCTCCATGCACTTGGGGTGATGGAGGGTGAGGGGGAAGAGGTGGTAGGAACACGCAGGCCAGAGATGTATTGGTGAATCCACACAAGAAAATCTTTCCCAGTTTGTGTGAACTATTCTTGTCTTTATCCAAGTAAACGTGACTCCTCACTGCTGACATCAAGCCAATGGAAATCCCCAACTTCCCAGATCAGAGAACTGACTGCAGCGTGCCCTTGAACAGAATCTACAGAGAAGATGTCACCATTTTTCCCCAGCATACATATTGTTGCCAACTACCTTGGTCTCATAGGAAGAGGTGACCTTATATGTACATTATACCTTATTATACAACATGAAAAGTAGGTATTGTTTAAATTGTTGTACTAAAGTTTATGCTGAAGAAGAGGTAGCAGTACTGAGGACTTTGATAAGTGTATGGTGTTTTTCCTATCACAGTAAAAAGGCTTTGGAGACAATTGGATCAGTGAAATTATACTATTTTACCATCCCAAATCCATTTCTCTTAGAATATGAACACTTTGGGGCTGGGACCATGTGTTTGTATTTGCACAGTGCCCAACAGGGGCCTTTGGGTGCTACTCCAATACAATAACATTCTACCACCTAACATTCTTAGGTTGAAATAGAGCAGGGGAGGCCAAACCATGGCTCATGAACCTCTTTTCCAAACCACCCCCCTCCCCGCAACCATTCTCCACCTACCAGACTGGGGGGGTGGGGTGAGAAGAGCTCAGGATCTCTGCCTTGACGTGGGGTAGGAGCTTCTGCCCAGCGGGGATGGGGGTATTGGGGCTTCAGCCCCATAGGGTGCACCTGCTGAGGCTCAGGGCTTCAGCAGAACCAGGACCAAAACCCCAAGCTCTAGCAGGGGTGCCCCAGCTTTTGAACTTCTGAAGATTGTCGTACGCAGCTCAGCGGGTCAGTAAGTTTGGCCACCCCTGAAATAGTGGCTCTGGTAATATTTCTCCTCCTCTCATTTACAACTTTAGGCTCCAATCTGGTAAATACTACACAAATAGTCCCTCTCTGTGCAAGATGGGGTCTCAGTTACCTGAGTGATTACAACTACTGAATAGAAGCTGTAATCAACATGCCTATTAACGAATGCTGTACTAAATCAAGGACTCTCCTGCCCAGGGAGAAATTAATAGTATTAAATGATACCTATGGTGAATACCTTGAAAACTAGAATATATGTATTTAATAAATGGATGACGAAAAACTGTTTTTTCACTTTAATTACAATTCAAACTATTCTCTTTACCACTTTATATTCATTTCTATAATATCATACTGTACATTTTGTACCGTGAAATATTCTACTTTTCCACCCCTTATTTTGTATCTGCAACTGCTTTAGTCAGAAAAAAAAAAAAAAGACAGACCTACCTTTCAATTTTTGCTTGTCTACTAGACACCATGGCCACCAGACTGGCCTGTCTGCCAGATGGGCCAGCTGCCGAAGGACTCTCCGAAGACTCATTTTCTTTAGGACTCTCTGGTGTTGGTGGAAGGTGGAACTTGCCAATCTGGTAGTTCTTGCAGAGCGTCAGGAAGTCCATGAAGTGGGCACGAGCAATCTGCACATGCTCCAGCCGCTTGCTGAGATTGACCTGTTTCAGGGTGAGGGCTCCCAACAAAGCAGGTAACAGCAGATACTTCAGGTCAGCAGATGCAATCTCCTCCAGGTCTTCATTTTGGCTGAAAGAGAAATAAGATCTTCCTGTACCTCTGCCCTGTGTATAGGAAGAGCTGTAATCTCCACATTTCTGCAATGGTGGGGAGGACCAAAAGGAAGGGATGGATGGAACACATTTCCTCAGCTGAAGACAGCTCCTGAAGCGCAAGCTCTGAAGCCTTGTCTAAACTAGGAAAAAAGATGGGTTTTTAAAATGTGTTAGCAAATATTTTATATCACCATAGCTTTTATCTTAGCCTAGACAAGGCCCCAGATAGAGCTGTAATACTCACAACATACAATGCTCTTTAGCAATTGGTTTGGGTCATTCTGCATCACCATATTTCTATGGATTGTTATGCACTCCTAAAACAGTTGTAGACCGGCCCATTGATTAATAGGGGCCAGTTTTAATTCTCTAACTTGATCTCGTTAACAGGACCACCAAGGAAATAGAAGCAGGATGCTTAGCACTTAGGTGATGGAACACTTCATGCCACTATAAAGCAATCCCTCTGACAGACCAAGCTGCACAACTGATGGGTGATGAAAGCCAATGTCCCGCATCTGCAAGGTGTGGCTGCATTACATGGTAGTTTCTCCACTGGGAAGGACTCTGAAAACTAAAATAGTATAAAACTAGAATATAGCTTTTTGCTTCTCTATCAAGAATGTTGTCCATTTTTAAAAAATATTGCACTTCTTGAAGTTGAGCAAATATACACGTATTACAATTCTGCACAAAGCCTATCTGTTCTGACACTCTTTGAAATGCTTCTTCACCTTCTGTAAAACGTAACCACCAAATTGTGCCACAAAGGTGGTGGCGGCGGGGGGTCCTTTCCCACTTACCACAAACACTATTTCTGGGATTTTCATTCATACCCACTGCTTGGAAACTGTATTTACAGGAGAAGCAGCATTCAGTGATCCAAACATTGGGAATCCCAGATCCTAACCAAAGCTCTGCTGTTAACTCTCCATAATCTTGCCTGTATTAGCGATATTTTACAAACCCTTCCCTCTGCTAAAGACACCACTTCAGGGTCCTAGCCACAGCCGGATCCCCGGTGCAAGGGAGCTGCTGCCGCCTACTGGGGACATTTTAAGAACTGGGAAGGGTCCGATGACGGGGGGGCGTCCAAGGGAAGGGCGGGCGGGGCCGGGCGCCCAGGGGAGGGGGCGGCGGACCCCGGGGGAAGGGCGGGCGGGGCCGGGAGCCCAGGGGAAGGGGGCGGCGGACCCCGGGGGAAGGGCGGGCGGGGCCGGGAGCCCAGGGGAAGGGGGCGGCGGACCCCGGGGGAAGGGGCCGGGAGCCCAGGGGAAGGGGGCGGCGGACCCCGGGGGAAGGGGCCGGGCGCCCAGGGGAAGGGGGCGGCGGACCCCGGGGGGAAGGGGCCGGGCGCCCAGGGGAAGGGGGCGGCGGACCCCGGGGAAGGGGCCGGGCGCCCAGGGGAAGGGGGCGGCGGACCCCGGGGGAAGGGGCCGGGCGCCCGGGGGAGGGGGGCGGCGGACCCCGGGGGAAGGGGCCGGGCGCCCAGGGGAAGGGGGCGGCGGACCCCGGGGGAAGGGGCCGGGCGCCCAGGGGAAGGGGGCGGCGGACCCCGGGGGAAGGGGCCGGGCGCCCAGGGGAAGGGGGCGGCGGACCCCGGGGGAAGGGGCCGGGCGCCCAGGGGAAGGGGGCGGCGGAGCCCGGGGGAAGGGCGGGCGGGGCCGGGCGCCCAGGGGAGGGGGCGGCGGAGCCCGGGGGAAGGGGGCGGCGGAGCCCGAAGCCTCCGCCCCCCGAAGGAGCAGCTCGGCCGCGCACCTGAAGAGGTCGAGCTGCGCTACGCCGCGGGCTGCCTGCTGCAGGAGGTCGAGCCCCCGCCGGACCTTGTCCTGGAGCGCCGGGGCCCCCGACGAGGGCTCGGTACTGGCCTCCACCTCGTCCAAGAGCTGCCAGCCCGACTCCAGCAGTTCGGAGAGCCGCGGCGGCGCCTCCGCCGTCCCCGCCGCCATCTTGGCAAGGGAGGCGGTGCCTCCGCGCAACTACTTCCGGGGCCGGGAGTGGCCCAGCAGCGCCCGGCCGCCATATTAGTAGAGGCGACGCCATCTTGGTTGGCGAAAGGAGCGTGTTGCGCGGAGGCGGCGGGGCCTGGGGCAGAGCCTGGAGAGTCTCCTCTCGGGCGGGGAGCTCGGGGCCCCCCCGGGCGCCCCCCGTTGATGCTCCTGGGCTGTTCGTGCCTCTGGGCCTAGCACTGCGCAAAGGCGGAAGGGCACCCGCTGAGCCTGGGGTCCAGGTGTTGCCGGCCCAGCCCTGCAGACAGCGTGATTTACACCCAGCGTGGCAGGACGCCTGGGTTCCGCGGCCAGCTGTGCCCGGGCTGGGGTGTGCCACAGACATGTCGGTTCCCCTTGCCGACGCTGTGCCTCAGTCTTGGTATCTGTAAAATGAGGACAATGCTCACCCGTCTTGGTATGTGCGTGAACTCGTTAACGGCTGGTGCACTTGGAGGCCTGGGCACCGTGTGCTCTAGAGACAGGTACAGGATTGTCTGTAAAAGTGAAATGGGTTCTGAGCCAGCTGCACCAGCACACGCTGACATCTGACTTACCAGACGCCCCTCCATGGACTGCAACAAATATCTAAAACAACCCTGTCAATTCATCGGAAACGTGTCAGCCGTGATCAACTCCACTAGAATGTATTCCTGTTAATTGTACAGTGGTCGAGCAAACGCTGCTCAATCTACTGTCCTACAAAGCCTCCAGGAAAAAGTGTACTTTCCCTTACCTTACCTACAAATTCCTTATAGGAACAGCAGCAAAAAGAAGACTGCCCTTCCTTAATTTACTTTTTATTAAAGCTCCATGACCATCTTCACACTAGAAAAATCTGACATGCTAACGACTTTGGATTACTACCATGCCTGTAACACATCTCATATTGACACATGACATTGCTTTCCACAATCCACAGATTATCTTGAGAAAAGAAATTTTCAATAAAATGAGGTTAGTCAAAAACACCCTAAAGCTAAAAGTGAAATAAAATCCTTAGAGGTAGCTGGGATACTATTAAGAAAAAACAATAATGGAGTCTCAGAAGTTATGTATACTGCTGGATAAAAAAGGAACTAGGAAGCATGGAGGAAACCAGTATAGCTAAGAGGCCAACATTTGAGAGGCTATTTGAGCCAAACGAAAATCCTTCAGAATCTGTAAGTCTGTCCTTCATGAGGCCAAAAAACAGGAGCATAAATTACTGCAGGCAATAAGCAGTAGAGAAGTTAGAAGGGTCAAAATGGAGTTTGAAGAACAAATAGCTAAAGAATCTCATTTGTTTTAATATCTTGTATCAGAAGCAGGAAGCCTGAGGCTATGTCTACACTACAATATTAAATCGACCTATGTTGGATTGATTTAAAGCCACTGCATTAATTACTGCAGTGGCTGATGTCCACACTACCCTCTTTCTGTCAGTGGAACACATCCTCACCAGGAGCGCTTCCATTGACTGAAGAGAGGCAGTGTGGGAAACAGACCCAGAACTCTCAGCTCTGCACAGCTCCCCACCGGGAGCCCAGCTGCTCCCTGGGGCTTCTCATCTCTGTGTTCCCGTCTGGGAGCAGTGGTGCGGGACTTCTCGCCTTCCCACTCCCAGCCATGAAATTTACAAGAATGACAGCCAACAGCCGATATAAGAAACGGAATGTCTGTGCCTTAATTACATCAACATAAGCCCTATGCCTCTCATTGAGGTGGTTTTATTATGTTGGTATAGCAGGGAGTTACATAGGCAGGAGGAGCATTTCAGTATGTATACCTCCACTATTTTGTTGACAAAAGCTGACTTTTGTCAACAAAATTATGTAGTGTAGACAAGGCCTGAGAAAGAATTGGTAGGACCACTGGACTATTAAAGAAGGCAAGGACACTGCTGAGAAGCTAAATGATTTCTATGCATTAGTCAGTGTCAGTTTCAGGGTAAACTACAAATGTATATATGGAAACTCCAGGAGTAGCCACTTAGGTTTCAGGACCCTTGCCCTCACTTGTCTCTGGGTAGAGACCCTTGTTCCACTCCCTTCTGAGTGGGAGGTTTTAAGTTTACATAGCCCCCTGCCTTACACTGTGATGTTTCCTGCAAGTCAGTCTGCCTAATGGCCAGCACCTGGGCTGTGCTTTTTTCTTCAAGGATAATGACCAGTATATTGCCACCAGTTACAAGTCACCACACAGCTTTCTCAACAGTACCTTTATTCTTAAGGTAAAAGCATTACAGAAAAAAATGTATAAAAATAATAACGTTTAAACACACACTAAACATACCAGGATTCACCCATCAGTCTTATGAGTAGAGCCCTGCGCGGATACCAAATGTATATCCGCAGATGCAGATATAAAGCGGATCTCCAAGGAGTTGCAGGGCTCTACTGGAAACAGCAGCAGTGAAAGCAGCCACATGTCTGGCCACTGCTCACAGGAGTCAGCGCCTCGTGCAGGCAGCTCCTCTGGCATGACTGTACCATCCTCACTCACTGGGGCAGGCACCAGGCTCAGTTGCAGCTGTCCCTGGTCATGCTAGACTGGGAACATGCAAGTCGCTGAGCCTGGTGCCCACTCCCATGGGCAGGGCTATAGGTGGTACAGCAACACCGGAGGAGCTGCCCGCATGGGGCGCTGGCTCCTGCAAGCAGTGGCCAGATGTGTGGCTGCTTTTGCCGTTCCTGGTAGAGCCCTGCAGCTCCTTAGGTATCTGCACCTGTAGATATAAATTTGGTGTCCATGTAGGGCTCTACTTATGGTGCCAAAGTCTTTCCAAGCCTTCACGAGGAGTGGAGCTCCCTTAGACAAAAATTTTGCTGGATCAGACAGAAAATTCTGTGTCAGTTTAAGTCAGCCTTTTTGTACCAAAAACCCCCACCCCCACTTTTTGTCTTCATATATTTAATACAGTGGTTCCCAAAGATACTGCATGGGGTTGCAATTGTCTCCTTGAGTGGAAGCTATACGGTCTCAGAGAGGGTTATTGTGCTCTTGAAAAAAAGACTATGAAGTCAGGGTAATTTACTGAATGCAAGACAAACATTTTGTGCGTTGTCTTTCTAGCAGTGATGAACTGCCAAAATCTTAACAATGGATTCCCTCCTCACCCCACGAGGGGGTCGTTGCACCCCCCGCGTTCCTTGACGCCCCCCCTCCAGGATCCCTGCCCCATCCACCCCCTTCCCCGTCCCCTGACTGACCCCAGAACCGGGCAGGAGGGTCTCATGGGCCACCGTAGTGGGTGCCCACCACACCCCTAAGAGCCAGAGGCACCTGCTGGGGGGCAAGGCGGGGAGTCCCGGCGGTGCTTACCTAGGAAGCATCTGGCAGGTCCCTCTGGCTCCTAGGGGTGCGGGAGCATAGCTGGGGGGGAGTAGCCACTCCCCCCACTGATCACATCAAAAGTGGAGTCACATCAAAAGCTGGAGCACCCGTGGAGTCGGTGCCTAAGGCGCCACTTTTGGCCTGTTAAATTTAGAAGCCCTTTTAGAACCGGTTGTCCCTCGCAGAACAACCGGTTCTAGAAGGGCTTCTAAATTTAACAATCGGTTCTAGTGAACCGGTGCAAACTGGCTCCAGCTCACCTCTACTTTCTAGAGTCCAAGATCAGGAACATCTAAGAAATGGATGGGTTGAGTGTTCCCGCTTCTTTTTCCTTTAGCTTTTCTATGAGGGTTTTGGTCAAAATATCTGCTCTAAAAAAAGGGGGGGGGGACCTTATTTTAACTAGAAGTACCTTTGGGACCAGCTTCCAAAAAAAGTTGTTTACAGGGGTTTTCCTTTGGTTATTTAAGATTTTAGTATGGTACTGACAGCATATTGGAGGGGGAAGTTTTAGATTATGCCGTAGAAGGGTAAAGGAACTCAGAAAGAGATTTTGTTTTGTTACATGTCTAATTATACTCTGAACTTCAAGAAAGCAGTGAACCGAGTAAATACATGGAAAATCCCCGAGGGTTATTTAGGATCAGAGAGAGGCTGTTTGTTCCCCTTCTTTTTTTGTTTTCAGTGTTGGTTTTGATTGATATGCCTGGCTCAGGAACGAAGGGCCTTAGTTTCCTAGTAGTCCCTTTGAGGTGAAAGAACCTACCCCTTCCCTTCCCTCCCCCCCACCCCTTCTTTTCTTTTCTCTGCAAGAAGAAAGACAAATATTCAAGGTCCTGGAAATCCCGAGTGCTACCTTCCAGTTCACTGAAGTGGAATATATAAATCAACGTTGCAGCCTCACCTCAATACTATGTATGGTACTAGTCACTCCATCTCAAAAAGAATATTGCAGAACTGGAGGCAGGGGTCAAAGAAGAGCAATGAGAATGATCAAAGATATGGAAAATGAGAATCATGAGAGGAGTGATTGAAAAGACTAGGATTATATACACCTTACAAAGGAGACAAATAAGAAGGCATATGATAGAAGTATCAGTGGTATAGGGAAGGTAGATTGAGAGCTTCAATTCTCCTTGTTTTATAATCTACAAACAAGACTGTAAGTGAAATTAAAATGTAGGAAATTCAAAGCTGTTAAAAAGAAATTCTTGTTCACGCATGATTTGTTTAAGCTGTAGCATTCATTGCCAGTGGAAGAGATGGAGGCTAAAATCTTGACAAGATTCCAAAAGGGATTGGGAATTTATATAGTGTGGCAAAATACCTTGTTCGCCTCAGTAGGCTCAATCCTTTTTAGCCTTGGAGACTCAGGTTTGGGGCAAGGCGAATCCTTATAGGTGGCACAAGGTCCTACTACTCCTCTCCTCAGTCAGTCCCTTGTGCTTATTTTCCTTCCCTTCTCAGGAGTCAGTACAGCCTCCCTACTGGGAGGGTCTGGTGTCTTGCTGTAAACAGCCTACTAGCAACTTCCCTACTCCTTTCACTCCCTCTCTCTCCTACCACCCAGGGGAGGGTTACAAAGGTCCCAAGTAGTTGGAGTCAGCTGAACCTAATTGGTTCCCTAGCAACCCCTTTTCCAGCTGAACCTTATTGCCCAGTGGTTCTCTCTCCTCAGTGGATAAGGAGGGGCCTTTTAAACCCCTGGGACTAATTACTACCCCCCTTTTGTAGCTGTTTGTCACATTGGGTTTACCACAATAGATATCAAGAACATCCAGAATAATGATTCATTACAATTTTGAATATTTATTAAGCATTGTGTTTTTGGTTTTACATCAATCTCAAACTATTAGAAATCAGGATGAAACTATGTGGGGTTGTTCCACATATACCTACTGCAGGGTTCTTATGCCATTCTCTGAAGAATCCGGTATTGGCCAGTGTGACAGAATACTTGACTAGATGGACTACAGGTCTGATCCAGTCTGGCAGTTCCTATGTTCATATGATCACACTTCTGTTTGGAGCAAATCATCAGAGTTAGATGACTCAGTGATAAAAGTGTCCAGGCCTGGGTGATGCTGCAGCTTCCAGCAGTGCTATCACCAGTGGAACTGTACCAGTTGGGAATTACAGGCTCAAAAATCCAAGTGTAAACAAGATGAAAGTGTCTATTAGGATTTTGGTTGCTGCCTATCACTTGTATCTAAGCACCAATATACTGATTTCTATAGTTTCAATGTATACTTCACCTTATGGGTTATTGCCATAGTTTTAACATTTTGGTGGTTATTTTTTTAAATAAATTGTACCTTTGTACATTACTAAACCTTGACCATTATCAAAGAACATTTTTTTCCTCAGGAATATACCATTTGTCTGTGTACAGGGCAAAGTCTCGTCCTCTGTATGTTCAGGTAAATGAACTGTGAATTTCAGGAAGTTTCCATGGGCAAAACTCTGAGAGAAGCTTGTTCCTGCCAGCCTGGTTATGACTCCCGCTCTCATGGTCCCACAGGGGGCTCTGTGCATGTCACTGTTAGTCAGGAAGCTTGTTTGTTTGATGTTAGTGCCTTATATGCGGGCTGTGTATCTGCCCCAAGCTTTTGGTGGATACATGAAAATGATCTATTATGGACAATTTTATTTACAAGCTTTGCTATGCATCTTCCCTTGTTAGCAAAATGGGCAAAGTAGCAGGGCATCCATTTTAAACCAATAAGAAAAGGAGTACTTGTGGCACCTTAGAGACTAACAAATTTATTAGAGCATAAGCTTTCGTGAGCTACAGCTCACTTCATCGGATGAAGTGAGCTGTAGCTCACGAAAGCTTATGCTCTAATAAATTTGTTGGTCTCTAAGGTGCCACAAGTACTCCTTTTCTTTTTGCGAATACAGACTAACACGGCTGCTACTCTGAAACCTGTCATTTTAAACCAATGTTACTTTTAATTCAGAGAAAACCTAGCTTTTCCAAAGCTAATTTTCTTACCTTTTCACATGATTTTTCTCTGATTCTCTTCCCACAGCTCTCTGGAGATGTATTTATTAGACCATTTTTAGTCTCACTTTTCCCCATTAAGGAAATTAGAGTGCAAATGAAAATCTGGATGCTGCACCCATAGTCCTATTGTGTGATGGGAGAAGAGCAGGGAATCTTTTCCACGAAAAGCTTTATAAAACTGAAATATCACATATTGGCTGTACTAGATGCACATGCTGGACACAGACACGTGGTCCATTGACATGCTTTGCCTATTACACTTCGCCAGAGGGAGCTAATTCATTGCAAGACTGAAAGAGCAGGAGATGCCTGACAGAACTGCTGCTCTTCATTGATTTGGTGGGAAAAGCCAACCAAGACCACAGCAGCCTTTAAGATTGGTCTCTCAGTGAGGTGCAACTCCCCCACATACCGTGTCTCATCCCAGAGATTAAAGTAACTCTTGGTGAGGTGTGGGTTCAGGTTTTGGCCTCTCCCCTCCCTTGAAGGAGCCAGAAGCACCTATTGCAAAATGCTACGGCCAGCTTACCTTGATGCTACTGTATTAGAGCTAGTGCTGCTGCAGGGCTTTTTTTAAAGAGGTTTTTTTCTGTACTGGATTATTAATAATAAATAGCTCATGATCTAAATCAGACACTGACAATCCAGTACAGACATAGATTCAGCCCTAGAAAGGTGTACATTTTCTTAAAAGTAATATTTTGTTTTAAATTTATGTTGCCTGTCATCCAAATGGATCCCAAACCTCTTTACTAATGAATTATATACTCTCTATTTAATCATTTTACCCACTGCATAAATGCAGCCATCTCTAGAGTGGGACACCACACAGCAGACTAGGAGAGAAAGAGGAGAATCCTCTATCCAAAGGAAGCGGGGGGGGGGGGATTAAAGAGACAATGTAATGTGACATTACAACCAGTTACTCTCATCAGAAAGACAGTACCTCTAGCTGTACATCACATTGATTAGTTAAGACGGGAGCGTACCTCCCATTGAACCACTCCGTTTCTGGAATTTCAACAATGTAATCCTCTTCTAGGACGTGCAGATATCCAGGTGACAGCAACAGAAGGACTTGTAGGTTAGACTGGCTCCTCCAGCAGTTTAACCATTGTGTCATCTAGATTTGCTCTGAGCTAGATTAGGCAGCATAGTGATTGGAATAGCAGGAGTTGGCTTGCAACTGCACTCCCACTGCTGAAGCTAATTGCTGGCAGGACCAGTGGGAAATGTTAGGAAAAAGGTCCAGTGTAGACACAGGCTCTTCCTTCCCAGACTGCTAGGTGCCCACGATACGTTAGCAGAATCAGAGAGATCTACACATAGTAGTTTGCCCCAAGCCTCACAGAGAACGTGACTAGTATGATCCAGTTTCCTGGCAATAACACATGAGCCAAGCCCTGATCAGCACAGACCCAATCTCTTGCCAGTTTTATTTCTCTACCACAACTCAATCCTGGAGCTGGGAGCATCATGCTGCTGTTGAAGGTGCCAATTTTCAGAGGACATCAAACCAAGTCCTTGATTACTCATAGCATTTTCTGAGAAGTCATCCAGGCTCCTGGACAAATTTAAATGGGCGCGAATTCTAGCTCCCTAAATGCCTCCTGAATTTTCAATCAGATAAAGGATTCTACTTCACGTCCTGTCTTAAACACCTGTGTACTGGTGCTGTTAAATACCATGCTCCACAGATGGCTGTTTTTCAGCCATCAGGTCAGTGATCCTTACATATCCAAAGCCTGTCTCACAGGAGGGTTGAGTGAGGCCAAAATAAATAAATCCTTAGATCCCCTGGCATGGGGGGAGAGAATACAGGTCTCTAATATGGGGGTACACAGAGAGCACCAGGGATGAAGGAGAGGTTGGTAGGGAGTTGCAAGGAGCTCTTGAAATGGAGAGGGATGGGACAGTGGCCCACAGGGAGTTTATGGGATGGAATAAGATGAGCCCATGGTGTGAACTCAACAGACAGAAGCTATGAATCGTGAAACAACTCCCACCAGTCAGTTCATAAACAGAGACTCAGACTTCAAACTAGCTACAGTGGAGCCTCAGCAGGATAACCACCAGAGGAGACAGCAAGCAGGAGTCAACTTCTTGTAGAGCATAAGCCAGTCATTTGTTTGTCTCCCTTTGGCTTGGGGTGGGGAGATGGAGGCAGGGAGCTGCTCTTTCCTTTCTCATAGGGTCATCTGTTTTCCTGTCTTAAACAGGTCCTCCAGCCTGTTAGAGTTCTGAGTACTAAGGTTAGCTCAGTAATGAGGACCCTGTCATTTTATTGTCCTGGATCAGCTAAACCAAGGAAGCATATGTTTGGTATTAACAAGAGTCGATCCCTTAATTTTTTCCACCTGGAAGGGCAAAACTCTTCTTTCCCCCTTCCCGCAGTGAGGAAGCTTCAGCTGTTCTCAATTTAGCAGGATTTCCATCCCTGTGAAACAACTTTTCCCACTCCCAAATGTATGTGTGTCTGCATGGTACGAGCAAACGTACCCCTTGTCAGTGAATCCACGGACCCTCCAGAAGGTGTTTATGGAGTGGACGTCACTATGGGTAAGTTGTGTTTAAAAATTAGTACAGAGTCTGAACTAAGCAGCATGACAGAACCTGCCCTAAAGATGCAATTGTTGGCATGTAAAAACTGAGTTATTTCACAGTTGGATATTGGAAAAACTATTTCACTAGGAGGGTGGTAAAGCATTGGAATGGGCTACTTAGGGAGGTGGAGAGATTTTTAAGGCCTGGCTTGACAAAGCCCTGGCTGGGATGATTTAATTGGGGTTGGTCCTGCTTCGAGCAGGGGGTTGGACTAGATGACCTCCTGAGGTCTCTTCCAACCCTAATCTTTTATGATTCCCAGGACAACAACAATATATGGGGGGGGGTTTGAAGGAAGCTGGATGCCCCCCACACTGCAGAGCTGACGCCTTTGGGAGGAGGGTAAGGGGCCCTACTCCATTTAGAAACGGAAAAGAAGACAAAGGCCACTTCCATCTTTCCTATTGATGGCCTTGCTTTGTCTGCTAACTGGAACTTGCCAGCTCCTACAAAAATAAATCCCTTGCCCAGAACTAAAGGAAATCCCATGAAGTGCCTGTTCTCTTATCAGGCTCAGTAACTACTCACCAGATCTGCTGCTCCCTCTTTGAAGTGGTGCTCTCTGGCTAATTGCAAACATGCTGATGGTCAGACATAGAACACCACCTCAGCACCCCTCCCCCTTGCATTGTGTGTGAGCAGTTTCAGTGTAGATTATCTGGGGTGGGGTCAAACAGGCCTAGAGGAGCATTATCAACATTAGCCAAATGGATCCTAGAGAGAGATGAAAGGAAATAATGGGAAGCTGAGACTATGCCCCAGGCCTTGTCTAGAGTGAGCAAGCAGGTCCACCCAGCAGTGTGGGCTGGCTCCTACCTGTGCTATTGAATTGTCAGGAGCCCAGGCACTTCCCCTACTGTGAGCAATGGGTCCTGTTTTCACCTGCTTCCCTCATAGGTCTAAAAATGAGTTAGATTTTCAGTGACAAGGCGGGTGAGGTAATATCTTTTATTGGACCAACTTGTGTTGGTGAGAAATACAAGCTTTCAAGCGACATGGAGCTCTTTTTCAGGACTCTTGATTAGATTTACAGAGCCACTTACAGCAGGGGTGGCCAAAGTATGGGCTATAGGCTGGATATGGCCTGTATCTGCCTTTATATTCAACATAGGCACAGCCCGTTATGACTACAGGTATGAGCATGCAGCCTAGCTATTTCAATAGTGACTGAGCATTGCCTAGTGGGACATGTCTTTGCAGGCTGCCCCTTCAGATTTAATAATTTTATTAAGATAATGTTGAAGTAAAAAGAAAACGGTTCAGAGTTTAGGCATAGAAGTTTCTGGTTATCAGGGAATAAGGTACAGATTATCAAGGGGAGCGAAGTTCAGTTTAGGAGCGAGTGGCGTAAGGAATACATACTCTGCAATCTCCCCGATTGGGGGTAAAAGTTTAATGGGTCAAAGTACAGACATTGAGATATGGGAGTATGTTGTCCATATAATGGCTATGTTCAGGTGTGGAGTATAATGAGTGGATACGATGATGAGGATAGATCTACCCTCATTTGGTGGGATTTAATGTTCAGTGAGTTTATGGTTTCAGTTCATATGGTCCAATGGAAAAAAAAAAGTCTCTTAGTCCCTTTCCCATGGTTGATGCACGATGTATTAAATAATGACCATAGTATGAAGAAGCAAAAATGACAGGTTTCAGAGTAGCAGCCGTGTTAGTCTGTATTCGCAAAAAGAAAAGGAGTACTTGTGGCACCTTAGAGACTAACAAATTTATTAGAGCAAGCAAAAATGGTTCTCCTGCATATATATGTAATCATTCACCAAGCTCTTGCTCACACTATGATAAGCCTCCAGCTGCAGGAATAAACAAATAGAAGCTACAATCTGCTCTATTTCATGCAAATTAGGGGCTGCTTAAAGATTTCTGGTAAAAAGAGAATTCCATCCCACCATACACAAACCTATTTTCTCTAGGTCTGTGGGACTACCATCAGTGGAGGGGTGAGGGCCAGGGATCCACTACTACCCAGATCCTTTATCTATTCCCCTGTTGGGGAAGAGAGGTGACACACAGACCTGAGGCTGCAATGGGATCTGACTAGCTGCCTTTGGTTGGAAAAGGAGGTTTCCTTTCCTTCCAGCCCCTTACAACTCTCCCCAAGCCAAGACCCTGTAATCTAGTTTAGTGCAGCAGATAGGACTCAACTCCCAGTGAACTGAGCAGCAAGTGAAAGTTGTAAACCTAACCAACATTCAATAAGCTCTGGAAACTGACTTCCCCTGAGGCTACAGATTGTGGGGGTATATTCTGCTGTCTCCTCCCTCTTTATCCCATCCTCAAACTGGCCTTGCAGACACTTTGTTGAGGAATGCAAATGAGAAAAGAGCTATTATTTAAGGATCTACAGATAAGACCATTTCCCATCTCTTCCACAGCAAAAAGCTGATTTAAAAAAGCCCAACTCAGAAATAATCTCCGGGACGCTGCACATACGAAACATGAATGAATCCAAACTGGACCCAGCGCCCATAAAACCAGCCACAAAAGCAAAAAAAGAAAAGAAAAAAAAAAGTGGTCCAGTGTGGAGGGACAGGGGAGAAAGGAAGGCCACAGTGATCAGAAATGCACCAGCTTCAATTAATGATAATTTGTTGATTTGTTTGTTTATCCTTCACATTTTTAGAACGTATCTGGGATTGCAGATAGCATGGCTGCAGTCTCCAGCTGTCTTGTCCACTAGAGCAGTCAGATGAGCCAACATCTCAGTGGATATTATTTCTGGTGGAGTCCCTGCTGTTGGTTGTTTCCTTACTAACATAAGCCATTTTCATGGCATAATTATTCACCAAGCCCTTGCTCCTGGCATGACAGGTCTCCAGCCAGGGCATTGAATAGCCCACTCTTACTATGGCCAGAAGCAAGTTGTTGCCATGTGCTTGACTGTGGTTACATTTTTCTCTAAATACTTTATTCCTATTGCTAAAATAAAAACACTTTTGATTTAAGAAGGCTGTTTGGTCACTCTATTCACCACTGGTCAGACTCCTAAAGGGAAGAACTGCAGGTGCTGAACCCAGCCGCACCTGTTGGGTTAGCACAGGGGATACACAGGATAGCCTACAGCCCAGTCAAAAAGTGGGAGAATTGCAGAATTTCACCCCTGGAAAAGTAAAGCCATGAGGCCCAGCACCTGAAGGGGGTGTTCTGTACCCCTGAAGTGAACACTCAGACACAGCCACAAAGAGGACAGAGGTTTAGCTAGTCCTGTAATTATGTCAGGGGACTCAGATCAGGAATAGATTCCTGCCTTGCTACAGGTGGTGTTCCTCAACTCAGGCCTAGCCCCAAAGATGGGTATTTGTCTTCTGGTAGCCTCCCCAAGGCCATTTCACTAGCTGCCCCTTCCACCTACTTTTGGAACAAGAGAGGTTCTTCCAGGCTGAGACCCAGCACCCCTTTTCTATCTTACTCATCTGTGTTGACTCATCACTATCGCTCCGCTGAAGATCCCCAGGGACAATCCCTCCTGTTGCAATATCTTAGGAGGGTGTCATGGTGCTGCTGTCCACCCCGAAAGTGATGGGATAAAGGAGAACAGAGATGGAGATTTTTTTTCTTTCAACACTCTGACCCCAATCCACAAAGGTACTACTGACCTGTCTACAAAACTCCAGCTTAACCCTGTAGGCACCGAAGTTTCTGTCCTGTTGGAATCCACACTGCTGTCTCATTCTAGGCATCTGGAGATGTATTTCTTGCCTGACCCCCACTGATTCATGAACTGGGGGAAGAGAGGCATTCATTTGCCTAAATCAGACCCAATCCAGCAGGCGTGCTCAGAGGCTGTCTACCAGATCAGGTCCTATTCAAAATCTGGCCAGAGGAGGTGGTGGGAGTGCCAGTGCCTACTTCATAACTTTTAGGCCAGTGGTTAGAGCACTCACTTGGGCTGTAAGAGACAAGCCTACCTCTCTGCCAGCAGCAGAGAAAAGATTTTTGAACCGGGGTCTCCCATGCCTCTCAGGGGAGTCATGGGATATTATGATGCAGGGCTCCCTCAACCTCTCTTGCTGAAATTGTTCCACTGTGGCTAAATAATGAAAGAGTCATTGGAGCTGGGGGACTGGATGCTGGGTTTGTTCCCCACCCCCACATTCTCCCACAGTCCCTCCCAATTTCAGCCCATGACACCTACTTATATTGCCTTGTACCACCCTAAATAAGTCCTTAGTGTTTGCACCCTTCCTTCTATTACACATGTATCATGTTCCCCTCACATGAGAGTTTTAACCTTTTCAATTACTAATAATCAGTCCCTGCAACCCCCAATTATTATTGTTGTGCTGCTTGGAGCTTTCCCCAGTTTGCCAATGTGTCTGGTGGTGAGGGGCCCAGAACTGAATGATGCCTCCCAGGTGCAACCTCACCAGTGCCAGACAGAGGGGGACTATCTGCTAACCGCTCCTGAAACAGTGCCTTTCCATATTTAGCACAAAACAGGCTGGTTTTTCTTAAACCACTGGAGATTTACATCTAGTGTGCTTTCTCCTGTGATTTCCTACTCACATTTCTGACATAGCTAAATCATTTTGCCATGCTCAGTGGGGTTTTAGCTCCTCTCACTTCCATAATGTTTAGTATCCACAGATTTCATTAACACTATTGACTTGCATTTCCAACTCATGGCATGCCTGGCATAGCAATGTCTTCTGCTGGTTGGATTGGGTAGTTATTCAGCAATGAAGTGGTTATGGTGGAGGCATTTAAGTTACTAATTAAGCACCAACATTTAACTCACCGGAATAAAGGAGGGTAGGTCTGGCTATACTTGCCGGTTTCAGGCTCAAAAAGCCCAGCACCTCAGTCACAGTGGGAAGCCCACTCTAACCTGCAGGGCTGGAAGTTCCCTTCTCTTTGTGAATAAATTTTTGTGAGAACAAACACTCCACAAGCATGAGCTCCAGATTTGAGCTTTTGTTTAAAAATAGAAAGTTAACGTTCTAACCTTCGCAGCTGTGAAGAAAACTACCTACATAGGGCCTAAGCATAGCTGATGCAGATATCTGCCTGAGGCTGCAGATTGTCTGAAACAATAGTTGTTAAATCTAATTATATGCATTTCATTGTAAACAGTTAGCTATTTCACCTCTGATCATTTTAACTTCTAGCACATCTGCTTATCTCAAACTGCCTCCAGATCTCTGCCTAGATGCAGCTTTTCATTATCAATACAAAACCTGCAGCACATTAACATTTAGAGGCTGGGTACAATAAAGTGTTAGAACAGATTCCATGACACGAGAGAGTGAAGCAAAGCAATAGAATTATTCATTTCCATATTTAATTAAATTAAAAACCCACAATTTAAAAAAAATAAATGTATCAGCAGCTGCCACAGAATCCTCAGGGCCACAAGAACTTTGCCCTAGAATTTTGATCAAGTTTACAAGCATGCCCCACCCTACAGATGTCCCAAGCATATTGCCTTTTAGAAAAAAGAAAAATTCTTCCCCTTACAGTCAGAGGAAGAGGAATCTGTGAAAGCTGCAGCTGGTGTCTCTCTGCTTTCATCTTGGCTTTGATGTGTGTTCTGAGAGAACTGAAGCTCTCGGGGCCAGCACTAGCTTAAGTGTGACCCACAGACAACAGGGGGAGGAGAGAGAAAGTCAGTCCATTTGAAAGTCACTCTCACTTTTGACCTCTCCTCCAGCTGCCAGCTCTCACAGAGGTCAGTTTGAACCATGATTTATAAAGATCAGAAACAACTCAGGGATCATTTCCCCAGACTCAAGCTCTCTGCTACTAGGAATAAATCCCAGAAGAGTGGGTGCTTTGCTGGGAGATTAGATCTGCAGCAACCCAGAAAAATGTTCCATAGCTTGTTATGTGCACATAGGGAAACCTGTGTCTGGCTACAACAGCCAAATGCAGTATGGAATCAGTACAAGAGGAGATACAGAAGGAGGGGAAAAAAGCATCTTCAAATGGAAATAAACATCCTTTCTCTTTAAACTATAAAGCCACTCTTCAATTTCATCTCCTGAAAGGATGCAGCATGTCTGCTTTGCAGTCCCTTTACCAGGCGAAGAGAGGACACAGCATTGCCTCATCCCTTCTGTGGCCAGCTGAGTTCTGGGGCGGGGGGAGTGTGCAGAGTGGGGAGCCTTCCTGGGTAACATGAGGCTTAGGGCCATCATTGGCAGAGATACGAACATATTTATTTAAAAGGTTTCACAGTAACAGCCGTGTTAGTCTGTATCTACAAAAAGAACAGGAGTACTTATGGCACCTTAGAAACTAACAAATTTATTAGAGCACCAAATAAATAAGCAGAAATCAAAAGATTCAGTCTCATCTCCAAACCCTACAAAGGGGCCCTGGAGCCAATGTACTCAGTATTCACTGTCAGAGACCGGCAGGCAGATAGGCTGCCACCCTTGGTGTGGAGGAGCAAGGGAGAAGGGGAGAAAAGGATGTGAGAATGAGAACGTGCCACCCAATTTACTGGCTTCTCCACCTCACAGGTGTGAGCTTGGGGGCAGAAGCGTCGGGCCTGGTCCTTACCAAGACCCCACTGGTTCATGCTGAAGTTCAATAGCGCTTTCCATCCCCCTATTTCCCCCCACATCCCCTATGGGCCTTTCTTTTGTCTCAGTTTTTGTAGCATGTCCATCACCATGATATTAGAATATCTCTTTCTTTCTTTCTTTCTCTCTCTCATTGGTATGAAAGGACAGAGGAATGGATCTCACTGATAGTGGAGAGGGTGGTAGAGATCTTTCTCCAGGAGCAATTAAGTGGTCAGAGACGAGCCTACACCCAAGCCTGATCCTAATGTTAGAGAGAAAGTGTGATGCTGCAGAAGACAATGAACATGTACCTGTCTTGAAATTGGAGCATCTGGTGGCCACCCCAAAAGTGTATGCCCACAATTTCCTCAGCATGTTTATTCAGCAGCAGCACTTCTTTCTTCCCCTGCATTCATTCTTGTCTCTCCCCACACCCGTTTCCATCCATCACTCCTGGCTTTCAGGCCCCCTTCAAAAGCTTCCCACAAAGAGATAATGGCTGCTGGCAACTCAGGGGAGAAAGAGATCCATGCATTCAGGGTGATAAATTATTTGTCCCCAGCTGGAGGTTGAGAATTGGAACAAACCAGATCAGCCCCAGGAGGCAGCTGTTTGTCTTGCTCTGGAAGGGGTGAGGCTAAAGACATCAAGCCTGGCCTTTTCCCCAAAAATGTGTGTTTTCCTGGATAATGCCAATATGAGGATTTCCACTATGGCCCCCTTTCTAGCCAAAGCTTACAGCTTCCCCTGTGATTAATTAAATATCCAGCCATGCTCTGGAGTGTCTCGGAGCATAGGTTCTTTAGTGCTTTCTCAGTGCATGGGCTGCTCCAGGGCCTCCTGCATTACTTGCACACGTATCTCTCTACTGTCCGCTGGCACTTCTTGCACATCACATAGCAGCACCAATAGTATTTGCACTGGCATCTCTCCACCACACTCTCAGTGTAAGCATTGTAGCCACGCCCACAGCACATCAGGTTACAGCTGTCACTGCCCACAGAGGTCTTGTTGCATTGCCTGCCAAAGTGGAAGAAGATGAGGGCATTGAGGGGATTTAGGGATGTGATGGCACAGGTGCTAGTTATGGCATAAGAGTTGAGATGGGTCAATCTAGGAAACAATTTGCTCAGCTTCCAGGGAAAGACATACATGGCACCAGAGAATAGTTTGGGAGCAGCTGTTTCTCCCTGAGGGACACTGGAATGATGAGCAGTTTGATGCAGGAAGGACTATGGAAGAGTTTAGACTGGAGGATCATTCTCCTCATGACTCATCAGGGTGGGGTGGGTAAATGCTTCTGACTCCACCCATTGAATTGCACTGGGGTTCTCAAAATGGGCATTGGGACCCCTTGGGGGAGGGGGTTGCAAGGTTATTACATGGGGGGTTGCAAGCTGTCAGCCTCCACCCTAAAGCCCGCTTTGCCTCCAGAATTATAATGGTGTTAAATATACAAAAAAAAAGTGTTTTTAATTTATAAGGCGGGGGGGGGGGGGGTCACACTCAGCGGTTTGCTATGTGAAAAGGGTCACCAGTACAAAAGTTTTGAGAACAACTAGAATAGCAGGTTCATATGCCAGGCAGCAGGGCTGGGCTGTGGAATGGACTAGTTGAATCTACTGGACTTTCCATTGCCTTTACAGCTGAATCCTGAATATGGGGGCACCTACCATCTTGTACCCATGGGAGATAAACAAGCTGCTAGGGTTTCATGGGAATCCCCACACTTGCTGGGTCTGCCATCTAACTGGCAAATGCTTCCTCCCAACAAAACACTCCAAGGTTTAGTATCAGCTCTAGTGGAACAAATAGAATAAGATGGATGGGGCCCAATCTAGGAGGCCCCTTATAAGACCATACCATATGAGAAGGGGCTTCTCTCCACTTTTTGCATCCTCTCCCCTCCCTCAAACTGCCTTCAAGTCTGCATCGAGTTACATGGTTACAAGGTTTGCCTGTGGTAGGGTGTGCGTGACAAGAGAGGGGCTAGGGAGTTTATTAAAACTGATGCAGGGAGATTTCAGAGCCTCTTGCAATTACAGCCTCCCTATGCACTTACAGTCAAGCTGGCAGTGGGACATGTTGTGTGTGTTATAGCAGAGATTACATCATTCAGACAAGAAGGGATTTAGAGAGAGTGTTTCTAGGTTGGACTGCAGAGGTAGAATGAGAGCCCCTTATATCAGAGGGAGAGTTATAACATAAGGAAGCTACAGCATCTGTAGCTGGTCCTTACCTGTCCTGAGTCCCCAGAGACCCCAGTTTGGGATTCTTTGTGCAGTAGTCTGGAGAACTGACTAGATAAACCAGCTCAGCCTCTCTCACTGGCCTGATGTCCAGTTCTTTGGGCACCAGCTGCTTTCTGGTCCCCATGTGCCGGTGGGTCACCTTGGTGGCTGCCAGGTACTTGGATTTGAGGTCAGAGGCTATTTCACTCAAACCTTGCAGCCCCTTCCAACAGGTCTTAACTGAGCAGGAGCCAGAAACACCATGGCATTTACACTTGGTCTCCAAGGAGTCAATCAATACCTGGAAAGAAATAAAATCAGTAAGGAACCCAAAGCTGGGATTCATCCTTCCCTGCCACAGCCCACACATCCCAAGAAGATCTCTGAAGAGCACCTACAGGAGGCTTCAGGATATAAGAAAGCATGGCTAGTCATTGGCACTCAGGAGGCCTTATCTCACTTAGTACTTATGGGGGATGCTTTCCTGTGTTACCAAATATGAAATCCTGCATCAAGACTAACAGGGAATACAAGGGTTCAATTACTATGGTTTTCTGTCCCTGTAATAAGAGGGTAGTCTTTGGGACCAGTGCCATCCATAAGTTTGCAATGGGGCCTGAAGTTTCCCCTCATTAATTCAGGGATGTGCTGTGGGCAGTTTCCCACCTTGCTCCAAGTAGCCTGGCTATGTATGGAGACCTGTAGTCTCTGCATGCCATCCTTCCATAGTATTAAGCAGGAGGGGTGGCTGCTATTTGCTCCATTTTTGCATATTAGGTGGGCTCATGGCAAATTGTCAGCAAGGCCCTTGGTTGGGTTATGTTTGGTCACCACAGGTCCATCAGCTACCAGGAGTGGAGGTCTACAGAGACCTACAGAAGAACATGCAGTTTTTAATATAGCAGGTTAGGTCCTGGGGTAAAGCCGGTTCAAAGTCAGGATGGATCTCAATGTACCACTGGGAAGATATAAATAGCCAGCAATTATCTCCCTGGAGGTTAGCAAGACAAGGGCTCCGCCCTGTTTATGTAAGGCAGGTGTTTGCGTGCATGGGTCATTATAAAGTTACTTTAACCCATCGATTGCCTCTCCAATTTATTCAGGTGTGGTCTCCCAATAATCTGGCAAGAGGCTGCAGCCCTCCTCTGCAACTCAGCCAATATAACCAGTTATTTCTTAAAAGAGGTGCCCTGGTTGTGGCTGTCTTGCCATTTTTTGTGGCCAGTGACCATACCCACCTGTCGGCCCACTGCATTGTTATGTAAATTCATAAGCCTGGTGGCTTGTCCTCCTGCCTTGCTGGACTTCATGGGACCATCAGCAAAGGCAGAACCCATCTGGAGGCCATAGCGGAGGTTGTCCCCACAGCCACCCCACCTGAAGCCAGGCCCAGGCACCTCAGATGGGACAGATCCACAGGAACAGATAGGTAGTTCCCCTGAGGCACAGGCCCGGGCGATGGAATGACTGACAGCAGCAGCAGCCAATGCATAGACAAACGCAGATTCCCTGGTCCCTGTGAAGAAAAAGGAACAATCCCAGAGAGTCCTGAATCCCAGAAACACCAACGTGATTCCTAGTGCCATCGAGCTTTCTTCATACAGAGAAAATCACCATGTACTCTTCAGAATCATCCACACCTCTCATTCATTTGATGCCAACTGTATGTTTCACAAGGATCTCAGCACAGTGATAGCTGCAGCTATCAGAATTCAGGACCTGGGGAGAGGGAGCATGAGGGAATCGTTTCCTTTTGGCTGATGCTCCAGGCAACACTGATTTGGGCTCCAGAGTGAGCAGTGGCTCGCTCTCTTCAGCCTTATTACACGGGTCCTTTGAGAGAGCAGTGCTGTTTACAATTAGTAACTTGGTTTTCTACAGCTCTTTTCACCCAAGGATCTCAGAGCATGCATGCAAGCGCACACTCTCTCTAGTGAAATCTCACAAACTCGTCACAAAACTGTGGTGTAGGTCAGTATTATTCTCCCCATTCCACAGAAAGGGAAAATGAAGTACAGTGAGTGAGAGCGACTTGTAAAGTCACACAGCAAAACAGCTGCAGCTCCAGAAACAGAATCCAGGATGGTTTACTCAATGATGAACTTTAACCCCTCAAGTACATCTTCTCTGACAGATGTATTATTTCTATTATAGCAGCACCCTCCCCCATTAAGACCAGAGCCCTATCACTTAGTATCGCTTAGGGAGACAGGGCCCTATCAGTTCCTTCCAAAAAGCTTACTCCCCCCCCCAACCCAGAGGTGGGCAAACTATGGCTCACGGGCCATATCCGGCCTGCAGGACCATCCTTCCCAGCCCTTGAACTCCTAGCCTGGGAGGCTAGTCCCCAGCCCCTCCCCTGTTGTCCCCCCTCCCCCGCTGTCTCAGCTCCCCACGCAGCCAGTGCTCTGGGCCGCGTGGCTGGCTCCAGCTGGGCCGTGCGGCTGCAAGCTCCTGCTGCTCTGAGCGGCACGGTAAGAGGGTGGAGAGCAGGGGGGTTGGATAAGGGGCAGGAGGTCCTGGGGAGCAGTCAGGGGACAGGGAGCAGGGGGGGTTGGATAGGAGGTGAGGTCCCGGGAGGTGGTTAGGGGCAGGGGTGTGGATAGGGATAGTCAGGGGCAGTCAGGGGACAGGGAATGGGGGATTGGATAGGTGTGGGAGTCCCGGGGGGACTGTCAGGGGGTGGGGGTGTGGATAGGGGTTGGGGCAGTTGGATAGGGGGTGGGGTCCGGGGGGGCAGTTGGGGGGGGTCCCAGGAGCAGGCAGTCAGGGGACAAGGAGCCGGGGGGGGGAGGTTGGATGGGTCGGGGGTTCTGACAGGGGACAGTCAGAGGGCAGGAAGTGGGAAGGGCGGATGGGGGCAGGAGCCAGGCTGTTTGGGGCGGCACAGCCTTCCCTACCCACCCCTCCATATAGTTTTGCAACCCCGATGTGGCCCTCGGGCCAAAAAGTTTGCCCACCCCTGCTCTAGCCAGTAATTCCTTTCACAGGAGCAAGAATGCAAAATTCCTGCTCTGAGTCAATAGCAACTGGACAAAACCAGGTATAAAAGAAAATATACTTCCTTTGTGCCCCCTCCCATCTGCATCTCATTCTGATTCTATTCTTAGTGCCATCTTTTTTCACCCTGTTTTGTTCTGTTCTTCACTTTCCCCTGGGATTAACTTTCCCCTTCTAGTTTGGGGGTCTCCAGCAATTGCTCTTTTTTTGATGTGGAAGTTAATGTCAGTCACCCAGACTGAGAACTAGCTTTGAGACTGCATCCTGCAGTCTCTGCACGCTCCAGGCCAGACTCTGATCTCAGTTACACCGGTGTAAATTCTGTACATCTCTAGTGACTTCAGTATGGTTACTCCAGAGTATCTGACAACAGAATATGGCCCATTGACTACAATGGGAATTTTGCATGTGAATTTTGCAGGAGAATGAAAAACTACAGTGCCTAGACAAGCAGAGTATAGAAATGCCAGATGATATAGCAGAGCTTCCTTTACCTTTCATGAGGTCAGGGGTGAAATTGGGTGCATATTCAATGGAAGAGCAGTTCCACCTCATGTCCGAGAACGTTTTCTGGCAGACTCCCTTGGTCTCTTTGGCTGCATGTACAATGCTATGCATGAGCTCCAGGTTTCTTCGGCACAGCTGCAATTGGTCTGGGACTAGCCCATCCAATATCTTACAGTGCTGGGTCTCGTTCCAGGCTACCCTGCTGCCATTCACCATCAGCCCTCTGTCATGAAAGAGGAATTACTATAAATGAGTGAGACAGGGGTAGAGAATCCAGGCCAGCCCACTCTTGTTGTGACCAGGGATGTTACTGGGGTGGAGAGGAGGAGAGATGAGCCATGTGTTGAGTATTGGTAACTGGATACCGGGCTTTTCACCTCTAGATCAGGAATCTGGTTACGGTCCAAATCAGTGACAGCTGTTCAGTGGTCCCCACATGAAAAGAGGTGGTGGGTCTCAGGCCTGGAATCAGCATTGTTAAAACAAACATAGCTGGTACTAATTGCATCCTTTTGTTGGCATCCTCAGCAGACGCACCTGGACTGAATAGACCTGACAGCTAAACTCCTCTCTGGGCCTAGAGGCCCCCGCTCCAGATTGAGGTACATTGTAGGGCAGCGCACTTGGGAAGCTAGTCCATCCTGCCTTTGTCAGTGCTTTGAGTTGTCCTGATGGCACTCCACCCTTAGAGGCATTCCCTACTACTGTGTAGGGAATAAGTGTGAACAGTGTGTGGGGTTTAAACTGTATGTCTCTAGTGCACATGTTTGTTACATAGACACACAGGGCCTGATTTTCAAAGGAATGAGCAGCCACAGCTTCCATTGATTTACAATAGTGTTGGTGCCCAGAACTTCTGCAAATTGGGCTACAAACCACCACACACGTGTGCATCTTGTATTTATTCATACATACAATGGAGGCTCTCACCCATCCAAGGCCGCACGTGGCCCATTATTGCTATGGGTGGAATTTAGGGAACTAAGCAGGTACAAAGACCAGCTAACACTTGTATCCTGAGAGGCAAATGTCAGACTGATTTGAGATGCCACTTAAAAAGCACGACTGAAAATCCTTCCATGCTAGCCCCAAGCCAGGCAGTGGCTAGATGGCCAGAAGGGGAAAGGGATGGCCCCGAAGGGATGGCTGTGTTGAGTTTAAAATCCCGCAAGGGAACAGTGGCGCACAGAAAGCGTCCCTGTCCCAGGGGGAAAGGCCGAGGAGCTGGACTGCCTGGATGGCAGAGGACAGGGAAAGGGAGCCGGCTCCCCCGGAAGGGTGGCCAAGCCAGCCCTGTCCCCAGGTGGGTTAGCCCAGGCAGCAGTTTAGGGAACAGGGATTTTCCAGCTGAGCTGGGGAGCCCCGGGCCGGGCATCTCTCAGCTGCCGCGGGAGGGGTGGTTGCCATGGGCTGCAGCCCCGCGCCCCCGCCCCGAGGAGCAACTTACAGCCACTGGATCGCCGCGGAGAGCCCCAGCTGCCAGAGCAGCGCCAGGGTGAGCCGCAGCGGGGCGGGGAAGCTCGAGCCCATCGCAGGAGCGGGCGGCGCTCAGGAGAGGAGCGAGGCGAGTTCAGGAGCAGGGCTGGGGGGCGGCCGGCAGCCCCCGGCTCTTAAAGCGCCCGGGCGCGGCCCCCCCCCCGGGGGGACGGACAATGGGAGTTTCGGGGGCCATTCACACGGCGGCTCCGCTCCCGGCCGGACACGCGGGGCCGTTCGCAGCTTCGTGTCAAAGCCACACCACCCGCCCCTCCCCCGGAAAGGCCGCCGAGCCCCCGCCCCAGGGCCCGGCCAGGTGTCCCGGGGCTACCCAGAGTCAACGAGAACGGGGCAGCGGCAATGCCCAGGAGAGAACCGGGCCCTGGGGGTGGGGGGCGCAGAGCCCAGGCGGGGGGCGCGGGCTTGGGGGGGCGCAGAGCCCGGACGGGGGGTGCGGGCTTGGGGGGGGCACAAGGCCCGGCTCTAATGGGGGGCGCAGAGCCCAGGCGGGGGGCGCGGGCTTGGGGGCCACAGGGCCCGGCTCTAGTGGGGGGCGCAGAGCCCGGACGGGGGGTGCGGGCTTGGGGGGGCCACAGGGCCCGGCTCTAGTGGGGGGCGCAGAGCCCAGGCGGGGGGTGCGGGCTTGGGGGGGCGCAGAGCCCGGACGGGGGGTGCGGGCTTGGGGGGGGCACAAGGCCCGGCTCTAGTGGGGGGCGCAGAGCCCGGACGGGGGGTGCGGGCTTGGGGGCCACAGGGCCCGGCTCTAGTGGGGGGCGCAGAGCCCGGACGGGGGGTGCGGGCTTGGGGGCCACAGGGCCCGGCTCTAGTGGGGGGCGCAGAGCCCGGACGGGGGGTGCGGGCTTGGGGGGCACAGGGCCCGGCCTGGGTGGGGTTGGGGCGGCCGCAGAGCCTGGCCGGGGGGTGGGACTGTTGGGGCGCAGAGCTTGGGGACTGACTCGCGGCCACTGCACTTTCCCGGCCGATCAGGGGATGGGGCCCCCTGGCTGTGCCCGGGGCCAGCCTTCCCCAACGCTGCCCCTGGGGGCTGCTCTCCTGCGGGCTGGCCCGGGATCTCACGGCACTGCACGGAGCTGATCTCGCAGAGGGGTCTCTCTCTGGCCAGGCCCTGGTTGCATTAACACCCCCCCGCACATTTAAATAGCGTCAGACAAATATTTCAGGCAGTTCTCAGAGGTGTTGAGACTGTGTCAATCTCCACTTCCCAGGGGAGTAGCGAGGGGCTGGCTACCCCTTTGAAGAGGCGCTTTGAAATGAGAACTGGGCGGCTCCGGCTTATCTGCATGTGAATTGCTGTGAATCAAGGCAATCAACTGGGGGCGCTGTCCTGCTAGGAGCTCACGAGGGGTTCGTCCCCAAAACCAAGGGGAGCCCCGTTGCACTGCCCGGTCCCCGCTCCCAGGCGGCTCTGGAACAAGCCCCCGCAGATTAGCGCAAAGGCCAGTAAAGTTACCCCGCTGCTTCAAACTCCCAACCCTCCTGGCTTGCAAACCACCCATGGGATTGACCAAGGGGTGCGAACAGCCGGAGCGTGGCGGCCTCTGCTTGTGGGAGAGCCAGCCAGTGAATCCACTGCCAGCCACTGCTTAGCCCTTCCATAGCGCCTTGCATTTGCAAACAGTTTACAAATATTTAGGATTACTGAGCTGCCTGGAAGGGGAGACGATTAAGTATTAGTAACCCATAAACTCATTGAATGTTAAATCTCACTAAATGAGGGTAGATCCATCCTCATCATCCTATCCACTCATTATATTCTACACCTGAACATAGCCATTATATGAACAACATACCCTCATATCTCAATGTCTGTACTTTGGCCCCTCAACTTTTTACCCCCAATGGGGGAGATTGCAGATTATGTGTTCCTTATGCCATCCGATCCTAAACTGAATTTCGCACCCCTTGATAATCTGTCTGTTACTTCTATGATTAAACTCTGTACAATTCAATTTTTTTTTTAAACATCATCCGATCATGTTGCAAATAGGAAGAGGAGAGGAGCCAGGTTAAATTGCTGCTGCCGATTTACATTGTATTCACATTCAATGGAATGATTTGCTTTACCTAGGGTAGTTCTAAATTACACCTCCTAGAGGTGACAGATTGGGGGGGGGGGGGAGAAAGCCGAACTTTTGAGTTAATTGACTTGACAGCACTTTGTGAATCTTCAGTTTTCCACCTTCCACTGTGTAGTCAATTAGGGCCAGATCCTCAGAGGTCCTTGAAATCATCTGAATCCATTTAAATAGTTGAAACCAATGGGAGATGGGATCTGGGCCTTCCTTCTCTAGTTTGAGTGGGACTTTGCTGAGACAAATGGGTTACAAAAATAGGACAGTGTGGCAGTAAAACCTCTGAGATTGGCAGGGAGGTTCAGCAGCCGATGTAGGAGCTGAGTTGTTAATATTTATTGTTTGTGCATTGGTGGGGGGGACACACACACAAGGAGAAGTCCTTATCCAGAAGTTACTGTTTACAGTATGCAAGCAGTAGAAGGGAAGGGAAGGTGAGGGTGACAATAACAAGAACTCAAGATTACTATGTGCACAGCTTGATGGTTCTGAATAAATTAAATATGTGTTTGCTCATAAATAAAGAATATCTGCTCTCCCCACATGTCCCTCAATCTAGCCATGATTAATGGGTGCATTTCCCAAGGTCAAACCTTGAGGGATTTGAAGGAGGAGAACCAAGAGATGGCTTTACAAATTAGCTCAGGCAAGGTTGAAACTACTTGTAAATTTTTTTTTAACTGATTGAATTTCAAGTTGATGGTGTCTCCTTGAGGGATTTGGCCAATGCCACACTGAGAACGGGAACTGAACTCTGACAGTTCCTAGTCCCCAGCCCTGTGTTCCATTGTATTTGTTCTTAATAATCCAGTGGCCACTGTTGCCTTTAAGTGTTTTACTCCAGGGCTGACATCATTGTGGCTCTGGAATAAGTTTAGAAATGATGGAAACAGCATTATGCATGGTTTAACAGTTGGTGTGAACATCAGAGCCAGTGGCAATAGGGCACGAAGTCAAGGGTTGCTCTTCTTGGCTTTTTGCTCTGTAAGATAAAATGATCCTGCAACTCTTCTCAAATACTTGCTTTGTGTTTTCAGCCCTTTTGCCCTCTCCTTCTCTCCTGACCCCACTTCCTCTGACCCACACCTTGTCACAGGTGTCCATTGTGGGCCAGGTATTGTAAGATAGCTCAATGATGCATTAGAGCATTACTACTATGGATTCATATACTCATGACCTTGTGGTACAAAGACTTTAAATGGAGATAAAAGCAGCAGGTGTCGATGTCCCATTAGATTGCCTGGTAAATGTTTTGCATTCTTCCTGAAAGGAGATTTCGGAGTTAAGCAATTTAGGATTGCAGCATGTATACATTGGCTGCAGCATAGAAACTCAGAGTATCTCTGTCAATGGGGCCATGTTCTGGCCTGTATATGGGTCATGTAGAGGATGGAAAATTTCCCCTTCACCATCTTTTTATCATGGACAAAAATACAAGGGTGGGGACAGTGAGCAACACATCAAACTCCTGGATATTTCTTTGCATATTAAATAGGAGGAAATAGCTCAACGATGCAACCGGTTGGCAATTATCAGTGCCATGCCTTGAATGGATCATTATTTCTGGGGGCAGATCTTGGAGCCCAACTTCTGCCTTGTTTGAAAGATGTTTTAAAAATACATTGTATTTATACATTCCCCCCACCCCTTGGATCTAGTGAGGACTAGAGACCTGGGCACCCCCTTCCCTCTGCTGTGACCCCAGTCTCCAGGTTACCTACAGTGTAGCTCAGTGGCAATACCCACCCCCCGTTTAAACAGCAGGACTATCCAAATATATAAGTCAATCAAAAACATAGAGACCATCTCACTAAGCCTCACCAGCAGGGAGAATCCAGCCCCCTGGGAAAGGCAGAGACATGTGGGGCCAAATTACGGCCAAAAGCACCAGCTCTGGCCCGTGTTACTAATAAAAGCAAGCTAAATCCCCACCTTAAAGGGGGCGGAAAGTAAATGAGAGAAGCCCAAAGATCCCCTCTTTTGTATCTGGGGCTAGGATTTTGGGCTCCCCAGTGAGTCCCCTCCTGAAACTCAGCATAGGGATTCCTCAGAATCTGATTGAATGTGGGAAAGTCCTGCTACTGGCCATTGACTTCTCAGTGTTACCTCCTTCCACTTTCTTTTCCTAGAGACAAATCCTTTGCTCTACCTGTTTGACTTGCTTAGGATATTAGGAGCTGCTAATTGTTTCATAACTGTATGAGAATCAATCTGCAGAAATTTAGTGTGATTAGGAGAGCCTCTTGGGGACACCTACCGGGGATGTGTCAGACCAGCTTGGGGAGAGCTCTCAGCATGCTGCCAACAAAAACATTTCCAATGTAATCCCTTTAAAGCACCTTTCCAGAAGCTGTGTGAAGGAAAGGGGCTGCAAAGCAGCTTCCACCATCATTTTAGAATCCATAACACTGGCACAAGATATATACACAAACACTGAGAACAGACACACTATACACAATACACAGCCCTAAAACTGATTGATTGAACTTCCTCTACGCCTATCACCAAAACATCTGCCCACAGCGTGACCTTACTCAGCATGATGCTGCAGTTAGTCTCACAACACAATAAACCCTTTTCCTTCTGCACTGGCCCATACCATCCATAAAAAGAACCAGTAATTATCCAGCCAGGCAAATGCTTGACCAAAGCAATGTGCTTTGCACTGCACAATGAAGCTCCAGCTCTGATGGACTGAATTCCAGAATGTGGCACACCACATAAAATACCCTCCTGCCTTTAGTAGTACCCCAGAGTGCACACTGGGAAAATTATAGCTAAAGCACCTCAACTATTTCAGCCACAGCACTGGTGCAGGGGATCAGAGCAGGTCCCAAACCACAGCAGCCTTCCTGGATCAGAAGCAGCACCTTGAATTCCACTGCTACAGTGAGTGAGGCCCTGCTGAGAAATGTACACAACTGAGTAAAACCATGCATATAAAACTCAGGGAATTTAGCAAGACAAAAAGAGGTGGGGAAAATATAAAGGAAGGAATGCCTTCACTGCAGAGTTAACTTGGGCTCTTATCCACAGTAGATTCATTTGATGCCTTGGTGCAAAGCAGGGTTGAGGGGAAGGATTCCCACGGGAACAGATGGGCTGTGATGGAGCCAGCAGCCTTGTGAAGTCAAATGCTAATATCTTTTGGAAATATTCCCAATTAAGACCTCTGCCTTGGGCTTTTCCACTCTCTCCCTTGTTTTGTGATCACCGCTTTAAATGGAAGGGATCTTCTCTTTACTGGCCATACTTAGATAGGTAGTTTATATCTTCCCCCTGACCACCTTTTGACTTCCATCACATGAAACAAAATGATGACAGAGCTTGGATTGCTGACCTTCCCCAGTTACTTCCCTGGGATGAAAAGGCATTTAGTGCTTTGTGTCTGAGTAATGGTCCATGAGGAAGGTACCTACTGGGGAGGGAATGAGGTCTCTCCCAAATCCCAGAGGGAGATAAAAGAGGCTTAAATTAAGAGAAAGAGAGAAAATCTAGCTGATACTGTATTATTGCTTGAATCAGCTGATTTCCATCTCATTAGCTTTTCTGCTCCTGGGCTCTCCCCAATTATTAGGTTTAGAAACACGTGGCTTTCAGCAAACCTGGTAAATTGTGGAATGACATTTCAGCAGAGAGGAGGGAGAAGAGACCCAGGAGGGGAGTGGGAGAGTCAAATGGAGGAAAACTGCTTCACACAGCTGCCCAACAAAGGCACAGCTGGGATGCCTCTGCAAGGACCCCTTCATATGGAGGCCAGTAGATACCCTCCTGAATATGGATTTCTGCTTCACTGTGTTCCAGGAGGAGGAGGAGTCTGGTCCATCTCTGCACCTCAGATCAGGGCACAAAATAGAACCAGTTTTCATTTACCATGTGTTCTCTGACAGAACATTGCCAGTATCTTGCTTTGGGTTCTGAGGTTGAAACAGAGGGTTGAGTGCTCTGTATCGGAGAGAATGGCTATTTCTTTTTCTGTGCCGTAGGGACTTGGAAAATCCTCCCTGAGCATCTCTGAATGGGGAAGATTTCCTGCTGGTGAAAGTAGGTTTGTGCTGCACATTTTGGAGAGAAAGAAGTGCCATGCAGTCTGGTTGGAGGATTTGGCCTGTCCCGTATTTCTGGAGCTCTAAATTCCACGTTAAAGATCAAACTCTTACCAGAACTGGGGGCTAAGCTGCCTATTTATTTTTTAAATCCATATGTTTTTCAGCAAAGCATCTGAACAAACAAAGTAGCAGTGGCCACTTTCTCCTGCCTTCCCTTCTTGCCTTGCCTGACTCCTTTCTAGTGTGTGGTCATCATGGAACACTACAAAACTAGCCTCAGACACAACAGTGACATCAAGTGATGTCTCAGCTAAAGCAGGACAGGTTTCTTGCCCTCTTCACTGCCCTGCCTTGCTCCAGATGATGGCCAGAAGGGAGAAGAAACAGAATGGGAAAGATAAAGAGACAAATCAGCTATTATGGCTTTGATTCTCAGACTGGTATTGTCTCTGCTTGCCTGCTACTGACCTAGATGGAGCTCCAGCACATACATCAGTGCATCCTCTCTTCTTCCTCCATCTCCTGGCTGTTTGAATCAAGATACAGCATAATGGGAAGGGATAACCCATCCATCCATTGATTGCTCTTTCTTATGAAAGATTAAGACATTGGCTATGATTGACAATGTCTGCTGGCCACATTTCCTTGTTAGAGGGAGTGAAACCTACTCAGCAATGCAGAAAAGTTCACCTGTGAAGGAAGCCTTGATGGAAGGCCCTGGAAGGTATCCTTGTGCATTTCCTAATCCAGACAGACCCAAGTGGAGTTCAGAGAGCCTGGAAATACCATAGCCCCGGGTTTCCTTATTGCCCTGGACACATTCCAGGCACTTCAGCCTCTTCTACATTGTTAATTATCTTGTATGTCTCTCTCAGGGTATGTCTACACTACGAAATTAGGTCAAATTTATAGAAGTCGGTTTTGTAGAAAGCATTTTTATACAGTCGAGTGTGTGTGTCCCCACACAAATGCTCTAAGTGCATGTAGTTGGCGGACTGTGTCCACAGTACCGAGGCAACAGTCGACTTCCGGAGCTTTGCACTGGGAGTAGCTATCCCACAGTTCCCGCAGTCTCCACCGCCCATTTGAATTCTGGGTAGAAATCCCAGTGCCTGATGGGGCTAAAACATTGTCGCTGGTGGTTCTGAGTACATATCGTCAGGCCCCCATTCCCTCCCTCACTCCGTAAAAGCAAGGGCAGACAATCGTTTTGCACTTTTTTTCTTGAGTTACCTGTGCAGACGCCATACCATGGCAAGCATGGAGCCCGCTCAGCTAACCATGACCGTATGTCTCCTGGGTGCTGGCGGACATGGTACTGCATTGCTACACAGCAGCAGTTTATTGCCTTTTGGCAGCAGACAGTGCAGTATGACTGGTAGCCGTCATCGACGTAGTCCTGGGTGCTCTTTTAACTGGGCGCCTGGGCAAACATGGGAGTGACTCAGCCAGGTCATTTCCCTTGTTTTGTCTCATGGTGATTGAGTCCTACCGGCAGTGCACTGTCTTTTAATTTGCAGCCAGCAGAAGACGATGGCCAGTAGTCATACTGCACCGTCTTCTGCCGAACACCCAGGAGGTGACGATGGCTAGCGGTCGTACTGCAGAGTCTGCTGCCAGCATGATGTATAAAGATAGATGAAGTGGCTCAAAACAAGAAATAGACCAGATTTGTTTTGTATTCATTTTCTCCTCCCTTCCTCTGTGAAATCGACAGTCTGCTAAACCCAGTTTTGAGTTCTATCCTTGAGGCGGCCATTCAGTTTCTCGCAAAGCCACCCCCTTTGTTGATTTTAATTCCCTGTAAGCCATGTCGTCAGTCGCCCCTCCCTCCGTCATGGCAACAGCAGACAATCGTTCCGCGCCTTTTTTCTGTGCAGACGCCATACCACGGCAAGCATGGAGCCCGCTCAGATCACTTTGGCAATTAGGAGCACATTAAACACCACATGCATTATCCAGCAGTATATGCAGCACCAGAACCTGCCAAAGCAAAACCGGGCAAGTAGGCAACATCAGCGCAGTGACGAGAGTGATGAGGACATGGACACAGACTTCTCTCAAAGCACTAGCCCTGCCAATGTGGGCATCGTGGTGCTAATAGGGCAGGTTCATGCGGTGGAATGCCGATTCTGGGCTCGGGAAACAAGCACAGACTGGTGGCACTGCATAGTGTTGCAGGTCTGGGACGATTCCCAGTGGCTGTGAAACTTTTGCATGCGTAAGGGCACTTTCATGGAACTTTGTGACTTGCTTTCCCCTGCCCTGAGGCGCAAGAATACCAAGATGAGAGCAACCCTCACAGTTGAGAAGCGAGTGGCAATAGCATTGTGGAAGCTTGCAATGCCAGACAGCTACCGGTCAGTCGGGAATCAATTTGGAGTGGGCAAATCTACTGTGGGGGCTGCTGTGATGCAAGTAGCCAACGTAATCAAAGATCTGCTGATATCAAGGGTAGTGACCCTGGGAAATGTGCAGGTCATACTGGATGGCTTTGCTGCAATGGGATTCCCTAACTGTGGTGGGGCCATAGATGGAAGCCATATCCCTATCTTGGCACCGGAGCACCAAGCCAGCGAGTACATAAACCGCAAGGGGTACTTTTCAATAGTGCTGCAAGCCCTGGTGGATCACAAGGGACGTTTCACCAACATCAACGTGGGATGGCCGGGAAAGGTACATGATGCTCGCATCTTCAGGAACTCTGGTCTGTTTCAAAAGCTGCAGGAAGGGACTTTCTTCCCAGATGAGAAAATAACCGTTGGGGATGTTGAAATGCCTATAGTTATCCTTTGGGACCCAGCCTACTCCTTAATGCCATGGCTCATGAAGCCATACATAGGCAGCCTGGAGAGTAGTCAGGAGCTATTCAACTACAGGCTGAGCAAGTGCAGAATTGTGGTAGAATGTGCATTTGGACGTTTAAAAGCGTGCTGGTGCAGTTTACTGACTTGGTTAGACCTCAGCGAAACCAATATTCCCACTGTTATTACTGCTTGCTGTGCGCTCCACAATATCTGTGAGAGTAAGGGGGAAACGTTTATGGCGGGGTGGGAGGTTGAGGCAAATCGCCTGGATGCTGGGACACCAGCACAGACACCAGGGCGGTTAGAAGAGCACAGGAGGGTGCGGTGCGCATCAGAGAAGCTTTGAAAACCAGTTTCATGACTGGCCAGGCTACGGTGTGAAAGTTCTGTTTGTTTCTCCTTGATGAAATCCCCTGCCCCTTGGTTCACTCTACTTCCCTGTAAGCTAACCACCCTCCCCACCTCCCTTCGATCACCGCTTGCAGAGGCAATAAAGTCATTGTTGCTTCACATTCATGCATTCTTTATTAATTCATCACACAAATAGGGGGATAATTACCAAGGTAGCCCAGGAGGGGTGGTGGAGGAGGGAAGGACAAGGCCACACAGCACTTTAAAAGTTTAAAACTTATTGAATTCCAGCCTTCTGTTAGTTGGGCAATTCTCTGGGTGGAGTGGCTGGGTGGCTGGAGGCCTCCCCAACGCGTTCTTGGGCATCTGGGTGAGGAGGCTATGGAACTTGGGGATGAGGGCGGTTGGTTACACAGGGGCTGTAGCGGCGGTCTGTGCTCCTGCTGCCTTTCCTGCAGCTCAACCATACGCTGGAGCATATTAGTTTGATCCTCCAGCAGCCTCAGCATTGAATCCTGCCTCCTCTCATCATGCTGCCGCCACCTTTCAGCTTCAGCCCTCTCTTCAGCCCGCCACTTACTCTCTTCAGCCCGCCACCTCTCCTCCCGGTCCTTTTTTGCTTTCCTGCACTCTGACATTGTCTGCCTCCATGCATTCGTCTGTGCTCTGTCAGTGTGGGAGGACTGCATGAGCTCAGAGAACATTTTATCGCGGGTGCGTTTTTTTCACCTTCTAATCTTCGCTAGCCTCTGGGAAGGAGAAGATCCTGTGATCCTTGAAACACATGCAGCTGGTGGAGAAAAAAAAAGGGACAGTGATGTTTGAAAAGACACATTTTATAGAACAATGGGTACACTCTTTCATGGTAAACCTTGCTATTAACATTACATACATAGCAAATGTGCTTTCGTTACAAGGTCGCATTTTGCCTTCTCCCTCTCCCCCCACGTGGCTAACAGCGGGGAACATTTCTGTTCAGCCATAGGCAAACAGCCCAGCAAGAACGGGCACCTCTGAATGTCCCCTTAAGAAAAGCACCCTATTTCAACCAGGTGACCGTGAATGATATCACTCTCCTGAGGATAACACAGAGAGATAAAGAATGGATGTTGTTTGAACACCAGCAAACATACACTGCAATGCTTTGTTCTACAATGATTCCCAAGTACGTGTTACTGGCCTGGAGTGGTAAAGTGTCCTACCATGGTGGATGGAATAAGGCTGCCCTCCTCAGAAACCTTTTGCAAAGGCTTTGGGAGTATATCCAGGAGAGCCATGAATGCCAGGGAAAATTAATCTTTAAACATACTGGCTTTTAAACCTTTTATAGTATTTTAAAAGGTACACTCACCAGAGGTCCCTTCTCCACCTGGTGGGTCCAGGAGGCAGCCTTGGGTGGGTTCGGGGGGTACTGGCCCCAGGTCCAGGGTGAGAAACAGTTCCTGGCTGTTGGGAAAACCGGTTTCTCCGCTTGTTTGCTGTGAGCTATCTACAGCCTCCTCCTCATCGTCTTCCTCGTCCCCAAAACCTGCTTCCGTGTTGCCTCCATCTCCATTGAAGGACTCAAACAACACGGCTGGGGTAGTGGTGGCTGAACCCCCTAAAATGGCATGCAGCTCATCATAGAAGCGGCATGTTTGGGGCTCTGACCCGGAGCAGCCGTTCGCCTCTCTGGTTTTCTGGTAGGCTTACCTCAGCTCCTTAAGTTTCACGCAGCACTGCTTCGGGTCCCTGTTATGGCCTCAGTCCTTCATGCGCTGGGAGATTTTGACAAATGTTTTGGCATTTCGAAAACTGGAACGTAGTTCTGATAGCATGGATTCCTCTCCCCATACAGCGATCAGATCCCGTACCTCCCATTCGGTCCATGCTGGAGCTCTTTTGCGATTCTGGGACTCCATCATGGTCACCTCTGCTGATGAGCTCTGCATGGTCACCTCTGCTGATGAGCTCTGCATGGTCTCCTGCAGCTTGCCACTCTGGGCAAACAGGAAATTGAAATTCAAAAGTTCGCGGGCCTTTTCCTGTCTACCTGGTCAGTGCATCTGAGTTGAGAGTGCTGTCCAGAGCGGTCACAATGGAGCACTCTGGGATAGCTCTTGGAGGCCAATACCATCTAATTGCATCCACAGTACCCCAAATTCGACCCAGCAAAACCGATTTCAGCGCTAATCCCCTTGTCGGGGGTGGATTAAGGAAATCGATTTTAAGAGCCCTTTAAGTCGAAAAAAGGGCTTCGTCATGTGGGTGGGTGCAGGGTTACATCAATTTGAAGCTGCTAAATTCGACCTCAACGCCTAGTGTAGACCAGGGCTCAGAAGGGTGGCAACTCCTCTTGCCTCTTCCAAGGCCATGAACTGTGCATCATCTCATCTGTGATGAAATTCACTGGCTGGTTTCAAATGAAATGCATGGAGGTGTGCTTGGGTGAGATCTGCTTCTTCTCATGTGGAAAGCATGGGGCAGCATAAGGGGACTGCCAAGGAAGGAAGAGCTGGCTAGGTGCTGCACAGCAGGAGAATCTCAGGGGAGTCCCAGGAGATTAGCCAGAGGGAGTCAACTCCCACAGAAATCCAGAGCCCTGAGGCAGCCTTGGCGTAATTCCTGGCTGGGAGCTGGTGGTATAATCATCATAAAGAACAACACATGCACTGTAGGTTCAGGAAACAATTCTCTTTACATTAGTTTGTAATAGCCTCAGCATCCTCCACCCAGCTCAGTTATTTCTTATCAATCCAAAGTCCCCTCAGGGCACCCCTTCTATTTAACGATGTGTGCTGCTATCATTTTCTCCACTTAATGTTTGGGCTGCAGTTGGGCATTGCCCCGTGTTATCTAAGGACTTGAGTGTTATTGCATGTGAAATCTTTTTCTCCACCTTGGACCAGTTGCTCCTATAACTACTTTGAATTCAGTGTGCTTACGCCCAACATGAATCTGGTCCATGAACTTCAACCTCTTCTGGGAGCTATGAGAGAGAAACTGGTCCCTTAATTCCATGACACATTGGATAGTACACAAAATAATATCCCAGAAGTTAGAACAGGAAAAGCCTAATGTAGCTAGCCTGTTCTCCTGGGGTCTGGTGCAGGATTTGTCCATACAGTATAATCTCCATTGCTTTGTCCTGTATACTATTAAATTATTCAAGCAATGGAGCTTCCATCAATTCTTTTGGGCAATAAATCCAAGTCAGATTGGTCAAAATGGTTCCTGATAATCAGCCTACATTTTTCTTTGCTCCATTCCATCCTGTTGCTACTTGTTGTGCCTCTGGATGTCCGTAAATATATTTTCTCACACCCTACAGGCATATGTGTTGATAGTTTTTACCTTGAACACAGCTTAGCTGTATGGTACACACTTCTCTTTAGTTATGGCTCACATATTATTTTCATTCTGAACCTCCTTTTTTAGTGTTTTTAAATAACTTTCCTCATAAGTTCCCCTTTGAGATGAAGTGTCTTGTGCTTGTTCTAGGTCCAGAAGGGGTGGGGGGGGGCCGGAAGTTTGAAAAAAATCTGTTCAATGGATTTGGAGTTTTCTGAACATGAAAAATTGTTTTTTCAGCTGTGAAAAATTGTTCGGGTGCTTTTTCATGCTGGTATAACAAAACCAGCTGGAACATACCAATTCAAATTCATCACATCTTTAGCCCTCAGAGATGCATGTTTTGCTAAGCTTGAGTGAGCCATGAAGTGATCAGTGAGTGAAGCCACTGCACTGGGCATGCCTGCTATGTTGTTTTACATATCAGCGTAGGTGCCTATCCCATGCAGTTAGCCAAATTTTCAGAATCACGTAGACCGTGGAACATTCCATATTCTCCCAGCCTGCTGCCAATCCCCTGCACCCTCTGAGCACCATCCAAATGGGCACGGTAGCTCTGGCAGCCTCCGAACTGGGCCCCAGCTCTGTCAGTTTCAAAGTCATTATGCTCTGTGCTCATGCACCCAGAGCTGCCTTGCACCCAGCAAAATGTGCTGAATGGGACAGTATCTACACTGGCTCTGTTTCTCTAAAATCTCCCACTGGTGCAGCTCCATTCGTGTGAGCGATGTTGGGAATCCTTGTGTAGGCAGGTGCAAGCATTTTAACTACTAACCCAGCTCTGAACAGGTTTTCATGACACTGTCGCTGGCACTAGGGGGAGCTACACCAGCGAGAGGAACGGTGGTAGATTTGAGGAAAACTGGCAGAGACCCTAACCTCACTGGGTGATTTCATTGGGCTAATTTCATTAGGTCCCTCTAACAGAACCACCCAACTCCAAGGAAAGGTACTGCCAGCACAGTGCCTATGCCCCAGCGTTCCCACAACCTGCCCCAAGCCTCTATGCAAAGGCAGGCTTAGCAAAATACCACATCTGTGCAAAGTGTGAACTACTCATGCAGCTTCCTCTACCGCAAATCCTGGGTGTCGAGAGGAGCCTAGCCGTGGGGTTCATTAACTGAATAGATACAGGGACAAGGGACACTTGACTCTTAACAGCAGCTACCACTTCAGAACATGTCAGAGCAGCAATTTCCCAGCAGGTGCTGCGATGGGATTTCTGGGCAATGGGAAGTTACTGCCTCATCTATCTAGCTCTGAGCTCTTTGTGCTCCTGGCAGGCCCCACACTGAATACTTGAGAAGCGGGTGTGAGAAGAATTCCCTGCATTCAGAGGGAGGGAGCAGGACTCTCAGCAGGATGAGACAGGAAGGAGAAACCCCCTAAGCATTCAGGAAAGTAGCACTTAGGATGCTAAGTGGCAGGTGACTCACCCTCACCAGCCATGCATTGTGACCCCTGCTCCTTGGTTTATCTGGTTCTCAGAGAAACTCCAGGGGATCTTTATGACCAGAAATGGGTTTGACTATCCTGGACTGCATACAAACTGACAGGGCCCCAGAGGGACCTAACACCTTCCCCCAGCCTGCAGCATAAGGCCCCAACGAATACAAACACCAAATGCAGGGCCCTGACAGACAACTTCAGGATGCTCCTAAACACCCTCAGCCATACAGACACTTCCTGCCCCTTAGCACTGACCTTGCTAATGTGGGAGGTGTTGGTGCCTCTCAGTCTACTTCCTAGTGGCCAGGTGTCCACACTGATAAACCCCTCCACTAACTGGCCTCTTCGCGCCTCAGCAGACAGACCACAGAGATGGAGCTCAGGGCAGCCTGAGGCATGTTGGTGAGGTGGGCATGGGAAGGTTGCACTGCAGCTGCCTGGACTGGACCCACTGTGTGGAGAGCCCCTATGGCTGATTTGTCCCTTTTCACCAGCATGCACGTTGCTAATCTGCAATACAGTTGACTCCCTGGTACCTGTGAGACCCCCTCTTCCATTCTCCAGGCTCTCTGCTTCTTGCTCCAGCTGAGAATCCTCTCCCCCCCTCCCTACACCCAAGCACAGACTCCCCCTCAGCTCCCCTCCTTTTCTATTCCCCCATTCACTCCACCTTTATGACCACCATAAATCTCTCCCCATCTCCTTTTCAATGAGGCTGTAAAGCATGAACTGAGGACTCCAGACCATGCTGTCACCAGAATAGATGGACTCCTGACCCTTTGGCAGTGGGGCGGCTGATATCCCAGGCATGCAGCCGGGCCTGGTGTCTGTGGCAAGTGTAACTGCACATCAGTCTATCCAGGGATCAGCTCCTGACAGTTCAGTCTCCACAGGCAGGATTGCCCACAGGAGGCACTAGGTGCATCTGGTCAGGATTCCAGGTGTAATTTTTTTCAGTTCTGGCTTGGAGATTATTGAACTAGTGACAGAACAGGCGGGTTTGCACATGTCTGGCCCAAGATAGGGGAGAAATCTCATGACACCAGCTCACCAAAATTTGGTGCTATTGAATTTACACCCCAACTCCAGCCCTGATTTGGCCTACCTCCAGAACCCACCCAAACAGTCTACAGAACCAAATACCAGCCTAATGGCTCATTATCTTGAATTATGATAAAGCTAGCTCCTAAGAACCCTCTACAGTTACAATCTCAGAGACCATATGAAAATATAAGGTGAGGGTACCATCTAGTGGGGGACATAGTCACATACCCAGGTTTCCCAGATGTTCTGTACTGTGGCCTGCAGAACATCAATAAAGGCAAAATAAGAGTCCAGTTGGTACCCATCAGTTGGGCCTTCCCACTTCCATTGCACTCCTGCATTCAGTGCTGGCATTGGCAGATGGCAATTTATGGCATAAAATAATTTTTTTAGTTGGTGCAGTAAAACTGGAGGCAGAGCTCCTGTCCAGAGCCTATTCCAGGAGGCACAGAAATAAGAATGTGTCTACACAGAGCATTGGATAGTGCCCTGCATTTGAGGATCTCAACATGCTCTGTATATAATAGACATACCTCAGTACAGCTAAGACATGTTTATATCCCTTTCTCAATTCAGGTGATTCTGTCCCCAACATGGTACTGATCCCAGAGTCCCTTCCAGGGGGCACAAGGACCCCATTCCAGTTTGTCTCTTCCCATGGGGTAGACAAGAGAATCTGTTCTTGGAGTCATTCTCTACCTGTCCTTGGTACAAACTGCCTTAGCGAGCTAGTGCTTGTCACCCAAGAGTCAGAGTGTGAGAGATCCCAGACTGGCATTCTGTGCCCCATTGCCCTGGATTGATACCTGTTCGCTGCATCCTGGCCCAGATACACCCAATCATTGTTTGGGTTCAGTTCACCCAGACAGCCCTGGGTATGGCTGGCACTTTATACTGGCAACTTGGCAAACCCAAGAATCTAAAATCAAGTAATTAGCAGGCAAATCTATTAAAATCTCAAAGCACTCAAATATCAAAGCCAGTGAGAGTTTGAAAGGGAGAGGGAGAGGCGAATTGGTGGGTATGATAGGCAGGTACTTATGCATCTGACACTGAGGAGCCAGCCTTGCTGTCAGTGTTACTGAGGGGATGGAGTACGGCGGAAGCTTGAAGCAGCCAGCATGCACCATTTTGTCTGTCTGACCCCTGACCTCATTGAAGCCTGCAATGCAGCAATATATTGGCTTTGTGGCATAATGGATAGCACATTGGACTTCTAGATCAATGACAGATGAAATCATTCAGAGGTTGTGGGTTTGAGTCCCACCAGAGTCATATTTTGGGGTTGGACTAGATGACCTCCTGAGGTCCCTTCCAACCCTGATATTCAATGAACATCAGAGCAGGTAAAAACATTTGGTCACCTCTGCTGTGACTGGATGGGGGAGGGGCTTTGCTGCATGTTAGCAGCAGATCAAACACAAGTCTCAGAGTCACACCATTTCTACAGGCAATTCTAGAATCACAGGCCTGACCCCGAAGGACCAAACTTTCCTACCAGGTCAAAAGAGCAACATTTCATTACTTTGTTTTGATTGGATTAAAAGGTCCAGTGGAAGAAATGGCTGCCTGATGCCTTGGGCTCTGTTCACACCTGTCCAGTGGTTGGTATCTATGGAAGAGAAGCCCAGCAAGAAGCAGATGTAGCAATGAGCAGAGTATATACGCTGCAGGAAGATCTTGATAATGGGGTTTAGTAGAAGCCAGGAGTAGCCAGTAGCAAAAGCCACCAGAAACCAAAATGGGGGAACAGTGGTTTGTTATTATTTTACAGAACATTGTCCAGGGTGTGAATTGTCCCAACCACAGAACAGGATCCTCTGCTGGAATAAGTTCACGTGGAGGCCCTGTGGATACACACACAGTATGACACAGACAGACACAGGATGGGTTTGGTTGTTATGATCAGGAGGCTTCATGGAGTAGGAGGACTCTTCAAAGTTGTTTGCATAAGTTGAGCAAAGGAGCTTCTGGTCTGGCTGGGAAGCGCTCCCAAGTGATAACGCTATCAGTTTGCTGGGAATTAAGGATAAGATTGGAACAGGGTGTCGAGCCTGGCTCTGAGCCGCCATGTGTTAGGAGAAGCAGAAATACTACTGCAGCTGAGCACTCACACAGCACTGCACTAATGTTAGCTAATTCACATTCGCATGTGTCCCTGGAGACCCAGTGGTTGCCATTATGGGCAACATTTGCAGGTAGACATGGCACAGCGCTAGCTGAGACAGGGTAGTTTTTCATAGGCTTGGAAGAAACTGCAGTCACTGGTTACTGTGCAGGAGCCATTGGCAAATGCTGCCTGTTTAATGGCATACCGTGAAGATCACTATTACCTTCCCTTACTCACTGTTGGGGAAAACAAGGGAAAGAGGGTAAGTGCCAAGCTCCCATAACAAGCCAGTGTCAGCATCCGGGTTAGAATTCAGAAGCTGCTGGCTCAGTTCAGGTGCTGAGCTGTTCCCGAGCTCAGTCCACTGGAACATGCTGCCTTCTAAAAAGGTGACTTTGTGGGTCACCCCCTTTGCAGATGAGTCTTGCAATGACTGGCCCACAGACAAGGGCTTCCCTTTAAAGCAAACACAATTCTTCAGTTGAGGTCAGTTCCTCTTTCCAACCTGAGCCAGAGAATGAACAAAGGGTAAGTGCTAAAAATACCCAGTCCACTTCCGTGTCACACTCCATCCTGAGAGGGGTTTTCCCAGGTCAGGAGGGAGGCTTCACTTTCCTACATAGACTCTTCAGAAAGGTTTTTTTTGGGGGGTGGGAGGGAGGGAATGTCATGGAGAAAGTGAAATGGAGCCACAGTAACCACTGCCACCCACCTGAGTGGCTGGTGCTGTTCTTGTGACCGGTCTGTGTGTCATGTGGGGAGGGGCAGAAAAGCCTGTATAAATGGATAAAAAGCAGGAAGGGAACACTTGGACAATATGACTATGTCCAAATCAGCCAGTCTGGATAACATGTCTAGGGAGTCAGCTGACAGAAATCTTGTAGGAAGGACAGCAGAGGGATCCAGGCAAACTGCAACCTGTCACTGGGCTTGTCTACTCGCAGAAGTTGCACCCATTCCATTAATCCAGTGCCACATCACACCTTGTTAAATCGATCAAACTTCTGTATGCAGGGCGGGTCTCTGTAATCGCCATCCTGAGTGAAAGGGTGGAGGAGTAGATAGAGAGGAAAAGGTCATGAAATACCTGGACATTAAGGGAACTGTGAGCATTAGCTAAACAGCATCGAGGGGGCCACAGAGAGAGCTTGCTAGGGAAACTTGATTGCTTCTGTGTTAGGATGATGGAGCTGTGTTCATCCAAGGTTCTGATAATAGCTTTCATGAAATTGTCGCTTATACATTAATTAAATTGGCTTGGATTGGAAGACCAGAACAAAGGATGATGGAAAAAGGGCAGCTATTGGAGTTAGGGGCTCTTAGGGGTGCCCTAACACATTTTTGGGTCCCTTGAGGGCCCTGCATTACTCTGGCACACACCACTGGCTTGCTTGGTGCTTCTCACCAAAATACAGGTCACAGCTGCCAACATCCATGGGCTGCATTACACACATGAGGCAATGGGGAGAGCTGAGCAAAGAGCCCTGTACAGTGTTGCCCAAGAGTAGGGAAAAAGAGATGTTTTGCTGGGAAGCCTTCTCCCATCCAGCAGCCAGAAGGGAAATGGGGATGGAAAGAAGAGAGAGCCCCTGCCCCTTGGTGGCCGGAGGGAGGCTGCTGGTGGTATTTGATGAGTATCTTGTCCTATGACATTTAATAGCTGAGGATTATGTGTTGCAATGACGTAAAGCCACCAACACTCCAGAAGTATCAGGCTGTCATGTGGTGGTGACTCTTCCGTCCCCAGCACTGTTCAGGAGTGAGGCAGCTCCCCCTAGTCCAGCCAAATCCTTAGGTGGGTGTGGGGGTGTCTGCATACACTTTGCATCTCACTAGGGACAAGTACCCGCTTCCCCCTCCCCGAGCTCCTCACTGAGGGGCTAGGTGACCCAGGGCAGAAGAGATTGTAGGCAACATTCCAGGAGGGAGGGGCTGCCTCTCCCTCAGGGCCAGGCCTCCTTCCTCTTTCTGGTTTGCTGGCTGAACTCGTGGCTTCACCACAGAAAAGATACTAAGAAGTGGGCCATGGGAGGCAGTGACCTGCCAGAACCGGCCCCTAATAAGTGAACTCACAAAGGGACTAACTCAGACAGCCCAATTATAGCCCTGAGCAGCAAGCTCACCCAGACTACAGTAACAGCAATGCCTCCTCCCATGGGCTAGGCACTGAAGGGCACGGGGTCTATCCCCAGCACTAGCTGGAGAGGCTGGAGCAGTTTGTAATGCCACTCTGTAAGGGATTCCCAAGGGCTGGGATACTGTTACAGAGACAGTGCTTCGCACGCCCCTGAGACCATGCCCGCTTATAGCAGCACAATCCATAGTTTGGGCTACCTGGCTGATTGCATCTCCAGGCTCCCACCCCTCTCCTTTAATGGAAGCTCAGCAGGTAGGATCCAGACTGGGAAAACATGCTAATGTAACAAGAAAAAATTCACTTCTGCTTTTCCTGGACCATCAGGCTGGGACAGTGCGAGTGAGGGAGATTTCAGACACACCAGGAAGGAGATTCTAAAAGGAGACTGCAAAGGAGGAGAGACTTTGCAAATTGCCTTCATGTCGCTCTACAGTGAAGAAATCTCCCTCCCACCGAGATGCCGCACTGGCTGGGCTGTGGCAGGTTCTAGTCCCTACTGAGTCCCATCACAGAGGAAGGAAGTGCCATGAACAAAAAACCCAGCACCTCTAATTAGAAACAGCTGTCAGGGGAGTTTTGCTGAGTCACACAGAACAAGCAAGCAGTATTAAGAGATAGTGGAAAGGAGTGGCAGCAGGGACCACAGCAATGGATGCCAGTGTAAATGAGAAGGAAATAGTCTCTTTACTATATATAGGGCACACAGTGGGGCCCACTGAGCTCTGAGGAGGGAGAGCAAATGCATGGTATGGCAGGTTCTCTGTCCAATGCACAGACAAAGCATTACCTTACCTAGAAATGCTTAGAAATGCTTAGAAAACCTTGATTTCCCTCAGGGGGAGAAACAGAGTAAAATTAAAGGGAAAAGTTTATGAGCTTCTTTTGCAAAGATCCTTCAACCCCAGAACATAGTGTAAGAGTCTCCCACTTGCCTCAGTTACCCAGCCTCCAACAGCAACCTCCCTCACCTGCTGCACAGGGGACAGGAGGCTCACTTAGGCCTTGTCTTCATGAGGAAAAAAGGTGCGTTCTCGAGTTAACTAGCATGGGATAAAATCCTAGAGAAGATAAGGCAGTTTATGGTTTCACATGAGCTAGCAGGTTGAGTTAGACTATGAGAGAGCCTTGGGTTTACTGTGACCTGTTCACATGCGTTAATACTACAGCTGCCTTGTCTTCACTAGGATTTTACCTCCTGCTCATTAACTTGAGTTAAGAACAGAACACACCTTTTTCCTAGTGAAGAGACAGCTGTAGTGTCTGTGAAATGTTCAGTGGACACTGCACTATGTAAACCCTCGGGATTATGGGAAAACATTCCTCCTTCCCTATCTTCCCCTTAGATGCTGTGCTTGGCACACTGAGCAACAGAGAACAAAATCTCCAGCCTTTGGAAGCTGCTTCTTGCATCTTTATGAGGACTGGAGTAGGGTGGACATCCGAAAGGCTACTTTGGGCACAAAGCCAGCATCGAGACTTTTGTATGTGGTTGCAGCCAGTCATCTTTAATACAGAAGTGCATCTAATGAAGACTAGAGGGCCCAGCATGCAATGCTCCAGTTCAATTCAAGTGACCATCCACTCAGATTGAAAGGGAGACATACTGAGGTCTGTAGACTCCCTGGGCTGCCCTTTCATATTAAAGGTGAAGGTGCCTGTAATTGGTTCCATTTTACGTTGCCAGCACGTATAGCTCTTGGGTACCAGGTGAATTACTAAGGGCATGGCTACACTTGCAGATGTAGAGCGTCAGGAGTTAAACCAGGCCTCGGAGACTGCAGCAGGGAAAGCGCTGTCATGTGTTCACACTGTCAGCTGCAAGCGCAGTGATGTGGCCACATTTGCGGCACTTGCAGTGGCACTGGGAGCGGTGCATTATGGGCAGCTATTCCACAGAGCACCTCTTCCCATTCTGGTGCTGTGGCTTGTGGGAAGGGGTGGGGGGATATGGGGCATCCTGGGTCCTGTCCCAATGCCTTGTGATGCATCGCTTCGCATCCCTGTGCTTCCATCCACTTTTGGCACCACCTTTCAACGGCTTTTGTACTGAGTGCTCTGTCTTCCCTTTCGGTCTGTGGGAATGGATTCCGAACTGCTGAGGAATATGCTGATGGATCTCGCCAGCACATCATGGATTGCAGGCAAGTTACTCCTTAAGCTACAAAGTGACAGAGAGGAGTCCGACGATGATGTCGACTTGCATAATGCATACGACACAAGAATGCTTGTGGCATTCCCAGACATGCTCACCACAGTGGAACGCCGCATTTGGGCTTGGAAACAAGCACTGCGTGGTGGGATCACATCATCATGCAAGTCTGGGATGACGAGCAGGGGCTGCAGAACTTTTGGATGAGGAAAGCCACTTTCATGGGACTGTGTGAGGAGCTTGCCCCCACCCTGCAGCTCAAGGACATGAGATTGAGAGCTGCCCTGCCGGTGGAGAAATGCGGGGCTATTGCAGTCTGAAAGCTGGCAAATCCAGACAGCTACCGATCGGTCGCTAACCAGTTTGGAGTGGAAAAGTCGACCGTTGGAATTGTGTTGATGCAAATTTGCAGGGTCATTAATTGCATCCTGCTTAGAGGAGCCGTGACTCTGGGCAATGTGCGTGACATTGTGGCTGGCTTTGCACAAATGGGTTTCCTTAACTGTGGAGGGGCAATAGATGGGACGCATATTCCAATTCTGGCACCAGCCCACCTAGCCTTCGAGGACATAAATCGGAAGGGGTATTTCTCGATGGTTCTCCAAGCACTTGTGGATCATCTTGGGTGATTCATGGACATTAACGCGGGCTGGTCCGGAAAGGTGCATGATGCATGCATCTTTTGGAACACAGGCCTGTTCAGGAAGCTACAAGCTGGGACTTTCTTCCCAAACCAGAAGATCACCGTAGCAGAAGTCAAAATGCTCATTGTGATCCTTGGAGACCCTGCTTACCCTTTAATACCATGGTTCGTGAAACCCTACACAGGGAGCCTTGACAGCAGCAAGGAGTGGTTCAACAACAGGCTGAGTTGATACAACGACTGTTGCGTGTGCTTTTGGCCATTTAAAGGGCTGCTGGTGCTGTCTGTATGGGAAGCTGGACCGGGTCGATGACAACATCCCCACGGTTATAGCCGCGTGCTGTACCCTCCATAACATTTATGAAGGAAAGTGTGAAAGCTTCACTCAGGCATAGACCATGGAGGTTCAATACCTGGAGGCTGAATTTGAACAGCCAGAGACCAGGGCTATTAGAGGGGTCCAGCACAGGGCTGTAAGGATTAGGGATGCCTTGAGGGAGCAATTTGATGCTGAGAGCCACCAGTAATGTTTGGTGCCCTGCACGGGAGTGAAGTGCTGTGGCTCTAATGCTAGTAGGTATCTGTGTTTGCTATGTATGATGCACTGACTTGCAGTGCCTGTTGCTTTCCTGTGCTATGGTATCTTTTACCTAATGCAATAAAGAATGTTTTCAAAGCCAAAAAAATTCATTTATTGAAAAGAAACAACTGCTGGGGAACAGAAAAGGCATGACACATCTGTGCTGTGTGGGAGGAGGGAAGGGGATGGGGTGGGAAATGGACAAGCACAGATTTGCATGTGTCTTGTTATCATATTCAGCCTTCCTGTCTGGAGTGTGGTGCAATGGGTGCTGCACTTCAGGCTGGCTAAAATGCACGGTGAAGGGGGTTGAGTGCAGTGGGTAAGCGTCGTAGTTTGCTGGGCTGGGTGGTGAAGCTACAGGTGTTAGAGGCAGCTGGTGGTGGTAAGAAACTGGATGTTGGGTGAAGTGGGTTGGTGGTGACATGGGGGCACAAGGGAAAGAGTTTTGGGACAAGGGCTGCGGGGTGGGGCCAGGTGTGGATCTGCTCCGTCTGCAGTGCTATGAGTGCCTGCATTGAGTCTGCTTGGCGCTCCATAATGCTTAACAGCTGCTCCATGCTTTGGTGCCAGCGATCTGCATTCTGCTGGTGGAGCCTCCTTGCAGTCTCCCACCACTCCTATACTTTTTGATTTTCAGTAGGGACTGCTGCATGACTTCATGCAGAAGGTCCTCCTGGCTTCTTCGCGGCCGCTTCCTGATTCTTTGTAGCCTTTCGGCCATTGATAACAAGGACGGCTGGGATCTCAAGGTTGCATCTGTAAAGCCAAAATGCAACACTTAACAGAGGCAGCATTGTTCACACCAGACAGAGCAATGATTCAGCTGAACTTAAAGACAAGTACAATGTACACAATAGCAGAAAGTGCCTGTCCCAAAGCAAGTGCACATAACCCAAGGGAGCTCCGAAATGGTGAGTAAACATAGGGGCAAGGAGGACTGATTGATTCACGGCCGTACTGTCCTCTGGGGTTCTGTGCCTTGGGGAGAGCCAATAGCGGCAGGGGGCCCCTATACTGAACACTGTCCCCACATTTTCCACAGGATTTCGTCCTGGAAGATATCTCGCTGCTGAGGGTGACCTGGGAAGCAAGGGAGGGTATTCTACTACTATGCGGCTTCTGTCCTGGCCCTAATGCTGCTTGCCTGTGTGCATCAATGGTCCCTCCAACCCTCTCGACACCAGTGGCGTGGACATATTAACCTTACTGGGACAAGGAGCACATTAGCTTTGCCAAGGAACCTGTGCAAGCGGATTGCCCAGCTTCTGCATGAGACCTTTGATGAGATCACTGAGGTCGATTACTGCATTGTGAGAGAGCACATCAACGCCCTATTCCGCATCTAGACATGCATGCAACCCTAACCCTCCTCGTCCCAAGAGCCCACACTGAACAACTTCCTTCCCAAAATAAAAGCCACTTACCGGGCACCTCCTCTGCTGTTTGTTCTTCCTCAAACACTGTCTGCTGCAACTGGCTACCTTCCTCCTGGCTTGAAAACAGCTCCTGGCTGCATGCATATAGGGATGCTGGACCATCCTCTGGCTCTGGGCCCCCCTCCTCCTCAGCACCCTTGCTCCTGCTTTCCTCCTCCTGCCCTGTTGAACTCTGGACTGCTAAGGCCTCTGGTGCTCTTCGGAGTGGAGGTGGGGTCACCCCCAAATATTGCATCCAGTTCTTTGTAGAAACAGCAGGTCGCAGGGGCAGCACTGGAGCGGCCATTTGCCTCTCGGGCTTTGGGGTAGGCATTCCGCAGCTCCTGCACTGCAGAGTGTCCCTGTCATGGCCCCTTTCCAGCATGACCCTTGATATCTGGAACTGGACAGCTTTCTCCCCTCAAACATTGATGAGGTCCAGCTCTTCGCCATTGCTCCATACTGGGGATTGCCTGGTGCATGGAGGCATGGTCACCTGGAAAGATTCGCTGAAAGCACTCCGCGCCTGGCTGAGCAAACAGGAAGGGGAATTTCAAAATTCCCAGAGAATTTAAAGGGGGGGTCTGAAAGTTGGTCATCTGAGGGTGGGGCAGTAGAATTCAAAGTGATGACCAGAGTGGCTAGAATAGGCATTGTGGGACATTTCTGGAGGCCGATCAGAGTGCATTAATGGACCAGGGCATCCACACTGGCACTTTGGCACTCCAGCTGGGGTGCAGCAAGCTTTATGCTTCTCATGGAAGTGGATTACCAGGGGCGCTCCAGCCATGGACTCTGGGCGCTCTACGTGCCTTGCCAGTGTGAACACCTCAGGAGTTAGGGCACCCAGGGCTGATTTAATGCGCTCTAACTTGCAAGTGTAGCCAAGGCCTAACGAAGCTCTCAGTGGGGCACAGCAGGGTTGTCCTGGTTTAGAGAGCATGGAATGTACAACACTGAAGGCTTCTTCATGGGGGCAGGGGAAGGTGATGATGAATAAATCCTGTGAAGGCCAAGTCAGCATACTGTGGAATGCATGGAAAGTACAGCCTAGTATGTGGTTTAAATGAGGAACATTACTAACCAAGAGGCCACCCAAAATGCACATTTACAGCTTCAAAAACACCTGTCAAAAAACAACAGCACCTGCAACTGGGGCTTTGTTTATCATGAAACACCCTCTGAAGTAACCATGCCCTGGATATGCAGAGGGCATCCAGCCCTATCTCCCTTACCTTCTCTTGCATGATAATCACAGCTCTTGGGAGCAGCCAGATTGATTATATAGCACCAGTGGTGTGTGCACAGTGCTCTCCAGACAAATAAGAAAATACATCCCTGTCCTAAGGAGCTTCTAATGTACATGAGACTGATAAATCCATAGACAACAACAGAACCTGCTGGGTAGGGAGGGAAGCACAGTGGAATAAAAAGACCAGCATAATCCCATGGCCTATCTTGGCCACAGTATCCTTCTGGATCAAAGAGAGTCTGAACTGAACATGGAAACATGGGCTCAGCTCCATCCAATAAGATGGGCATAGATTCCCATTCGTTAGGAAAGTCGGTTTGTCACGGCACATAAGGCAGTAGTCGCAGACGTACAGACACAACGCAGGTGGCGGGGGAGGGGGAGGTAGAGGGCAGCACCTTCTTTAGAGAAAATTGTCCTTTATTTTACAATAAATCATTTAATGACAATTCATGAATAATTTAAACCTTTTCCAAGCCCCATTCATTCTGCGGTACTCTGCAGCACCAGACGTGTAGAGCTCGACTTGTAAACATTCCTGGGTGTTGCACTCAGTGTCAGGCTGGCTGGGTTGACAAAAACTAGAACTGAGGAACCCTGAAAAGCCATGTTTTTTGTCACAGCAAGCCTGGCAGCGACAGGGTGGAGAATGAATGTGTCTGAGCTCAAGCACAACTCCCATGATGCTAATGAGTGTTTCTCTTTGACTTCCTGAGTCCCAGAATGAGTAACCTGGCAGCTAGAGAGCTGCAGTCTCAGTACCACAGGAGCAGAGTCCCCTACTCACCAGGCCCTGCTCAGCACCTCAGCTTTCAGGACTCTGCTCCTGCAGCATCTTTTAAATCGATTGCTGGTTATCTGGGGAGTGTAAGCACCAAAGGTGAGAGTGTTACTGGTTAGAACAGTGGGAGCTCTTTGCCTTGATGGCTTCTATGGGGGGGGCAGCTTTCCCTGGAGCTAGACAGCCCAATTGCACTCTCCTGTCATTGTGGAAGAAGTCAGCCTGTCACAGTCACGGCAGGCTTATGACAAGTTTAGAAATTGTGGCTTGGCTGTCCTAGTTCAAGCTGTGCCTGCACGCTGACCTGAAAAGCTTAGGAGTTTTGACTACAGAGAGGCAGAGAATTTTCAACTCGGGTTCTTTTTGTTGAGGTAGATTCATTCCTATCGCAATGGCCAAGAACATTCTCTGCTCCTTGAAGTCTTTAAACCACAATTTGAGGACTTCAATAGTTCAGACATAGGTGAGGTTTTTCGTAGGAGTGGGTGGGTGAGATTCTGTGGCCTGTGTTGTGCAGGAGGTTGGACTAGATGATCAGAATGGTCCCTTCTGACCTTAGTATCTATGAATCTATGAAACATGGCAAGCCACCCTCTGGCACAATCTGCACGGCTCAGAGCCACTTAGAAGTGTCAATTCAGCACAAAGGTTTGGATGAAAGTTCAAGGGACAGGAGTGTCAACAAAGGGGAGAGTCACGTTTTTAAACAACATCCTGGGATTCTACAGAAATCACCTTCTCCCCCTTCCCCACAAGGCCATTTTTGATACTGTAAGCTGTTGTGTTTTGGGCCATTACAGGAGAATACACTACGGATTTGTTTACACTACAAGTGCTACAGCCAAACAGCTGCACCTGTAGTGAAGAAACTCACTACAGTGATAAAAGGGTTTTTTCTATTGCTGCGGTAAATCCTCTCCTTTGAGAGGCAGTTGCTGGATGAATTTTCTGAGGACCTAGCAGTGTCTACATCAGGGTTTAGCTCAGCTTAACTAAATCTCCCTGGGTGTGAACTTTTCACACCTCTGAGCACTGTAGCTAGGTTGACCTAAGTTTTAGGCGTAGACCAGGCCTAACACTTCCTTACAAGGGGCGTTTCACATGACTCTGCAGCCCTCATATTGCAGGGGGGAAAGAAGGGGTGAGGGGCTTCTTGTTTACTAGGTTGACAAGTAACAAGTATTTAATTTGCCTATTGAAGGCCAAGTGATAACTCCTGGAGAATGCTGAACAGTTCTGCAGAATAACAATTCTGTTGCTGTGGAGATAATTATCTGTTCACAAACAGAAGAGGATGGGTTCAGCTATGAAGCAGGAGGGGGAGATCCATTCAAAGAGCAGCAGCCTTGTTTCAGGGCAGAACCCATCAGGGAATTCTTTCTAAACACAGCAATATTTCCAAGGCTCCCATAATAAGCAGTTATCCTTTGCACACAAAAAAAAGCAATATGGAGAGATGGCCCATGGAGGCTACAGCATGTGTCGAAGCTGCTTGCATCAAGAGCGAGCACAGAACATTGATTTGATTTTGAATGTTTTATTGTCTTGTTTGTGAAGCCTTTAATAGTGAGGGGCAGGTGCTTAAAATACAATAAATATTATTCTCCCTCTTCTGCCCCATACTATACTTCTGTAACTCTGTCTGTTACAATCTCTTCAGTTCTCTTTTCCTTATTTGGATGATAAGGAATGGGGCCCACCCTGTTGCTTGTGAAACTCAGATACTTTGACAGCTTCTGATTCTTTTTCAGATGACAGAATATCCCACAGCTGAGAAACAGAAAGCAAAGAGTGATCACCACCACCAATATCATCAGGTAGCGATTTCCTATCTGATGAGGACAAAGCCACTGGGGCTTGTTGGCTATCTTCACTGAGAAGTTCCTGTTCTTGTCCTGATAAGAGCACAGAGTTTCATTCAGATCCAACACACTCACACGGGCAGCTTGTAGAATTTCCAGCCAGCTCAGTGCACAACAGCTAAAGGGATTGCCAGCAACGTTCAGATGATTGAGGCTGCTGGACCATCTCATAGTGGCAGGTTTCTCTAAGGCCTGGAGGTTGTTATTGCGAATGTCCAGGTTTTCCAGTGGAGAGCAGATGAGGTCAGGGGGCAAAAGACTCAACTTGTTGTCTGACATGTCCAACTTTTTCAGCATCTTCAGACAAGGGAACTCCGTATTTTTATTGTCCATCTGGTTTCCTCTCAGAGAGAGCTTCTGCAAGGAGAATTCCAGACCCTCCAGAACTCCTTTTGGCATGAACAAGTCTTCATTCTCAGACAGATCCAGGGATATCAAAGAGGTTTGGTTGAACATGTAAGGATATAGCCTCACAATGTTGTTCCTACGTAAACTCAGATACTTCAGCTGAGGTATGTCACAGAAGGATGTACAGTTACCTCTTGGAGCTGAGTTATGACCTGTTGGGACCTCTCTTTTATTAGCATTCTGGCTCTCACAAGGCTGGAGACTGTTAGAACCAAGGTCAAGTGTTTCCAGTTTGGGCAGAATACCAAAAAACCACTGTGGCAAGGAATGAATGAAATTGCCTTGAAGATCCAGTGATTGCACTGACAGAAAGGCATTGTCATGCATCATGCCTGGCTCCTTGCTTTTCATATCACCAGGAGGTGACTCCACAGCGATATTATGGAGACAGTTCTTAGCCATATTGAGATTCTGGAGGGAGCTCAGATTGTGAAGGAAAGTAACTGGGAACAAATACAACAGGTTACTGCTGAGATCTAAGTCAGTTATCTTTGACAGTCTAGCTGCTGCATTGTAAATATTCAAGGATATGTTAGGTCTTGCCATCTCATCATACCACAGTCTGAACTCTGCTGTATTGGTGGAACTTGGTGCCAAAGAGACCATGGCATTATCAGAGAGGTTTAAGTGTGTGAGGCGATGCATCTTGGGGAGCTCTGGAAAGAAGATCAGTTTGTTATGACTCAGATCTAGCACCTGAAGCTGGTAGTGTTCCTTTCTCTCCTCTGTAACAAAGAACTCCAGGGCATTGTAGCTGAGATTTAAAACTTGCAGTTGTGTGAGGCTGAAGCCCGAGATACAGTGAAGGGAATTCATGGCTAAATTCACCACCTTTAGACTTACCAGAGCCTCAAAAGCGCCTTCCTCTATTTCCGTGATGTAGTTGTTGTTAAGGTCGATCTCTCTTAGCTGTTGAGTTCCCTGGAAGATGCTCCCTGGCAGCCTGGTCATCTTGTTCCAGGATAGATCCAGTTTCTTTAAAGAGGTGAGATTGCTGAAGTACCAGGCTGCCATATCACTGTCCAAATTATTTGCCGAAAGATCCAGGACCTTTAGATTCCTCAGTGACCCGAAGGCTCTTCCATTGGTGAAATAATTCCTATCAAGGTGGTTTGCAGCTAGGAGCAGAGAGTGAAGATGAGTTAGATGAGTCAGGGCCATTTCTGACACAGTTGCCAACTGGTTGAAATGCATGTTGAGGTGCTCTAGCTGCCCTAACTTTGATGTGCAGCTTTCCGTCAGGTTTTGGATGAAGTTGTCAGAGAGGTCGAGCTGCTTAACCCCATGGCCAAGCTTCTCTGGAAATGTGCGGAGGCCAAGACCTTGGCATGAGACCTGAACTGAACTCTATGGAGAAACAAGGAAAGCCATCAATGAGAGTGAAGGAGCTCAGCCCACACCTCATTTCAGACCTGGCTCCTCTCCTATCACACACGCACCTTACTGCTGTTTGGAATTTATACTAGAAATCTTCAAATACAAGCACGCGTCCCCCTTGGGCGAGTACTTTCAACGTGGCGGGCTGAGATCAAGGCATAAGCTCCTTCACACACAGTTTCTAGCATAATCACAAATCCGACCTTGTGGGTGAGAAGCTCTTTCAGAGCTGTAGGGGGTTCTTTGTGACCCGGCTTTCTGAGGTACAGTGGGGGCTGGAACTCAGAGCCATCCCTTGGGTATGGCGAATCGCGGCGACCGTTCCGGGCCCCGTGCTTTGGGGGCCCCTGAGGACGGGACCGATGGAGTGGCGAGGTCAGTCCCAGAAGTGACAGATTTGTCACTTCCACACAGGGCCCTGCATCCCCCTAGGGAGGGCCTTGTTAGCACTATTACCTTCAGAGAAGCCCCTGAAGCAGCTCAGGTTATTGGTTTGGGCTGCTAAAACCCTCCAGACTGAGTGACACAGATGCCCCTATGCTGGGCAGCAGATCACAGCTTAGAGTCAATGAAGGAACCACACAGCACTTCTGTTCCCTCTCCTGAACAAAAATAAGGCACGAGGGAGGCAGACAGCTCATGACTGCTAGGTCAGCACTGTTCATTGGCTGATCTCAGGTACTATCATCACCATCCTTTTCCCTCCAGCGGCAAGGGTCTGTGTCACACTCACTGGGCTGCAGAAGGGTATGAGACTGTGTGGAGTCTGCCAGCTGCATCCCAGAGCCTAGGTTGCAGTGCGGTGCGTGTCCTGATGGCTCCTCTGTGCCATGCGCCACGCCCCCAAGCACAGCCCTCAGTCAGGCACATATCCAAGGAGGGGGCAGGGAGAGAAGAATAGTTCCCATTGGGACCTGCCTCGTCATTTCTTATCCCACAATGAGAAACCTCAATCCTCTGGCAGCCACAATCCTCCCTCAAGTGTCAAGTGATCCATCCCACCTCCTCTAACCACAGCCTATCACTTAGCGAGCAGGAAAAGACCCAGCCAGGGGGTGTGATCAAGCAAGGAGGCAGTGCCATGACCTCTGTCCCTTGTTTTCAAGCCATAGTTTGTCATTCACTTGAGTGACTGGCTGGGAGCGAGCTCCAGTTTTAGCGCCTGGCCATGAAGGAAAAATGATGCCTAGGGATTAGTGTTCTCCCTGTCACTGGAGAGACTGGGTTTGAGTTCAGGCCCATGTCCCCTTGCTCTCCAGGCCAAGACAGCCGGGGAGTAGAAGCTGGGTGGGTATAAGGGGATGGAGAAAGCTATCATTCTCATTGCTTACGGGGGCCCAGACAGTCTCCTCCTCTCTCTGCTCTATCCCCCATGTTCTAATTTTAGAGATCTGGTATTTCACCAACTGGTCCCCAAAGGGGAGCCAACCCAGAGATCAGTCACAGAAAAGTGGGGGTGGAACAGACAATACAGGGTGACAAGATGTGTCCAGGGTATTTAGTGTTTCCTGGCCCCATACATACAAGCATTGTGTCAAGCCTCACTCAGACACATGGTATCCAAGAAGCTGCCCAAGACAGCGTCTGTCTGGTAGAAATTGCTGAAGATGAGGGGTAACGATAGCTCAGGATGACAAAATGAAAGCACCTGGGTACAAGGCTAATGGTGAAAGGGGGGAAATTACAAGGCAGAGGTGGGGGGAGAGAGGCTTGAAGACAAGGTCTGAAAGTCCTTGAGGCAGAGAGAGACAAGAAAGTGTAAGAGAGGGGACATTAAAAAGACAGGCTAGTGAAGAGGTGGCTGCTAGGCTGAGGTGATCAGAGTTTTGGGGGAAGATTTTCAAAATCTGGTTTTAAACTTTCAGTATCACAGCAAGGTGTGAGCACAACCAGCAGTTCCTGTCTGAGACCCACCGGCGACATTGTTTGGCTATTAAATCACAAAGGATCCCGGGCAATTAGCCTTACCTGCTGGCATGGCAGAGGCTTTGGGCTCACCTCCACACTAGGCTGGGCTTTGAGAACAGATGGGAGCAGCCAGAGCAGCAAATATCCTCTTTCAGCCAGCCGGTGTTCTGACAGAAACATGATAGGCTCCAGGAGCAAGCAGCCCCTTCCCATTGCTTCTGTGCTTTCATCTGGGCTAAGGGAGAGAAAGACTTCTATATAAATAGGCTCCAGCGCGGGCTTGGGGAAGGAGATAGTGTGTGGGAGTCCCAGCTACGGTAGTGGGAAAATAAAGATATAAGCCTCTGATGGGGAAAAACAGTGTATGAAGCCACAAAGGAAAGAGAAACTAGGGAACAGGGGGTGGAGATGCCACTACACATACTTCCAGGTGATCATTTGAAACTCTAAAGGAAATAAATATCAGAAAATGGAGCAGACAAGGTCCAGAGAAGGAGAGGAGTTTCTGTGGGGATTCCCCAGTTTGGAAACCACATTGTTGTCCAAAGGGTTTGTCCTAGGGTCTTATTTGCAGCCACCTCATGCTGTGCTCTGGGTCAGAACTCACAGCTAAGCCTGGTTAGCTTGGATAGGGGATCCCAAGCGAGCAATTAGACACTATAGGAAATGCTGGGCTCAGGCTAGCACCTAAGACCAGATGGTGCCACCAGGCAAAATGTAAACTGGAAGAGTAGGGCCCCCTTTGCTGCCCAAGCTGGAATAGTCACAGGTGGGAGGTGCTGGACATTTGAGGGGAATCGAATCCCTTTCTGTGGTGATAAACAGCACTGGGGTCATTGTTCAGCACAACTGGCCATGCCTTCCTCTATGAGGTGGGGGAGATGAGGCTGGAGTGAGCCTGGAGAGGGAATTCCCTTCTCCCTCTCTGGGCTACTGCAGCTCATGCAGAGGGAAATTTTACAACAACACCTGACCCTTTGCTGGGGAGCGAATGCACCAAGGGTTTTACCATCCAGCTCCCATGAATGAGTCACCCAGCACAGTCCTGAGGTGAAGTCCAGCTCACACCCTCACGAGGGGTTTCCTGCACCTGGAGTATCCCCTGGGCTCCACTGGTGCATCTGCTAGGGGGTGCCCAGTCTCCCACAGCCCATGGGCTGCTTCTATTCCCAGGATCAGAGAAACCTCTCAAAGGGATGGGCGATGGAGCCTCCCTGTCCTACACCAAAAGGGAGGCGAGGGCAGAAGAGATGGGCTCAGAGAGGTGACCCCGTTTAAGCCCCTGGCATTCCACCTTCCCCTCCCCCCAAGACAGTAACAAATGTACCAAGAGGGAACATGCCCAACCCAGCCACACAGCTCTGAGCAGCAGCAGCCAGCAGGAGCCTTTCACCTCCAGCATAGGGCGCAGTGCACAGAGAACAGAAGCCATCACTGGGATGAGTGAGCAATGAGTCTGCAGTCTCAGTCCAGGGCTCTGTGAATAGGTGTTCACAACATCCCCTCACCCCCAGTTAGCCCCAAACTGAATGGGCCACAGAGAATGACCGCCTGTCTTTCCCTGGCGGGGCTTAGTGTAGGGTGGAACAGGCCTAGGCAGGAGCCAGGGGTATATGTGGGTGATGGGAGGGGGAATTTGTGGTGCCATTGCCCACTGCATTATCATCATGCCCTCCTCCTGGGAACCTGATGGTGTGAAGCACGTCTGGAAGATATTGCCTGGTATTTACACTGCACTGGGGGAGAAAGGGGAGAGAGAAGGGATTTTCCTATGACAGCCTCATATTTAGGGTGACCAGATGTCCCATTTTTATAGAGACAGTCCTGTTTTTTGGGACTTTTTCTTATATAGGCATCTATTACCCCCCACCCCGTCCCTTTTTTCCCCACAGTTGCTATCTGGTCACCGTACTCACATTAGCTCCCACAGTACTAGCATATCTCAAAAAATAATTTTTCTGCAGTCACATATCCAGGGCCACTCTGCCACCTACTGGTTGGTCTATATATGTCACAACAAGAATGTTTGGTTGCTGGGACAGTTCATGGGATATTTTGCCAAGTGGACTTTTTTTTGTTTGTTTGGCTCAATGCTTCATTCCTTTCCTGCAGCAGGCAGCACCACCACTGCCCAGATTTCACAAGAGCTTTTATATTGTGGGAAAGCTCTTTGTTTCTTATGGTTCAGGGCTCAAGCAAAATGCAGTGCTGAGGGTCAGATGCACCTCAGTGAATAAACAGGGCTCTTAGGGGTGAGTAGAGAATCCTGTGGAAGTTCTAGTCTCTGGACTGGAAAACCAGGTACAATGCTTTAAACCCATCTTCTTGGTCAGTCCTCACTGGTTGCAGGGCCCCTGAAGGCATCGGCTCTTCTAAACCTTGCTTGTTCATATTGGTTCTATTGAAGGCCTGGGTTCAAGGCCATGAAGGTAAACACAGACCTTAGAGAGAGCAAGCCTTTATTGTTCTTTAGAGACAATCAAAAGATGTCACAAAATGTGTACAGCTCCAAAAAACATGGAATCTCCACTTAGGGAGACACTGGCCTGCAGCTCTCTAGCTTACCTCCTCCATCCAGCTTCACCACCCCTAGCAAGGAGCAGAGGAGCGGGAAGGGAGTACAGGGAAGGGAACAAAGTTAACCTCTCTCCTGGTATGGGTGATCTAACTCCCTAGCACAAGACCCAGGCTCTGTGCATCCCCTAGCCTTTTTCCATATCTGCAGAGTGTCAGAGGGGGGAACCCAAACAAACTCCTCTGTGCACTTTAAATAGCTGGTTTAGGTCTTTAGGGTGAAATTAACTGAAAGTCCCTGATCAAACTCTGGCACACTCATGCACTTCTTGGAGAATCCCCAGCATTTCCATCCAAAGGCTGGGAATTTCCTGTACCTATCCATATCTATTCTGCCCTTTGGAAGAGGAAAAGGTGTCAGTGCTGGCACCAATGACAGTGGCAATAGTGATGGGCGTATTTGCACCATCTGGAACACAGACATTCTCAAAGAGAACAGCCGTCCTGGCAAATATCTTGGTGCCAGAAGAGGTGTCTTGTGCCTGTGCTGAAGATAGTGCCATGGTGAGTTTGGCAGCATGAAAGAGACAGCCTGCTTGGACCCCTGAATATAGGGCCACATGAGTAATTGAACATGGCCCTGAATATCATCTTTCACAAGGCAAGTTGAATTGGGCTCTCTGGAGTGGGCCAGAAGAACTTACACAGCTGGTTCAGAGGGGATCCCATCTTCCTCCATTATGTTCTGGATGGAAGTTGGAGGCAAATACTGCTGTGGGGATTCAAGCAGTGGCAATGTAGCCAACAGCTTTGAGGGGGGTCTTCAACAAGAGGATGATGGTGATGGTGCAAGCATTGGAGGCTTGAACTGAGGAGGAGTATGTGCCAAAGACGACAGCAGCACTGGTAAGGAGTCCCCAAGGGAAACGTGTCGGTGCTGGAGGAGAATGATGCCTCCTGTTTTTCTTCTCCTTGGCCTCTCTCTGCAAGTTGGATGCTATCTCTTCTCCATTTTCTCTGGGGGAGGGTCATGGAGATCTGGAAGCCTGCCTTTTGCTTACAGGATCGACCAGCATCTATTCTAACAGGCCCAAAGGAGTCTTCAGTGCTGTCACAGATCAGTGTGCCAGTGTGGACTGTCTACATGGAGCTTGTGGTGAAGGATGGTGCCATATGGAAAGCTCAGCCTCTGCAAACATTAGCTTCGGAAAGGTGACCTCAGGCCCGATATTGCGGGAAGTGCCAAGGCAGGAGTGGCGAGGTGCCTCTATGGCCTCTTTAGAGAAGACCTCACCACAGAAGCAAACCTCAAGCTTCCTGCAGGAGTATCAGGTCAGTTTACTTGGATGCTTGCAGCCTGAGCTACCTGTCCCTCCTTGTCTAAGGAGTACAAAATGGCAAGTCATGCACTGGGACACAATGTGTGATTGTCCCAGGCCTGGGGCATGGGACACATGCATCTGTCTCAGGGAAGATGGCTGAGCAAGGTGCTCATCTTTTGAACCCCATACGGAACTTGAGATCTGACATGGTCCTGGAGATAACCCAAGGCCAACATCCAACTAACTGGTCACTAACAAAAACTAACAATAATTAGCTATGACTATCCAAAGAGCACAGGCTCATAGACCAGAGAACTAGCGCTGTTAGTTCTTGGTGGCAGTGGCAAAGGAACTTAGGTGGCTGGGAAGTGCACTCCCTTATACAGATGGAGCCAGTGACATCATTCCAAATACAAGCATGCGACTGTACCCCCCAGGGGCAATTGCTTTTTTGTTCAGCTCCACAGCTCAGCATCAGAGGCGCTGAATCCCATTAGCGGGAATACACAGAGAACCTGCTCTTGTGACTTGACACTGCTTCTGGGTGTTTCTCAGACAGAGCTAGACTGGGGCGGCTGGACAGTACCTGGCCAGACATGCTGTTTGACCCCAACTCCTGGATCTGGCTGGTCTAATGGTTTCAGCAACATGGCCCCATCAAGGGGGAGAAGGGAAGAGTGGCCACGCACCAGCAGTGCAACAGGCATTAGTGCTATAATGGGCCAGCATACTCTGCACACAGGAATAAGCTAGTAACTTTAGGCTCCTTGCCTCACACCACAGCCTTCCTTCCCTGAATGAGGTGACCTGTCGGCAGGTCCAGTATATAATACAGCACCTGCAAAACAAACGGCACAAAGCAGAGAGCCCAGATACTTCAGAGGGAATCTCTTCCCCACCAGTTTGAGAGTCCGAGCATGGTTCAGTGAGCAGGTGTCTATCACAACAAACACCATCACATCTGGCCTGACTAGCCCCCTTGTTGACTGACTCAGTAGAGAGGCCAAGGAGACTGAGTCCCCCTTTCCCACTTAGTGGGAGTTCTTCAGGGCTGGGGGGTAAGGCACATTGGCAGGGAATGGAGTGTGCACCTCCCATCAACACAACCATCTCACTTTGGACTGAAAATAAAGCTCCTGCTTTGCAGTAATGCCTCTACCCTGGGACTTTGGCTAATGGGGTACAGTTCACTCCCTTCTTTTGCATACTTAATGCCCATTCCTAGCTGGATGGCCTGTATCTCGGAGGGCTGGCATTCCCCAGTCACTGAGAGATCTCTCTGGTGTCCAGGCTTCGAGCAGAGGGAACTCTCATGCACTCATCTTGGGGAATGGGTCATGAGTGTGAGCTGTGAACTGCTCTAGATCCTGCTCCCCAGGCCATATATCAGGAAGTTACTGTTCATCTGTAATGGGCCAGTTCTGATTCTCTCTCAGGCTGGCTCCCTTCTTGCTAGTCACTCTCCACGGGGCGATTACAGTCAAGAGTGGCCCTAGCCATTTTGCCAGCCAGGACAGAAAACATTTTTGGTGCCCTCCTGCCCTGAGTGGCCAATCAGCAAGCAAAAATGGACAGCCAATCAGAGCTGAGGAAAACAAAAAGCTAAGTGGAATAGCAGTACTGTGGCCTGGAAGGAGGCGCCTCCTCACCTGACCCTAGAATCCGTCCTGAGTACAGTGTCTTCTGGCTCCACACGAATCCAAGAGAGGAGACCCATGGCCACTGAACAATGCTGAAGAGGTCAGGGTTCCGTACCATTAAAAGAATGCAGCACAAGGGAGCCCTAGCATGCAAAAATCATAAGGCAGGCCCCCAAAATGATAAGATTGCTTAAAAGTTATGAGATTTAAAAATATAAATCTGGGGGTTCTGAGCACTTAGGGTGCACTCAGTTCACATTTTCAGTATTTTCTCTGCAACCATAAATACTAGAAACTTTCATTTTTAAATAAAAGCTGTGATTCTCATGCAATCTCCATCCCAGTAGCTGGGGTTTTAAGAAAAATACCAGGTATGGGGAGAGTCATCATAAACTTGTGAGAATTCGCAACACAAACTGCTATCAGACAGAAGGTTCTAAAGGGGGAAAAAAAAAGTGTTTCAGCCATGACTGAACTAGGTCAGATCAGGAAAAAGCTTTATTTGCAAAGAAAATACTGACAATTTACATAAACTTACATCCCAGTTTATATACAGTATGTATATTTTATATACAGATCGTGTCTTGAATGAAGATGCTGACTCACAATGCAGCATCACTAGATCACTGTGTAGCTCATACAACAGTAAGACGGGCTCGGAGTTGCTGTATCTGTGACCAAAACTTCTTTGCCATACTATTTTAATTAACGAGCCCAAGTGGAGGTTTGCTGGAAGCAATGATTCATAAACTGTTGACTCAAAGGAAATGACACATAAACCTCATCTTGTAGGGGTACATTTGTAAAGGTATGCAACAACAACAACAAAATACATGATTGCTTCCTATTGCAAACTCAAGTGGATAGAGTGTACAATCCAGGAGCCAGAAACACTTATCTGCAGGACGATGGGGGTAATAAAAAGAAAGGGGGGAGGGACCTTGCTGCATGATGGACTGAAGTTCAGCCTTCAAAAACTAGATGGCTGACACTGCTTATTCCAAGTCACCAAAGGTTTTGTTCCTAATGCTCCCAGCAGGCACAGTCTGCTCTCAGAAGAAATAGCTGCAAGAGATGGAGGCACAGAATAATGAAACTTACTACACTGCTATTTGTTTCAACAGTGAGTGAGCTTCTGTATGCAGCAAGTGGTGTTTAGCCTGCATTCATACTTATTTGCAGCATTTCTGCATTCCAACCGATTCAAAAGCATCTCAGTGAGATGCGTAGCCTGAACACAGCATTTGTGGATAAATTCTCAATTTAGAGGGGTGACCTTTAGACTACCATAAAATACACAGTTCCTTTTCTTTGCTCTAGAAACTTGTGGCAATGCTGCTGTGTGCTGGAGAACAGCAACAGGATTCTGTTTCGGGGCAGGAGGCAATGAGCACTAAAACTGGAAAGACCAATAAGTAGCTGGACAACTCGGGAAGCTCAGGACTAATTCTCTTCACTGTCTCTCCCAAGAGGGACAAAAGGGCAGAATTGCTGAGATGAAGGGGATCTCCCAACCTGTGATAGCTCCCATGATTGTGAGAAAAACTGATCCATCCAGCTTAATTTGTTCAATTCAGAATACTTATCTAAACACAAATGCTGGCACTCTTCCACCACTGCATTTTAATTTCTAGTTTTCTTTAAGAGGAACATCGCAGTCCAGTGATGACCAGGCACGATTTGTCAGTAGGAGCAGGGCTATTTGAGTCCTCAATAGGTTAAGAAGGCAACCTGCTTATCTGTGTAAGAAGGGCACTTGGGAATAGCAAAGGCAGCAGGTCAGTCATTCCAAGGTAGACAGCTCACAACTAAAGACATCTACTGCAGATATTTGCTTCTTTTAACAATGGCCTGACTGTAGCAGCATTTCCAGTTTCTCTAAAAACTGTCTCCACAGAAAGAGTTTTGGGGGTTTAAAATTGTATATTGTAAATCAGTAACCATTTTCTACTTTTCTGCAACTGGGGCACAGCTAGCAATAAAATGACAGTTAAGGCCCACTGGTGAGGGTGGAGGAAGTAGATTGCTACTCAAAGGGAAAGGACTGAGACACAAACAGGAAGGCAGCAGGGGCTGCATTTGCAGAACACAGCACCACACACACATACCAGAATTCCCGATATGCTCGACATTGTCCATTACCGAAGCACTCCCTTGTCTTAAACCGATTAGCAACTGACACCTGTCAGACTGGAAGACATCACAGTGGATGACTGAAGCAAGCCCCTATTTTCCCTAGTATCTTGTTAAACTCTCTCACACTGCCTCTTTTTGCCCCTGGTGACTACTAGAATCTGGTCTCACATCTCTTCTGCTCAACTTTCTTTGCACAACCAGAAAATTAAACAGGGGCCCTGAGATGTCTCAGAAAGAAGCCATGCTATAACCTAGATTAGGGGTGGGCAAACTTTTTGGCCTGAGGGCTACATTGGGGAATACAAATTGTATGGCGGGCCATGAATGTTCACAAAATTGGGGTTAGGGTGTGGGAGGGGATGAGGGCTCCAGTTGGGGATGCGGGTTCTGGGGTGCAGGAGGGTGTTCCGTGCTGGGATTGAGGGGTTTGGAGAGCGGGAGGTGGATCAGGGCTGGGGCAGGGGGTCAGGGCATAGGGAGAGGCTTGGGGTGCAGGCTCCGAGCAGGGCTTACCTCAAGTGACTCACAGAAGCAGTGGCATGTCCCTTCTCTGGCTCCTAGGCGTGGAGCGGTCCCTGACCCTCGGAGCAGGGCCATGCCAGGGCTTCCAGGAGCCGCATGGTGCGTCCCCGACCTGGCTCCCCAGCGGGAGCTCGCGGGCTGGCTTAAAACAGCTCACAGACTGGGCCGTAGTTTGCCCACGCCTGACCTAGGTGAACTTACAATAAGTTAGTCATTTTAATAATGTAGTCTAATCCTCTATTAATGAGATTTTGCTGCTACAGAAGCCATTGGATTTTCATTTATAAAAAGGCTCTTTATGGCCCAATTCACACTCTCATGCCAGCAGTGAAGACAATGGAGTTAAATTCACTTATGCCAGTGATGAATTTGGCCCTGAACATACTATCAGAGTTCTTCAGGTCATTTGCTCCCCAGCCTCCTGTGCTCGATTCCATGGAACTCAAGTTACACTGAATCCACCATTTGGTCTAATGAAAAATCAGAAAAGGTGCATTTCACTAACTGAACATACAAAAAATTAAAGCTGATGAGGAAGGTGCTATTCTGTTCCTTCCGGAGTCCTTCATTGCTGTTCTATGCACATGCCAGGAGGAATGCTAGACAGAGACACATGGTGCTCCCCACAGTGAGTGCTCTGCCATTGCACAGATGGAATATTGCTGCTTAGTGGAAGCCATATCATTCAGCTGGGAATCATGGGGCCTAGCAGAATGGGACATAACAGCTTAACTAACTCTGTCATCCCCTTTCCTGTCATTTCACAACTTTTGCTTGTCCCTAGTCTCGTCATTTAAGTAGACTGTATTCAAAAGTATTATTGTTAATGAGTTGGTTAACAGAGGTTCCCATCACACACATTTCCCAACTTCTTTGTTATCAGAAGAATATGTCTTTCTAATTCATTCTGAGGGAAACAGACCACTGAAAACTAGTTAAATATCCTAATGCTCATGCTAGTCCAACATGTTGAGGCTGGAAAGGAGGCAAATCATATGAAGAAAAGAACAACAGGGAATTTGTGCACTTATGGCATAATTATACCCCTCCAATGAGTAGTGATGCCTGAAGTCAAAGGCTAGTTCCCCCTATGATGCATCTCTCTCATAGGAATGGCAGTCCTTGGAAGTTGCTTTTCTCCTTATACATTGACATCACTCATTATGAATGGGGAACAACAGTGAAGCTCAGGGTACTCTGGGCTGAAGAGTATAGGTTGGAATCTTAGTTGACCAATCCAATTACTGCCTTAGTGGTGCTGATAGAGGGTCATTTTCAAATGCCAATAGGTTATCACTGTCAAGTAGCCCTTATTGGTAAAGAGGAAGGTAGCACCAGGCTGTCTGTTTAGGATTTTCTTCCAAACTCCAGAAATTCATTTTTATTTTAATATATTGACTGAGATATCACCCTCCCATATATAATCTGTATTTTTGGGAAAAGCTCTGTTCAAAGATGGCCAGTTTTTTTTTAAAGGGTATGATACAGAGGAGTGAATAAAGCTCTTTCCCCTTCTCCAATTCAAGTGCAGCTCTTGGATTTAGATCTCACCAATCAAATGGAAATAGTAGGAAAGAGCTGCTCAGAAAGCCTGAAGAAACATAGTCTTCTAATTTTTCCATTAGTGCCTAAAAGGTATATTGGGACTAGAATCAGTTGAGTCCAGAGAAAAGAGAAGTGGGAAGAGTGTGTATGAGTTGGACCAAAGTTTTCAGTTCAGGTCTTTTTGGAAAATAGTTTACCACCACTTATTACACTGTCTTTCTGATAGAGAAGGGCAGACAAGAAATGAAAGATTCTTCACTAGTGTAGAACAAGAATAAAGCACCTAAAACCCAGCACATAATTGCCAATAACACAGAAAATATTTCCCTGTTTGCTTGTATATGTTAATCTTAAAAATACCCATTTCAGTGAGTGCAGCAGAGTGTGTATGTGGGTAGCCGTGTTTGCAGCATGCTGCACTATGAAGCCTATGTAAATATTTCCTCATATGCAACATGTTAGTTTTGTAAAATCACAAGTTGCTGTTGCAACACCACCACTTCCAGGAAGTGCCCATTAGAGCAACTTAAACCTCTGGGTATGTGGCAGGAGCTTAAAGTACCAGTGGCACTGAAACATCTTGTGGTCATTGCTGCCTAGAGCATTTCAATGCTGGGCTTGCAAAATGCTGAGAGTTTGTTTTACGTGGTATCATTTTATTTTGTGACTATGTTTTAATGCTCATCAAATGCTCATTGCATTTGCAGCCTGCTTCCAAGCCCTCAACCTACTTATTCTTACAGTCCAGAGAATGAATGTAAATATCACTGACCAGGGCTCATTCTCACCTTTCACACTGCAACACCATTGCCCTAAATTAGAACTCTCCCTCATAGGTGGAGAACCCCACAGGTTTCTTGCCCTAAGTGTGCAAAGGCAGCAGTGTATGAGTGCCTAGAGAGAACAACTCATCAGAAAGTCTGTCTTTTCTCGCCTTCTGCTGCTGCCATGGATGCTATAGCTAGTGCAACATAAAAGCAGGAAACCCATATCATTCCTACCACAAATCTTGGGTGAGGACCACAGAGCAGAATATCAGTGCAGTAATACTTGAAACACTGAGGCAAGAAAGGACATGCTAGCCTTTCTTCCTCACAATGCTTTCTCAACTGCCTTTCCAATACAAGTCTCCATGCAAATCACAGGTGAACTTGCTCTTCCTGTATCCACATAAAGAAATAAATAGCTCTGGATCAGTTTTCTTTGTGGCTGTATTATAGAACCCCCTCATACTCTTATGAAAAGCAGCACTGTGCAGTTCTGGGAGACTCCATGTATATGCCAAGTTCATCTAAGATGTTGGTGCGTCTCCTAGCCGTATGGCCCCAAAGAAAGTCGTGTGCTTGCTCATGTTGATGGAGATGTCAGCATGGACCATTTTCACTGCAATTTTCTGCCTGGCTTTGAGGAGGCAGACCCCAGCTGTGTAACAGGTGTTGAAGTTGGTCTTGCCTGTCTCAATACTCCGGGTGCACTGTAGGAATGGCTTTTCATCCACCACCACCTCATAGCTGGCAAAATCTGTGAAGTTTATGTAGTACACCTATGAAGCAGGAGGAAGAAATGGTGTTATGGAGAGGGCAGAGGTGTGTTTGTGCCCAGGAAACCACCCACTTCTTGCTGCAAATGTGCTCATGCATGTGCACCTTTCCTCAATTAAACACAGATCACTTCCATAGTCCCTCTACACCTACATCTACAGTGGGCTGGCTCACTCTTAGCAAGCAGCGCATACAAGACCTTTATATGCCATATCCTACTAACACAAAACATGAGGGTGAGCAAGCATGGAAGTATTTGTAAATGGAGGCAACTCCCCCCGAAGCAAAGATCTAGGTGGGAATCCGGACAGGGACCAGCACAGCTCTCTCTTTATTAAAAAGGGAACTCAAGTGCTGCTGTAAAATAAAACATATTTAAAATATGCCATTAACAGAAAGCTACAACCAGACTTAACCATTACAAATAGCTTCTCCTTTTAAAAGAGCCTATTTTAAGCTCAGGTCCTCCTTCACCTATCTGCCAAGTCTAGCCTTCAGGATCTCAGAGTCCCCTGTAGCCTGCCATTAATAATGCTCTAGGATGAACTATCTGAGGTGCTTTCAAGTCATCTGCTATTATTGGGGATAAACAGACTCTTGAGCTCAGGCCTGGGCAGGTAAATGAAAAGGGAAATGATCTTAAAATACTTGGATTGAAAGTATAATATTAATAGATCTGCTATTTTTAAATCCACCCAGCGATTCTGTTACTGATTCAGGACATTTAAGTTTTAACTTTGTTTTATTTTTATTTTCCTGCAAAAGATGTTCCACTCCCTTTAAAACATTGATACTGAAGAACTGAAGGATGTATGGTAGAAGTCTGTATGGGGAGTGGTAATCTCAGAGGACAATGGCAGGGCTCATGCATCTGATGAGGGGAAGCCAGTCCTCCTGGAGGCAATGGGTATTTGTTAGTTTTCCATAGTCTGTGGACTTTCACTGCGTTGTATCCCATCCTGCTGATGCATGGCTGAAAGGAAATCTCATCACTGCACAGACACTGCCCAAAAGAAGCTCACCTCCACCTCACTGCTAGCATATTGTCCCAAACAAAGAAAAGTTAGCTCTACTTTTTCCTTAACAGATTTCACAGGACAAAGTCTTCAGCGCTGAAATGCTGTTGCCAGCAATTGTCAGTGTGAGTTTAAGGGAACAATTTTACTCCAATTTGCAGCCTATAAATTGGTGCACAGCTCCATGGAAGAGACTCTGCATTGCCTACCTTGGAATTGTTACTTACACACAGACAAGTCATAAGAAGATGCAGCTGATACTATAAATCTGGAGTAAAGCTATTTTAATTATGGAGCCTCACGGAAGCCCTTTTGTCAACTGCAGAGTTTCTAAAATCTGTTCCAGTATTGATACAGCTTTTCTCTGCAGAGGTCAATGGAGACAGTATGGAGGGACTGGGATGAAGTTTAGAAACTCTGCAGCTGCCTCATTTCCTGTGGAGTTTAGAAGCTCCAGGACATGGGGTTATCAGGATATTGAGACATCCCAATTAAACAATCCTCCTCCTGAATAACACTTGGGTGGAGGAAACAGCTCTCTGGGAGATGACATGTTAAGAAGAGTACTGTATAATCATCATCATCTATTTACACAGCACTTTGCATCGTGGAGGATTCCAAAGCCCTTTACAGACTACATACATACATTGCACCCATCTCTGGGCTGAACTGCAGCGGCTGTTTTACAGCACACAGCCATGCTACACAATGATTTTGGAAGAGTATTGTATCCATTTAAAACCACACGAGGAATTTGGGAGGCAGAATGGAATTACCTAACTTGGAATCTGGCCATGACACCAGGGTTAACAGTCCTACATTTAAAAATGGTGACATGGGATCTTAAATGATCATGAGTAGTCAGGACTTTGGTTTTCTCTCTCTTTTAAAAGGCAGCACCTCCAGCAGCAAAGTGACCCTTAGCTTCCTTCTGGGCTTATTGTTCAGTACTGACTTGGAATGTGAGTAACTTCACAGTAGAATGTATGGAGAAAAACCAGCAGGATTCATGGCATATGGAATTTTGTATTGAGTCTGCATGTATGCCCAGTAACTAATCCCTTATAGCTTGTATTACGGTATAATACATGACCTTGCACTCCCCAAAATTTAACATCCTCTTCCTCTTCTCACATCCTAGAACATGAAATGGTTCAGAGCACATACAAGTTCCTGGCCTTTGCTGGCTTTCTGGAGCCCCCTTGTGGTTCATGCAAGGCTTTGCATTTTGAATACAGGAATAGGAGTTAGGCCTAGGACCGTACTCACTTCTACCTGACTATAGATGAAGTATGTGCCGTCCACCAGTACCTCCAGCTCCCCACTGCGTGCATGCAGCTTAAACACCTTGGGGTTCATAATGATGCGAGACCAGTCATTGAGCACTCCACCTGAAAGATCTCAGTATGAGAAAATGGCAGTCACTCAGTACCCGTCAGAATGAAAAGCGCAGTAGCAACACAAACACAATTACAGATTCCAGATATCTTATAGATAAAATAAATACATTAAAAGAATACTAAAGTTTCAAAGTCAAGCACTCAAAGTTAGGAAATGCCAGAATTAAGGATGCCAGTAGATTAATTCAGTACCCTTCTGTGTCAGCCTTATGATACTGTCTTTAATTTCATGTTATACTATTTCTTGCACAAGCACCCTGCCTCATTCAAAGAATCATAGAATCATAGAATATCAGGGTTGGAAGGGACCCCAGAAGGTCATCTAGTCCAACCCCCTGCTCAAAGCAGGACCAAGTCCCAGTTAAATCATCCCAGCCAGGGCTTTGTCAAGCCTGACCTTAAAAACCTCTAAGGAAGGAGATTCTACCACCTCCCTAGGTAACGCATTCCAGTGTTTCACCACCCTCTTAGTGAAAAAGTTTTTCCTAATATCCAATCTAAACCTCCCCCATTGCAACTTGAGACCATTACTCCTCGTTCTGTCATCTGCTACCATTGAGAACAGTCTAGAGCCATCCTCTTTGAAACCCCCTTTCAGGTAGTTGAAAGCAGCTATCAAATCCCCCCTCATTCTTCTCTTCTGCAGACTAAACAATCCCAGCTCCCTCAGCCTCTCCTCATAAGTCATGTGCTCTAGACCCCTAATCATTTTTGTTGCCCTTCGCTGTACTCTTTCCAATTTATCCACATCCTTCCTGTAGTGTGGGGCCCAAAACTGGACACAGTACTCCAGATGAGGCCTCACCAGTGTCGAATATGTCGAATGTAGCTCACGAAAGCTTATGCTCAAATAAATTTGTTAGTCTCTAAGGTACCACAAGAACTCCTTTTCTTTTTGCAAATACAGACTAACACGGATGCTAGTCTGAAACCTGCCTCATTCAGTGTAACAGGTGGATGGTACTCACTGAATGGTAGATATTCAATATTTCTTTTCAGTATTCAGAATATGGCCCTAGGCCTCATTTACGGCACACCATTCATAGTCTGGACTGAATGCAGAATGATTATTTCCTCCTGGGTGTGTCTGTGGAACGCTCACCATAACCTGAGTGCTTCACAAACCTTAATGAATTTATTCTGACAACACTCCTATGAAGAGAGAAGCTATTATTATCCCCATTTTAGAGGGAGGAAACTGAGGCACAGAGAGAATAAGGCCAAAATTGTCAAATGTCCACTAATTTTGGGTGTCCAACTTGAGACATCTAAGGCCTGATTTTTCAGAGTACTTCACATTTACATAGCACTTTACGTATTCAAAGAACAGCTCCCATTGACTTCAATTGCAGTTCTGAGAATTTTGCACTTCTGTAACTCAGGCTTCAGGTGTCTCATGTTGGGCACCTGGAGAATAACAGAACACACAATTAGTGGCCTCCTGTAAGAAGTTTGGTATAAGTGACTTACTTAGCATCACATAGGAACTCTGTGGCAGAGACAGATAGAATTCTATTCTCCAGGGCAGCATTCAACTGCCTTTACCATGAGACCATCTTATCTCTTCCTGCAACCCCCTGCCTCATTCCCTGCAGAATTTCCAACTTCTTCAAAAAATGAGGCAAAGTCCTACAGATAACAGCCTAATTCACTACACAACCCTGATTCATCCCAGAGGAGGTACATCCTATGCACTGAATAAGGTGAGGTCATGTGGGAAGAATAGTATGTGATCCTGTAACTAAAGGCTGTCTCAAAAATGCATATGCACAAGGGGGTCAAATTAAGTTTGCATGGGCAACCTTTATTCTGGCATTTCCTAACTTTTGAATGCTTGAATTTGCAACCTTAACATTCTTTTAACATGATTTTCTTTGCATGTAATTTTCTAGATTTAAAACAATAATCAAAATAAAAACAAAAATTTCATCATATGGTACTATACTGACTAACACTTGAGTCTTTAATGAGGCTGGAACCTTTAGATCCACAACACAGACTTCTACCACGAGACCAAATGGAGTAATTGGTAGCAGTAGTAGGTTGTTATCCTCTATATGAGCCAGCCACCAGAGTGGGATGAGACACACACTTTGCTGGTTCTTTTCACAGCTATTTGCTGACAGCAGGGGATTGTTGGCATCTACGAATACTGTTTCAACTTACAGGCTCTGTGGGGGAATGTGTTCTAATGGTTATAGATGGTTCTACCCAGTTTTCCCATGCCTAATTCTTTTGTCCCAGTCTCTCTCTGCTCCTATCTCCTTCCCACCAAACCTGCCTTTCCCCTCTTCTTCTGTCTACATTCAAGTCAGGGTGTTTCTTCCTTCTCCTCAAGGTTGCTTGGGTGGCAGCGTGGGAACCTTTGAGAATGCAGCAGTGAGTCTACTTTACTCTCACCTTTGGTGCCAGGCACATTAGCCTCCAAAAGTTGGGAGGAACAACTGCAGGATAATTCTTATTCGTAAGTTCTGTGGGAATGGAACATGCTCACTGTGGTTGCCATGGAGCTCTATGGTGATGGAGCATGCTCAGTACAGATGGACTGTTCAGAGAATTTTACTGCCAAATGTGCATACCTTTACTGAGAATGTACAAACAGTAATTTTCAAAGGCTTATAATTTGGTGAAATTTGGATGCATCAAAGGGGATCTCTCTCAACCTGTGGATGACCCACTTGTCATATTTCATGTCCCTGCTTGAAAGCATGAACCTCTCAGTGAAAGTTGTAAACATTATAAAAAGAAAACCACCACCACAGGCAAAAAATGTGTTTTCCCCAATATAATTATCAGAAATAGAGGTAACATTTCTCTGAAACTTCAGAAAAAATTCAGCCTGAGGTAGACACTTGGCATGAGAAATTTTAGCACCAATGGTTAAAGTTTGGCAATGTTATAAAGAAATGAAAATGCGCTCTTTCAATGGATAGCATGGGACAGCCTGAACTATAAACATAGCTATATTAGCTACAAGGCAGTAAGGGACACCCACTTCCCCTCTCCTCCTCACTCCCTGTCCTGCAGCCCTCAGAGCACTCTGCAGCAACCTCCTGTGTACGTATGGAGAGCATGCTGAGCTTTAGCTACTCTGTGTCTCCTCAGTTGGCCTTGCTTAAGTTAATCTCTGTACGAGATGACTGGCAGACTGCTAATGTCATGCTGATTTTTTTTTAAAGGCTCCAAAGGTGATCCTGGCAATTGCATGCCAGGAAGTCTAAATTTAGTATCAAGCAAACTAGTTTAAACTACAGTAAAGAACAGAATTATCAGGCACATGGATGAATGCGATTTGTTGGGGAAGAGTCAACAACACGGCCTTTGGGAAATCATGCCTCATAGATCAATAGAATTCTTTGATGGTGTCAACAAACATGTGGACAAGGGAGATCCAGTGGATATGGTGTATCTGGACTTTCAGAAAACCTTTGACAAGGTCCCTCACCAAAGGCTCTTAAGGAGTCATGGGAGAAGAGGGAAGGTCCTCTCATGCATCAGTAACAGGTTAACAGAAAGGAAACAGAACATAGGATTAAATGTTCAGTTTTCACAGTGGAGAGAGGTAAATAGCGGGGACTTCCAAAGATCTGTACTGGGACCAGTGCTGTACAACACAGTCATAAATGAGCTGGAAAAAGGGGTAAACAGTGAGGTGGCAAAATTTGCAGATGATACAAAATTACTCATGATAGTTAAGTTCAAAGCAGACTGCAAAGAGTTACGAAGGGATCTCACAAAACTGGGTAACTGGGCAACAAAAAGCCAGATGAAATTCAGTGTTGATAAACGCAAAGTAATGCACACCAGAAAACATAATCCCAACTATACATACAAAATGATGGGGTCTAAATTAGCTGTTACCACTCAAGAAAGAGAACTTGGAGTCATTGTGGATAGCGCTCTGAAAGCATTTACTCAATGTGCAGCAGCAGTCAAAAAACCTAACAAAATTTCAGGAACCATTAGGAAAAGGAAACACAGAAAATATCATAATGCCAGTCTATAAATCCATGGTACTTGAATACTGCATGTAGTTCTAGTTGCCCCATTTCAAAAGAGATATTAGAATTGGAAAAAGTACAGAGAAAGGCAACAAAAATGATTAGGGGTATGGAACAGATTAAAATGACTGGGATTAATCATCCTGGAAAAGAAATGACTTAGAGGGAATATGATAGAGGTCTACAAAATCAAGACTGGTGTGGAGAAAGTAAATAAGGAAGTGTTATTTACTTTTTCTCATAACACAAGAACTTGGGTCACCCAATGAAGTTAATAGGCAGCAGGTTTAAAACAAACGAAAGGAAGTATTTCTTTACACAATGCACAGTCAACCTGTGGAATTTATTGCCAGGGCATGTTGTGAAGGCCAAAAGTATAACTGGGTTCAAAACAGATTTAGATAAATTCATGGATGATAGGTTCATCAATGGCTATTAGCCAAGATGGTCAGAGATACAACCTCATAGTCTGGGTATCCCTAAGCCTCTGATCGCTAGAAGCTGGGATTGGATGACGGGATGGATCACTTGATAAATTGCCCTGTTCTGTTCACTGCCTCTGAAGCATCTGGCACTAGCCATTGTTGGAAGACAGAATATTGGGCTAGACGGACCATTCGTCTGACTCAGGATGGACATTCTTATGTTCTTATGAGTGTCTTGGAATACTACATGGGAAATATGATAAGTGTTCCAGTGACTTGGCTTGGGTCCAGGCAGGGGAGCACTTCTCACAGAATTTCTCCCCTTCCAACACAACCACAGAAGTTGAACCACAGCGAGAAAGGAGGCATCTGATGAATCTTGTGACCCTCCTATGGGCAGAGAGAAAGGAAACCTTTATGTAAGTTGGAGAGGGACCTAGGATCAGTTTTGATGGGGGAAGAGAGCATAGACTCAATTTTACTGCAAGATCAAAATTACTGGAGGGAACAGCAACACATAGAGGATCAATTTTACCAGCAGAGGAGAACTCAAAGTCAAATTTGCTGAGGATGAGTAGGGGGAGAAAGGGTCAATTTGCTAGATGAGTTGATAAAATATTTCGTAAGTTTGGGGGAAGAAAAGATCATCAACTAGTTGGATGGGAGGATCAACAGGCTGAGGGGTGGGTACTTAAGATAGATGGAGCTGGACTGATGTGCTTGATAGATTGGAGGTCAGAGATTTGGGGAGGCTGAGGTGAAAGTGAAGAGTGTGGGTAGAGATTTAATTTGGAGTCTAGGGGGTTAGAAGATTAGAAAAGTCCATTGACTGGAAACTTTGGGAAGGGAACAGAGAATTATAGGGACAGAGAATGTACTGATGGACTGGGAGCTACAGAATGGAGTAGGATACTAGTGGACAGAGGATGGATTGCTGAAAAATGAAGGCAGGCATAGGTCACATTCAGGACTGAAGGGAGGGCAGAAGATAGATTGGGGAAGAGGACTCGTTGGTCTGTGGAGGGGAGAATGGGTTCAGTTGGTTTGAGGAGGCAGATAATCTATTTGGAGGTCAGCAAGTGGGCAGAGGATGGACTGGGACAGAGAACTATTTGGAGAGACCTGTGTGTTTTAGGATAGTGGAGAAGAGGATGGATGAGGCATAAAAGATAGTTGGATTGATGGGGCTGGGGGCAGCAGAAAGTCTTCTTGTCACTTAGGGAGGCTAACAGAGGACCATACTGAGAAGACCATGAGCTGAATTGGTGTCTCATACTATGTAGTATATTGCATAGAAAGCCCAGCTATGAAATTGAGGGTGCAGGATGGGACCCTTTTAGTGGTTGACAATCTCTTGTCATTCTTACCATTTTTTACTTGAATTGCTGACCCTTGGCCCTGGAGATGAACCACAGCTGGCTGCAAATAAGAGTACAGCAAGTTAAAATTACCCAGATGCACTGATTTATTCTACTAAATAACCTTATTTATCTCTCTGTGGAATTGATGATCAGGACATAAAGTTCAAAGTAGTCATTGCAGACCTTCAGAATATTGCTGGCTGGGCAGATGCTGTGATCACCTTCTCAAAACAAAGCAGGGCTCAACTAGGCAAGAGGACTCATTATTATTTTCTTTGTGTCAATGTGGATTTGAGTGCATTCATTTGTTTTTAAAGAGTATAATTCATACAATCTTTAGCTTTTCCATTTGAAACTCCTTATACATCAGGAATGCTTTCTGTAAATGATGAACTGGGCTAGAATAAACCAATGACGAGAATTTTTTAAGGTATTTTAAGAAGGTGAGAAAATGTAGCAAATTTCAGTAAGCAGCAAATCCAGTGCTTCCTCTGGCATTTCCAATAGTAAAGGTGATTCTGGTAACTTCTTTTGGTATTCATGTGAGTGTAACAACCATTTAGGACAAGATGTTCATTTATATAGGAAAGTTACCACAAAATGGATATTTAGAAAATGTTCCCTTGTAAAATTAAAAATAAATAAAATATCTAGCCAACTCAACTGACATTTCCCCCCTAAGACAGAGTCAACCAACCTGTGTCTCCCTGGAGCCAGCTTTGTCTGTCGCACCTGCAAAATATAATATCCACAAAATAATGATGGCACTTGAGAAACTTCTGTAAAACCAGATGTAGCAAATCTCCTGCCTACTGAGTAAAAAACAGGGGTTTTCCTCATAGGACCAGATCTTAGGTGGGAAGGAAGAAAGACAATGAGTGACACTGAGCTTAACAATTAGCAGGTCTCTAAACTGGAAATGCTGCATTCCATCTTTCCTCTTGGTTTGCAATTTTATCTGACACATTATGAATCCCCAAACTTTATTCAACCTTTTTTCATTAAATAGAAAAAATTGCAGCAACCCTCATCTTGATTATGGAGGTACATCCTCCAAAGAACAGGTTCCATACTGCAATGCTCCAGCTAATTCTGAGAGCCAGACCACACAATGGGATCTGTTATCTTTGTGACACAGATCTCTTTAATAAAAATAAGGGTAAGTGTGGACTGCACTGTAGAATTTAGGATTGCAAGTTGCCTATGAGCTGCATTTTGGCCACTCCTGGTATAGTGACTGAAAGCCAGTCAGTTTTCTCTGAAAGTCCCATGAGGGAAAGGGTAATAAACCTTGCCTGTCTTCAGGAAGGAAGTTTCAGTGTCCTGTTATCTAAGAAGATGAATTAAAACAATATATATGGAGCGTGATGTGAAAATGGGAAGTGCAGGAAAAAATATTTTCATGTGAACCAGGTGAAAGGCAAACAGATTTGCTGTCAGTGACTACTCTGAGACTAACCTAACAAGTGTCTCAGACAGCAGCTTTTCTGATCCAGCCACGTCCTTCCCAATGGTTTATCACGTCAGACATGTGGATTAAGACAGATTAGCTTGTTGACCAAGATTACAAGCAGGGCAGCCTCAAACCAATCCATCTGACAACACATACATAGGGAGTTGCAGCTAATTGTAGACTTCCGTACCAATGAAATTCAGTTCACTGGAGATTAATGGGAACAAATACTTTGACATCTTCAGAGAGAATGCTTAGAAATCTGCAAAGTGCTTTACAGACAAAAATGAAGCCTCAGCGGCCTGTGTGAGGTAGACAAGTACAACACCCATTTTACAAATTGAGAAACTGAGGCAAAGAGAAAAGAAATGACTTAAGACCTTACAGGGAATTGAAGTAAACAGTACCTAGTTTTTCAGTCCCACGCGTCAACCCCCAGACAATGCTTCTTCTCAAAGAGAGACAGAAGTAACTGATCACACATAGCAATACATAGACATTAAGCTAGTTTCCTTTGGCTGCTCTGTTTAGCCATAGTGCTAGTCCCATAGCAGGTCATGTCAGGATACCAGCTCCTGGCAGTTCACTGCTTCTCTCACCCAGTGGAATGACTATGGACAGGGAATTTAAGTAGCATCTTTTTCTTGCAAACAGAACAAATGTAAACAGTGTGGCTCCTATAGCAAACCAGAACAACCACATGATCCTCTTGCCTTTGCTGTTTATTATCACTCACTGTGTTACGTGGAAACTTAGTCTAAGTTCTTTGGGGCAGGGATCAGATCTTATTTGTCTGTGAAAGGCCAGGCTTATCTATGCACTGCACAGTACTAGTCAGTGGAGCAGTGCTAGTTAGGCTAGCTGGGGCAGACATAGTAGCCCGTCTCCAACCTGTCCAGCTGAGCTGGTGAGAACAAAGAGGGTTTCTAACCTCTTTTTTCTCCCTCTCCAGTTCTACTTAGGAGTACTAGTGTCTGTGTCCTGATGAGAGATTGTACGTGGCACTTAGAAAATGAACCTACTTATACTGTTATAACAACAATGCAGCCCCACTGCCTCAAGTTAGAACTGAAGGAGAGGTCTCTGGGTATGTTCTATTTAGTTTTTATGCCACTCATCACCATGGTATTTCGCCTCATCATTGTGGTCTGCAAAGCATCTGTCCAGTTAGGATTGAAATAAACACCTACCTGAAGGGCCCTGCAGCCCAGGTGGTCCCTGGGGGCCAGGAGGACCAGGAGGACCAGGTGGTCCCATTACAGTTGTGCCTGGAATTCCAGGGATCCCTGGGATTCCTGGGGGGCCCTGGGGTCCAGGAGGTCCTGGGGGCCCTTGAGGACCATTGGGCCCTGGAGGACCAGCCTTTTTACCTGAAAAACACAAAAGAGTGTGTTAGGTCCTCTGCCTACTGAGCATTGCACAAAAAAGCTCCGAGTTGGCTTCTCTGTACCCTTCCATAAGAGAGCAACAGGTAGCTTCCTAGTGAGTGAGAAAAAGGAAGAGTCAGGATTATGTTCTCACATTCTATTCCAGCAGTCAGCCATGTTGGAGCTGGTGAGAGATAAGCTAAAAGCATGATCAAACAGCTAGCTCAGATTTTGTGATTCAGCCCAGAATATGATGTCATGGTGTGAGACAATCTGGATCTGATGAAACAGTGACCAATGGTTGGCCTTTTCATCAGGTGATTGCGCTAGCTCTTGTTGGGTAGAACAAGGTGGGTTTAGCAGGGCTTACCATATGAAGAGAGAAACTGAACATGAAGGAAGCAGTTCCCTTATCTAACAGATTCCTTGAGGTGTATATAAATATTTTTTAATTAGGACTAAACATTCTACAAGGCTGTTCTGTAATGTAGTCTGGAGAGGAGAGAGGGAATCTATTATCCTGGAGCAAGAATCCTCAGACAAACATGGAGCTGAACCTTCTATCCTAAAGATACAGTTCATCTGCCTGCTTGGAAATCCTACTGTATTGTGTTCATATGGGGGACATGCACTGAGCATGAAATTTGGGTGCTCTAGATTTGCAGCTATAGCCTTCTGGAAAGGCAGGCTTGATTGACTAGGGTACATGTGGAAAAAAAATATAGGCTTCAAAATACTTCCTTGAAGAACATGATCCAAATAGCCCATCCACAGTCTGGGGATGCTGCATGGAGAAGAAGCTCCTTTGATCTCTTAGGGATAAGAGAACAGAGAGCACTGTCTGGGCTGTCCAAGTACCCCCTGAAATTAAGTGGGCCACTTCCCCCCATAATAACAGCCTTCTCCTGATGCCTGCTAATGTAGTTAGTCCTATAGCTCAAGACCTGCTAAGGGCTCATCTAGATTTATACCCCCCCAAGATAGTGAGTGAGTGAGTGTGTGTGTGTGTGGTTGTTGTTACAGTCGAACATAATATTACTTGTGTTTATGTTTTTTAAAACATAGGAAATTACATTGCCCGTTGAACCTTAATTCAATCTCTTTGTGCATATGTAAAGGTGACTGAACTTCAAAATTTCCAATCTGAGGGAAGTTAAGATTTCAAAATTTGGTTTTGTCCCAAATCAGGACAAAGTCAAAATCTTAGAATTTTTTGTGAAACAAAATATTCTGAAAATAGTGTGTTTCAATAAGGTCAAAACGTTTACTTGATAAAATTATAATATGAAAGTCAAAATGAAACATTTAGATAATTTCCTATGAAAATTTTGATTAAAATTCTGTGAAATGTTTCAATTTCATCAAATCAGTATTTTCTGGTAGACAACTTCTGTCATACATTTTTTTACCAGCTCTATTTTTTCCCACAGGACCTATGTCTCATTCAGTGCACAAGCTGGACGGGCTCTGGGGATGAATCAGAATTGTGTGATGAACGAGGCTGATTGTAGGTTCCTGCTTCATTTGTTGCAGAAGTTGAAGGGTGTGCAGTGACTAAGGTAGGGGACAGGAGGGAGAGAGGAGATGATCTTGTGATTAAGGTAGGTGAATGCCAAACAAACTAAATTCCATCCACAGTCTTCCTATGTGATCCTGAATAAGTCACTTAAACCAAAAGTCTGGCATGTAGCTGCTAGTTAGTTGCATATCCCTCATTTTCTGGGTGAGACATCTGGAGGCCTGATATACAGAAAAACGAAACACACACAATTACAAGTCAAGTCAATTGGAGCTAGGGATACTCAACAACTCTTCCAGTAAGGTAGTGTGATCTATAGGAAGGAGCAGTGGGTTGGGAATCAAGCTGGCCTGAGTTTTAATCCTTGCTCTACCACCGATTCACTGTGTGGCCTAAGATAAGTCTTTTTTCCCCTTAGTTTCCCCCTCTGTAAAATAGGGATGCTCTGTAATACTGCAGGAGATAAATGCATAAATGTTTGCCAGGCATTCAGATACTATTGTAATAAATGCTTTAGAAAAAAGACAGAGGCAACGAATAATTTAGTATTAGTTACAGGCTTTGGAAGATGTGCAGTAAACAAGGCAGGGGCTACTAGCAGCATGATGAGGATACCAATATTGAACAGCTGTCTCATTCCCTGGGCACTGTCCAGCCTGCATATTGGATGAAGCAGTGGTTGCATCAAAATAAAAAAGGAATAAGTAAAAACCATAATAATGCATATGTACAAGGAAACCTAACTATGGCTGTCTGTGCAACTTTAATCCTGGCATTTCCTAACTTTTCCGAGTTTGGTGTAAACAATTTCCTTGTAATGAAGTTTTTTTTAAAAAATCTTATACAGTATTTTTATAGCAACTCTTATTTTAAAGAGGGTTACAAGCTTATAGAAATCTCTTTACCCACCAAGGAAATGCAGCCATCTCTGGGATAGAATACAAACAACTGCTAATCAGACCACAACAGTAGTTTAGGACAGGAAATAAAGACTACTAGAATTATTTCTAAGGAAGTTACTGGACTTCCTTCTATCAATGTTGTCATAAATATAAAGGGAAGGGTAACCATCTTTCTGTGTACAGTGCTATAAAATCCCTCCTGGCCAGAGAAGGGTTAAGAAGCTAAGGCAACCTCGCTGGCACCTGACCCAAAACGACCAACGAGGGGACCAACTTTCAAATCTGGAGGGGGCGGGGGGAGAAAGGCTTTTGTCTGTCCGTGTGATATTTTTGCCGAGAACAGATCAAGGATGCAAACCCTCCAACTCCTGTAAAGTTAGTAAGTAATCTAGCTAGAAAATGTGTTAGGTTTTCTTTGTTTTGGCTTGTAAATTCACTGTGCTGGAGGAAATGTGTATTCCTGTTTTTGTGTCTTTTTGTAACTTAAGGTTTTGCCTAGAGGGATTCTCTATGTTTTGAATCTGATTACCCTGTAAGATTATCTTCCATTCTGATCTTACAGAGTTGTTCTCTTATCTTTTTTTATTCTTCTAATAAAGTTCTGATTTTTAAGAATCTGATTGGGTTTTTTGGGTCTTAAAAATCCAAGGCTGGTTTGTGCACATCTTGTTAATTCTCAAGCCTCCCCGGGAAAGGGGATGTAAGGCCTGGGGGGATATTTTGGGGAAATAGGAACTCCAAGTGGTCCTTTCCCTGTTCTTTGTCTAAATCACTTGGTGGTGGCAGCATAGTGTTCAAGGACAAGGCTAAGTTTGTGCCTTGGGAAAGTTTTTAACCTAAGCTGGTAAAAATAAGCTTAGGGGGTCTTTCATGCGGATCCCCACATCTGTACCCAGAGTTCAGAGTGGGAAAGGAACTTTGACAAATGTCATGGTGCAAAATGAAATAATGTCATTATTTTTGGTGAGCACAAAGTTGGAAGGGCCTCCCCTCTTTGGTATGTCCTAAGCACATACCACTGCCTAGCAGTGAACAACAAGGATGCCTAGAATCGGAGCTGCTGTGCTATCTACCTACAACTGATCACACTGCCTCTCCTGAGTTGTTTGATAGAACATGCAGGTTTTTTTCTTTCATTAGGTGGCGCAAAAGTTCATTTCTTGTCTCTATCTGAAATGGAAGTTAGACAGTCACACCACTCCTTGTACAAGTTAGTATCCAGAACTCAGAGCTGACTACTTTTATGAAATACTAGAGTTCTCGCATTCTCTCCCTCATGTTCCTGTGCCTGCTCTTGTATTTTGAGTCATAAGAAAATTAAAAACTAGACTGTAGTATTTTTAAAGCAGAAATTTGGTTTAAATTATTTTATGAAAAGGTACATGTCTTAGGAGGGTGGGCAGAAGGTGTAAAAGCAGACAAAGTATATTCTTGGTAGTATTTCTGTCCCAATTAGCATGCATTCCTCTCCCAATCTGAGCTGGCAGGTGGGTGAGTACTCTTTCAGTCCCCAAGCTCTTCTCCTCTATAGGATAATTACACATTTTTTAAATTATCACCTTGAATCAAAATTCAAATTTTTACACATCTCCCCTAAAGCATTTTTATTACATTCCTTTGATTTATATCATTCTCTATCCTAGACTACCTTAATACAGGATCAAATGTGCACCTAAGCCAGATTCACTGCTGTCTGTCCTTGCTCTGCCTTGGGAATCAAGAGGGAATACACATTACAGCTGTTTTAACTAAATCCTGCCCCAGAGGGCTATTCTGCTACTTCAGGTGTAAAACAATTACAGGTAATTCTGATGCAGCACATGAGCAGGTATTTACTGTGCATTTGATTGGTGCATCAAGTTATTTCAATGAATTTTCCACGATGGAGTTAATCTAACTTACTAACCTATAAAGTAGAAACAGAGCTGTACAGTAAATTGTGAGGACTCTTGATTCAGCCTCTAGTGAGGCGATCATTCCAGAGCTGAAGAGATGTATGAGAATTGCTGCATCTGGAAGATGGGCAAGAGCTTTCTTCAAATTTGGTAAAAAGAGCAAGCAGGCAGCTTGTGGGGGGGGATGAGGTACTTAGTTGCTCTACCTCCGCCACAAAACATGTTACATAAACCACCTTCTTGGGCAGAATTTCACCCATACTTGAAACCCTTTGCGCACAGGAAATGAGCTAGAGTTATTGAGAAAGAGAGCGAGCGAGCATGAACGCATGTATGCCATACAAGGGAAGAAATCACAACATGGAAATGTGTTGATGTATCCTCTCAAAAAACTCCTGGAAGTATTCAGTATTTGACTGAGAGTACCCAAAAGAGAAAGCTGATACTTATGGTTAAGTAGATGGCATCTGCATGGCTCCTGCATAGCAGACACTGCCTTGCGTAGAGTTGCCACATACCATAAATCTAGTTAGATTTCACAGGGTCCTCATACAATCACCAACACCACCACAGAATAGCTTTATAGAGCGTGCCTTGATTATTCGATTCCCATCTTGCCAACTCTGTCTTCAGCTAAACGCATCAGGCAGCATGCAGACACTTCCTTTCTTAAAAGCAGGGGGAATTGAGACTTTTTCTGTTTTAGAGCATGCCAACCAACAAAAATTTTTGGGGGAAAATATGCAGCACCACAGAAACTGAAAAATATTGATGCATACAGCACTACCATTTCTTCCTCTGCTGCGCCAAAGCAGTTCAAATGTCATAATTATCACTCCTATGAGGCATCTAGTTCTACTGATCCTACATGAGCGGGATTAAGTTCTCAGATTTTTTTTTTAAACTAGGTCTTTAGAAAATATAATAATTAGGGCGCCGTTCTTAGAAAACGTAGACAGAGTTCTCACCTGTAGCCAGCATCAGCCACAGTTTCAGATTGTTTGTCCACAATGATGGGGGGGGGCTTGTGGCGAGTGGGGACGTAGGCCCACCTCAGCTCCTCCCCCAAACTGGGAAGAGGCTAGCGCTGCCTTGAGCCTCAGGCAGGCATTGAGAGGTGCCACAGGGCATCTGGGACAAATGCTGTCCCAGAATCATTCAGCCTGGGACCAGGACTTGAAATGTACATTTTGAGACTGTCCCCACCCAATTAGGGACAGGTGGTCACCCTATTTTAAGCACATGCTTACCTACATCCTTATTCAGCAAACACTTATACATATGTTTAACATTAAGGACACGTATAAGTTCTTTGGTGAAGAAGGATGGACTTAAGCATATGCTTAATTTAAATGCATGAATAAATGCTTTGCTGAATCACATCCTAGATCAGTACTGCACTCTCTTTGAAGCATGTGGGCCACATCTGGAGGAACCCAAGTACTGCACACAGCAAATTTTTTTCAAACTTACAATGTTCTGTAAATGTACACAAGAGTTTACAGAATACATAAAAAGGATACTTCAAGGGTTGCAAAGGAAAGAGTAACAGTAGGTAGGCTGGCACTGCTTCTTTGACATTTGACAGTTTCCTGACATCAGACCTTTGAGAGGGAGTCTAGTAGGCAATTGAGGTGTTTTGATTTGTTAGATTCCTAACAGAAAGTCTGCGCAGAAACATAAATACTTCAAAAGAGGGCTGCACAAATAGCAGCTCTCAGATACTATAGACCACTGCAGCTCAACTGGGCTAAAGTGCTAAATTACCTATTTAATATAAGATAAACTCTTTAATAAGCACTTTTTAAATAAATCACGGAACATTTTGAACAGCTTGAAGGATGTGGTATTAGAGTCTGATCCAAAGCCCTTAAGTCAATGGACTTTGGCTCATATCCCTACAGACATGCTTTCTAAAAAGTTAGGCTTATTGCCGACTAAACTTTAAGAATCAGAGATTATGCTGAAAATCATTTTAGTGAAAATGACATGATGAAGGACAAGCAACCAGTGAGAGGTTGGCCCATGACCCAGCCAACTGCATTTACAAATATGAAATCTTGGGAATTATTTGTATGCAGCTAATTACTATGCAACTAATTACAACTGCATCCCTATACTGCCTCCTCTGAAAACTAATGTGCCAGCTTTTAGAGGGAAAAATTAGTAAATGTTTATCATTCTAAACATGAACCTGCTGAATGATGCAATCACTACAACAGAAGTGGAAAATTATATATATCAGGCAAGGTAGACCTAGACTGATAAGAGTAAAAATGCCATTTGTCCGGTATTAATATTGATCAGAGAAAGTTCACAGCCAAAAGTAGCTCTCATTTGCTAGAGAGAAGTAATTGCAGTGAGCAAGTAAATTAAATTAGAATTTTAACTTACCCTTTTTCTTGTTTTTAACTGAACTTGGACCTACAAAGAGAAAAGAAAGATGCTGAAATTCACAGTAAGTGTTCCCTCTATAACAAAAAAATGAAGAAGGTGGCTAGAATGTGATTTGGCATGAAAACTGAATAGCAAGGTAAGCTAGTGCTGTGGAAAGCAAAGGCCTATGCTCAAATGAGCTGTGAGACCCAGGCACTTATGGGAAATCCTCCTACTGTGTTGCCCTCTCTCAAACTGATGATCTGTAAACTATGATGATTGATATCAGAACTCAGTATAATGAATTTTGGTGAAAATTTCTAACAGAATTTCTCTTTTCCTTTTTGGGTAGATGAAGGTTAACTAAACCATCTGTTTCTGTACTACAGCAATTCTATGATGGAAAATACTTTTCATCTCTGAAGCCATGGCTCTATTAACACATATAGCCAAATTTTCACCTCAACCGCTAAACTGCACACAATTTTGCACATAGATTTTGATTGTGCATCTCGAGAATTTGTACGTATAAAAGTGGATGCATGCAAAAAATTGGTACACAAAACTGCAAGCACAACAGTTGAAGCCCTTTAAAAAAATGTGACTGATAAGAAGTTTAATTTTTAAGTGCTCCCTCTCCGAATGAATTTGGTCATAACTATAACTGCACAATCGTAATGTATTCATTTATGACCCATGTGGGTGACATATGAATTTCCATTGTAATTTAATTTAATGTAATGGACACTTAAAGGGAGTGTCAACATTTTCAGCTGTCAGTAAGATCACAGGATTAATTTCTCACAAATGACTTTGTAAAGAAAACAATCTTAAGAACTTCTTTGAACTTATACGTTCAAGAACTTTCACCAAGTCCGGTATGTAAGTGTTGGCCTGATTCTTAAACACCATCTTGCACGCCACAGACTTCACATTCCTGGCTTCACCTACTCTTCTCCACATCCCTTGTTTCTAAACATTTGAGGAGTTCCAATAATAGTTTCCCCATTGTGCAGACAGGTTGAACCTTCTTTAGAGGTAAGTAATTAAAACCATTCCCTTCCCAGCCAGTGTCAAACCCTTCACAAAACGCTCCACTAAAAGCTTGGTTTACTATATTCACTTTTGCCAAAGGGAAACCAGAGCTAGCCCTTTGCAAGCTTTGAGAAACCATATTGCTCTGAGAAACTCCAAAGAAAAGCTTTTTTGCTAAGCTCTTTATTAAATTTTCCAGTTCCTGTAGAGAAGGCCAGTGATCTAAAGTAGCTCAGTCTTTTTTGTACGTTGGTGTGCTTCTACCTGCTGCTCTGAAAGTTCAAGGAATTTTGTCTAATGTAAATTACTGAAGCAGTGGCTCCCAGACTGTTGTCTGTGGAACATATGATGATGATCTGTGAAAAAAATGGCTGGTCATATGGTGCTTGGTCTGCTCCTTGTTTCCAGCTGCTATCATGCAATAAAGAACGCTGAAAATGCATATATGATTTCCTAATATTACTTGTTCATGTCAGTAATTGTACTTTCCATGGGAAAGTTATGTGATTGACAGCGTGAGTGAACATGGCTTGTGTAGTCGCAATGTATGTGAGAAACTGTATTAAGATGTGGCCCAACTGTATTAAAGAAACCCCTGCCATGAACAGCAAGGCAGGAGGGGGAGGAGAGAGGAAATGTGGGGTGGGGACAGGAGAGAGAGTGAGTCTCCAGCTATGCCATGAACCTGCTGGAGACTCCACTGCAGCCTAGCGAGTGCTGTCAATGGATGAGCCAGATGAAGGGGAAGGAATCTTGGGTAAGTGTTTGCACGTATTTCTCCTTACAACTTTTAAATGTAAAGATGGCACCCAGCCCATCCCCAAGTTAGCAGGACATAGGTATTGACTTTTCATTGTTTTATTAATACAATAAGAGGCAATGGTACAACAAACAGGTAGAGGAGCTTGGAAGCAGGCATGATGCTGCTGAAGTAGTTTATCTGCAATATCCGCCATCTGCCCGTAGATCAAAAAGTCATATTTGGCCATAAGCGCTAGGTAGTTTGAGATACAAAACTGGAGACTGGCTGAGGAAAAGACTCCTGCTCAAAAGGTACTATCAGTTCCTTAGGGTATCTAAATTCTTGCAGTATTGATGGGTATCAAAGATGGAGTCAGTTGAGAACCTGTGGAAGACAGCTTTGGTACCAATTCAGGTGGTATCAAGCACTTGGCATGGGAGCGAGTTGGCTCCAATCCCATCTGTACCATACATCTTTGGTATAGTTGACTTTTGTGTTACCGTTACCAAGTGTTTTTCAGGGATGGGCTTAGAACTCTTCTCAATAATGTCTCTGATGCTCTTGGTACAGGTGTCCAAACTCAGTACCAAGTTTGTCTTAGATGACTGGATTCTCTTCACTGTTGAAGTACCAACATCACTCGGAGCCTGCATGGAACTCCCCTTGGGACCTGAGGTCTATGTAGCCTTCTTGTGTTTTGGCGACTTCTGGGAATGTACTCCTTACCTCATTCTTCTTAGAGGAAGATGTTGTTGAGGGCTTCAGTACCATAGATGTACTCGATCCTGCAGTATTGCCTACATCTCTAGTGGTTGCCGGTGACAGATTTTGACATGGACGGGGCACTACTGGTACTGGGAGATCTATGTAGAGGGGGTTCTCTGCCCCTGAATCTGAAGCTGATTGTAAAGCTTACTCCATCTCCCTATTTTTCTGAGATTTACCCTTGAAGGACATGTAGATATTGCACTTACTGGGGATACAAGAATCACCCAAACTGGAAGCACTTGGAAAGCCAGGCACTGATTGGAGTAGCTTCATGGCAGGACAGGCACCGGGAAGCCTGACATTCCTGAGTCAAATAAAAAAAAAAATCTCTAGAAAGGGAAGTTTGTAACAACTATCAACAAATTTTATCCATAAAAAAAAGTTATTCCATTTTCTTTTTAAGGAAAAAAAAAAAAGAAAGACCAAAGGGAATACCTGTTCCAACAGCTATAAACACTACGAGGTAACTAACAATATGCTAACTAACGTACATTGCTGAAATATTGGAAAGAACAGGCCTTGAGAAGGAACTGTGGGTGGTTAGCTCATGCAGCCCTATAGAGCCTCAGTGTGGGGCATGAGGACGTGTGGAGTGCATGCATGGGCTGAATGGGCACCGCTACCAAAAATCTCCAATTAAAGGTGCAGGCACCCTTGATGTGGAGCACCCACAGAGACACTACTCAAAGAACTCTGGTTCAGAGAAACACACAATGTAATAATTATAAATGTACAGCAAATACTGCACAATTCCCAGAGTCCCCAAAACTTCAGGGCCAGAGAACAGTCCAGCACAACTGATTACTGTGGCTGACCATTAAAGTGCTCTTTCAAGGCCTCCTTTAACTGCATAGCTTCATGTTGAGCTCTTGTAATGGCCCTTGTGTCTGGCTGCTTATAGTCAGCAAACATAAGAACATAAGAATAAGGACAGAGAAGGGGAACAAAATGATTAAGGGTATGAAACAGCTTCCATAGGAGGAGCAATTAAAAAGACGGACTATTCAGCTTGGTAAAGCAATGACTGAAGGGGGACATGATACAGGTCTATAAAATCATGAATGGTATGGAGAAAGTGAGTGTTATTTATCCTTTCACAGAACACGTAAACCAGAGGACATCCAATGAAATTAATAGGCAGCAGGTTTAAAATAAACAGAAGGAAGTATTTCTTCACACAATGCACAGTCAACCTGTGAAACTGGTTGCCAGGGGATGTTGTGAAGGCCAAAAGTATAACTGGGTTAAAAAAAAAGAATTCTATAAGTTCATGGAAGATAGGGCCATCAACGGTTATCAGTCAAGATGATAAGGAATGCAACCAGATGGTATGGGTGTTTCTTAACTTCTGACTGCTAGAAGTTGGGACTAGAAGACAGGGGATGGATCACTCAATAAACTGTCATGTTCTGTTCATTACCTCTGAAGCATCTGGCATTGGCCACTATTGGAAGACAAAATACTGGGCTAGAGGAACCACTGGTCTGACCCAGTATGGTCATTCTTATGTTCAGTCTGCACCTGCTGAGCTGGTAGTTGAATCCTTGCTTGGTGCTTTCAAGGTGGCTGGTGTATGGCTTCATCATCCAGGGGAACAAGATATAGGCAGAGTCCACCAGAATCACTACTGGCATTTTAATATCGCAAGTGGTAATCTGCCCACATCTACTATGTATGTTTACTAGTGAAGAGAAACTCCACTGGTCTGGAGTTTTGTGGAAGTGTATGAAGGGGATTTGTCACAGCCCTTAAAAGAAACCCAATGGCAAAACATTTTATGGAATGTTAAAAATGGCTCTGTGGATCTCAGGCTACGCTTGTTACAGAAAAGATGCTATTCAAAATGTTTTGGATGTCACAGAGCTTGTGCAAGATGGAGGCCTTGCCCTCTCCACATGCAATGGCACTGTCGAGCAATCAGGCAGCTGCGGAAAGAGGTGGACACTAGAGTGAAAATACTGCTTGGCTTCAGCAATCAAACCTCAGCTGAAAATTATATCTAGGTTATATACCTACAATGCTGGGTTTAACCCCACCACAAAGACTGAAGGCCACAATGATTACCAAGTGCATGGTTTTACAAAAATGGAGGAGTAGGCTTGTGCCCAGAATAGAGTACTGGTATTTGGTCCTATCTGAGGCCTGGTCTACACTATGAGTTTATGTTGGATTTAGCAGCATTAAATCCGAATTAACCCTGCACCCGTCCACACAACGAAGCCATTTTTTTTTGACATAAAGGTCTCTTAAAACCGATTTCTGTACTCCTCCCCAACGAGGGGATTAGTGCTGAAATCGACATCGCCATTTTGAATTACGGTTAGTATGGATGCAATTTGAAGGTATTGGCCTCCGGGAGCTATCCCACAGTGCACCATTATGACCGCTCTGGACAGCACTCTGCACTCGGATGCACTGGCCAGGTGTACAGGAAAAGCATCGAGAACTTTTGAATCTCATTTCCTGTTTGGCCGGGAGAGTTCATCAGCACAGGTGACCATGGAGAGCTCATCAGCACAGGTGACCATGCAGTCCCAGAATCGAAAAAGAGCTCTAGCATGGAGTGAACGGGAGGTACTGGATCTGATTGCTGTATGGGGAGAGGAATCCGTGCTATCAGAACTACGTTCCAAAAGACAAAATGCCAAAATATTTCAAAAAAATCTCAGAGGCCATGAGGGACAGAGGCTACATCAGGGACGCAAAACAGTGCCGCATGAAACTTAAGGAGCTCAGACAAGTGCACCAGAAAACCAAAGAATCAAAACGGACGCTTTGGGACAGAGCCCCAGACATGCCACTTCTACGCTGAGCTGCATGCAATTCTAGGGGGGGCCATCACCACTACCCCACCCCTGTCCATGGACTCCGATGATGGGGTACTCTCTGCCATGCCTGAGGATTTTGCAGATGGGGAAGATGAGGAGGAGCAGCTTGGGGAGAGCACACAGCACACCATTCTCCCCGACAGCCAGGATCTTTTTATCACCCTGACTGAAATACCCTCCCCACCCAACGAAGCTGGAGAAGGGACCTCTGGTGAGTGTACCTTTTAAATATAATACACGTTATAAAAGCAAGCGTTTTTTAATGATTAAGTAGCCCTGAGGACTTGGGATGCATTCATGGCCAGTACAGCTACTGGAAAAGTCTGTTAACATGTCTGGGGATGGACTGGAAATCCTCCAGGGACATCTCCATGAAGCTCTCCTGAAGGTACTCTAAAAGCCTTTGCAGAAGGTTTCTGGGGAGAGCAGCCTTTTTCCGTCCTCCATGGTAGGACACTTTACCATGCCATGCTAGTAGCAAGTAATCTGGTATCATTGCATGACGAAGCCTGGCAGCGTATGGTCCCGGTGTTTGCTGGCATTCAAGCAACATCCATTCTTTATCTCTCTGTGTTATCCTCAGCAGAGTGATATCGTTCATGGTAACCTGGTTGAAATAGGGGAATTTAATTAAGGGGACATTCAGAGGTGCCCGTTCCTATTGGGCTGTTTGCCTGTGGCTGAAAAGAATTCTTCCCTGCAGTTAGCCACTCGGTGGGGGGGAGGGGGAATTGGCGCTGAGCTGTTCACGTTTGGCTAGCAGGGATCTTCCCTGATACCAGCCAGGCGGTGGGGGGAGGGGAAAAGTAATCATCCCAGAGAATTGGATGGGGGAAGGGGGTTAGTTTGGTTTCTGCTGCTGCACATTAACAGGAAAACCGCAGCACTAAATGGCCAACTCAACGGGCTTTGCTTGGTATGGGAAAGGAGGGGGCTGCTGTTCTGAAGGTTGCAGAAGCCAAAAGACTATGGCTTTCTGTGGCCGCCTGCAAGCCGAATTCTGTTGCCCAGCACTGCGTGTGTGATCTCTAACTCCAAAGCTGCAGGCACTCAATTTAAGATGCAAAATGCGACCTTGTGCCAAAATGCTACGTAACGTGAATAGTGTTGTTCACCATGAAAGAGTATAGCCACTGTTCTGTAAAATGTATCTTTTTAAATACTTCACTCCCTTTTTTTCCTCCAGCAGCTGCAAATGTTTCAAGCCTCCCTCCTCCGTCCCAAAGGCTATCTCAGATAAGGCAGTAAAAAAAAAAAAAAACACACGCACGATGACATGTTCTCTGAGCTCATGCAGTCGTCCGGCACTGACAGAGCTGTGTGGAGGGACGCAATAGCAGAGTACAGGACAATAGCCGATGAACGTGAGGAGAGGTGGCGGCAGGAAGATCAGAGGAGGCATGAGACAATGCTGGGGCTACTGCGGGATCCAACGGACATGCTTCGGCAACTGGTGGAGGTTCATGAACAGCAGCAGGATCACAGACTGCCGCTGCAGCCTCTGCTTAACCGTCCTCTCTCCTCCCCAAGTTCCATAGGCTCCTCACACAGACGCCCAAGAATGTGGGGGGGGGCAGAGGGGGGGAAGAGGAGGCTCCGGGCACGCAACCACTCCACCCCAGTGGACAGCCCAAGCAAGACTGGGGTGGAGTGGTTGTGTGCCACAAGACCAAGACCAAGAAGGCTGTCATTCAAGAAGTTTTAAAGTGGCCTTTTTCTTCCCTCCTACCCTCCTCCTACACCCCACCCAGGCTACTTTGTGAGTTAACTCCCTGTTTTTATAATCAATTAATAAAGAATATATGTTTTTTAAGTAATAGTGACTTTATTTCCTTTGCAAGCAAGTTGTGATCGAAGTGGGGAGGGCGGGTGGTTTACAGAGAATTTAGGGGCAACCAAGGGGGCGGGTTTTCATCAAGGAGAAACAAACAGAAGTGTCACACAGTACCTTGGCCAATCATGAAACTGATTTTCAAAGCTTCTCTGATGCGCAGAGTTTCCTGCTGTGCTCTTCTAACCACCCTGCTGTCTGGCTGCACGTACTCAGTGGCCAGGCGATTTGCCTCAACCTCCCACCCTGCCATAAATGTCTCCCCCTTACTCTCACAGAGATTGTGGAGCACACAGCAAAAGCAATAACAATGGGAATATTGGTTTCACCGAGGTCTGAGTAAGTCAGTAAACTGCACCAGTGACCCTTTAAACATCCAAATGCGCATACTACCACCATTCTGCACTTGCTCAGCCTGTAGTTGAACAGCTCCTTACTACGGTCCAGGATGCCTGTATACGACTTCATGAACCAGGGCATTAAGGGGTAGGCTGGGTCCCCAAGGATAACGATAGGCATTTCAACATTCCCAGCAGTCATTTTCTGGTCTGGGAAGTAAATCCCTTCCTGCAGCTGTCTAAACAGACCAGAGTTCCTGAAGACGTGAGCATCATGACCTTTCCTGGCCATCCCACGTTGATGTTGGTGGTCCCTTGTGATCCACCAGTGCTTGCAGCACCAATGAAAAGTACCCCTTGTGGTTTATGTACTGGCTGCCCTGGTGGTCCGGTCCCAAGATAGGGATATGCATTCCACCAATAGCTCCACCACAGTTAGGGAATTCCATTGCAGCAAAGCCATCTAGTATGACCTGCACATTTCCCAGAGTCACTACCTTTGATAGAAGCAGCTCAATGATTGCGCTGGCTACTTGCATCATAGGAACCCCCACAGTAGATTTGCCCACTCCAAATTGATTACCGACTGACTGGTAGCTGTCTGGTGTTGCAAGCTTCCACAAGGCTATTGCTACTCGCTTGTGAACTGTGATGGCTGCTCTCATCTTGATATTCTTGTGCTTCAGGGCAGAGGAAAGCAAGTCACAAAGTTCCATGAAAGTGCCCTTATGCATGCAAAAGTTTCGCAGCCACTGGGAATCATCCCAGACCTGCAACACTATGTGGTCCCACCACTCTGTGCTTGTTTTCCGGGCCCAGAATCGGCGTTCCACGGCATGAGCCTTCCCCATTAATACCATGATCTCCAAATTGCGGGGGAACGCAGTTTTAGAGAAAAGTGTGTTCACGTCCTCATCACCGCGCTTCTGTCGCCTCCTTGCCTGGTTTTTGAGGTGCTGGTTATGCATAAACTGCACAATAATGTGCGAGGTGTTTACAATGGTCATAACTGCTGCAGTGAGCTGAACGGGCTCCATGCTTGCTGTGCTATGGCGTCTGCTCCTGCTCGGGCAATCCAGGGAAAAGGGCGCAAAACGATTGTTTGTCGTTGCTCTGACAGAGGGAGGGGCGACCGACAACATGGCTTACAGGGTTGGCTTACAAGGAATTAAAATCAACAAAAGGGGTGGCTTTGCGAGAAACAGAATGGTCCCCTCAAGGATAGAACTCAAAACTGGGTTGAACAGGCCGTTGATTTCACAGAGGGAGGGAGGAGAAAATGACTACAAAACAAATCTGGTCTATTTCTTGTTTTGATCTACTTCATCTGTCTTTATAGATCTTGCTGGCAGCAGATGGTGCAGTACGACTGCTGGCCATCATCATCTCCTGGGTGTTCGGCAGAAGACGGTGCAGCATGACTGCTGGCCATCGTCATCTCCTGCCTGCTCATTAAAAGATAGTGCAGTAGTACTGCTGGCAGGACTGAATCGCCATGAGATGAAATTTAAAAGGGTAATGACCTGGCTGAGTCACTCCCATGTTTGCCCAGGCGCCCCGACCTCATTGAGGTCGGTTAAAAGAGCACCCTGGACTATATTGACGACGGCTACCTGTCATACTGCACTGTCTGTTGCCAAAAGGCAATAAGCTGCTGCTGTGTAGCAATGCAGTACTGCATCTGCCAGCACCCAGGAGACACATGGTGACGGTTAGCTGAGCGGGCTCCATGCTTGCTGTGGTATGGCATCTGCACAGGTAACTCGGGGAAAAAAGGCACAAAACTATTGTCTGTCCTTGCTTTCATGGAGGGGGTAGGAGGGTCTGACGATATGTACCCAGAACCACCCGCGACAATGTTTTAGCCCCATCAGGCATTGGGATTTCTACCCAGAATTCAAATAGGTGGCGGAGACTGCGAGAACCGTGGGATAGCAACCCACAGTACAATGCTCCGGAAGTTGACGGTTGCCTCGGTACTGTGGACGCACTCCACCGACTACATGCACTTAGAGCATTTGTGTGGGGACACGCACAATCGACTGTATAAAAACGCTTTCTACAAAACCGACTTCTATAAATTCGACCTAATTTCGTAGTGTAGACAGCAGCAAAAAAGAATAGCTTATAGACAAGGAGAACAATTATATGAATTCAAAGAAATTTGGACTCCGTTTCTTGATACATTTGGATAAAGAATGTTGAGATAGCTCAAATAATGCCACTTGACCTCTCTGCTTTTTCTCTCCCTCTTCCCGCATCCCATCCCCTCTTCCTTCTTTTTTGCATATGTCTGTTTTTTGTTAATCCCCCACCCTAACATATTATGGCTGTGTAATATTGTCTATTTTGTACTGCAGCTTCGACAAGTTGTAAAGTTGCAGAACTGCATAATTTTACTTGATATTCTGTGAATTGTGTGGTATTTGGTCACAGATACGAGCTGTAAGCCATTTACCTTTTTTATTTTTTAATGTTTGCTTCTTGATGAACATTAATAAATATTTAATCACACAAAAATCTATTGAGTTTTGACACCCATAGCATAACTATGACAAAATTAAATACTTAAATTCTCCTCCTTCATGCTCTGCGGATGTGACCCGAACCCCCATCCCTATTTCTCTGGAATAACACTACATAATTCCCTTCCTCCAGATCGAGACCTTGTATTTCAAGTCTTACTCCACAAAAATGTTTCCAGAAGTATTATGATTATGATGGTGCTGGAGGATATGATGAACATTAATATAACAATTCATTAGGTGATTTTTAGGTACATACTACATTATGTTCAGACACAGCAGCGATGGACATGGTATAGAAGCCTATTTTGTTTATCAGTTTCCATCACGTGGGCAGAGTGAAAGTAATATTATTCTTTTTATAACCAGTCTTAAGCAACAAAGAAGAAAGATACAGCACTACAAAACTGGATATACTAATGAAGTGCCCTGTTAAGAAGTAGTTCAATATAACTGACCTCTACTGAAAGATACTATAGATTGTCTATATCCTCCTAAACTATCACCTGTAGAGCTTGATACTGTGACTGTGCTCATATACATCATGTTAGGTTTTAAATCTTTAGAACCAGTGATGAAACTCTGGGAAAAATGGTAGCTTAGAGCAGTGGTTCTCAACCTTTCCAGACTACTGTACTCCTTTTCAGGAGTCTGATTTGTCTTGCGTACCGTCAAGTTTCACCTCACTTAAAAACTACTTGCTTACAAAAATCAGACATAAAAATACAAAAATGTGTCAAATCATATTACAAAAAATTGCCTCTTTTCTCATTTTTACCATATAATTTTAAAATAAATCATCTGAAATATAAATATTATATGTATATTGCCATGTATAGTATATAGAACAGTATAAACAAGTCATTGTCTGCATGAAATTTTAGTTTGTACTGACTTTGCTAGTGCTTTTTATGTAGCATGTTGTAAAATTAGGCAAATATCTAGATGAGTTGATGTGTGGTACATGTACTCCTGGTTGAGAACCACTGTCTTAGAGGTTTCAATGCACTGGTAAACAGAGCAGGGTTATTTCAGACTTTTGTTTCTTTACTGGGCCCCAGTGTGACCCTGTTGCCCACTACCTGTTCAACTATATGAATTATAATACTCAGTGAAAACCGGAGCCACTCACAAGACTGGGGTTTGGAGCAGTTTAAGATCCATTGCAAATTATGTGTATAATTGAATCAGACATAGCAGGTAATAGGCAATACAGTTGAGGTCTGGTAAACTGGCATAGCTACCCAGAAAGACTTTGAACAAATGATGTAGAGAACAGAAACCAGACACCAATACACACAAATTATAGCCACAAAAGCAGCTATAGCCCTGCTTATTTTAGGTCTACACAGGGATAAAAGAGCTGCAGCATGGCCCTGGCTGGCCCGAGTCAGCTGACTTGGGCTCATGGGGATCAGGCTAAGGGGCTAAAAACAGCTGCGTATATGTTTGGGCTCAGGCTGGAACCCGAGCTCTGGGTCCCTGTGAGGCTGGAGGGTCCCATAGTGCAGGTTCCAGCTTAAGCCAGTGACTACACTGCAAATTTTCAGCCATGGAATCCAAGCCCTGTGAGCCTGAGTCTGCTGACCTTAGTATCCAGGCACATCCAAATCGGGGCAAGAGCCCCCCAAATCCACAGGCTAGGACTCCCAACCCCAGCTTGGCGTCTGTCAGCCCAGCCGCATCATCCTCCTGCTGGCGCTGTGCACACTTACTCCAGTCTCCGGCCCCAGTGGTAGCCCAGTGGGGGGTGTGCCTCATGGGGACTGGTCTGGGCGGGTCTAGTGCTGGGGCAGAAACCAGGGCAACAGCGCATGGTGCCGACAGGAGGGGGATGCACCTGGGCTGATGAAGACCAAGCTGGGATCAGGAGGGATGTGCGGAGCTCGAGCCTCAGCGGGGCCCCCTTCCACTCCATGGGCGCGCCCCAGTCTTCGTGTCTCAGGTGCTTTCTGAGCAGTAAGGAGGGTGGATGGGGTGGGGGGGTCTCCCCAGGACAACTGATCTCTCCTGCACCCCCTTCATTTTACCCCCCATCATTGCGCACCCACCCAAAAACCAGGGCCCACCCAGTTTTCCTGTCCTAGCTGCACCACTGAATCAGGTAATATGCCTATTGAATCTATAGGCTCAACATATGCTCCTCCAGGCCCCAGTTCATTAAGGTACTTAAGCAAGTTCCTGGACTTCAATGGGGCTCTTAAGTGATGCAGATTAACCATGTGCTAAGGTACCCCGCAGAATCAGGGACATAACACTAATTATACTTTGCTAATGATAAAAGTTAAGGAATTTACTGAACTGTCTGGCTTCAGAACTTTCACAAGTGTTAAAGATTTACAGATGCTATTTATTTAATTTAATTTCTTCCATGAAGAGAATCTCATGGCAATAGCAAGGTAAGTCCAACAAATTTTAAATAAGAACATAATAAAAACAAAGCAAAACTGAGCTTTGATTGGAGAAAGAGAAGAGAAAAATCTGGCAACACAAACAAAATGATTTCCTCAAAGAGCCCCTCACCTCGTTATCTCCATTCCTCTTTCCTGGGCAAAAGAGGAATAAAATGGATAATAAACTGAAGTGCACTGAAGCCAAAAAAGAAAGGACAAGCAAACGTCATAGGTAAATTCTTTCCAGAAAACTGGTTTGTCAGAGTCATTAACATTCCAGCAACAGAAGCATTTTATATCATAATTCATGAATTCTTACAAAACTAAAATGACATGTCAAATTAATACCATAGAATTACATTTTAAAGTGACAACACAATGTCTTTCAAGTTGGATTTTATCCCTCTTAATAATTCTAGTTGCATACGCTTTATTTTCCAACTTATTGTTATTACAATAAATATATAATTGATTAATTACCATCTTTCAACTGAAGGAAATTTTCAGTTATGAACTCTCAAAATTAAGGGTTATTAACAGTGTACTGATGACAATAAGTGTTAATGACAGTTTATTATGAATTAGAGGAAAAAGACAAGAGTAACATTTTCAAAAGCACCTACATTTCATGAGTTTCAGTGGAGGCTAGACTCTAAAGTAGAACCAGTTGCAAAACTTCTGTCTGAGCATTTTTTTCATTAGAAAAATTTTTTAAAATTTTTTTTTGCAACATTGTATCAATTTTGACAAAAATTCCACAGGGGAAAAAAATCAAATCTAAACAAATCATTTTTAGTGATGGAAAATTTCAAAATTTCATATTGGAATTTCAAAAATTCATTTTGCTTTTTAATTATTATATTACTTTAATTATTTTTACATTATTTTATGAAGTCAGTAGTAATGGTGCATCATATGCACAACTCATTCCAATTTAGAATGATAAATTTTGAAATGTTGAAATTTCCCATTAAATGGAAATTCTGAGTTTTGTACAGCTCTACTTCTAAGGCACTTATGAAAATGGGACGTAGGTTCCCAGTTGAAGACTAATCAAATTGAAAAAGTGAGTTAATAGCAGTTTCATGTACTAAATCTGCCCCATCAAGTTTCATGAAATATCCACACAAACATGTGAAAATGTACTTGGTTAAACAGGGGAAACACTGTAACTGATCATAAGAAGTGTTGTCAAATACACAAAGTAAACATTGAGAAAAAAGTATTTTCTTTAATTTTTAGTTATAATTTGATTAAGGTGACAGTGTCCCTTTAAAAGACACACTTACACTTGATTATCAATCACAATTTAGTGCTGTCTGATTGTAGGTATCTCCACATTCTCTTCTCATGTAAAGCCCAAGGGCTCATTGGCCAAATCCACAGAACCATGATTTGAACAGCAATATAGTACTGAATTCTCCTCTAAATGGAGGTCAAGTATTGGGAAAAGTAAATACATCAGTCAATAACTCTTTTGCACCCTTCTCATCTTCGGGAAAGGTAAGGAGGGAACAAATGAGATGCACCTACAAGTTGTGGTGGGAAAAAGCCAGCACTTTTCCTACAATACTGGAAGTTACCCTAATTTCGCCAGCTTTCAAATGTTACAATTCATGAGGCACCTACTCTGATTTCAAAGCTCCATTGAATATAGTTTATACGATCTTATTTTTCACTAATGCTTGACCTAATATTTAGTAAAATCCTCTTCAGATACCAGATTTTAAAGAACATAATGCAACATCCCTTTTTAGTCACTGAACCCCAGTCTCTGCTACAGTGGTGGTAGTGGAAGGGGAATAGTCACTTTCAGAAACTTGTAAATGCCTTCTTTGACTTTGCTACTTATCTGCTTATTAAGCAGGTACATGCTTTGCTGGATTAGGGTTTTTAGTGCTCTGCAGCTTGCTGAACTGAGCCATACATGAAGGGAACTATAAGTATTTCTCTGGGGGGAGAGAGGGAAAGGAAGCCATCTGGAGTCAGCAATGGTAGAACAAGCTGACTGGGGCACCTGGACAAAGGAATGAATAATCATTTTACCTCTGTGACTGAAGAAAACTATGAGAAGAACCCCAAAAAGTATCTGCTAGCTCCAAACCAAAATTTACTGCAGAATAATTTCAGCTTTGGAAAAAATGTTCAAATGGAAAACTGAAATGATTTCTCCCTGGCTGCCCACCTGACTTCTACCTCCCTCCAGCATCTCCTCCAGCATCTCCTCCAGCACCGGACCCAGGCACTTAGTCTCCCTACCTCTCCCCAGCTCTGAACATACTGAGCATCTCAACTTTCTGCTTCTCTGGCCCTGGAGCTGGGAGGAGGCTGAACATCCCATACTCTGCCTCTCTGGCTGCTGGGCTGAAAGGCTCTTATCAATTTCACTTTTGAAATTAACAGGAACCTTTTAGGCTGGCAGATGGGAAGTGACAAATTCTGTTTTGGTTCCCCTAATACAGAATTTTTCTTATAATCCTGGCTGATAAAAAAAAAGTTGTATTTTTTATTTTTATCCCATTTGGGGACAATTTTTTTTTCAAAACCACAAATTTTTTTGTGGAAAAGGCTTTTCATCTTCTGGCCAGCTCTAGCAATTTTAAATACTAAATATATTAAAACAAAGAGTAAGATTTTCACTAACATTATAAAGCTGTCCAACAAATCATTCAGATCCAGGAGAAAGACACTTCACAACAGAAACATGAAAGGGTTCTGAAGAAACAAAAAGGTCAGGTACAGTGCAGACAGCTGCATTGCAAAATTTCCTCCATTGTCCCAGACAGAAAAAAAAGAGAGGGAGAGACAGAAGCCTACACTGTCCTGGAGGCTTTCCATTTTTTATTTTCTGAACTCCATAATTACACATACTATATGCAATTACCGAACCAGCTATCACTAAAGAGCCTACCTATAGTATTCCGAGAAGCAAAGGAAGAGCTGGCAGAGAGCATAACTGAAATTAAAAAAAATCAGGATGGAATTTGAGGGTTGTGTATCTGTCTCTTCAGATTTTCGAGTCACGAGAGTTTATTTCATGTTATATATATATATATATATTTATATATATATCACACCATTAGAACTATAAACAGAGTGAAAGTACAAATAACTGTGGTGAGCCAAACACATTTGAAATGGATGGAACCAATTAGCTTCAAAGACGAATAAGGGGAATGAGAACCACATGGGACGTCAATGTTCACAGTCTATATTACAACACGCACATCTGTTCCAAGCACGGCAGAGAGAGATGCTGGGGCTGTGCAAGTGGATCTTTTCACAAAACACAAAAATACTTCTTACATGAAAAAATACATTAGCAGCAGCTTTGGGAGCTTCTGAGTCTCTGGGGTTTGCATCTGTTCATCTCCAGCAGGAGAAGTCAGATATTTCAGCTGGTGCAGTCACACAGTCATGAGACTCTTCCGGTACCACATAAGACAGTCCTTTGTCTAAGCTTCCATCTTTGCTCAACACTGTTAACTTTTCTGATCTTTCAAAAGTTACAAGAAAATGCTGATATTCTTTCCTTTCACTCGGGATGGAAGGAAAAGGCCCACTGTAGTGTCAGACATTTTTAAAGTTCTGTTCTACTCTGAAAAGTAGCGAGGTACCAGGCTTGAACATTTCACATTATATCTACTAGTCCAAAGATTAATCCTTTTAACCACGGTGAAAGAGATCTGCGTTCTCACACCTTTCCAAAGCCACATCCCGCTGTTTAAAGAGCAAAAACAGCTGTGTACATTTATTGTGTACTGTATCTAACATTTTATATCAGCTTATTTAATATACTTAAAATTTAACTTACTCCCAGAGCTGGTTGAATAGCAAGAAAATATATTTGTCAAATATATTATTTGACAATTTTCACCAGTATTTATCAGTGACTTATATTTGACTAGCTATAGATCTGGTTGAACACTTTTAAAAAAAAGTATTAGTTCTTCCAAATAATCTGTCAAATAAAGGGGTGGAAGGTGTAAAGGTGTTTTGACTTATGTGCATAGACTTTACACCTTTTCACTTTAACTTTGCTGAGTGTCCCTCTATAGACAAGCCCTAAGAGATGCAGCAAAGAACTTTCGGCCCAGAAGGAGAAGAGGGAAGTTAAGTTGGCTTTGTACCTTCAGAGCGAACCTTTGTACCCTCCTAGTCCTGGGCTGCTCTGGGAGCTGGAGATGCCTTAGCATAACTTTAGGCAGTCCTGAGGACCTGTCCAAGTTAGGGCAGCCTCCCTGGGCTGCCCTATGAGCTGCAGCACTGTCCAGAATCTCTACAGTGCTGTGGCCTGGGCCCTGCCATGCTATTCCTGGGGCATACTCCCTATGCCAGGGCTTGTGAGGGGTGTCCTAAGAAGGCAGATTTACAGCTGTCTTCCAATACAGTTGTGCCGAGGAATTCTCCCCAGCCATTTACAGGGTTTTAGGGCCCTTTTATGCAATTCTAGCACTTTTATCTGGCATGAGAGGCCACAGCAAAGGTAAGGATTTCCCCTTATGTGTATTCACATAACTTACAATTGTTCCAGATTCTGGCACCCTCACTCTGGGTAGTACCTTTCTCTCCAAAGAGCCCTATTGAAATTAGCAGAGTAAAGTATTACACAACATGAGCAAAATGTGAGAAACTGAGGATATTAGTGACTAAAGTTTTTTTAAAAATCAACTACAAATAGAATACAATAAAAAACAAATACAGATGTGTGATACCTAAAGATTATATGTACATACATGATTTTTTTCCAGAGTAGCAGCCGTGTTAGTCTATATTCGCAAAAAGAAAAGGAGTACTTGTGGCACCTTAGAGACTAACAACTTTATTTGAGCATAAGCTTTTGTGAGCTACAGCTCACTTCATCTGAAGCGAGCTGTAGCTCACGAACGCTTATGCTCAAATAAATTTGTTAGTCTCTAAGGTGCCACAAGTACTCCTTTTCTTTATACATGATTTTGTCTCCTTTACAAGGAACTCTACAGACACAAAACTAGCAGCTGAGGGGAGTTAAGTGGTCAGAACAAGGGACAAAGATGATTATCTGTGTCTTTAATTAATCTGTGTCTTTGTGAATATTCTAAATATATTGCTAATTTTAGAAATTTATATTCAGACAAAATCCCTCTCTCACCCCAAAAAAGTCCACTGTAATATCTTTAGCACCAGAGCAGAACCTCATAGATATAAGCAGTGGGGGAAGGAAAGCACAGATAGCATTAACAGAGATAGACTAGATTAAATATACATCTTTCTTATTGGGGATAAGACAAACGAAGTAAGATTCCTCCATCTGGCAAAGGCTCTCTCCAAGCCCAAGAATCTCTACTTGACTCCCATGTTTGCTTTTTACTTTTCTCTTCTCTTCACCCTTACATCAGACCCTACTACACTGTGACCATCACATCTCACTGGGTGAGCAGAATTTAACACTTACGCTGAAACAGCTAGCTAGGTTTTTATAAAAAAATTGGACAGGGCGCAGGGGCAGAGAATTGCAGACTCTGAACATTTCTCTCATGTGGAATAATTCTACTTCAGACAGCAAGGTGCAGCTAAGCATTCAGCACATTGTTCACTTAAAATAATCATTTCCCCCCTCATTTCATCCCAAAGATGTGCTGCCAAGTTCTACCATCCAGACTGCATAATTCTGAAACACCACATGTACTAGTGGACTATGGTGCTGGCCTGTAAGGGGTGAAGTTTGTTACATTCCTCATTTTGATAGTAAAATATATACTTTATTTGACTCCCTGGGGGATAATCCATTTACTTTATTTTTAGTTAAATCATCATCCAATAAGAAAGAGAACTTGGCCGGAAAATAGTGAAAGTGACCTGAAAATATTTTCAACACAGAAGAATAGCTGACACAGTAGCAGAACGGCATATTGGTATTTTAAAGAAACTGATTTTGAACCGCTCTCTGGATCATGAGCTCTTTTAAAGCTAGTACCGCAGATTTGTTTTGAGGGGGAAAGAGGCAACAAATGGGGTGGGAATGGAGAGCCAGTGATAGTGAGAAAGAGAACAACAATCAGGAAAAAGCCGCTCTATAATACGGAAACAACCCCCCCGCTGCAGTTACCTACCTTCTCGTAACTGTTGTTCTTCAAGATGTGTTGTTCACGTCCTCTCCAATTAGGTGTGCGCATGCCATGTGCATGGTTGTCGGAAAGTTTTTCCCTTAGCAGCTCCCGATGGGTCGGCTGTGGACCCCCCTGGAATGGCGCCTTCTTGGTGCTCAATGTATGACCCTGCCAACCTGACCCCAGCTTCAGTTCCTTCGTGCTGGTTACTCCGACAGAGGGGAAGGAGGGTGGGTATTGGAATGGATATGAACACCACATCTAGAAGAACAACAGGTACAAGAAGGTGAGCAACTGTTTTTTCTTCTTTGAGTGCTTGTTCACGTCAATTCCAATCAGGTGACTCCCAAGCTCCCTGGAGGTGGGGTTGGAGTCAAGGAATCGCTGATTGGAGCACTGCTCTGCTGAATGCCTCATCGTCTCTGGCATGCTGGGCGATAGCATAGTGAGAGGTAAATGTATGCACCGATGACCAAGTTACTCCTGTATTAGGACCTGGGTCAGGAAAGCAGCTGACGAGGTTTGTACCCTTGTGGAATGTGTAATGGCAGGGACTGGGAACTTGGCCAGCTCTTAAAATGTGTGGATGTAGTCCGTAATACAGGAAGAAATGCATTGAGTAGAGACCAGGAGTCCTTTCATCTGGTCTGCCACCACCACGAACAGCTGGTTCGACTTCCTGAACGGCTTAGTGCGCTCGATGTAGAATGCTACTGCCCGCCGAACATCCAGTGAGTGCAGTCTCTGTTCTTGGGATAGAAGACAAGCAGAAAATGTCTTGGCTAGCATGGAATTGAGGCACTACCTTGGGAAGGCAAGTGTGAGTTGTACCTTGTCCTTGTGGAAGACCATGTAGGATGGGTCGGAAGTTAGTGCCTTTCATTCAGACACCGTCTTAGCTGATGTGATGGCGACCAGGAAGGCCACCTTCCATGACCAATAAAGAAGGGAGCAAGGCGCCAATGATTCAAAAGGGGGCCTCATGAGTCTGGAGAGGACCAGGTTAAGGACCCATGCAGGCACAGGTTGTTGAGCCTATGGATATAACCTTTCCAGGCCCTTGAGGAAACACCCTACCATGGGGTTGGCAAATATGGAATGTCCAGACGTTCTCGGATGGAAGGCCGAGATAGCAGCGAGGTGTACCTTAATGGATGACGCTGTGAAGCCTTGTTGTTTCAAGTGCAGGAGGTGCACTTGAAGTGCACTCATCATAGAGTGGTATAGACGCCTGGAGTGAAGGTATGTGATGCTGGGTGCACCAGCAAGTGAACCTCTTCCACTTATCTAGTTAAGTGGCCCTGGTGGATGGTTTCCTGCTACCGAGTAGGACCTCCCTTACCAGCACAAGGTAAGGTAAGGACCTTACCTTACGAGCACAGGAGCTCCATCAGGTTTAGCTTCAGGCTGTGAGATGGAGGGACTAGAGGTTTGGGTGGTGAAGGCAACCATGATCCTATGTGATCAGATTGGGGTAGAGTGGTAACACAATCAGGGTGTCCACTGACTGCTTCAGAAGCATGGTGTACCAATATTGGCGGGGCCATGCTGGGACCAGCAGGATTACCTTTGCCTTGTTGGCATACATGAGGTTGTCTCCCCAGGGGAGCAGGAATGCATCCTTGATCGAACACAGGTTGTGTTTCTGGAAGTAGCAGAATGTTGGGCACTTTCTGTTGCTCCAGGTGGCAAACAGATCGACCTGGGGAAACCCCCATGTTTGGAAGATGGAATGTATGACATCTGGATGGATGGACCACTTGTGATTGTGGAATGATCTGCTGAGGTGGTCTGTTAGGACGCCTCCAGGTGAATGGAGTGGGCTATGCAGAACTTCCATAGCTGGAGGGCTTCCTGACAGAGGGGGGAGGAATGGGCTCCACTCTGCTTGTTGATGTAAAACATGGCAGTGGTGTTGTCCATCATCACTGCCACACACTGGCCTTGCAGTCGGGACTGGAAAGTTTGGCATGCAAGTTGCACCACTCTGAACTCCCGGATATTGATATGGAGTGAGAGTTCGTCCTGTGAACATATGCCCAGTGTTTGGTGATCTCCCAGATGTGCCCCCCAACCCAGCGCTGACGGATCCGTTACCAGGGACAAGGTGGGCTGTTGAAGGGGACTCCTACACACACTGCCCAAGGGTCAAGCCACCAAAGGAGGGACTCGAGTACTTGCTCTGGCACCGTGACCACTGAGTCCAGGCTGTGGCACCCCAGGCGATAGGCCGAAGTGAGCCACGCTTGGAGTGGTCTGAGCCTCAGTCTGGCATGCCGGACCACATAAGTGCAGGCTGCCATGTGGCCGAGAAGACTCAGGCATTCTCTTGCTGTAGTGGTCGGGTACCAACTGAGGTTTTGAATAATGTCTTTTATGGCTTGGAATCTGGTTTCTGGCAGGAATGCACTTACCTGTACTGAGTCCAGCACCGCCCCGATGAATTCTATTCTTTGGGTTGGTGATAAGGTTGACTTGTTCATGTTGAGGAGGAGTCCCAGTCTCTCGAAAGTGGATTTGACTAATCGGATTTGAGACTCTACCTGCTCCCTGGAGCGCCTCCGTAGTAGCCAGTTGTTGAGGTAGGGATATACCTGCACCTGCCTCCTCCGGAGGAAGGGTGCTACCACCGATGTGCACTTTGTGAACACTGGGGAGCCGTCGATAGACCAAATGGGAGAACTGTAAACTGATAATATTTGTGGTTGACCACAAACTGTAGGAATTGTCTGTGTGCAGGCCGAATGACTATGTGAAAGTATGCGTCTTTCATGTCGAGGGAAGAGTACCAGTCTCCCGGATCCAGGGAAGGGATGATTGTGCTCAGGGAGACCATGCGGAACTTCAACTTCAGCATGAACTGTTTGAGTCCAGGCAGGTCTAAAATAGGTCTGAGACCCTCCCCTCCTTTGCCTTGAGGATTAGGAAATAACGGAAGACGAATCCCTTGCCCCTTAAATCCTGAGGAACCTCCTCCACTGCCCCTATGGCGAGGAGCATCTGCAATTCCTGGATAAGGAGTTGCTCGTGAGAAGGGTCCCTGAAGAGGGATGGGGAAGGAGGATGGGCGGGGGGAGGGGAGCAGAATTGGAGAGAATATCCCACTTCTGTGCAAAGAACCCAGCAGTCTGATGTTATTTGGGACCAAGCACGGTAGAGGTGGGATAGCCGATTTGTGAAGCAAGGGGAAGGATCCGGTGTTGTAGCGGGTACGCAGTCCTTGGGCATACCTTCAAAAGGCCTGCTTTGAGCCCGATGATGGTTTGGTTGGGCTCTGGCCCTGTCCTGATGGGGGATGGGAAGGCTTGTGCCTGCCATTCCTACCCCTCCATCTATAGAAGTCCTGTCTGGGTCAAGGAGGGTAGGAGCGCTGCTGTTGAGGCTGCGGTTTAGAATGTTTACTTTGGGTTGCTGGGGTGTGCATACCCAACGACTTAATGGTCGCCCAGGAGTCCTTCAGGCTGTGCAGCTTGAAGTCCATCTGCTCAGAGAATAACCCTGCACCTTAAAATGGCAGGACCTGCAGGGTTTGCTGCATTTCAAGGGGGGCAGTCCGGACACCTACAGCCATGAACCTCTTCTCATTGCTAAACCTGATGAGAGGTTGTGGGCAGCAGAGTCCAACGCATACAGGGAGACGTGTAGTGAGGTTTGCACCACCACCTTCCCTTTCTCAATAATGACCAGGAATTCGGCCTTGAAGTCTGATGGGATTAGCTCCTTAAACTTCAACATGGAGGCCCCATGAGTTGAAGTTGTATCTACTGAGGACAGCTTGTTGGTTAGCTATCCTTAGCTGCAGGCCCCCTGTTGAGTAGACCTTTCTACCAAAAAGGTCTAATCTTTTAGACTCCTTGAACTTTGGAGCTGGCCCCTGCTGTTCCAGTCTCTCCTTTTAGTTGACCGCTGTCACTATGCGGGAGCAGGGCTGCGGGTGCGAGAACAAGTACTTGTACCCTTTAGATGGGACAATGTACTTGTGCTCTATGCCCCTTGTCGTAGGCGGGATCGATGCTAGGGTTTGCCACTGCATTTTGAAGTTGATCTGTATAGTTTTTATCGTGGCAGAACTACTTTGGAGGGACCGTCCAGCATTAGGATATTGACTATGAGGTCCTCTGGCTCAATAACCTCTTCCACCTGTAATCCAATGTTACGGGCAATTCTGTGCAGGAGGTCCTGGTGTGCATGACGATCTATCGGAGGAGGACCCGAGGCTGAAGTCCCTGCAACCGCCTCGTCCAGCGATGAGGATGAGGAGGCTAGAGGAGGTATAGGGTCCTCCTGACCTTCCAGCTCTCTAGTGTCCTCCCGGTTGGTGTCTGGGGACTCTGTGCTGACCATTGTTGCAGCAGCGCTGGTCTGGCCAGCTGGCGGAGCTGTCGCCGTGGTTGTTTTGGCAGTGATCTGAACAGGCTGTGAACCCTGTGCTGTCGTCATTTCCGATCTCAGAGGTGCCAGGCAATCTTTAGGTGGCTGGGGTGCTCGGGTTTCAGAGACCACCGACCGAGAGCCCCCGGAAAATGAGCCTTGGGCCTGGGATAAGCCCAGGTAGTCCAAAAGGGCCACTGAGGGTGCAGTTGCCAATGCGGAGGCCATGCCACCGGTGTCTCACTTCTATGCCTATCCCATCCACACCTGCTACGGTGGGAATAAAATGAGTCCCGTCCAAGTCAGATGACACCAATCTGGACCGTAACGACCACGGCGACGCCGACCAGTGGCAATGTGCCTGCGCCAAGGACTGGTGGCAATGTGCCTGTGCCCAGGACCAGGAGTCTGGTGCTGGTGATTGGTGCCACTCCGCCACTGTCGGAGATCGAGATTGTTGTCTCGTTGGTACTGGGGAACTGCACACGGGGTCCAAAGCTGGAGACTGGTGCCTTGGTGATGTCGAACCTTAGTGGTGCCGAGGTCAGTGGTGTCGGACTGGAGAAGGTGATCGCTGCACCATGGTTGGCTTGCCTCTAGATGGCACCGGATGCAGTGGCACCAGAGGCTTGTCTCTGATAGCCAGAGGTTGAGAGGCCGTCTTCACTATTAAATCCCTGGCAGCTTCAGAAGTGTCTGGGGTGGAGGGGAACTCCAACTCCTCCTCCTGGCACTGCCTGTTCAGGGATTCACAGGGTGCCTGACTCAACAGTCCCCTCTGGGGAACTGAAGTCAGTGGCACCAACTCCTGCTCCTTGGGCGTCGAGGGACGCATTGCTGTTGCGCCTGGCAGCTGGGCTGCCATCAACACTGGGGAACGGCCCCTATCAGTTTTCTTGTGCCACTTGTGCAGCACTGGCAAATGAGACCAGTGCCGCGTGTGCACTGTTTGTGGTTCTGGGGAGCATCAGTGCCGAGGGTCTCTTGGAACAGAGACCGAAGCATTCCGTACCAATGCGCTCGGTGCTGATCCTGGCACTCTGTGGCGGGCTGGGGACGGAGAGTGGACTCCATCAGAAGTTGTTTCAGATGAAAATCCCACTCTTTCTTCATCCTGCAGATTTTGCACCTGTCTGTTTGGTGCTCTTCCCTCAGATACTTCAAACACGTGTTGTGGGAGTCGCCAGTTGGCATGGGCTTACTGCAGGTCCCGCAAGATTTAAACCCTTGGCCCCAAGGCATGCCTTGGAGCCGAGGGGAAGGTAAGGGATAGGGGAGGACCTTAAGATACATTATAGCTCAAAGATATCTCATCATGGAATAGGGATTATAAATTCTAATTCTATAGTATGAGACAATATATTCATGTAATGTTTAAGAAAAGTTTTGTAAATGAGTTCCAATAGTTCATGGATTAAGGACTCAACCGTATGGGATTCCAGGGGCTTCTGTATAGGTTATTTAGGTTAATCTTTCTATCTACCCAATGGGACTCAGTGCTCAGTCTAGAAGATACCATCAGAGATGCTTAGTTTTGTAGTTCTCAAACTGTGGATTTGTGTCTCCAGAGATAACATGCATGTTAACAGCAAAAATGTTTTAAAATAAATTAATATAGAGAGGTGAGAAATAACAGACCTCAACCCTATTGTCCCTCGGCAAATTTGTGTACACAGAGTCAATCCCTTACCTCTCTCTAGAAGTGCAAAGTTTCCAAAAGTTCAATGAATAGGAGATTGTTGGGCGTGGAATAGGTCTGGACAAGAAGTAGTATGGAGAGAAATGTGAGAAGGAAGGGACAGCCAGTAGAAACAAAAGTGAAACTGTTTGAGCTTGAGCTCTTTCTGAGTGTAGCCTTCATTGATTTGAGATCTACCATATCATTCTCTCACCAGAAGGGAAAACCTATAATGGCAGCAGTGATTTTTAAATATCACTTAAAAAATGCATAGTGTGTACTTTCTAAAAAGGAAACCTACATCTATCTCTGAGATGTGAAGAATATGTACTAAGGTTATAACAACCAACAAGAATGCACTTTTATGTAGAAATCCATGATTAAATCAAGTCTTCCTAACTAGGGATTTAAATCTAATCCACCTTGGTTGAGATTCATGCACGTCATTTAACTTAAGGAGAATGCAGCACCTGAGATACAGAAAGTGGTAGAAGGGATGAGTGTAGCATATTATCCTACTTCAGAGAACAGGTTCTAGCCCCAAGTTCCTGCAGACCTACGCTCTGCTGGATAAATTCTAAGGTCTACAGAAAAAAAAAATAGGTGATGCAACTCAAAAATATTATAGTTGGCATCTCTTATAAAGATTAATAGACTTTACATTTTTTCCTCTGATTTTACTTTCTGCACACTACATTTGTCATGATTTGACTCTGTATATCTTCAAAATCTGTAACCAAAAAAATGTTGAAAACTTCTTTAAGACACATGAAGATATAGGTGGGACATTTAAAAAAAAACAACCCTATGCTCATTTAATTAATAAAGGTTTCAGAGTAGCAGCCGTGTTAGTCTGTATTCGCAAAAAGAAAAGGAGTACTTGTGGCACCTTAGAGACTAACAAATTTATTAGAGCATAAGCTTTCGTGAGCTAATTATAATTCTTGACGTCTGATTTGTGTCCATTCATTCTTTTACGTAGAGACTGTCCAGTTTGGCCAATGTACATGGCAGAGGGGCATTGCTGGCACATGATGGCATATATCACATTGGTAGATGCGCAGGTGAACGAGCCTCTGATAGTGTGGCTGATGTGATTAGGCCCTATGATGGTATCCCCTGAATAGATATATGGACAGAGTTGGCAACGGGCTTTGTTGCAAGGATAGGTTCCTGGGTTAGTGGTTCTGTTGTGTGGTTGCTGGTGAGTATTTGCTCCAGATTGTGGGGCTGTCTGTAAGCAAGGACTGGTCTGTCTCCCAAGATCTGTGAGAGTGATGGCTCGTCCTTCAGGATAGGTTGTAGATCACTTCAATCTCTCTGGTCACTCGATCACAGACCTAAGAGTGGCTATACTTCAACAAAAAAGCTTCAAAAACAGACTCCAAGGAGAGACTGCTGAATTGGAATTAATTTGCAAACTGGATACAATTAATTTAGAGACTGGGAATGGATGAGTCATTACACAAAGTAAAACTATTTCCCCATGGTATTTCTCCCTACCACCCCACCCCCCACTGTTCCTCTGATATTCTTGTTAACTGCTGGAATTAGCCTACCTTGCTTGTCACCATGAAAGGTTTTCCTCCTTTCCCCCCCCTGCTGCTGGTGATGGCTTATCTTAAGTGATCACTCTCCTTACAGTGTGTATGATAAACCCATTGTTTCATGTTCTCTGTGTGTGTATATAAATCTCTCCTCTGTTTTTTCCACCAAATGCATCCGATGAAGTGAGCTGTAGCTCACGAAAGCTTATGCTCTAATAAATTTGTTAGTCTCTAAGGTGCCACAAGTACTCCTTTTCTTTTTAATTAATAAAGGTGGGGTTTGCTGAAAATTTTCCAATTCCACCAAATCAGGTCAGTTTCTTGTTTTTTTTTTGATGTGAGCAGAACGCTTGGAAATATGTCTATTTTAAATAAGTCACACAAAAGGTAGATTATATTACATATCTGTCAAAAGAGGTGTAATTAACAAGGTGAGCTGCATCCTTAGGTAGAGTTCCAAATTGTGACGATTAGAACAGAGTGGATCATCTTAAAATATACTCTGATAGCATAAACATTCAATTTAGAACTGAGAGCTTTCTTTCTTTGGATAAATTTTATTCGGAGGCTGGGAGGTTTTAGATGATATAATTACACATAAGAATGTACATAAGTTAGTCATGTGCGTGTGCACACACACACACACACACACACACACACACAGAGGCAAGTACAGCTGCCATATGAATTGTTTTATATAAGACAGACACCATGAAGGAAAAAAATAATAAAAAGCCCACTGATGCATCTTTAAAAATTAGTTTAATCTAATATCAAATCCAAATTACTAAAGCTCACTAATAATAATTTTAGCTCCTATAGGACTATACAACCTGAAATCTGAATTTCCTGAGTTTGTAATATTTGTTCCAGGAATAATTACAACATTCCTGCAATGAGTACCATTAAGATACAGGTATGTATTCTCAATCTTAACTCTATATAAACACAATTTTTGTTTGGGAAGATATATTACAAGCCCAGAAAATATAATATAGATGTACATAATGAAAATCTTGTATAGACCTAAAGGATGGTGAGATTAGGCTCTCTCTAAATTATCATATCCATTGTATGGAGAATTAAGTGAAGCCCAAGTTTACAGAGCTAGCCAGTGTAAGAAGCAAGGCCTCTTATCTAATCTACCAACACCTACTGCCTCCCAGATTGGGTTGCCAACTTTCTACTCTAACAAAACTGAACACCCTTGCTCTGCTCCTCCTCCAAGGCCCTGCCCCTTTTCTGAGGCCCACTCACTCCATCCCCCCACCCTTACTCACTTGTTCATTTTCACCAGGCTGGGGCAGGGGGTTGGGGTGCTGGGTGTGTGTGAGGGCTCCAGCAGGGGGTGCAGGCTCTGGAGTGGGGCTGGGGATGAAGGGTTTGGGGTGCAGGAGAGTGCTCTGGGCTGGGATTGAGGGGTTTGGAGGGCAGGAGGGGAATCAGGGTTGGGGCAGGGGGCTGGGGTGTGGGAGAGAGGTGAGGGCTCCAGCTGGGGGTGTGGGCTCTGGTGTGGGACAGTGGACAAGGGATTTGGGGTGCAGGATGGGGCTCCAGGCTGGGGCTGAGGGGTTCAGAGGGAGGGAGGGAGGGGGATCAGGGCTGGGGCAGGGAGTTGGGGCATAGGAGGAGGTCAAGGGTGCAGGCTCTGGGCAGCACTTACCTCAGGTAGCTCCCAGAAGAAGTGGCATGTCCCCCATCCAGCTCGGAAGTGGAGGTGTGGCCAGGCAGCTTGGTGTGCTGCCCCATCTGTAGGCACTGTACCCACAGCTCTCATTGGCCATGGTTCCCGGCCAATGGAAGCTGCAAAGCTGGTGCTTGGGGCGGAGGCAGTGTGCGGAGCCCCCTGGCTGCCTCTACGTATAGGAGCCAGAGGAGGGACATGCCACTTCTTCTGGGAGCTGCCTAACTTTTAACGGCCTGGTCAGCAGTGCTAAGTGGAGCCGCCAGGGTCCCTTTTCGACCGGATGTTCTGGTCAAAAACCAGACACCTGGCAACCCTACTCCCAGACTAGTCACTTAATCTGTCTCTCTTTTTATCCATATATAAAATGGGTGAGATATTTATTGTAGGTGAAATCCAAAAAACATACAAGATGTCTACAACCACTTGGGGGAAGCTTTGTTACTCTCATTTTGCAGGTAAAGACAGAAAGACGGAGTGAGGTGCGAGTATCAGAGGGAAAATTATTTTTTCACTACAAAAAATTTTCTCTCTATTGATACTCACACCTTCTTGTCAACTGTTGGGAGTGGGCCACATCCACCCTAATTGAGTTGGCTTCGTTAACACTGACCCCGCACTTGGTAAGGCAACTCCCATCTTTTCATGTGCTGTATATTTATACCTGCTTATTGTATTTTTCACTCCATGCATCTTATGAAGTGGATTATAGCCCATGAAAGCTTATGCCCAAATAAATTTGTTATTGTATATCTCTAAGGTGCCACAAGAACTCCTCGTTGTTTTTGCTGAGCCTGTCCATCTTAGCTAGCTTGCTCTGACCTTGTCTGGTCCTTCAGTTAAGCCAGACCCCCCTGCTATCAAAGCATGCCTGTCTCTTCTCTACTGCCCAAACATAGTTTGTCCCTGTGGGTTTCTCGAGTTTTTATATCTCCATACCAACACCTAGGTTCTTTGTTCTCATGGCTGGGATTTTCCATTATCCCCTTCTTGCAGAGGAGATGGAAGGACTAGCTTCTCCCAGCCTCAGCCAACCTCCATAGCATGCTCATTTTTTGGTCAGAGCAGAGTTGGTAAGGTCAACGAATCTCCATTGTCTTGGCTCCAAGAGAGACTTGCTGCAGCTCTGTCAACAAATGGTGAATTCAACATCTACTAAGGTAGAGTTACCATATTTGAACATTCAAAAAAAGAGGACACTCCATGGGGGGGGGGCGGGCTTTTGCTCACACTCCCCTTCCCCACCCCCATTCAACCCCTTCCCCAAAGTCCCCACCCCAGCCTGCCTCCTCCCCTGAGTGCACTGCGTTCTCCCTTCTCCCTCCCAGCCGCGTGAAACAGCTGTTTCGTGGCACAAGCGCTGGGAGCTAGGAGGAAAAAGCGAGCACTCTCTCGAATGATCAACATTCACTCTCTTTTTTGAATGATAAATTCTTCTTTGGGGAAAAATAAAAATGGCAAAATCCCAGACGTTTTTAAGATATTTAAAAATTCCTCCTGGACAGCGATTTAAGAACCAAAAAGATGGACATGTCTGGGAAAATACAGACGTATGGTAACCCTAACTAATGGTATGTTTATTCTGCAATTGGGAGTGATCCTCCCAGCACAGGCAGACAAACTCATACTATACGTGCTTCAACTAGCATGCTAAAAAATAGCAGCATGGATGTTAAGATTCAGGCTGGAGCTCAGGTTCTCAAACCTACCTGACCTCCTAGGCTTGAGAAGGAGAGGTAACTTACCTGGTACAGTAACTTGAGTTCTTTGAGATGTGTCCCCTCTATGGGTGCTTCACATCAGGGTAGGTGCGCACCCATGCACTCTTGGTTAGAGATTTCTGTCAGCAGTGTCCACAACTGCACCCTAGATACACTTGTGTCTTGCTACCACTACGGTTCCTTCTCAACCACGTAAGTCCCAAGAAGACGACTCCAAAGCAGAGGGGAAGGTGGGCAGGTAGTGGAGCACCCACAGAGACAAACATCTCAAAGAACTCTAGTTACTGTACAAGGTACACATCTCCTTCTTCGAGTAATGTCCCTATGGGGGTTCCACATCAGGAGACTCCCAATTAATACCTCCATCATGGAGGAAGATGCCAAGGAAATGGATTCAATACAATTGTAGAACAGAGGCACTGAAGGCCATGTCAGTCCTAGAGACAGGCATGAGAGCATAATGCTTTAAAATCCTAGGCAGATTTTAAATTTAGAGAGAATATAGGTTTCTCCCAAGCAGCGAGGCAGCTTGAATGTCTGTCACTGTGGGGAAATGACCAGTGGCAGGCCTCGCAAGGTTTGGAAGCCCAGGGTCTTGAGCATAACCTGTACTCGAGGCTTTGGATGAGGGCTGGGGAAATAAACCCTCCTGGGTCCAAAATGGATGAAGAAATAAAGAAAACAAGGAGAACCCCTCCAAGCACAAACTTGTGTTGGTAACAGGAAAAAAAAATAACTTAAGAAAAAAATAAAATGAAAAAGGTATAAAAGCATGATACAGAGAGCCGCCTGGCTCAGGTAACAGACACCTCAATATTCCATCTCAAGCTGCTGGCAGTTGAGAAGGAACTGGTGTGGTGGTGGGAATGCTCCTCTCTATATACTGTACTCTCATATTTTGGTACAAAACTGTCTAGGGTGCAGGCACAAACCTGGTGACACTGCTGACAAAAAATCCTGAGCAATAGTGAACAGATGCGCACATATTCTGATGTGAAGCACCCAAAGGGACATGACTTGAAGAGAAACCAGAGCTTCAGCCCAAGCCACAACACCCACACTATTTTTAGCACTCTCGCTTGAGCCCCTCTACTGTGAATTTGTCTACCCGGGCTGGATGGCTCACTCCCAGGTGCAGTGTAGACATGCCCATAGAGACATTTCATGATACAACAATTTCATATCATCAATGTGAATTCATAAGTTGTACATAGTGTAGCTGGTCCCATGATATTGGAGAGACAAGATAGGTGAGGTAATATCTTTTATTGGACCAACTTCTGTAGACCTGAAGAAGCGCTGTGTGTGGATTGAAAGCTTGTCTCTCTCACCAACAGAAGTTGGTCCAATAAAAGATATCACCTCACCCTCCTTGTCTCTCTAAGTTGTACACAGACAGATTCCTAAAATTGTCACAGGAAGGTCTTGAAAATTATCTCATAACCATCCTCTACAAGAGTTTGTGTACTTTTATGTGAAGTATCAAATGCAGACGATTGTTGAAGGCAGAATACTGGATTAAATTATCATTGGTCTCCTCTGCTATAGAAATTCCTGTGTTCCTCAATACTTACCAAATGCCTACTAAGAGAAGGTCATATAAAAAGATGAGGCCCTGAGACACCAGTCTGGTTGGACCTCAGTTCTCACCAGCACCTTCTGGAAAAGGGGAAGATTCTGGAATTCTTACCAGGATGCTGTCCCTGTACACTGCTTGGGAACTCCATTACTATGGAGCACATAAAGGCCCCAGCAAAGATAAGGGACCAATTATGCTATAAAAAGACATAATGACCTCTGTACCAAACTGCTTACAATCTACACAGACCAGACAGGTAAAAGATGGGAGGTGAAACAGAGACAAAGAGAGTGAAGTGACATGGTCAAGGTCACACAGTAAATCAGTGGCAGAACAAAGCTCTCCTGACTCTCAGTCCAGTCTCCTGTTTACTAGACTATGCTGCCTCCATCTTTCATACCAGCCTCTGACTACCAGGTAACTGATAAATCTGAAGCACACTGTCATGGATCCACTTACCACAGTGGCACCTCCTGCTGGCCGTCCTGGGGATTAGCTCTGCCAGTTGGTACGCCCTCTTTGGGTGGTGCCTCTCCAGTCATCTTCTCACCCTGAGGACCCACCTCACTCCAGGAACCGCGGTGTCCTCTGCATGACTTGGCCTTCTGGCCCGGTTATCATCCCCGTTTCCCCTTTTAGAGTTTACCCCAAAGTTTTTCTATGCAAACAGTCCCAGGCAGCCTTCTACTGGGCTGTCCTGATAATGCCACTTCCCCAGTGTCCATTAGCAGAAGCCAAGCCCACCCTCTACTCTGGGTTCCAGTCCAGGGACTTTCAGCTCAGTAGTTCTTGGCTCTACCCTCTCAGCCCTGACTCTTCTCCCATCTTCCTGGCTGCTGCCAGGGGGAGGGGTAGTGGGGTGGCGGGAGTAGGAAGAGGTGATTTCCACCATTCCTCTTTTCCTGTGTGTTTTCCCACAAAAAACCCTAAACAAACAAACAAAACCCAACCCCCCTTTCCCCCCCCAAAACAAACAAACAAAAAACACATCACACGTCTGATGTTGCTTCTTGGAGCTTTCTAAAGCCCTAACAGAGTGCAATTGATATTATTATTGTCATTTTTTACTGTTACTATAAGGATTCTGAATGACAGCTAAGAAATGATCAGCCTGGTAAATTTTTATAGATTTCTACTGCGAGAAGGAACCACTATAATCATCTAGGCTGATTTCTGCAAAACAAAGGCCAAAGAACCTCACGGAGCAGTCTCTACATCAAGCCCATAATTTCTGTTTGAGTTAGAGCATGTCTTTTAGAAAGACATCCAGTCTCAATTTAAAGATTTCAAGTCATAGAGAATCCACCATACCCCTAGATAAGTGTTCCAATGACCAAATATTAACATATCAACTTTGGTCAGGTCTCTTAGCCTCCGCTCCTCCATTTATAAAATGGGGGTAATGATATTTGCTTACTTCACAGGGGCGCTGAGGCCTAAATATTTCAGAAGTGTTACACAAGTGCAAAGTATTATTAAGGACAGTCCATGGCTGAGTTGCGACAACTCAAGATATCGGCATGGAGCCATGTACTTAATTTAGAACATATGTTTTTGGGAGGGGTTAGGCACCAATATGTCTTCAAGATTTTTTTAGGAAATTTGGGCTAACCAGATGAAAGCTGTCTGAAGCATGTTGAAATATCAAAATCAGGGTCATGCAAACTTTCGGAAACATGCAGAAGTTGTTTTCAAAGAGGAAAGAATTTCTCAGCCAAATTTTAAAGAAAAAGTCAGAGGGACAGTGCTCACCAAGAAGAGCGGATTAAAACAAATTTGGAGTTTGCAGCCCAATTCATGTTTAGTAAAAAATAAGCTAGGAAAACATCTCTGAAAAACTATTCATCATGAAACTACTCAAACATCTTATCCAATTTGCCCCAAGCCTGTCAGGGAAAAAAAAAATGTATGCAGGCAAAAGATCATGTCTGTGTAATTTCAGAAAGAATGGTTTGGTTTTGTTCAAATTAGAGGCAGAATGTCAAAGTAAGCCTTATAACTGGAAGCTAATTTCAATCCTAACTACAATAATATAGAGATGAGTATGTCAATTAAAAATTGCCATACTATTAAAATATACCACCTATTAAAAAAATTATTCATCAGAACCAGAGACTGTATGGTTAAAAGTGCCCTATGAAACAGAGATAATCTAGAGGATACACAGACATTTATGGTATTTACATTTCAATGCACTGCTACTATAATATTCTTGACCTTTGCTACAGAGAATAAAAAACAGTTACCTATCACGTCTTTCATCATGGGGAAGAGAGGTGGGTGTTTGCCACAATGTCTTAGTGGTGTTATGGATAGTCTTAATGAGGAGCAAAACCACCCTCGAGGGACCTTCAGGGATGTCAGAATGTCAACCACAGGGTTTTTCTCCTTTGATACCTCCTCTGTCTGCATGCTCAAATTTTGCGCCACCCTCCTGAGCAAATCTTGGTGTGCCCTGTTGTCCATGGCACACAATGTGGTGGAAGGGCCTGCTACCACTTAATCCATGGAGGATGAGGAAGATGCCCATGGGGCACCGGGTCTTCCTGACCCTCTGGTTCACAGGAATCCCCATGCGCCGAAAAGCCCTGTGCAGTGCCGGGAGTGGTGCTGGTTTCTGGGCCCATGCCTGTCTCGGGACTGGTCCCAGTGCTGGGCCTGTGTGCCCATCTCCTGCCGTTGTGGAGGTTCCCAGGATACTGATGTCGATGGAGGGACTGGACCCGTGCCTCCAAAGCCACTGACAAAGATCTTGCACCCGGCCCTTGGGCTTGATGGTAGGCCAGGGTCAAGAAGGGCCATTGAGCGACACCTGCCACTGCAGAGGCCAGGACATCATGGGTAGCGGCTGCCTTTCCTCTTGTCTAGAGCGGTTCCGAGAACGGTGCCAACTTTGCCTAGAGATGTATGACTCCGCCTCGGAGACCGACAAGGACTCCGACCTCAGTGACCAAGGCGGTGCGGAGTGAGACGGTGCTGGAGAGCAGTGCCGAGGTGAGGGTGACAGTGTCTCATCATTGTCAGCTTGCCTCTAGAGGGCATGGTACCCCCTTGTGGCACTGGTGTTGGGGACTGCGGCCTCATCACTATCAGGTCCCTAGCCATCTCAAAGTTTCCAGCATAAAGGAAAGGTCTAGATTCTTCTCCTGACACTCTCGCACCAGGGAGTCAACTAGACCCAGACTCAAAGACCTCCCTGTGAGGCCAGAGTCAACAGTGCTGACTGAGTCAGAACCAGAGCAGGGTGTCCTGGTGCAGGACACACCCCACAGGTGCCTTCTCGCTCCACTACCTTAGTGGGAGAGCGACCTCTGTCTGTTTTTTTTCTTTTGTGTGGCAATGGCAAATGGATGTGGTTCCAGGCACTCAGACTGGAGGAAGTCTTTGGCACTGGAACGGCATTGCCAAGGGTCCATGGAGCCCTAGTGTTTTCTTGGTGCCACAACCTCTCTTACTGAGGCCAGTGCGCTCCACACCAAAGTGCTAGTCTTGAAGTCAGATGCCATCTGTGCCGGGCTGGGGATGAAGGGCTTACTCCATGAGGAGTAGTTTCAGCCTGAAGTTCCTCTCCTTCTTGGTCCTTGGGCAGAAGCCTCTGCAGATCTTACACTTATCTGTTTGATGGGCTTCCCCCAAGCACTTCCAACAGGAGTCATGTGCGTCTCCCTTTGCAATAGGCTTCAGACCGTTTGAAACCCTGAGACCGAGGAATGCCCCAGTCCCTGGGAGGGGAAATGTGTGTGGGGATTAATGGAACGACCAACTGAAACTTATCGAAATCTAACTAAAACTACTTGAACTAACTGACATTAAGTTTTTTAACTATTTACAGATAACAATGAGAAAAATGTCCACTAGGGAATTGGTGTTAGCAAGAGAGGAGCCGTCATTGGAGGTAAGAAGGAACTGAAGTGTTGGTGGGTCAGCAGGAATCTATATACACCGCCATGAAGGCACGACTCCAGGGGACTCCACAGCTGACCCGACGAGTACCGCTAGGCCTTCTGGTGACTGAGCACGCAGCATGCATACACTTACTTGGAATGGATATGAGCAATCACGCAAAGAAGAAATTTATGCTCATGGAATATTTAAAAATAGTGGTGCATTAGAAAGCACATCTGCATAAATATATGACCTTGCATAGCCATTTTGGCATTTGATGTGGCCTGTAATTTCTCTTTAAAATCCCTAGCAGACCATTTATTTACAATAATCACAATAATCACCCAGAAAGGTGAAAGGAGCATGAAAAGGCAAAGACAATCCAAGCTGAGATCATATTCAGGTGAGCGAGCCTTGGCTGATCAAAATGTTACTATCCTGTCCACCATACAAGACCCTAACATCTGCAAATCACTAACATTTAGAAATGAGGAACTATTTTTATGTTCAGCAGGCTAAGACGTGCAAGTCTAAAGATTTATTTCACTAGTGGTTGCTCAACTTCTCTCTTTACCAATGAAAAACAAATAATATCTGAAGCAAAAAGCTGGTGAAAGAAGTATTAGTCATTTAAGCTACTGCTGAAATACTTTAAAAGCCAAAAACAACTAGCAATAAACAGCAGTCTGAGACATAAGGATGACTAGATCCATAAATCTGTTCATCATTTTAGAATATGAGGAGGATTCTATAATGTCACAGCTTTCATTTCATAATCAGCGTTTCTTCCCATTGACCTAAAGGACAATAATTGAAAGAATAAGTTCAATTATCTGTTACTTATATAAACTACTTTTGTAAATAATAAAATAAAACTTTAAAAAATCATACTTCCATCTAAAAAAGTATTACACATTTTTACTGTAAGCAACACCTAAGATTACTAGAACTGAAAGGGATTAGGAGAAAACATAGTTTTAGTTTATTTACTTTGCCCTAAATTTTCAGCTTGGGCGATAAAAATTAGGAACCCAAGTATATTTAAGCAAAGTGATCCGATTTTCAGATATGACCAGTATCTGCAGTTCCATCAGGGAGAGTTGAGAGGTGCTGAACACTCCTCAGGATTTGCCCCCCTCCCCTTTAAAAAAAATTAAGTACTCTTCTAAAGGCTAAGTTTTAATAAAACTTTCTTAGCATCCATGTACTACACTTTTAAGGATTATTTTCCCTTTAGAGAGGTAACTTAATACATTACCGTTCAAATGTGTAATATCTCAGAAGCTGTTTCTCAGAGAAGCACATTTGCAGTAGTGCAATAGCAATGTGTTTTTATGATTTCCTGTTTAACAAAAGTTTAACTGATTGTATTTTTATGTGACTATCCTTCAAATAGGTTACTATGTTCATTTATCTTAATAAAATTCAAAGATTACTTTCCTTAAAATATTATTGAACTATTTCTTTAATGAGGAAGACTGAGCATACCATTTATACTTGCATGCTATGGGTTTAAAGTTATTAATACATTTAAATTACACAAGTAGAAATGAAAAATAAAAGTTTTTCATAAACTGATCTCCAATGTATGTTTTTCCATAAAACATACATGGACATCCAGTGCAAAAAGAAGCACGTCCGATGAAAACGTAAGATACTGAATTTTAAAAAAGTGATAAAATGCTTTGAGAACACCTTCAGTTACATTAGATAGGATTACAAAAAATTTAAGAGATAACCCTTTTTACTTCATCCCTTTGATTGCTGACTTCATGACCTTGTGGAGTCACTGCCCTCTTGACCTGCCTCTTGAGGTTGCACTCCCACCTCCATTCAACATGCTCCATGACTGCTGTTATTATCCAGCTCCTGCTTTTACTGAAATTGCGGTCTCACAATAAATAGCTAGTTCTCACTGGCTATCCGCTGCCCCACTCGCCTGATTGCTTACTCCACATCCATTCATTGCATGACTGTCTGCTAAAATAACTCACTGCTAACTGACCTGTCTCATCACATCTGGTTGATTGCCTAGTTACTTTCCCATGGCTCTTACCACCCTCCTCATCTGCATCTACACTTCTCCTTTCTACAAACTCCTCTCCGTCCACTGACTTCATTTCCCCTTCCCTTTTATTCTCTCTCCCCTCCACAGGTCCCATCAGCCCAAGGTACCTACTCCTCTTTCCCTCTTTATCCTGATCCACAAAAATCTAGATCAGACATCCACAACCTCCTCCTCCTCACATCTGCTGATATCTATGCACCCCGCCATCTGCCACCTTCCACCCCACCATCTGCCTCCTTCCTTCAGTTTCACCATCTTTCTGGTTAAGTAGCAGTACTTCTTCAACTTTCAGTGACTCCCAGGCCTACAATTCCAGCTGCCTGTTTACCACTTCTGACTCCCTCCCCAAACCCTCTCCACCTCCGGTCCTGCCTTCCCTCTCCACACAGGATCACGCCAGCTGCTTCAATGTAAAAAAAAAACAAAAAAAAACAAAAAAACCCCAACCCCAACTAAATATGACATCAACTCTCCCTTTACACTTCACCTCCACACTGAACTCTGTGTCATGGACCCTGAGGCTGATCCCTTGTTTTTCTCCTTTAATCCTTCCATCTGCCCCAGTGACCCATTCCTCTCCCATCTCTTGTTCTTCCTTATCTTCAGTCTAATCCCTGCCCTTGCTCTTTTCATTAACCTTGTACTCTCCTCTGGCTCCTTCCCCTCATGACAAATATGCACTGATCTCTATCACTGTTGATCCATACTCTTCTCAAAATCTTGTCATCTCCTGGGTTTTCATGACTCTAACCTTTCCTGGAATCGCCTCTTAACTCTCGGATTGCTCCTTTAGTGTCTTGTTTGGTCTTCCTCCTTTCTTCCCTTTTTCAGTGGTGATTCCTTAAGGCTCCATCTTTGGCCCTCTCCTCTTCTCCCTCTATGCTATCTTTGGGTGACTTTTTCTACCAACATGGCTGTAACTATCATCTTTACGCCGGTGACTCACAAATCGCCTTCTCTAGTCTGGATCTTTCTCCCTGGATCCAAACAAAAATCTTAACCTCTGTTTCTGAAATCTCCTTATGGATGTCAAGCTATCATCTGAAACTTAAAACAGATAAAACTGAGAGCCTGGTCTGTCTAATCCACTCATCTTCCCCCTTTCTTTATTCATTTTTTTCCCCCAATAAGAACAATTTTATTATCAGGGAAGTTGTTTTACTATACGCAGAGAACAGACATGGTATGGAACAAAAAGCTTAGACAAGCAATGCATGTAACTTCAATGTGCCTTATTTAAAAGGAATCAAGTTATAGCCAAATTAAAGTAACCCATTCTCCTTCAGTACAAGGATACTAAGCTAGCTGCAGATTTAATGTTCTCTAGCAATGTAGCTGGCCCTGCCACGACTGAACCCAGGACCTGATACAAATCAGTTCACAAGCATTTGGCTCCACAAAGAGGATACATCAGGACTCCCATCCCCACCCCAGAATTTGTGACATGGTTTCAAACCTTTAAACAAATTCATGGTGGGCAGCACAACCATCCTCCTTGCTGCATAAGACCATAATCTTGGTTTCATCTTTGACTTGGCCTGGCCCACAAAAACAGGCAGCGTCTAAATCTTGCTGCTGCTTCTTTCACAGCATCTCCCAAGATCTGACCTTTCCTCTGTGCCTGCTCTTGTCCAAATCCTGATCATTTCATATCTTGAGTACTATAATCTCCTCTCTAGCATCAATGCTTGCAACAAAGCAAATTCCCCTCCCCACAAATTCATTCAAAATACCATTTCTAAGATCATCTTCTTGGCATGTCACTCTGACTATGTCTTTCCTCCAAATCCTTCATTGGAGCCCCTCCTAAGCCACTTCAAACATGATCTTTTTATCCTTACTTTCAAAGTCCTCCACAACTTAGCCCCATGCTACCTATCCAACCTATTATCTTATTACAAGTTTGATTCCTGCCTTTGATCCACTAATGATGCCAGCCTCGATTGCCTTTCAACATCAACAAGCCCTTTCAAAATCCATAAAGCCATTGTCACACTTCAAGACAGCAGCACCTGTATTCCCCCTCTATGGCTCAGGAAGAGCACTCAATCTAGGCAAAGCCAGGCTGCCGCCTGAAGTAGTTTTCTGAGAGTACTGCTATAATAGCCATATTCGACTTATGACTTCCTTAAAAAGTTAGCATTTTTCTATATCTAAAACATTAAGGGCCTGATTCACCTCAATGCTATATCACATTTACGCCTTTGGAATTACACCAACATAAAACTGGAGTAATGTGGTGGTGAATTAGGCCATACATTTTTGATTAGTTGTAATTCAACAGCATTAGGACCACAAACATTCTCTTTTAATTGAATGTAAGCAAGATAAGTTTCAAATAAGAGAGAGGTTTGAGGTTATTTTTCTGTGAAGGTATTTAGAATGGGGTCTTAAATAAAATTTTGAACGAAAACCCTGTTACCAGCTTAACTATAGAGCCACTGTTGCTGGCTCAATAATTACATTAGACTGAATTCTTTTAAAAAAAAAATTCTTGGCTCTGCTCACATGCAGCCAAGCCCAGCCAAGTTCCTTGGGTTCACATGAGAACCTGCAGCCTTTCCTATTTAGTTTGCTGCACTATTGCTGGATATGGAGGACGGCAAGATGTGTCTCATATGTAGCCCTTTGTTTTCCTTCAGGCATTTAGGTGGGGATCCAAATAGTGCTCTTTGCTATAGACAACAGAGCTACAGAGCTGACAGACAACATCACTATTTCTACTACATGCAGGCTAATATTTCTAAATCAAGAATCCAGAGGATTTTTTTGGGCTTGTTGGCTGGAGCCACAGGGTTTATTTTCTTTATATACCACTGCTCCATATTGCTTACTTTATCAATACCACACATTTAAATTCAACAATTTAAAGAGTAGTATTGCAGCTGTGTTTTTGTTTTGTTTATTTTATTCAGTTGTTGCTTAAAACAAAACATTCTGACATTTTAAGTCATAACCCATGGAGATAAACAACAGACATATGTCATGAATTCCAGAATAAATGATTCCCAAGTGATTTCTCAGCAAGAATCTGATCAAGTGTCCTAAAGGTTCTGCTACATCTACAACGTTCATTGAAGGAATGTTTTAAACATAAACTCCCCACTACAGTCACCCATATGAAATTAAGGACAGGTGTGAGGTAGTCTGCTCTCAAGTTTACCTCATGTCTGCTAGAAATCTACATGTTTGTGTTTTTCCTGCCACGTACACTTTTATCCACTTACTGTACATTTGTAGAAATATTAGACAGGTACATTATCAGATAAATAATCTGATTAATTACATGCATGCATGCACACCCACATAAAAGATCTAAGATAAAAGCTTTACTATATCTTTTCCATCTCTTATGTCTATTAATCTACAAAAGGGGCTCCTGTAAAGTAAGAAGGTCTGCTCTGTACCTTTAGTGACTGGGATCTTTGCAATATTCACTGTCTTACAGCCCTTGAAAGTAAAACAATACTTTGCTGAACATTTTTTTGTGTGTGTCTCAGTTTACCTGTCTATGCTGTTTCAATCCAGATTAACACAGGGTCGGGGGAGGTATATTAATGAGAGTAATAACCACAATGTACAGCAACATTAACAAATTCCCATGTAAAATATAAAAGGAGTACTTGTGGCACCTTAGAGACTAACAAATTTATTTGAGCATAAGCTTTCGTGAGCTACAGCTCACTTCATCAGTTTTCCACCAAATGCATCCGATGAAGTGAGCTGTAGCTCACGAAAGCTTATGCTCTAATAAATGTGTTAGTCTCTAAGTTGCCACAAGTACTCTTTTTGCGAATACAGACTAACACGGCTGCTACTCTGAAACATGTAAAATATAGAATATGTTGCAATTAAAAAAATCTGCACAACTTCCCACTGGTCCTGTTCTTCAGCTCTGTGAAATCCAAAACTGCTTTCACGGTGTATAGCGTACCTAGTCTATAATACAACCGCCTGATTGCTTTTACACAAGGGCATACAATTCAGGGCTCAATACAGCTGCAGTAATCTGACCACCAGAGGGTGCCAACTGAAGGAACTATGTGGCTAAAATGATTGAAGGGTCATAGCATATTCATTGAAATGAGAGCTCAGCAGTGAATACTCTAATAAGTATTTCTAATAAGACAGACAACTGAATTTCACTCCAGCAGTGGAGAAGTCATGAACTACTAGTTTAGTTTAGTATTCATGGTGGTGTGAACATGGCAAGAACTTCATTATGAGTATGCATTTCAGATGCAGTCACATCTGTGCTGTATAATGTTTGTATGCTACTCATCAGTACTGGCCATGTTTCTCAAAAATAAGTACCGATTTTGGTGCCTCAACTTTAATGCCCAACTTGAGGCATCTTGAAAGGTCCTGGTTTTCAGAAAGGGTTAAGCACCCATCCTCTGAAAATCAGGGCCCCCTGCAAGGTGCCCCAACTCAGGCATTCAGAACTGAAGCACCTGAAATCACGAGTCACTTCTGAAAATCTTACCAAAAGACATCACAGGATTCTTGTTCCTGTACTTTCCTCACTGTAATTACTGAAAGCCTCTCACAATATGCTCAGTGCTATACAAGACAAACTGAAGTTGCCCTCCTCTGAAGAGTTTATCATCCAATATACATACAAAGGAGACAAGATACTCTCTGAGAATATTACAAGAGGAATAACTTGGATGGGGCTTTTTGAAGAGTGGGGGCTAGGCCTATTACTCAATTCTTGTAGGCAACAGAGAAGGAAAAAAATTTTTTGAGCAGTTTGAACAAGGAGAGGGTGGCGGCTCGGTGAATTAGGACAAGGGCTTTGAAGATGAAATTCAGGCTCCAACCAAGTGATACATTTACAAACAAGTGGAGTATTATTTAGTTGCCACATTCAAAAATCTGCTGACATCAGGATGGTCAACTGATTCTCAAAAATCACATACCAGTAGCACATTAACCATCGCAAACTTGTGCCAAGCCTCACATTCAAGTTTTTCCTGGAGGTACTGGTGGGTTTCTGTGGTTAATCTTACACACCAGTGTTTGAAACTCAATACACATCCTTGAACAGATTCTGGCTATGTATTTCTTTCTGGAGCCCACACAAGCATGTTTCTGTGTTATGTGTATGTATACCTTGCATCTTGAGATCTTCCTTTCAGCTGATACACCCCCAAACTCAAACTAACTTGGGATGGATCTGGTGGCAGCAGCTAACTACTACAATGACTGGTGCATTATAACACTTTAAAATAGTGCAAATGAAGTTTCTAGCCACAACTCTTTAGGGCTTGGAAGTGTTTCCTTGACACTATACACTGTTTGGATTTCCACCAGTCCAGATCTCTCTTTAGCACTAAGAGCAATAGCTTCCTGGTACATGTTTTCCTGAGATGTGTTCCAGCAAGAATCCTTGAAGGTACTTAAAGTGGAACCTTACCCTCACAGAAGAATGTCTACACTACGAAATTAGGTCAAATTTATAGAAGTCTTTTTTTAGAAATCGTTTTTATATAGTTGATTGTGTGTCCCCCCACACAAAATGCTCTAAGTGCATTAACTCGACGGAATACTTCCACAATACCGAGGCTAGCGTCGACTTCCGGAGCACTGCACTGTGGGTAGCTATCCCACAGTTCCCGCAGTCTCCGCCACCCATTGGAATTCTGGGTTGAGATCCCAATGCCTAACGGGGCAAAAACATTGTCACAGGTGGTTATGGGTATATGTCGTCAGGCCCTCCCTCTGTGAAAGCAACGGCCGACAATCGTTTCACGCCTTTTTTTCTGGGTTGCCTGTGCAGACACCACACCACGGCAAGCATGGAGCCTGCTCAGATTACTTTGGCAATGAGGAGAACATTAAACACCACACGCATTATCCAGCAGTATATGCAGCACCAGAACCTGCCAAAGCGAAACCGGGCAAGTAGGTGACGTCAGCGCGGTGACCAGAGTGATGAGGATATGGACACAGACTTCTCTCAAAGCACGGGCCCTGCCAATGTGGGCATCATGGTGCTAATGGGGCAGGTTCATGCTGTGGAAGGCCGATTCTGGGCCTGGGAAACAAGCACAGTCTGGTGGCACTGCATAGTGTTGCAGGTCTGGGACGATTCCCAGTGGCTGCGAAACTTTCGCATGCATAAGGGCACTTTCATGGAACTTTGTGACTTGCTTTCCGCTGCCATGAAGTGCCAGAATACCAAGATGAGAGGAGCCCTCGCACTTGAGAATCGAGTGGCAATAGCCCTGTGGAAGCTTGCAACGCCAGACAGCTACCGGTCAGTCAGGAATCAATTTGGAGTGGGCAAATCTACTGTGGGGGCTGCTGTGATGCAAGTAGCCAACGCAATCAAAGATCAGCTGATATCAAGGGTAGTGACCCTGGGAAATGTGTAGGTCGTAGCAGAAGGCTTTGCTGCAATGGGATTCCCTAACTGTGGTGGGGCCATAGACGGAACCCATATCCCTATCTTGGCACCGGAGCACCAAGCCGGCGAGTACATAAACCGCAAGGGATACTTTTCAATAGTGCTGCAAGCACTGGTGGATCACAAAGGACGTTTCACCAAAATCAACCTGGGATGGCCGGGAAAGGTACATGACGCTCGCATCTTCAGGAACTCTGGTCTGTTTCAAAAGCTGCAGGAAGGGATTTTCTTCCCAGACCAGAAGATAACCGTTGGGGATGCTGAAATGCCTATAGTTATCCTTGGGGACACAGCCTACCCCTTAATGCCATGGCTCATGAAGCAATACACAGGCAGCCTTGATAGTAGTCAGGAGCTGTTCAACTACAGGATGAGCAAGTGCAGAATGGTGGTAGAATGTGCCATTGGACGTTTAAAAGTGCGCTGGCACAGTTTACTGACTCGCTTAGATCTCAGCGAAACCAATATTCCCATTGTTATTACTGTTTGCTGTGCGCTCCACAAAATCTGTAAGAGTAAGGGGGAGACGTTTATGGTGGGGTGGGAAGTTGAGGCAAATCGCCTGGCTGCTGGTTATGGGCAATTAGAAGAGCACAGGAGGGCACGGTGCACATCAGAGAAGCTTTGCAAACCAGTTTCATGACTGGTGAGGCTACGGAGTGACAGTTCTGTTTGTTTCTCCTTGATGAAACTCCCCTCCCCCTTGGTTCACTCTACTTCCCTGTAAGCCAGCCACCCTCCCCTTCCCCCTTCTATCACCGCTTGCAGAGGCAATAAAGTCATTGTTGCTTCACATTCATGCATTCTTTATTAATTCATCACACAAATAGGGGGATGACTTCCAAGGTAGCCCGGGAGGGGTGGTGGAGGAGGGAAGGACAAGGCCACACAGCACTTTAAAACTTACTGAATGCCAGCCTTCTGTTGCTTGGGCAATCCTCTGGGGTGGAGTGGCTGGGGGGCCAGAGGCCCCCCCACCTCGTTCTTGGGCGTCTGAGTGAGGAGGCTATGGAACTTGGGGAGGAGGGCGGTTGGTTACACAGGGGCTGTAACAGTGGTCTGTGCTCCAGCTGCCTTTCCTGCAGCTTAACCATACGCTGGAGCATCTTAGTTTGATCCTCCAGCAGCCTCAGCATTGAATCCTGCCTCCTCTCATCATGCTGCCACTACCTATTGTCTTCAGCCCGCCACTTACTCTCTTCAGCCTGCCACCTCTCCTCGTGTTCATTTTGTGCTTTCCTGTACTCTGACATTGTCTGCCTCCATGCATTCGTCTGTGATCTGTCAGTGTGGGAGGACAGCATGAGGTCAGAGAACATTTCATCATGAGTGCGTTTTTTCCGCCTTCTAATCTTCACTAGCCTCTGGGAAGGAGAAGATCCTGTGATCCTTGAAACATTTGCAGCTGGCGGAGAAAAAAAAAGGGACAGTGGTATTTTAAAAAGACACATTTTATAGAACAATGGTTACACTCTTTCATGGTAAACCTTGCTATTAACATTACATACATAGCACATGTGCTTTCGTTACAAGGTCACATTTTGCCTCCCCCATCGCGTGGCTAACCCCTCCCCCTTCTCCCCTCCCCCCACCGCGTGGCTAACAGCAGGGAACATTTCTGTTCAGCCACAGGCAAACAGCCCAGCAGGAACGGGCACCTCTGAATGTCCCCTTAAGAAAAGCACCCTATTTCAACCAGGTGACTGTGAATGATATCACTCTCCTGAGGATAACGCAGAGAGATAAAGAATGGATGTTGTTTGAATGCCAGCAAACATACGCTGCAATGCTTTGTTCTGCAATGATTCCCGACTACATGCTACTGGCTTGGCCTGGTAAAGTGTCCTACCATGGTAGATGAAATAAGGCTGCCCTCCCCAGAAACCTTTTGCAAAGGCTTTGGGAATACATCCAGGAGAGCTTTCTGTAGATGTCCCTGGAGGATTCCACTCCATCCCCAGACACATTAACAGACTTTTCTAGTAGCTGCACTGGCCCCGAATGCCAGGGCAAATTAATCATTAAACACACTTGCTTTTAAAACCATGTATACTACTTTAAAAGGTACACTCACCAGAGGTCCCTTCTCCACCTGGCGGGTCCGGGAGGCAGCCTTGGGTGGGTTCGAGGGGTACTGGCTCCAGGTCCAGGGTGAGAAACAGTTCCTGGCGTCGGGAAAACAGGTTTCGCTGCTTGCTTGTTGTGAGCTATCTACAGCCTCCTCCTCCTCATCTTTCTCGTCCCCAAAACCTGCTTCCGTGTTGCCTCCCTCTCCATTGACAGAATCAAAGCACATGGTGGGGTAGTGGTGGCTGAACCCCCTAAAATGGCATGCAGCTCATCATAGAAGCGGCATGTTTGGGGCTCTGACCTGGAGTGGCAGTTTGCCTCTGGTTTTCTGGTAGGCTTGCCTCAGCTCCTTAAGTTTCACGCGGCACTGCTTCGGGTCCCTGTTATGGCCTCTGTCCTTCATGCCCTGGGAGATTTTCACAAATGTTTTGGCATTTTGAAAACTGGAACGTAGTTCTGATAGCACGGATTCCTCTCCCCATACAGCGATCAGATCCCGTATCTCCTGTTCGGTCCATGCTGAAGCTCTTTTGCCATTCTCATCCTCTGCTGATGAGCTCTGCATGGTCACCTCTGTTGATAAGCTCTGCACTCACCTGCAGCTTGCCACTCTGGCCAAACAGGGAATGAGATTCAAAAGTTCGCGGGCCTTTTCCTGTCTACCTGGCCAGTGCATCTGAGTTGAGAGTGCTGTCCAGAGAGGTCACAATGGAGCATTCTGGGATAGCTCCTGGAGGCCAATACTGTCGAATTGCATCCACGCTACCCCAAATTCGACCCGGCAAGGCCAATTTCAGTGCTAATCCCCTTGTTGGGGGTGGAGAAAAGAAATCGATTTTAAGAGCCTTTAAGTCAAAAAAAAGGGCTTCGTCGTGTGGACGGGTGCAGGCTTAAATCAATTTAACGCTGCTAAATTTGACCTCAACTCCTAGTGTAGACCAGGGCTAAAAAACTCATGCAAAGGAGTCTGAGCAGAGAGCACACTGAAGATTTCTTTATGGTCTGTGCCTGACATATTTCTTTTCTTTGGGGAAATATTTCTGGGGCAGGTAGCTCTTGCGAGCATCCATTATCAGTCTCAGATGAATCAGGAACTGAGAAGATGGGTAATCTGCTCTTTTTGTAATTGATCACAAAACCATGAATGAACTGTTCGTGGATGTTTTTGGCAGTTCTTACTCCTCTATGAAACTCACCTCAATGAAGATGTTGTTTAAATAGGGCAATAGATGTATTGTGGTCCAGAGTATTACCTGTGTGACCTGCATTTTTGTGAATGTATTTGCAGTAGAAGAGAGCCCAAACTATAAGGCTTTGTACAACAGTGCAAACTAACTGGTTTCAGAGTAGCAGCCGTGTTAGTCTGTATTCGCAAAAAGAGCATCCGATGAAGTGAGCTGTAGCTCACGAAAGCTTATGCTCTAATAAATTTGTTAGTCTCTAAGGTGCCACAAGTACTCCTTTTCTTTGTGCAAACTAACTGTAACAGAAACATGTACCACCTATGTGAATGGCAGAAGAGGATGTTTAAGCAGGATTTGAATTCCTACATACCAATGTCATAAGCATCCCTGCCAAACGTGCCACTGAGATAGTAGGTAGGGGTTTTTGTTCCTCATGTGAGAGGTTTCATATATTTGTACAGCACCTTCAGGTCTAATACTACTCTCTGGTTCTTCCATTTTCTTGGGAACCAAACAGAAGTTTAAGTACTTTCTGGTGAACCTTTCAATTGGGGACTGTCTCCTCTGTGCTAGTATCCAGGAAATGTTCTCTTTATTTAATTGTTGCTCATCATCAAGGCTTCTATTACCCTTAACACATCTCTGTTTCTGAGAATTCCTGCACTTTGGGGAATTTCAGGTGGCTAACACCGGAGGTGCTGGAACAATTTTTATAGTGGGGGTGCTGAGAGCCCTTGAACTAAACTGTAAAACCTGTATATAACAGAAACCACTTCAAGTCAGGGGATGTTGCAGCACTCCTCACACATCTTGTTCTAGCACCTAAGGCTAACACAAAGGAACTTATTGATCTATGCCTCTTGGGTCAGATGGATGTGTCTCTTAAAAACGAGAAGAAGTGAGCAGGAAAAGTTGCCATTGTGAGATGAACATAAAAGCCCACATTATCATTACATAAAAAAGAAATAAAAGACAGGCAATAGATTAAGGAAGCTTGGGGGCAAAATAGCTTTGCAATGCACAACCACAGAAAAGAATGAGTTCTGAGTACAATTTGCTTCTCAGGATGGGAACATCCTGGAGGTATTTCTTTCTAAGAGGCAAAAAAGGGAAGGAAGGAAGCAAAATAAAAAAAAGAGCAAATTCGTACTATGGACTTCTAAGTATCTGACAACTGACTGTAGAACAAACCATTTCATGACAAGAGAGACAATACCAACAACACTGCTCCCATTGATAAAGTCTGACCATTATTAGAGAGGCAAACCCGTACAAACTGGCGTATTATTTTCAAGATGTCAGGTAAAGCTACTGATGCTAATCCAGCTTCTGGTATCCCAACAGAAGAAGTTTGCGATCTTCATGTTAACAAAAGCTACCTGCTCCAGTGAATTCAACACCAATCAGGCCCCATAAAGAGCTCTTCTCAGCAAAAAGGTTGTCAAAGTAGAAAGAGGCAAAGCATTAGCTGTTCTTAAATTGACATCTGCTAAGTTTCTTCCCATCCTCCCTGCCTCAAAATAGAGGGTAGGCCAACAACCACTCTGTTTCTCACCAAATTTAATATGAAAAAATCTATGAAGGGAAAACGAAACCAGTACTGCAGGGATCTAACTGGGCATGGAGATGAAAGCACAATGAGCTGTAATTTTTAAAAAGTGTTGTTGTTTTTTTTTTAAAAGGCCTATTGACATCTGCTTTGTAAGACATTATGTCTGTCACTATTTATAACCTCATCCCCTCCAAAGGGCAAGAGCACGGAATTGTCTCCTGTAGTTTCAACCATGCTGCTCCCATATTTTGGCTTTGCTAGCATGGAGCCAGCAGTATTTTTACTGTTGCTCTGGGAATAGAGATCTAACATTTCAAACACGGTTTATGTAAAAGTGGACTAACTTCACATTCTTTATGGTTTTTTTTTTTTTTAAAAAAAGCACAACTGTTGCTAATTACCAGTCCCAGAATGATTTGTTAATCTGGGAGCTATAGCAGTATTACAACAGAATAGACATACCAAAACAAAAAGGAGCCAAAGAAGGGAGGGGGAATCTGTGGATTAAAACAAAATTAACTGGCAAGTGGAGTGGGTAGTAAGAAGATTATTGTATTATAGAGCATATAATAATGTAGAAATAAATAGGAACCTAAGAAGCTGAATAGTAACAGAATAAGTCTGATTCTTCAAGAAGAGAATTGAAATAGTAAAAACTCTTATTTAAAGAGCTGAGCAAAAAAAAAAAGTTAACCATATAGGCCTCAACTGTAGTCAAGGAGCACTATGGGAAACTTAGGGTGAGTGAGTGGCTTTAAAACACTTTTGCATTCCCTGTCTCCATTTTAGAGCTGTTCTGTGTTGGGCTACACAGCAGTCATAAGTCTTCTCTAATTTATCATGGCTGCCCATGTCACAAATGACTATTCTAAGAGCTAGGGAAGCTGACCACATGGAGGAGGGAGGAGGAAGAGGAAAAGGGCCTTGCAGTACAGGAGCCCATATGGGGTACTTCTATACTGAGGGATCTCTGGGGGCCTGCTAAATTGGCTTTAGGACACTCACAGGAGAGAAAATGCATAGCAGGGGTGAAGGGATGGTTCAATGCATCCGATGAAGTGAGCTGTAGCTCACGAAAGCTTATGCTCTAATAAATTTGTTAGTCTCTAAGGTGCCACAACTACTCCTTTTCTTTTTGCGAATACAGACTAACACGGCTGCTACTCTGAAACCTGTAGTATTCAAAGTAATTGAAATCGTGTTTTGAAACTCACTTAATTTCAAGTTGACAGTATCCCTCTGTTTCCCTTAATTCTTCCTGGTGCTCTCCAGCAGGTAGTGGATGTGCACCCTGCTGGGACACCTTATTTCATGTGGTGCTCTACACACCCCTTTGTGAGCGGTTTTGTTTTTTGGGCTAGGACAGGACCATTGGACAGGTCCATCTTCTCTTCCCCTTTTGGGTGCTGAGGCTTGGGTGGAGTAGGGGAGGGACAGTTCCCCACACTCACTCAAGCAAAGGGACCACAATTGAGCTTGGCCCTTCTGTGGACAGCACAAATGGGAATGATGGGTTGAAAAGGACCTCACTTCCCCTTACCCCTATATCTATATAAGAACTAGACAGAATCTGGCTGTGTGTGTGCAACAGTTTTTAGAAGATCTGTTTAAGGATCTGGTCTCCCATGTTTCCTTTCCAGAGAGCCCAGCATGAAAGCTTATATATCATTTATCCCAGCCTTTCTAAAAGCCAAAAACATCCACTTTAGGAGGAGGACAGGGAAGATTCTGTGATTCTTACTGTACTTTTGTAATCTCTTACCCATACCCCATATTTCCTGGCCAGAAACAAAGACTTAGGAGCAGAGTAAGGTCTTTGGGACAAGCACTGTATCTTCTTTTGTATTTCTATGGCATATAACTCATTGTTGGTGCTACTGGAAACAGATAAATAATACATCCAATTTAATAATAGACTGGATGGAACACGATAGCATCAGTTAAGGTACTGTTTTCTACACTTTTGAGTATCTTTGCTTCTTATTGCTTGTGTGGATCTACTTGAATGTTTACAGATTAATTCCTCACTAATGTTAAAGACCCCTTTAGAGAATACATCTCTTTCCTTTTGGGTTTCTGTAGTTTATCTTCTTTCATTTTTAAGAGATTCTTTAGAGATCAAATGTTTCAAACATGGTTTATTTAAACGAGAACTAATTTAACATTCTTTATAGTTTCTTTGTATTGTATAACTCTCCCTTCTTTAAACTAATGCCGAAGCCAATGTTATAGATAATATGGCATTCTTCCTTTGTGATTCATTGGACACTTCTCTGAATCTTAAAAAAACAAAATACTTTGTACAAGTCTAAAATTAATCTTATAAATTAGACAGAGAAAAGACCTATTTTATTTGTTAGGCAGCAACAATGTGATCATTGCTACACATGTCAAATATAAAGACCCTACCTCTAAGAATTTATAGGCTAAAAATTGTATCACTCTAAAAACTGCTCTATTAGAATCTGGACATGGATGTCCTCTGTGGCCTTGGGAAAATCTTCTAACTTCTCTGTCTTAGTTTCCCCATTTGTAAAATGAGGATAATATTTACCTAGGACTCAGTGGTACGAGTATGAAATCATTAAATGTTTGTAAAGCACTTATCCCTGATAAATATTATCTAGTCCATTCAATGAAAGACTGTTTCCTAAGTTTGTTCTTCATTACTTTGACCAATCCAGTTTTAGGTAAATCAAAACATGGGACTTTCATTTGCCTCATGAAATTTCATTTCCCTCAAATGGCAACAGAAAAAAGATAACACTTGAACCTAGCAAACACCTACATGCTACTCAACTTACAAGTACTAGTCTTATCTGTTGTACTGTGCTCCAGCAACACCCAGGGTACTCAAGCTAAATCAGGACACTTTTATATAATTAAGAACATGTGCTCCTGACACATTTTTCCTTTTAAAAAGAACCTTGAATTCCTATAATGCATACTCAGCTTCTCCCAGGCCATTAATTAAGCATGTGCAATCATTTATAAAGCACAGTATCAAGGGGCAACTTATCAGCAGAACAAAACTACAAACTTGTGGCTCTGGCAATTTTGTATGAAAGAGCTTGGTATCACCTATTGCAATATCACTCAAGAAATCCAGAGTAATCTATCTAATTTACATGGAAACATGCAGCTCAGGAAAAAACTCATTTTTAGAATGCTTGTACTTTCATCTTCTAACAAAGTACAATGGACTTTATGGATGACTGCTAGTTGATTAAGGGGTTGTGAAAGAATTAAAGGTTTTCATTTAGGCACAGAGAAGAAGAGTATAGCGATCTAGAACAGGGATCTCAAACTCAAATCACCAGGATGGCCGCATGAAGATTAGTACATTGGCCCGAGGGCCACATCACTGATACCTTTTCATATAAAGATACAAAAGCCCCCGCCTCTGCCCCCTGCCCCGCCCCCACTCCACTCCTTCCATGAGACCCTGTCCCTGCCCCGCCACTTCCCACCCCTTCCCCAAAGTCCCCACCCCAACTCCGCCTCCTCCCTGCCCCTATTCCAACCCCTTCCCCAAATCCCTGCCCTGCCTTTTCTCTGCCTCCTCCCCTGAGCTCCCCGCTCCTCCCCCATCCCTCCTGGAAAGTGCTAAGTGCTACCGAACAGCTGTTTGGTGGCAGGAAGCGCCTGGAGATAAACAGAGGAGCAGGGACGCAGCGTGCTGGGGGTGGGGAGGGGAGGCGGTGGCGGGTAAGGGGAGCTTGGTGACTGCAGAAAATAACTCCGGGAGAGTGGGGGTGGGGGGAGCAGGGAGATTGGCGGGCCGCAACAAATAACTCCACGGGCCGCGCGTTTGAGACCCCTGATCTAGAACATCCACTGTCTTTCAACAGATATTTCTTAAAATAAAATGATCTTCTATACATATGCTACTATCAAACTAGTATTTGGACAGTTTAACAGGCTAATTAAAATTACTGATTGTAACATTACATCCCATATTCATCCTAGTTATATTATTATAATATGATTATGGCATAATTGAGATGCATTTTGTACAAAATAGGTCATGTAAGGTGTCATTGGAAAAGTTATGATTGCTGAATATGACTGTCCTATTTATATGCATGTATCATTTTTTAACTGAAGTTGGGCCTATTCAAGGTAATGGACCATTAGGAAAAACAATAGGCCTTAGGAGAGGCTTATCCCCCACTTGTTAAGCCTTCCTGAAAATGCTCCAGACAGCCGTAAGGAATGGCTGCTATGACTCAGCAAGATATGCATGTTACCAGGCCACATGACTCTGGACTCCATTTTGGGATGTCTGTATTTTTCCACAAACTGGTCTGGGAACCAAGTTTGGAACAAAGGGTTCCTGCCATATTCTAAATCTATATAAGGCTGGGAGTGACATCACTGGTTGTTCTTCACTCATCCACATCTGAACACTTAAGAGAAGCTCCTAAGGAAAAGGACTTGGAATGGGGGAGGGGATCCCAAGCTGCAAAGCAAGTGCAGCTTATGCCTTGAAAATCTGCAAGCCTGCTTTTATTATCAGTCAGGGTTAGAAATGGTTAATTCAAATCCTATCCTCCTACTATGTTAAGATTTGTTTGAGTTTTTTTTTATTTACTAGGTAATCTGCTTTGATCTGTTTGCTATCACCTATAATCACTTAAAATCTATCTTTTTGTAGTTAATAAACATATTTTAAAGTTTTAAACCAGTAAGTTTGGAGTGAAATGCTTTGGAATCTTAGCTAAATGGGCAGGGACTGTTGCATTTCCTCTCCACACTAAAGGAGGGGAGAACTCTATGAGCTTACGCTGTACAGTTCCCTGTGCAGCGCAAGACGACGTAATTTTGGGTTTATACTCCAGAGGAGAAGGTGAGGTGTGTCTGGGGAGCTGGGGTTCATTTTAGCTGTAGCCTCTCTATTGTTGGTTCATGCAGTGGCTGGTCAGAGAGCCTTCATGTAATTGCAGCTGAGTGTATCCCTACCTGTGTGAATGCTGGTGGAAGTGTAGGACCGGGAGCGGGTCTGCAGCTTGTCACAGAAGCACAGTGTGAGAGGGAGCCCAGGCTGGTGAGTCAGAGGGCTCAGTGGTACCTCGATTCAAGGTGGCACCCTGGGGGGAACCCGTCACACTGATCTCTGTCTGCATCACTAAATTTTAACAATTCTTGTATACTAGAAGCTTTGTAACTCATGAAAGCATATTGCAAAAGTACCGGAATAGATTTCACAGACTCAGTGTGAAATTAATTGGAACTTGATCATTCATTCACCTTAGCACCACACTGTCAGATTTTATTATTCTTGTTTTTAAAATTACATGCCAGATTCTAGGATGAAATACATCCTAGAATATTCAAGGAGTTAAATGAGGAGATATCTGAGCCATTCACAACTTGGAGAATTACAGAGCAGTCAGTTTAACTTCAGTACCTGGAAAGATAATGGAGCAAATCATTAAGCAATCAATTTGCAAACATCTAGAAGATAATAAGGTGATAAGTAACAGTCAGCATGGATTTGTCAAGAACAAATCATGTCAAACCAACCTCACAGCTTTCTTTGGACAGAGTAACAAGTCTTGTAAATGGGGGAAAATGGTAGATGTGGTATATTTAGACTTTAGTAAGCCTTTTGATACCATCTCTCATGACCTTCTCAAAAACAAACTAGGGAAATACAACTATGGAGCTATTATAAGGTGGGTGCCTAACTGGTTGGAAAACCGTTCCCTGAGAGTAGTTATCAGTGGTTCACAGTCAAGCTGGAAGGGCATATCAAGTGGGGTCCTGCAGGAATCAATTCTGGGTCCGGTTCTGTTCAATATGTTCATCAATGATTTAGATAATGGCATTAAGAGTACACTTATAAAGTTTGCGGGCAACACCACGCTGGGAGGGGTTGCAAGTGCCTTAGAGGATAGGATTAAAATTCAAAATGATCTGGACAAACTGGAGAAATGGTCTGAAGTAAATAGGATGAAATTCAATAAGGACAAATGCAAAGTACTCTACTAAGGATGGAACAATCAGACACACACATACAAAATGGGAAATGACTGCCCACGAAGGAGTACTGCAGAAAGGAATCTGGGGGTTATAGTGGATCACAAGCTAAATATGAAACAGTGTAACACTTACAGAAAAAAAGCAATCATTCTGAGATGTATTAGCAGGAGTGTTATAAGCAAGACAGGAGAAATAATCCTTCCGCTCTACTCCATGCAGATTAGGCCTCAACTGGAGTATTGTGTCCTGTTCTGGGTACCACAATTCAGGAAAGATGTGGACAAATTGGAGAAAATCCAGAGAAGAGCGACAAAAATGACTAACAGTCTAGAAAACATGACCTATAATGGAAGATTGAAAAAATTGGGTTTGTTTAGCTTGAAGAAGAGAAGACAGAGAGGGGACATGTTAACAGTTTTCAAGTATGTAAATGGTTGTTACAAGAAGGAGGGAGAAAAATTGTTCTCCTTAACCTCTGAGGACAGGACAAGAAGCAATGTGTTTAAAGTGCAGCAAGGGCGGTTTAGGTTGGACATTAGGAAAAACTTCCCAACTGTCACGGTGGTTAAGCACTGGAATAAATTGCCTCAGGAGCCTGTGAAACCTCCATCTTTGGAGATTTTTAAGAGAAGGATAGACAAACACCTGTTAGGGATGCTCTAGATAATACTTAGTCCTGCCTGAGTGCAGGAGACTGGACTAAATTACTCTCCAGGTCCCTTTCAGTCTTATGATTCTATGATTCAGCTGGAATCACCCACTGAGTCTGTTCCAAATAAAATATACCTGTCAGCATTTTGGGGAGAGAAAATCCTGGGGATTTCATGGTGTTTTAACTTATTTCTTGGAATATGACCACAATGAAACAATTTCCACTGTGAAATTGTGAAACCTTTAGGGGAGGGGGCAATTAATGAGGCCTGAAGGCTAGGAGAGGACAACTAACAATAGATGGGCAGAACAAAATTGCAGGCAGAGTTTGGCTAGTTTAGCAAGCATCAAATCATATAGGGCACATAATTTGAATGCTTTTATCTTTCCTTGAAGATGGTGCCAAAAGGGAGGGATCAATTCTTTGCATACTTTCCAACAGCATCAATGCAAGTTACACACTTACCAAGGTGAGAAGAGAACACCTGTTGGCAGTGCTTTGGTTTGTCCTTTTGGTTAACAGATGAAATTTTACTAATTCAAAGTGAAATTATTGATACAGTTTCATGATAAATTAGTTGGGGAAGCTGATTAAATTATACTTTATTTTCTCCCCATTCCAATTTATTTTCAGTTTTAAACTATTCAGAGTTAGAGCAGAAATATCATCAGTAACAGTTTTTATAAAAAGAAAAGAGACATTTAATCATTGTGGTTTAGAATCAAGGAGAATACAGTCTCTACATTCCAGACTTCTCTACAGCTCTCAACCCTCTCTTCTTCTCCCTCATCTCTGTTGATTCCAGGGTCTCCTCTCTCTCATTCACAGTTGATTCTTTCGATATCCTCTTTCTTTACTGACTTGTGTCCCTTACCCTAGCTTAGCTCCCATTCATTTCCCTCAACTCTTGCTTTAGGGAGGTCAAGATCTTCTGGAGAAAGTCCAGGGAATCTAAAGCCTTTCTCCACTATACATTTCTCTCCTACTTTAAGTACAATAACTCCTCCCTTAACGTTGTAGTTATGTTCCTGAAAAATGCGACTTTAAGTGAAACGCTGTTAAGCGAATCCAATTTCCCCATAAGAATGAATGTAAATGGTGTGGGGGTTAGGTTCCAGGGAAATTTTTTTTTTTTACCATACAGTACAGTACTATAGTTGGGAGGTGCCCCCACCTTACCCCACACAGGCACAGCCCACTGGCACTGGAGACAACGAGGCAGGCAAGGAGGCTGAAGGTGCCGTAGGCTAGGAGAAGCATATTGCGCAGCAGCAGTGGCAGCTTCCCCTACTCTGCAAACACAAGGGGGTGGGAGGGGCTCAACCCTTGGCCCACCCAGTCCACTCCTTTCCCCAAGCCCCCACTCTTAACCCGCCTCTTCTTTTCCCCTCCCCCTTTACTCTGCACACCGAGTCCTCACTCTTCCTCCCCCCCGGCCTCCTGCCCATGGCAATCAGCTGGCTTGAGATGTTCAGGGGGCAGGCGGGAGGGGGGAGGAGTGAGGACTCGGTGTGCAACCTCCCCTCCCACCTGCCTGCAGCAATCAGCTAGTTTGCGGTGTTCGGAGGCAGGGGGAGCCTGCGTGCTGAGTCCTTGCTCCTCCCCCCCGCCCTGAATGCTGCAAGCCAGCTGATTGCCTTGGGCAGGAGGTGGGGGGAGGAGGGAGAAGGTGCTGATCCGCAGTGTCCGCTGGCGGGCGGGAGGTGCTGTGGTGAGGGGGCGTAGAGGAGCTGTGGGGGGCTGCCAGCTGTGGCCAAAGCAGGCAGCCAAACGATGTTATAGCGAATCATTGCACAACTTTAAATGAAGCATGTTCTGTAACTGAGCAGGGACGTAAGATCGAAACAACTTTAAGTGGAGAGTTACTGTAGACTATCTTTCTTGTAAAACAGTCTCTCCTCTAGCTTGTAAGTCTTTAAATCCCATTAACTTCTCAGACTTTTAGGGCTTGTCTACACTGGCACTTTACAGAGCTGCAACTTTGAAAAAACACACCCCTGAGCACCGCAAGTTTCAGCGCTGTAAAGCGCCAGTGTGGACAGTGCACCAGCGCAGGAAGCCACACTCCCAGCACTGGTAGCTATGCCCCTCATGGAGGTGGTTTTTTATAGAAGCCACGTTTTTTTTTTTTTACAGAAGCCACGACAGCGCTTTATCATTGTCAGTATAGACTAGTCTTTACTTTAATACCACCTCCACCTCTTTTCCCCTTCCTATAGAAACTTGCTAATTTTTTTCCATGAGAAAGCTGACATCATCCTTTGAGAACTCTTCAGAGCCAGCAGACCTTGTGTCATAAAAATACAGTGCTATAAAATCCCTCCTGGCCAGAGGCAAAACCCTTTCACCTATAAAGGGTTAAGAAGCTAAGATAACCTCACTGGCACCTGACCAAAATGACCAATGAGGAGACAAGATACTTTCAAATCTGGAGGGGGTGGGAGAACAAAGGGTCTGTCTGTCTATGTGTTGTTTTTGCCAGGAACAGATCAGGAATGCAGTCTCAGAACTTCTGTTACTTAGTAAGTAATCTAGCTAGAAATGCGTTAGATTTTCTTTTGTTTAAGGGCTGGTAAATAAGCTATGCTGAATGGAATGTATATTCCTGTTTTTGTGTCTTTTTCTAACTTAAGGTTTTGCCTAGAGGGATTCTCTATGTTTTGAATCTGATTACCTTGTAAGGTATTTACCATCCTGATTTTACAGAGGCAATTCTTTTATCTTTTCTTTAATTAAAATTCTTCTTTTAAAAACCTGATTGATTTTTCATTGTTCTTAAGACCAAGGGTTTGGGTCTGTGTTCACCTGTACAAATTGGTGAGAAGTTTTTAATCAAGCCTTCCCCAGGAAAGGGGGTGTAGAGCTTGGGGAGATATTTTGGGGGAAGACATCTCCAAGTGGGCTCTTTCCCTGTTCTTTGTTTAACACGCTTGGTCGTGGCAGCATAGGGTTCAAGAACAAGGCAAAGTTTGTACCTTGGGGAAGTTTTTAACCTAAGCTGGTAAAAATAAGCTTAGGGGGACTTTCATGCAGGTCCCCCCATCTGTACCCTAGCGTTCAGAGTGGGGAAGGAACCTTGACACCTTGAGTCTCAGTTTTGGTAGATAGAGATCATAATTACCTAAATAGATTAAAACAGTACTTGCACTGTGAATTATTTACACTGAAAATGGAGGAGGGGAGGCGGGCTGAAGTTACAGTTTTAAGCTTCCCAGCATTAATTGCTTGTATTTTAAAGAAGCTTGAGATGTCTTGGCATGATAAGGTGCTATGCAAATTGAAAACAACAACAACAACAACAACAAGTCGTCCTTGTGGCACCTTAGAGACCAACAAATTTATTTGGGCATAAGCTTTCATGGGCTAAAACCCATATGATGAAGTGGGTTTTAGCCTACAAAAGTTTATGCCCAAATAAATTTGTTAGTCTCTAAGGTGCCACAAGGATTCCCTGTTGTTTTTTCTGATACAGACTAACATGGCTACCACTCTGAAACCTATGCAAATTGAGTAAACTATGTTTTACTTAAGAATTTTGGCATTTCACTTAGAAGAGCTAAAAAAGGTTAAATTATATGACCTCAAGTATGAAGTTTAATGCTGGCAATATGCAATTTATAATTTTAAAGAATTTTGTTTAATGTTTAAAATGTACTTAGAGTATCTGAAACTAGAGACCAGAATGAAATTGCTATATTAAGAAGGACCAACCTTTTGGTATGTATATCTATGGGAGAAGACTCAAACAACTGGTGTCAAGAGGGACTGATATCAGTCTCTATTTCCCCTGCATGCATTGCTCTTGGACCCCATCACTACTATCCAAGCACCTAATAAATAGAAGTAAATTTATTTTCACAACACTGCATTTTAGAGACTGTGAATAGAGGTACACATTGTCATGGTGACAGGATTAGCTGCACCTCTATCCTGTTCCTGGTCTGAGTGCTCCCCAGGTGTTAGACAGTCTTTGTGCTTTACTTCTCCTGTCTGTGTGTGTGTGAATATAAATATTTATCAGCATTGATATAGATCAATCACACCATTTTCCCACACTTATACCAGGATCTTTTCCTGGGCTACAGTAACCTACATATCAACCGTGTTTACCAAGCAGGTGGCAACTGGGATCAGTGCCTGCAGTGCATCTCTTTGGGAGTCTGTGACCAGCGGTGAAGATAGTGACCGGACAGTCTTTTTAAAAGTGAAGTACTATTCATTGTTAAACAACAGGAACAAAGCATTTAGAGAAAAAGAATTTTAAAACAGTCTACATGTATCTTACCTAGAGGCTTATCATCCCATAATGGTAATCTAGGCAAGGCCTAGCTTCTTCAGACACCCCCAGCTCTCCCTGAAAAAGCACAAGAACAAATCCGCACAGACATACCCTTGGAACCCCAACCAGGGATATTCTATCTGCTACCCAAGATCCATAAACCTGGAAATCCTGGATGCTCCATCATCTCAGGCATTGGCACCCTGACAGCATGATTGTCTGGCTATGTAGACTCCCTCCTCAGGCCCTACGCTACCAACACTCCCAGCTATCTTCGAGATACCACTGACTTCCTGAGGAAACCACAATCCATCAGTGACCTTCCTGAAAACACCATCCTAGCCACTATGAATGTAGAAGCCCCTACACCAACATTCCTCACGAAGATGGACTACAAGCCATCAGGAACAGTATCCCCGATAATGTCACGGAAAACCTGGTGGCTGAACTTTGTGACTTTGTCCTCACCCATAACTATTTCACACTTGGGAACAATGTATACCTTCAAATCAGAGGCACTGCTGTGGGTACCTGGATGGCCCCACAGTATGCCAACATTTTTATGGCTGACTTAGAACAACGCTTCCTCAGCTCTTGTCCCCTAATGCCCCTACTTTACTTGCACTACGTTGATGCCATCTTCATCATCTGGACCCATGGAAAAAAAGCCCTTGAGGAATTCCACCATGATTTCAACAATTTCCATCCCACCATCAACCTCAGCCTGGACCAGTCCACTCAAGAGAGCCACTTCCTGGACACTACAGTGCTAATAAGCGATGGACACATAAACACCACCCTATACCGGAAATCTACTGACCGCTATGCCTACCTACATGCCTCCAGCTTTCATCCAGACCACACCACACGATCCATTGTCTACAGCCAAGCTCTACGATACATCCGCATTTGCTCCAAGCCCTCAGGCAGAGATAAACAGCTACAAGATCTCTATCAAGCGTTCTTACAACTACAATACCCACCTGATGAAGTGAAGAAACAGATTGACAGAGGCAGAAGAGTACCCAGAAGTTACCTACTATAGGACAGGCCCAACAAAGAAAATAACAGAACGCCACTAGCCATCACCTTCAGCCCCCAACTAAAACCTCTCCAATGCATCATCAAGGATCTAAAACCTATCCTGAAGGACAACCCATCACTCTCACAGATCTGGGGAGACAGGCCAGTCCTTGCTTACAGACAGCCCCCCAGTTTGAAGCAAATACTCACCAGCAACCACACACCATACAACAGAACCACTAACCCAGGAACCTATCCTTGCAACAAAGCCCGTTGCCAACCGTGTCCACATATCTATTCAGGGTACACCATCATAGGGCCTAATCACATCAGCCACACTATCAGAGGCTAGTTCACCTGCACATCTACCAATGTGATATATGCCATCATGTGCCAGCAATGCCCCTCTGCCATGTACATTGGCCAAACTGGACAGTCTCTACGTAAAAGAATAAATGGACACAAATCAGACGTCAAGAATTATAACATTCAAAAACCAGTCGGAGAACACTTCAATCTCTCTGGTCACTCAACTACAGACCTAAAAGTGGCAATTCTTCAACAAAAAAGCTTCAAAAACAGACTCCAACGAGAGACTGCTGAATTGGAATTAATTTGCAAACTGGATACAATTAACTTAGGCTTGAATAAAAACTGGGAGCGAATGGGTCATTACACAAAGTAAAACTATTTCCCCATGTTTATTCCCCCCCCACACACTGTTCCTCAGATGTTCTTGTCAAGTGCTGGAAATGGCCCAACTTGATTATCACTACAAAAGGGTCCCCTACCCACCCCCGCGCTCTCCTGCTGGTAATAGTTCGCCTTACCTGATCACTCTCTTTACAGTGTATATGGTAACACCCATTGTTTCATGTTCTCTGTGTATATAAATCTCCCCACTGTATTTACCACTGAATGCATCCGATGAAGTGAGCTGTAGCTCACGAAAGCTTATGCTCTAATAAATTTGTTAGTCTCTAAGGTGCCACAAGTACTCCTTTTCTTTTTGCGAATACAGACTAACACGGCTGCTACTCTGAAACCTGTAACAGTAAGGTTTCCCCAAAAAGCTTGTAAAAACTACCCCTTGGAGGGTGGAGATGCAGGAGAGAGAGTAGCTTTTTTCGAACAGTTTGGTAGGCTCAGCAGGAGACTAGGCTCCCCTGTTTGTCCCCATAACAACCCTTAAGTGTTTATCACAGGGTCGCTTATCTTGAGCCATTGTTTTCTCCCTGCATGTTTCCTTACAGTGAGTTATTAAACCAAAGAAATACGGTATTTTTTTAAACAATCTTATTAATTGTAATTAGGACAGTGATGCAGTGTTTAGATTCTTGGGAAACTCTAGAACATATGTTTTTAGTTTCAAGTTTTTTTGTGTGGTTCCAGCAGAGATTATTATCTCTTAAGCCTAGCCAGCTAGACAATTTTTAAAAGGTTTAACATAAAATGTTGCAGAACTGCAACATTGAGTACCATACATAGGGGGCCAATTCAGAAAAGCAAACCTATCAAGAAAGGACTTAAGCATTATACCTAAGAGCCTTCCTGAATCAGGGCCATACATAACAGGATGTACAGCGATAAAAGTACTAGAATAAATTCTATGCAAAAATTAGTCAGAAGATTATGATTAGCCATAGCAAACTAACCACTTTCTGTCTTTTTGGTCATGGAAAAGTGGAGATTTTTTTCATTAGTTAGATTCATGCTATCTACCGATATAAAATGACTTACTCTTGGATACTGACGAAAGCCTTAATCCTCAGGTGAGCCACAGTTCTGGTAGGTGAACTAAGGAAGAGAGGTGGGGTCAAAGCTGGCATTTCTACACCCCCACCATCCTGGAAGTTATTGAGGCTAGGCTGTAGCAATTGCCAAGCTGTAGTTAGGTTATTATTACTAATAATAATTTATATAGCACTATGCTTTGCATAGAGTTTGAAAAAGATTATAAAAAACACAACCCCTACTCCGAAGAGTTTACAGTTGTAATCAGACCAATTCAAAACGTGAAGATAGACAAACTAAAGGGGTAGGGAAAGAAGAAACAAGTGTTACAACAAAGAATGTGAATCACTACATAATGAGTGAATTATATATATAGATAGATTCTCATATTTTGAAATAAAGACTGAGGAAGGGAAAGAAGAACAGGCAAGTGAAGTTGACTGATGCACAGGATGTATGATGTTATTCCAGGGTTAGGGAGCAGTTTGAAGAATGTTTCTTCTAATTACTCATCTCTATGTAACCAAGTTAGCGAATCCTACTAACCTTTCACATATCTATGCAGAAACACAAGACAAACTATATTATACTATGTGAAAGATGCCCACAATCAATCAGGTGATGGAGTAAGAGATAACTGCCCAGATCTTCCAAAAATGCACCAATGTAAACATGATTGTGCAATATGGGAGGTATACAGGGGGGAAAATGCTTTAGCATGGATGTCCTTAACTATATTATCTGTAATGATGTCAGATGAATGAGACAAATTTTGATCACATTCAACCTGTTTCTACTATTGTGCAAAGTAGTGTTTCTACTATAGCAGGGATCGGCAACCTTTGACACGTGGCCTGTCAGGGTAAGCCCCAACAGGCTGGGACAATTTGTTTACCTGCCGCGTCCACAGGTTTGGCCGATTGCAGCTCCCACTGGCCGTGGTTCACTGTCCCAGGCCAATGGGGGCTGCAGGAAGCGGCGGCGAGCACATCCCTTGGCACTTGCCTGCAGCCCTCATTGACCTGGAGCAGTGACCGCAACCAGTGGGAGCTGTGATCAGCCGAACCTGTGGACACTGCAGGTAAACAAACCGCCCCGGCCCGCCAGGAGGCTTACCCTGGAGGGCTGCGTGCCGAAGGTTGCTGATCCCTGTGCTATAGAGTCAAAAGACACAATTAAAAAACCCAAGGGTCTCCACTCCTGTGGTTTGAGACCCAAATTTTGATTTCTTTATTTTTTTAGCAGGCTAGTGAGTTGATAAACACTTAAATTTCTGGTGCTGTTTTTTTATTTTCTTGGCTCAGGTTTTTAAGAAGTGGTTATTTACCTGGCTCTTGGCCATGGTGGACTTAAACTCCTCTCTGAGTTTGTGGGCAATTAGTCTGTAAATTCTGAAGTGAATCCCTGTTAGTATAATCATATTTGGAGAGAACCACTTGGTAATTTGCAATTCTCATTTATAAGCTCACCATAGAGTTGCTTTTTCTGCCTACCGGATTCCTTGTCCCTGTGTGTGGATATCTGTTGTTCCTGCCTATACCTCTCATTTGCAGCCATCACTACTAATGATCTTGGCACCAGGTGAAAGAAGAATTTTTCAAAACCCTGTGCTGGAACTTGGTAACTTTGGTTACCCTTTTTAAATGTGGGTTGTATGGAGGCTACAGCCTGCCATAACAATCTAGTGAGATTTAAGAGGTCTTCATTGATAGGCAGTGCCACTCAATCAGGGACTGCAGTACACAAGATGTTTAGTAGACTGTGAGGGTTCTCCTGGACAACTTCTACAGGAGCTCCAGAGCAGAGGCCGCTCTCCTCATGAGCTCCTGTAATGATTTACAGTCGTTAGGCATAGATGGTATAGGCTCAAGAGAAATAGCTTCATCTGGTGAACAGGATGATATAAGGAATGGGATCCATTGAGGTTCATTTTTAAGTTCCTCTTCTGCCTGTGCCTTAGAGATAAGAACTTGAGGAGGTGGTGGTTTGGTGGAAGTGACTTTTTCAGTAAGTTGAGGCTCAGGAGATTGAGGTCTTGATTGCACTGTTGAAGTGGATCTTCTAGCATGAGGAATAACCACAATGTGCCCAGTAAGGCCAACACACAGGTCCTCAAGGGTTAATATTCCTAGAGAGGGATCTGTTACTAGTATAAGATTCCACTCTGGAATGACGAGCTGTCAAGGAAGGAAAAAGTCTGTAACCCAGTAATGATGCCATGGGAACGGCTTCCCTGCTGCTCCCTAACTCTGAAGATCAGAAGGAATATTCTTCAGGCAGGACAGCTGAAGTGCCAATGGGTGTGGATCATGGGCTAAGATAGAATGTCTTCACCAGCACTGTGGGTAAACTTTGTACGTAGTAGGTATTAGTACTCCTGACTGATGCAAACTCAGCTGAGATGAGTAGAGAGTCCAGGATGGATGAAATCATGAGATCTCTAGCTAATATATATGATTGTGGTGTAGCCAGTACCAATAGAGTCAGTAATGGGAAGGACTGTACTGAATGAGAGATGGAAAGCAATTGCTGATACCGAGCTACTGAGAGAGTAATCAGCATTGACCTAGTTGGTATTAAAATCGTTGGTACTGGGGTTATCTGTACTGGAAGAAATTGAACCACTGCAGTAGAAGATAGCAGTACTAGGTCCTTTGATGAAGTCTGCTCAGTGCCAGATTCAGGTAAGTTCTCAGTTTGTACTCAGGCCTCATGTTAATGGGCTGAATGGCTGATCAAGAAGTCTCTCCTGGACTTTGAGCAACACTTTTTTCCCCTTGAGGTATAAGATGACTTAAGGGCTTTAGATGATGACTTTAGAGACTGACTGATGCGTCTTCTCTCTAGTGGACTTCTGGGGATTTCTCCCTCTTTCACAGGATGAGGGCTTCAGAATCAGAATAGCTACTGAAGGTACAAAGGCTTATGAAGCACTCCTCAATGAAACATAATCTGGGTGCTTAGTATTCTGGGGGTGACCCAGATTAAAGGTTGGATGTGTGAAGTTTTTCATGAAGTATATTCTCAGTTAGCTCTATCTAGATTTCTTTGTTCATCTAGAGAAGGATTTACATACAGTGCATCTCTCTGAAATGTGGCCTTCTTCTAAAGAAAAAGCACCTCGTGTGCCCATTGTTTACAGGTATGGCTGCTTGACAGGACAGACAATTTTTAAAACCCAGGGATTTTCTCACTGGCATCCTAAACAAAGGAAGAATAACCATAGCATTTGAATACCAACCCAGAAAAAAAGGGAGAGAATTCTCTCAAAAACAGAGAGAGAAAAAGGAACACTATCAAAAAACCTATCACTATCTAACTACTGAATAATTATTATGTAAACTAAGTTTATAAAAGAGTTTTGATAAGTGCTGAATAACAGTAAGCTATGAGGCATCAAGCTGTGAACTGACAAGGAACTGAGAGGGAGTTGGGCGGCCTCATCTCTTTCTGACCCTGGTTGGGAGCAGGAAGACACTCAGGATGTATGTGTCGCCCCAATTTCTGACCAAAAGCATCTGGCTCAAGTGCCTGGCTGCACGCACACCTGCAGTACAATATATATGTGCACAAACACTCAAAGAACATTAAGTATTTAGGGGTTAAGTGGTGTGGAGCTTGGACCAATCTATTCTACAACCACACTCAGTGTCCCAGTTACAACACATCTCCACTCTGTAGTGTAGCGCTGTTCGCAGCTGTTTAGCCTGCACAACAACCTATTGAACATGGATTTTAAGGACATAGGGAGTAATGGCAGTATATGAACAAATCATATCAGTAAGCAAGCCAAAGGCCTTACTGTTAGACAAGATGAATCCCCTTATTGAGTCAATGGTGATTATAAAAAATAATGATAGTTGGGGCAAATAACAATTGGTTAGGATATTAATTTTAATATCATTGACTAGACAGTGTAGTGTGGAAACAGGAATTTATGGAACTAATGATCTGGATGCCAAGTAAGTTCAGGGAGGCACTACGAGACAGGAGCTCCCTTGTTAACTTACACAATCCACTATATATTCACTATCTGAACAAACTGCTTGTCCCTCACTTGTCTGTGAAAATCAGAAATGTAACCATAAGAAATAAAGACAAACTTACCATCAGGTCCTTCACTACTTTTACTCCTTTTATTTCGGCGTACATGCCTAGTTTCTTCTTCAAGATGCGATTTTTCTTCAGGGAGGAAGAAATTCAGCAAGGCCAGCTGGAACAGTAAGAACATCCAGTTAAGGTTTCTTTACCAACAAATTACCACTACCAAACTGACTGACCTCCATCTCTTTAGCAGAGATTTGAGTCTTGATAACAATAACTTCTTAATTCCATGAAGAATAGTTTCTCTAAAATTGATTAGCAGAACAGCATAAAATGCTAGCCTGCTATCTGAATTTCTGATGCATATAAGCAGTATAATGATCTCAGGATCTCAGTTTTCTTGGTCAGTCATACGTCAGACTGATAGAGTACATGACTTTCCTATGTAAAGAGTACTCCTATATGCCTGTGATGAGAGAACAGGTATTAGGAAAGAGGAGTCATTATTTTAGTGCTAGTTCTGTCAAATGAATCAGCATTACGCTGGCCAAAGTCACTTTATTTCCCTATTTGTAAACGACAGATAACATATTTCTATATTGCAAAGGTGAGATTAATTAGCCCATGTTTGCACAGAGCTTTGAAGATTTTAAATGCTGAAGTATATAAATTTATTACATGGGGAATGGTAGTGACCACAATATTTAGGTTGTCTAGCACTTTCCATTATAAAAAAAAAGTTTCCTTTAAAATTTTTTTTAAGAGCTCTAATAGTTACATGGTTTGCAACAGTTCTTTGAATTTTGGAAACAGGAGAATTCTGGAGCTAGGTGCCTTTTGCTCTCTCCATGAAAATCCATTCAGACTGAGCTGAGCTATTAGGTGCTGAAAATCTCCATTTTCTGTCTGTGCTTTCCCAATAGCACTTGATACAGACTGACTGCTAAAATAGCATAATATATTATCAGCATTGCGCATAGACTGCCCCCAAATCTCTCCTCAGCATATTACATGTAGCTGATCCTCCAGACAGGACACAAGCAAAGTGATGCTTCATCTTCTCCTCCCTAGTACTTTCCTCCATCAAAAAATCCTTTGATCTAGAGGAAAGTGCAATATGCTGGGAACCAGGATTCTTACATTCACCTCTCCTATTGTCTGATATTAGTTTATGTGCCTTTTACATCTCTTATTACTGAGGAAGACCTTATATCTTACTGAGAGGTCAAAAGAGTAGGCCACTTAGTCACACTACTTTCTGGAAACTCCTCTAAATGTTAGTATTTTTCTATATGATCTGTAAAATGAGGAAACTCAGGCTTATCTATGTTCATAAGAAGGTAACATAACATGTGAAAATGTTGCTTTAAATGACATGTCCAGAATAGGGTTGCCAACTTTCTACTTGCACAAAACCGAACGTCCTTGCCCCCTTCCCCTCCCCTCCTCAGAAGCCCCACTCCTTCTCTGAGGCCCTGCCCCCACTCACTCAACACCCCCCCCCGGTTGCTTGCTCTCCCCACCCTCACTCACTCGTTCATTTTCACCGGGCTGGCTCAAGGGGTTGGGGTGCGGGAGCTCCATCTGGGGGTACAGGATCTGGATGGGTTTGGGGATGAGGGGTTTGGGGTGCAGAAGGGTGCTCTGGGCTGGGACTGAGGGTTTGGAGGGTGGGAGGGGGATCAGGGTGGGGTAGGGGTGTGGGCTTTTGTGTGGGGCCTGGGCAAGGGGTTGGGGTGCGGGGGCGTGAGGGCTCTGGCTTAGGGTATAGGCTCTGGGATGGGGAAGAGGGGTTGGGGTGCAGGAAGGTGCTCTGAGCTGGGACTGAGGGGTTCAGAGGGAAGGAGGGGATCAGGGCTGGGGCAGGGGGTCGGGGTGCAGGAGAGAGACAGGGGTGTAGGCTCTGGACAGTGCTTATCTCAAGCAGCTCCGGAAGCAGCGGCATGTCCCCCCTCCAGCTCGTACACAGAGGTGTGGCCAGGCGACTCTACATACTGCCCTGACATTCCTGGCCAATGGGAGCTGTGGGGGTGGTGCTTGGGGCAGGGCCACTGGGCAGAGCCTCCTGGCTGTCCCTATGTGTCGGAGCTGGAGAGGGGACATGCTGCTGCTTCTGGGACCCACATGGAGCACCCCCCTGCCTTAATCCCCTGCGCCGCTGTCCGGACTTTTAATGCTCCGGTCAGTGGTTATGACTGGAGCCACCAGGGTTCCTTTTTGACTGGGCATTTCGGTTGAAAACCGGACACCTGGCAACCCTAGTCCAGAATCACACAGGAAGTTGTATGTGGTAAAAAACACACTGATAGAACCTAGTTTCCTGGGTGACATTCAATTACCTTAACCATAAGACCATCCTTTCTCTTTCTGCAGTCTGTGCCTCTTTCACTACATGACCTTCAACTTATGAAACAAATGTGGTAGGAGTCCTATAGACAATAGCCTCATTCACTATACAACTTGTGATACATTCCTAACCACCATCCATCCTATTCACTGAATGACGCAAAATGTAGAATGCTGAAAAATAGTATGTGATCATGTTTCACTTAGCAGGGTGGTGAAGCACCTAGGGAGGTGGTGGAATCTCCATCCTTAGAGGTTTTTAAGGCCCGGTTTGACAAAGCCCTGGCTGGGATGATTTAGTTGGTGTTGGTCCTGCTTTGAGCAGGGGGTTGGACTAGATGACCTCTAGTGGTCTCTTCCAACCCTAATATTTTATGAGTCTATGAATTCTATGATTCTATGTAACTAAAGACTATATCATAATATATGCACATAATCAATATGTACATAGAAATACAAGCCACAGAATAAAAATGTAAACTCTTCAAACAGGGATTAATCCTAGCAATATATATATATTATTGGCACACTACACTCAGTGGTATCCAATGTACATATTGCTAACTTAAAATTGATCTGCGCTTGTTCTATAGACTAAAATGTGAAATTTCAATATTTGCAATTAAAATGTGAAAATTTAGAATAAAAAGCAATGTCTCTCAACTCTAAGGCAAAAACAAGCTCCCTATTCATAGTATGATATCTGCCCTTTATGTCATTAGAAGGTTCAAGAGAATGCCATGTCAAATGTCAAGACACAAATCAATCATCACAAAAGGGGGTTTGAAATCCATACAGACTTTTGCATCCATTACTTGGACCTCATTTTCAAACAAACAAATTTAAGTTCCCTTTTGCATTAGAATATTATTCTCATCTATTTCAAGCCATCTGTAAATGTTAAAAAAAACCCTAAATTTTCCACACTAATTCTTTACACCATAGAACTTTCTGATTTTCTACAATAAGATTAGGTAGCAACACATGGAGATTTTGGAGATCCTAGCTGGAAATAATTAAATGAAACTAAAGATGACTGATGCAGTCATTTCTAATTATTCTCTGAATAATTGTTACTCACTTGCTAATTTATTAAGCTCCTTCATAGGCCCTTGACTTATGCATTGTTAGGGCTGCAGATTTGTCATAGCATTTTTTTAAAAATTAAAAAATCATGGTACAATCATGGTAAATGTAGTAAAAGTCATGGATTTAGTGATTGCTCTGTGATATTTGATTAAAAAAAGACCATCTGCAGCAGCACCCTACATGCTAGCACTGCAACCCTCATCTATTCTGGTGAGACAAGGAGGTCCCGAGGCAGGAGGGCCTGAAGAGTGAGCCTCCTCTGGCTCACCCCAGGCACGGGCAGTGGTTGCTTGTGTGTCCTGCAGGTGTGGGCCCAGCGACCTGCTCCAGACATTGCAAACTGGCATTTGGGTCGCAGTGCCATTCGCTCAGGTTTGGCTCTGCTGCCCCTCCATCATGACAGGAGGAAGGAAGCAGGAAGTAGAGCCAGATCTGAGAGAGGAGTGCTGTGACCCTGTGTGCCCTGTCACAACGCACAGAGCCGGGCCCAGCCCTGCAGACATAGGAGCTGTTGCTGCAGGGTGAACTTCCTCTCCAACTCTTCTCTCCAAACGGGGTCTCCTCTTTGCATTGGGCTGGCAACCCACCTAGAGCCTTCCTGCAGGAAGTCACAGACAGAGAAATCATGCATCTGACTTTCTCTGCTCTGTGACAAGCCTGCAATCTTGTCAAGAGGCATCTCTCTCTCTCTACCGTAAGTCTCATTGGGCATTAGCATTCAGACATCTTTACGGGCCTTTAAATCCAATTACATCCAATATAACATGAATAATACCTTATACCTGGAGGAGGAAGATCTTTATAATCTGATGCAGACTAGCCCAGAGACAAAGTTTTATGTAGTAACCAACAGTTCATGTAAAATAATTTTCACATTAAAAATGCAATAATTAGTAGTTACTAAACAATTATTTTTCACAATGCAAAGTTAACCTCCTCATCCTGAGCAATGTAGTGTCACTTGCATTCAGAAGCTCCATTTCAGTCATTCTAGTTATTCCAAGAAAAGAAGAAGATATATCCGTAATCTGGTAGCATTTCCTCCAAGCATCTCCTCCTCATAAAATATTGATCTTCAAGAAATACAGATGATTTAGGAACCAAACGTTTAAATAATCCTTTGATTTGTCATCCAATCATCTCATTCACTCAGTGGATGGAAACGGACTTGGTATTTTATGTAGGTATAAAACAAACACATTTTATCTGTAACTTGGGAAGAGTATTGAGAAACAAATGGCACAGGACTGAAACACAGAACTGTTGTGTTACTGACCTGCACAGGAAAAGACATTAGGTTAAGAGGTTAAATTAGATATAAGGGAAGGATAAATTCCTTCCAGGAATTATTAGGTGAAATTCTATGGCCTGTGTTATGCAGGAGGTTAGACAAAATGACCAAAATGGCCCCTCCTGGCTTTAATATTTATGAATCTCAGAGAACTCTAATAGATTAACATAAAATCTGCAGAGTGACTTCCATCTGAGATCAGCTCAGCACACCTCCTACTGGCTCAGCCCCTGTAAGTGAAACCCAACTAAAATCAACTCAGCACAGGCCACCCATACTGAGAGCATGTCCAACAACAGGAGGGGGTAAGAACTCCACTACTTGGTTAAAATTGTGGAAGTGCCTAGTTATCAACTGGAAGATACAGATAAAACATAGGAAAAATTAAACTGATATCTATGCTTTCGTCCAAAATCTTCAAGATTAATAAAGTACGGTTTGTCTCTTTATAACATGAACTCCCACATATATTTTCACAGCTGACAAGGTAAGAGTATCTGATACAGAAGATAGCTCATATTGAAGTGGGGTCTGTAATTGCTGTATGATAAAATAGGATAAAGACCTATTTGGCACCCATGACTGTCTTTCTAACAGCCAGGATTACAATTTATTGTGCATGGGCTATAAACTCATTACACAGGTGTTGAAGCCAGTATAAGATTTCAAAAAGACTAAGACACTTCACTACGCAGGAATGTGTGATCCCCCTAGGGAGGTCACTCCACCCCAGATTTTACTTATTATCCCCCACACCTGCCTCAAACTGTATTACCTCAATTAGCATATATGGGGAAAAAACATTGCTCTCTAATAGAAGACCAAGCACTAGGACAGGGAAAGATATCAGAAAACCCTGGATTAGAGCAAAGGGACTTGTGATCCCAGGTGCAATTTAAATGATTCCGGTCAACTTTTACCTGTTCATAGAGAAAAGCTCAAATCTAGTCTTCACAATTCCTGATATTTTATTTTGCTTCTACAAATATTAAATGGATCTTTATTGCAGTGACATGTTATAGAAGAAAACAAAATTAGCATCCCTGATAAAAGCAATTGGAAGTTGGGAGTAGAGGGCTTTGTTTTTCTTTAAAAAAAATAAGACACAATTCTTATAAGAAAATTACTTCTAAAAAACTTAGCTCAAAATGAATGACACATAAAAGCAGCTACATGTCCATCTAACACAGCTCATTTACCCTCATAACACAACAAAGACTTTTCCTTTCTAAACAGCATATGACTATCCTGTTTAACTGTTAAGGTATCAGAGGTCAAGAATTTAATAGGATTCAAAAAAGGATTAGATATTTAATGTGGATATTAGAAAATCCACAGTTATGATTACAGGGGGAGCAATTTAAATCAAGGTGATTAAATTAACCTGATTTAAAATATAATTATTTAAATCAGGTTTTGTAAAACTAATTTGAAAGTTTGTGCTACTGTAATTTAAGATTAAAATTTATTATAAACTAAATTATAAATGCTAAATGCTGTTTGTATTGCTACTAATAGTTGGGTATCCTTTTGAGTTTTATAAAACTGCTATAGGAAATAAACCAACGCACTGAAAATTAAAACCCTTATCTGCAAACAAGCAAGGATACAGCTTACACAATTATGTAATTTTACTCAAGAAGAATCCCATTGACTTCAATTGGACTACTCCTGTGCTTAAAATTAAGCCTGTACATAACTGTTTGTTGCACTGGGGCTAAAACTGTACTTTCATTAAAAGCATTCCTCTTAGTGGCATAGAATCTTTGTTATTTCAAAACAAAGTTGTTTCAGTGTTAACAATGAAAAGTTTAGACTTTCCATACATTATCAAAGCTTTCATGAACTTTTTCATGAGCTGTTACGCTTTGGTAAATGAAATATTTCATTTACTTCTTCCCACTGCTACCATTTTTTCCTTCTAGACAGGCAAAAAGATTTATTTTAGGGAAAAATACACTTTCCCTTCAACATTAAATATTTTCATTAATGATCACAGATGCACATTTCACCAGAAGAAGCTGAAATAAAAGACTGCTAATAAGAACAGACTGTAATTTTATCATATGATCACAGCTGCTATTGAACATAGACTTGTTCTAAAACCAGATTAATAAAAATAGTTTTCCTGCAGAAATAATGATACAAGAATAGGCTCTGTAGTATCTCCTACTACCCTAAGAGCTTAGCTCATACAATAGCCATATTCTATGGGGGTAAAAGGCATGACCGGATGAGTCAGACATATTAATGACCAATCCAATAACTCTTACTTGCACAAAAATAGTCCCATTTAAACTAGTGAGACTATTGCATGAGTAATGACTACTCATAGGGAGGTTAGAATGAAGTCAGTGCCTGGACAAAGTGAGTGTGTGTCAGTTCTACTCCACTAACTATTTTGCTCAGGGGGCATACTGGATGAAGGGAAGGGAAGCGCAGGCAAGGAGTGTGGCTAGCGTGTAATGTACTCTCGCAGTTCCCAGCTGGCATATGGCACTTTGGGAACCATAGCTAGCTGGTAAAGTTTAGAGCAGCCTGCAGGCTGTTCTATCCTGCACATGGGGTAGACAGAGGCAGAGAATCAAGGAACAGTAACCAACTCCCAGACAGTTTTGCAGCAGAATTAGTGTAGTGGGTGGAGAAATTATTGTGGGGAATCTAAAGTCAAAAGGATGGTTAATGTTTAGTTCTGAACACGGTGGGAGTATTAGTCAGTCAGTCAATCTCTCTTCAGCTCCTGTTAAAAGTTCTGTCTGATGCACTCACAAGACTTCCTCTATTGGTTAACAGGTTCGTTATTCCAATGGAACACAGCAAGAGGGAAAAGTTATAAACTGAGAGATAATCTGCCATGTCTACACTTGGAGCTGGGGGTGTGATTCCAGTTCAAATAGACATACTTCTGCTAGCTCTCACAGAGCTTGCACGCTCAAAACAGTAGCATCGCTGCAGTAGCATTGGCGGTGAAGAGCAGCATAGGCTAGCCACCGTTTGCTGATACCTGTGCTCCCAGAACCACATTAATACTTTTAGTGCACTAGCTCAATGGGACACAGCCTTAGACAGCTAGGTCCAATCCCATGAATGGCTTTGCATATCAGGATAGAGACCTTGAACTAGACATGGTATTCAAAAGTACATTTGGTCACAACATAGCTGGACTGGTTTGAACTGATCTGAAAAGTGAATAATGCCTTTTCCATTCACAGCCCCTGAGACGTGATTAATGCATCAACACATAGCTCTTGAGCTCTATAACTTTTGGTGTCAAATGTACAGCTGCAAATATGAAACAGCCTTAACAGTGAGGTTGATCATTATGCCTCTAGCTAAACTTCTCTAGTCTTCTGAAAAAAGAAAAGGAGTACTTGTGGCACCTTAGAGACTAACAAATTTATTAGAGCATAAGCTTTCGTGAGCTACAGCTCACTTCATCGGTGAGCTGTAGCTCACGAAAGCTTATGCTCTAATAAATTTGTTAGTCTCTAAGGTGCCACAAGTACTCCTTTTCTTTTTGCGAATACAGACTAACACGGCTGCTACTCTGAAATCTAGTCTTCTGCCATTTTACTTCTCTCCACAACAAAAGATATAATATTCATCACTATACTCTAGCAAAATTAACAGATGCTCATCTCCCAACAGCTATATTGACAGCTACAATACTTGTATTGCTATTTATTAACTGATAACATTTTGATGGATCAAAAAGGTCAACAGAGCTGAAAATAGCCCAAGTATCTTGAAAAGGTATTGACAGACAAAGCTGACAAGTCATCATCAGCATTTTAAGGATGACTATGATATTGTGTGTAGGAGTTTGTGACATAAAGGTACACTTAACAAGTTATCACCACTTACATTTTGGAAATGCTTCATTTTGCCTGCATGTTAATGTTCCTCTCCTGCCATCCCCACAAACCAGATTTCTATATATGGACTAGAACTGTACTGCCTACATCATCTTGCTTCCTCTTGGTTTTATTTATATTGTAAATTAAAAAACACGACAAAGCATATTTGTTATACTGGCAATGATAAAATTATTGTCACTATTTTTCATAGGGTTATATTCTATAATATTTTTGAGTGGGTGGGCATGGCAACCTGTCACACAAGATAGAAACTGGTTGCAGCTCTTTTGATACCCACCAGGAAAAGTAACTGTTCATGTATAGTGTTTGTCAGGGTTCCTTCCCCACTCTGAAATCTAGGGTACAAATGTGGGGACCCGCATGCAAGACCCCCTAAGCTTATTTTTAGCAGCTTAAGTTAAAAAAACTTTCCATCTTGTTCTTGAACAGTGTGTTGCCACCACTAAGTGATTTAGACAAAGAATCAGGGAAAGGACCACTAGGAGTTCCTGTTCCCCCAAAATATCCCCCTAAGCCCTTACACCCCCTTTCCTGGGGAGGCTTGATAATAATATCCTAACCAAGTGGTTACAAGGTGAACACAGACCCAAATCCCTGGATCTTTGGACACTGAAAAAAAAAATCAGTTATTAAAAGAAGGATTTTATTTAAAAAAAAAAGAAAAAAAAGAAAATCCCCTCTGTAAAATCAGGTTGGAAGATAACTTTACAGGGTAACAAAAGATGCACAAAACACAGAGGAACCCCCTCTAGCCTTAGTTTCAAAGTTACAAGAAAACAGGGATAAACCTCCCTCCAGCAAAAGGAAAATTCACAAGTTGAGAAAACAAAGATAAACTTGTACACCTTGCCTGGCTGCATTTACAATTTCTGTAATATGAGAGACTGGTTCAGAATGGAGGACATGGATTGATGTCCAGTCCCTCTTAGTCCCAAGAGTGAATGAACACAGAAACAAAGAACCCAAAACAAAGCCTCTCCCACCCCACAGCTTTGAAAGTATCTTTTGTCCCCATTGGTTCCTTTGGTCAGGTGCCAACCGGGTTATTTGAGCTTCTTAACCCCTTACAGGTAAGGAGGAATTTTAGGCTACCATTATGGTTATGACAGTGTCTCACTCTCCATAACTCTCCTCTAGTTTCCCACTCAGTATCATTATTACATAACATTCCTTAAGTATTTTCTAGGACTGGGAAAGAGTGACAGGGAATGAATCACTTGATGATTACCTGTTCAGTTAATTCCCTCTAGGGCACTTGGCATTGGCCACTGTCAGAAGACAGGATACTGGCCTAGATGGACCTTTGGTCTGACCCAGTATGGCCATTCTTATGTTATGTTCAAAGACATATGTTTCCCTTTGTATCTTGACTGAATAGTGGAAAAGGGCAGACAGAAGTCATGCTGTCAGAAAAAAGTTTTTTCCTAAACCAAACCCCATTAACATATTGGAATGGTAATAAGTCTATTTTTGTAAAAATGAAAAATAATGAGTTTTTAAAGGCTACATTTTCCCCAAGGAACAGAATGAGCAAACTGTCAAGTCTTCTACCAGTGCCTGAAGTGGCATGTGTTTATGAAGCATCAGTAGTTCCCAACGAAGGGAGCTAAGAACGATGGCTGGTACTCTACTTACCTTAGGCCTGGTCTACACTGGCGGGGGGAGAGGGGGGAATCAATCTAAGATACGCAACCTCAGTTACGAGAATAGCATAGCTGAAGTCGACGCATCTTAGATCAACTTAGAATCATTTACTTCATGTCCTCGCGGCGCGGCCACTCCCCCATCGACTCCACTTCCGCCTCTTGCTCTGGTGGCGTTCCGGAGTCGACAGCAGAGTGATCGGGGAATCGATTTATCGCGTCTACACTAGACACGATAAATTGATCCCCGATAGATCGATCACTACCCGCCAATCTGGCAGGTAGGGTAGACGTGGCCTTAGAATAATGGATCAGATGTAATGAACATTGGGTCTTGACCTCAATAACAGCAGCCTCTTTTACTAAATTTTTCTGGCCAGGGTGCAAGGAAAAGGCAGTGGTGATTTAGTGCAAGGTATGTAAGCTTCTCCACTGAACACGCTACTGGGGTGCTAAACAGGTGCTGAATTGACATCCTTCATAGGGCAGTCGAAGATTGAGTGAACTGGCCCAGCCATTCTATTTGCAGTGGAAGACATCAAGGTTATTCAATTACTCTCTTCCTTGGAGACTTTGACTTCTAAAGAAATGATGAACCTAGCTATCCACTCCACAGAAAGAAAATCTCAAATCCTCAGATTGAAGGAAGTTAGCTTTCTTTGCCTCAGTAGCTGTAGAAACATAGGGTATCCCTAAGGAGTACTCCAGTACCTAGGAACATTTCCTTTCTTATGTAATTAAGTGACAGCTTCACAATATGTTTGAACTACACTGCAGACAACTTCACAATATATGTTGAACAAATCACTATTTGTTCTGCATAATCCGGGGTCATAGAATATCAGGGTTGGAAGGGACCTCAGGAGGTCATCTTGTCCAACCCCATGCTCAAAGTAGGACCAATCCCCAACTAAATCATCCCAGCCAGGGCTTTGTCAAGCCTGACCTGAAAAACTTCTAAGGAAGGAGATTCCACTAGCTCCCTAGGTAACGCATTCCAGTGTTTCACCACCCTCCTGGTGAAAAAGTTTTTCCTTATATCCAACCTAAACCTCCCCCACTGCAACTTGAGACCTTAACTCCTTGTTCTGTCATCTGCTACCACTGAGAACAGTCTAGATCCATCCTTGTTGGAACTCCCTTTCAGGTAGTAGAAAGCAGCTATCGAATCCCTCCTCATTCTTCTCTTCCGCAGACTAAACAATCCCAGTTCTCTCAGTCTCTCCTCATAAGTCATGTGTTCCAGTACCCTAATCACTTTTGTTGCCCTCCGCTGGATTCTTTCCATTTTTTCCACATCCTTCTTGTAGTATGGGGCCCAAAACTGGACACAGTACTCCAGATAAGGGCTCACCAATGTCAAATAGAGCGGAACAATCACGTCCCTCGATCTGCTGGCAATGCCCCTACTTATACATCCCAAAATGCCATTGGCCTTCTTGGCAACATGGGCACATTGTTGACTCATATCCAACTTCTCGTCCACTGTAACCCCTAGGTCCTTTTCTGTAGAACTGCTGCTGAGCCATTCGGTCCCTAGTCTGTAGCAGTGCATGGGATTCTTCCGTCCTAAGTGCAGGACTCGGCATTTGTCCTTGTTGAACCTCATCAGATTTCTTTTGGCCCAATCCTCTAATTTGTCTAGGTCCCTCTGTATCCTATCCCTACCCTTCAGCATATCTACCTCTCCTCTCAGCTTAGTGTCATCTGCAAACTTGCTGAGGGTGCAATCCACACCATCCTCCAGATCATTTATGAAGATATTGAATAAAACTGGCCGGAGGACCGACCCTTGGGGCACTCCACTTGATACTGGCTGCCAACTAGACATGGAGCCATTGATCAGTACTCATTGAGCCCGACATTACTTTAAGTTTGGAACAGTTACCAAATCACAAAACTGTTCTGTATTTTTTAAAATCAAGAAAAATCACTGTAGGATGATAAAAATAAGGTCAAAAAGTAAAATGAAAAGGGATAATCTAAAAGGGGAGAGGGATGGAAGAGGGAGCACAGAGACAGGAGCCCAAATAACCTGCTTTACAGGGATGAGTCAGTTACACCTTTGTATATCCCAACAAAACAAAGAAGAACGAAATCACACATTCAAAATAACTTATTTTCACTGCATTGACCTGCAGAATCCTAGCTGGAAAGGCTGAACAGTAATGCTCTAGAATGCCATGAGAACACAATAGGAATTACTGAAGTAGTATAGCCTGCAGTTACTCACAGAAACTATTTTTGTTTTTTTAAAAAGAACCCGCATTCCAAAGTTTATAGAAATAAGAAAAAGATACTTATATAAGCATTTTCTCTAACAAGGTACCACAAAAATAGGAAGCTTTCCTCAGGACATGAAACCAGATGTGCCACGAAGTTATTTTTGGACATAAAAACTATGCATACCACAAACCTGATGCTGTGGTGTTACAATGGTTCTCAGGGTTTAGCCACCTACCTATCTCATTCTTTGAGTGTCTTAGACATAGCAAATATCCCCAAAAGGGGCACTTTATAGCACCAAAGATGTTCTACTGGAAACGCAGTGAAAAGATTTCAAAAGGCTCCAACAGCACAAAGTAACAGAAAAGTTATACTCTGAAATGTGTCTACATAAAAAGTGGCACTTCTATAAAACAGATATGCTTCCTATGTGTGTGTGTGATACTTGCTGACTTCAGTGACAGCAGATTTTGCTTAAATTTCCTCTTCTTTTATCCCTGCAGTGACAACACAAGTAAGAGAGTGAGAGCTGAGTCTGTGCAAATTCACTGAGGGGGTTTCACAGGTGTCACTGAAGACACAATTTAAAGATTGCACAGGTGTGACTAATTTAGCCTGCAGAACCTTTGTGAGGGAAAAAAAAAATGCAGCCAGACTCTCAGATCCAAGGCAAACTTCACAGGTATGCAATGAGAAATAACATTTTATGTGTAAAATGAGAGTGTTTGATATGGAAATCTTTGAGACAATAAACATGGAACTGTAAAATGCCAGTTTAGAGTAAATTTTCAGAGTAGATAGATAAAGCAGTAAGATTTGAAATGCACAAGTCATCTTTGAATCATTTGTAAACTAGACCAACAAATCAGTTCATGTAAAGCAGGTATTTTGTCTCTAACTAAAACTTAAAGAGCCAGAAGTGCCAGAGAACTTAAACAAAAACAGAACATAAAAATCCACCCCCCTAAAAAACCTCCCCTTTCCTCTACAGCACAATATCTCTAAGTACTTGAAAATAAGCACAAAATTGGTGCTCCTGCATTATTGCTTTTTCAGTATCATGATTAGATTTCCCTTGTCCATTTTCAATGTCAGAGATTATTAGTGTGAGAAAGACTGTTACCATAACTAACCTCTTTACAGACATTCTTCGCAGGCAATACAGTTGTTTTATTGTGTTCTGAAATACTGTGTCAGAGCTGTTGGTTTGGAACAGCTGTCTCTGTGTTAGTTTTGAATGTATCAGATCAAAAATATATTCATGATAACATGGGATGTAACACACTGGATAGTAAAATATTTAGTTTCCAGAGAAGAAGAGAGAACACAAAGAGTCATGTTTATGGAAGGAGATATTCAATATATTTAAGGCCTTTGTTCTTTATAGGTTATTTTTAGTTTTTGTTATAAAATACAAGAAGTGAAAACATGATTTGCTCTTTAACTTGGCGGCAATATTACAAAATCTTGTCTGAAGATATAACTACATATATCATGGGCATTTCTATTGTTGGTATCTCCCACTGTCTGAATAAGTCATGCAGTATTACTGAGTTCATCTCCCATTCACGGTCACATGGGAACTTGTGGCTGAGACTGTCTGCTGTTGTGTTCTGAATTACGGGTAGGTAAACAAATGATATCGTAACACTGTGGGAAATGCACCAGTTCCATGGGTTTAGTGCTTCGCACAAAGGGAGAGCAATCTGGCACCCTCAATGATTTCTGTACTATATGCATACTATGTTGTCCGTCATGTCCCTTGTGTGTGTACCTCTGATCAACAGAAGGAAGTGAGCACATGCATTCCTGACTACTCTGAGTTCGAGGAAGTTGATATGAAAACACATTTCTGTGGGTGATCACTTGCCTTATGTCATGAGTTTGTTGAGATGTTCTCTCCATCTTATGAGGGATGTACTGGTGGTGAGGAGGATTACTTGACCTCGGTGGGTAATAACATGGGTTTGTCCAAGTTGTCTCTGTTCGGCCTGTAAACCAAGCTGAACAATGAACAGAGACATCTCATGAAGTTTGGCATGAGCTATCACAAATGTACCCACCGCCGTGTGCTCCAGCAGTTGAAAGCAGAGGTGAAAGTAAGCCGGTCTGGTCCGGCGTACCAGTAAGAAAGTGTCCGCCAGTATACAGCTGACCGTACAGGCAGGGCCATTCATGGGCTGGGGGGAGGAAGAGAAGGGGCAGTTGCCCTAGAGCCCAGCGATTTAAAAGGGCTCAGGGCTTCCGGCAGCAGCTGGAGCCCCTGGCCCTTTAAATCACCGCTGGAGCCCCAGGACCCTGGCCGCCCTGTGTACGGTAAGTCCCTTAAGTTTCACCCCTTGTTGGAAGGCAGTGTCTGGCTCATATACGAAGGCTTGTTTGCATGGTCTCCATAAGCGTGGGCAAATTGAGGAACGTGTGTTGTGGAAGGAGTGCTCTCGTTTGGAGAGAATCGATTTTTGGATATTGATTTATAGGCCCAGGCTTCTGAATAAGTCCATAGTCCTGTGGGTAACCCACAGAGCTTCGTCGAAGGAATGAGCCCTGAGTAGATAGTTGTCTAGACAGGGGTTGATCATGATTGTCTGGGAACAAAGATGAGCTGCCACTATGGAGAGGACCTTGGAGAATACTCTAGGAGCTGATGATAGCCCGAAGGGGCATACTCTGTACCGGTAATGGTAGTTTCCTAGGGTAAATCTGAGGAACCATCTGTGGGATGCTAAGATTGAAATATGGAAATAAGCATCCTGAAGGTAGAGGGCTGAAAACCAATCTCCCTGTTCCAGAGCTGGAATAATCGCTGCTAGAATGACCATCTTGAATTTTTGAGCCTTGATGAGCTTGTTGAGTGCTCTGAGGTTTTCAGTATGGGTCTCCAAACCTCCCCCCCGCCATTTTTTTCTAGGGTATTAGGAAGTAATGAAAGTAAAAACCTTTGCCTCATACTTGTTGAGATACTGGTTTTATGGCTCCTACATGGAGGTGTTCTATGTCTTGTCGCAAGAGGCTCTTGTGAGAAAGGTCCCTGAAAAGGGATAGGGAAGGATTTTGGGGGAGGGGGAGGAAGGTGAAATGAATAGAATACCCACTGTGGATGTTTTCTAGCACCCATTTGTCAGATGTTATCCATTCCCAGGTGCTGTGGAACAGAGCAAGATGGCATCCAAAGGGATGCAAAAGGTTGATTAGTGTCAGATGGCGTTAGAGGAAGTGGTCTGTCCGCACCCCGACCAATCCGTCAAAATGGATGTTTTGAAGTGGATGGTTGGGAAGAGGAAAGCTGTCAGCCCAATAGTTTGTGCTTTGAGAATCTGGACTTTTTCATTTGTGGCACACAGAAGCGTTGAGTTTGATCACGTGCTGTGCACAATTTAAGTGAGGGCTGACAACTGTATTTTCTCTTCTGTCCAGGTGTATAAATCCCTAATGACTGAAGGGTAGCCCTAGAATCTCAGTGTGTGGAGGGATGCATCCATCTTTTCTGTGAACAATTTAGTGCCTTCGAAGGGAAGGTCCTCCATGGCTGATTGTACTTCATGAGGAAGTCAAATAAATGTAGTCAAGAGGTTCATCGCATCACGATTCCTGTGGAGATGGATCGTGCTGTAGTATTAGCTGTGTTGAGCATTGACTGAAGTGCTGTCTTGGCCACCAGTTGTCTTTCATTGATAATAGCCTTAAACTGATCTCTGTGTGATTCCGGAAGCTGGTCGATAAACAAATTGAGTTTGGAATAACTGAAGTAGTTATATTTTGTTGTTAGTGCTTGGTAAGTCATGATCCAGAATTGTAGTGTAGTAGAAGAATAAGCCTTTCTTCCAAAACAGGTTGAGGAGCTTCCAATCCCTATCACATAGCATGGACTTCACCTGGTGTTGACAACTGCTGGGGTTCACCGCATCCCCAAATGATGAAATTAGGGGGTTGATGGGAGAAAAGAAATTCTGAGTGCTTGGCTGAGACATAGTATTTCTTATTGGCTTGCTTATAGTTTGGCACGACTGATGCAGGAGTCTTTCATATAAGCTTGGCTGGATCAAGGAGAACCTTATTGATGGAGAAGACTACTCTGGATGAAGAAAAGGACTGCAAAATGTCTATCAGCTTATGGTGTGATTCTTTTACCTCCTCTAGAGGTAACTGCAGAGTGTCTGCCACTCTCTTAGCTAGGTCTTGAAAGAGTTTAAAGTAATATGGTGAGGACGACAAGATGTTGGTCAGTGGTGTGACCTTTTTGTTGAAGTAGGCCTCCTGTTCCTCCCTCGCCTCTTCAGGAGGTTCAGAGGCTCTGGATGCAGAGGCTGATGGAGTGCGCATTGTTGATTCATCGCAGACCATGCTAGATGTTTCGGAGGCATAATGTCTATACACCTCCCATTGGTCCCAGTAAAGCCACTGGGATGGTGGGAAGCATCCTGGTGGCTGGCATTCTGGTTGCCCATATCAGGATGGTCAAAGGCCTGGTGGACAGTATGGCTGTGGAGGCCCAGATTGGTAATGGGCACTATACGGTGCATGGAAGGAGTGATGGGAGACAAACTCCTTCTGCTCACTATCCGACTCTCCACTTGAGAATGGAGGTGCCTGGCACTGTGCTGGTGGAGACTTTCAAGCTTGAGGTAAAGTCAATACTGGAGCCATGGTACCGAGTAGGGTAGACTTAGGTACATCGGATACTGTGAGGTCTTTTGAGAATCTGAACTTCTGTGGTGCCATGGAAGTCAGTACCAGTTGTGGCTGCTGGTGCCAAGACAATGATACCAATGGGATTGGTGATATAGGCCAGGTTAAATGCTCCGATATTGTTTGGTGTACTGTTGACATTATTGAAGCTGTTTCCCTTAGCAAGGGAGCCTTCCCCAAAGCATAGTCTCTATACTTATTTCTCCCAGTTGATACTGTTGCTTCGGTGCCTATGCCGATCTGGTCTTTAGGTGTATCACAGTGTTCCATTGGGACAGTAGTGTGTGACCTCTGGGTACTGTGTTTGGATGGTTTCGGTGCCGTCAGTACCAATACCGAACATGCCGGGGATCTTTTCCAGATGGTTCGGGGCTCACTCTGGGGACTCACCGCTCTCTATTTTTTGAAGCCCTTTGTGAATGTCTCATGGCTTTAGATTCAATACCTTTAGATGTAGAAGACTGATGAAAATGCCTGTCTGCTGGGGGAATCTTGACGTAGGTCTGAAGGAGGCTGGAGAGCTGCCTCCAGTAGAAGGAGTTTTAGTCTGAGCTCTCTGTCTTGTCAAGATTGCAGCTTGAGCTGCTGACAATACCACGTTTCTGGGGAATGTGCTTTTCCCCGAGGCACTGGACATAAGAGGAATGTCCGTCTGTTACAGGGATAGCCTCTTTACAGGAGGGGCATGTCTATAAGCCCTGGTGAACCGGGCATACCCTGCACTGGGGTAGTCCCTGGAGAAAGGGGAATAAGTAGATAAAGGTTTGTTTGTTTCCTTTATTTTCCTTAAAAAAACCAAACTCTAAACTAACAAATAACAAAAGATTGGTAACTAATTAAATTCAAACAGAGTTAATGATCTAATGAACGCACAGTGAATAGCTCAAGTCTCTAGCCAAGGCTGGTTGAGAAGGAACTGAGGGGGGTTTGCCCGTGCATGTTGGTTAGCTCATGGCGGAGTACGAGAGGGAGACTGTGCATATGTGGGCTGCATGGACACTGCTACGAAAGTTCTCTGATCAGCAATGCAGGGACACAAGTGCACCTACAGTGGAGCAACCACAGGGACACTACTCGAAGAAGAATCAGCCAATTAATGATGGCTTGATGATGGTCAGATGGTGCCAGCTGGAAATTTATATCAATGTAAAATGTTGTTGAGACAAATAAGATGTATATATTTGGTTAAATCCTGTTCCTCCCACCCTTCTCTTATTTGTCTTAGACTTTAAAGACTTTGGGACAGGAGCTGTGTAAACATGTGTTTTAAGTTCCTAGCTCAATGGTGTCTTTAATACATCTAGGTCTTCAAAACACTATAGTAATAAGATTAAAACAATAAAAAAGGACAAGACCAAAAAGCCAATGAAAATATCATCTAAGAAGTCCACTTTATTTCTCACCATACAATCATACAAATGGTTCTCCAAGAGATTTGATTGTCCATCAGTTATCAATCTGCATTCATCCTTGTAAGAACCTTACAGCTGTGGTGAGTAAATAGGAACAGGATGCATTGTGAAAGGCAAAAAATCTGAACATAAATTTTAAATGCTTCCTTCAGAATTAAGCGGTTACCAATAATACCGTTCTTTTCATTTTGACTTTTATTGGCAATATTTGCTTTAGAATGAAGCGGGCCGCTTCAGGGTCTATTGGCAGTATGATGCCTGGTCCTATAGGGAAACAGTTTAGATCCTACTGGCTGGTTCCTCGCTTTCCAGGAGTCGTGGACTGAAAGAGCTGCAGAGAGTGTGTGAAACTTGTGTCTTTGAGCAACCTGCACCAACAGAAGCATTTTACAATTCCTAATTGGAAGAACAGCTTGGTCCAATAGGACTCCTTTGAGGGAGAATTCCAAGGAAAAGTTAGTTTGAAAATATGAACATTTGTCTCATCCTCCGCCCCCCAATTACATAAACTTGCTTCCAGCAAGGCAGGGTGGAGGCGGGGGTGGGGTGGGGGGTGGAGGGGTGGTAATCAAATGTTCTGTGAATACTTTGTGTGAAATCCTAGCCCCATGAAGTCAATGGCAAAACTCCTATTGACTTTAATGGGCCAAGATTTCACCCTCATTGCATATGTTCTTAACTTTAAGCCGTTGAATAGTCCCAACGAAATCACTCCCCTTGTGCCTCCAGCTCTTGGATAACTGCCAAATCTCCATATACATCAATACTGCCATGTTCCAAGGCTCACTTTTTATCTTAAGTTGGACAGCTGCAGTATTGCCAAACTCAAGGGATTTTAAACATAATGCATTTTGGGCCCTGTTTATTTGTAGTCTTATTTGAGCCTTGTAGGGTTCACATTTTCAGCCTTCCCAAGCAAAGGGGCTAAAACCCTAGCTTTTTTTCTCCCCTCTCAAATAAAAGTGATATTCTCTCCTAATCGTATGCCCTTAGGAGCTGGGGCTTTAAGTAAACGTCAAATATTGTGAAACTTATAATTTTAATCACAAGAATTGGCAACACTCTGCCTGGCAAGAAAGTTGTGATGTCTTTAATGCGAGTTGAGAAAATGAATCTTTGGTGAACCACTTGGTACAAATCTAATTCAAAAGCGGTCTCAAATAAAAAAAAAAAGTCTAGTTTTCGGGAGTAGATTCTATTCAGAAACAGGGAAACAGTCAGTTTTCAAACCAAAGCTTTAAACGATGATGTAATGTCAATAATTTCTGGACTTATCACATGCTCCAGTATTAAGTCATATGGCCAAAAAAAGCACACCCAAAATTACTAAAATTTTCACTGCTAATAGACATTCCCTCAGAATAAAACTAAACCAGAAATGCAGATTAATTTCTTTAAAGGAGCATTTAAAGACACCTGCAGTTGTTAAACTGCTAGATCAAATAATTCTTCCAAATATCAAACTTTTTAGCAAAGTTGATCTTTAAAAGAAAAAGAAATCTGCCTTTGCCACAACATGAAACACTAAAATTGGAAACAGCTTGTTTCATTACAGCCTGTTACAAGCAGTAGAGCACATAACTTTATCCTTAGTAGGAATGCACCAGTGAAGGAGTCAAGATAAAAAAACTGCACACAAACCATAAAAACACTACAACCCCACTATAGAATTTTTTGTTTGGACTTCTTCGGGTCCGCTTTCCACTCAAGTCAAAGAAGTCTTGAAGATTAATACAAATCTCTCTCATCTATATATACCCAAATATTTTGGATATAGTGTTCTATACACACAAATATAAATAAGGCTGAAATTTTCAAAGCAGCTAAGGAGTAAGGTGTCAAACTTGCATTGAATTTCAATGGGCTTTTGGCACCTAACTCCTTTAGGCTCCTTTGAAAATCCCAGTTTAAATATTTTATGTATTTGACATACTCAGATTTGTTGCATTCCAAAAAAAGGTTTACATACATGTGTTGCACTATTTGCACACGGTATCTACCATGTGTCTTTGAGCAACCTGGAATTTCTCATGCTGTTTAAGAACATCAGTTGAATCTATTAAAACGAGTAATTGATTTCCATTTTGTGACTTTGTACACTTTGTATGTACTTAATATCCCAAATCACTGCAAACTAGAACTCACACTGATTTGAACTAGGCTCATAACTAGACACCAAATAATAAAGAATTCAGTGGGATTTTATTTTCTGGAATTTAAATCAACTTTAAGTACATATATTGCCCCCCATCACCTCAGTATTTGAATGCCATAGTTCATTTTTATGGTGACAACAGAGCTGCCCTTAACTCCTGTCTAAGACAGCTCCCCAAGCTCATGCCATCTGATGGGCAAAACAACGCCACCTCAAAATTATGTTCTGTATTCACAGCATCTAATCTACAGTTTTATAGTCATTATTACATCTCCCCCCCTTTTAAAAAAAACACCTTTCTGTCTGCCTCAAACACTCCCTCAGCAACAATAACTAGCAAATGAGATTGAGTACTGACAATGGACAGAGTGTATAAGGATAGCGACAAGGCATATTAGAAATAGCTCACCTGTAATTTTGCATTTTAGAAAAAGAAAAGATTTTATAATTTAAGCTTAGTTATAGCACAAGGGCACTAAAGCTTACTAAATTTGGTAGTCTGAAAGGCTCAACAGTGAACTTCTTTACACTTGCGATCCTCACCTTTTGTCTCACAAGAAGTTTTAAAAAGATGGGGCCAAAAGGAATTCAGAAGCAAAATCATGGAGTTTGATGGCTCTATGACGGCTGCATGGTGCTGAATGAATGCTGATTTGCTCACAATAAAATGGGGCATTGTGTGTTACCGTCACATTGGATATGGATAATAAAGAAAATACTACTTCTCTCTTACAGAATTCAGAACAAATTACTCCAATGTAGTGTTACATGTTGTCCCTCAATTCAAGTTTGAAAATTTCAAGAATCCATGAGTGGGATGTCTATGCACCTGCATGTGGGTGTGTAAGCCTAAATTTCCATAGAAGTAAAAACTGCAGGATAGAATGTGCAGTTATCAGATGAAACCTACATGCCTTGCTGCCACATGCCTACATACTACTCGGTTCAGGTATTTAAAACAATTAGCAAACAAAAACTATGTTTAGTGGCAGTTAACGCTGCAGCAGGATACATTCCATCTACCCCAACATCCTAAAGGAAGGGAAATATGTGAAAAGACATGTGCATTCCTCTGCACCTTCATATTACCTCCAATACTATGGATAATACACTACATCACTCCATAAGGCCTCCACTTCCACCTCTAACAGATACCAAAAAGTAGTACATACCTCTAACTTCATCAAACCTTAACATCTCCTGCTTTCATATTGATTACAACAACAGATATAAAATTTGATTGTCACATATTCCATGCATTTGGGAAGTTATTCTTTCTTAATACTGCTGAGGTCACTATTAAGATTTTGCACTAGAAAGCAAATTTGAAGAAGCTGGTGTATATACTGGGTTTGGTATTTATTGGAGATAGAAGTGAAAGCCTTATTGAGCAACTAAGTGCATTATCAACAGGGATCCTAGTTTTCTGTGAATAAAAAAACAAAATTCTCCAATAAAAACAAAAATCTACATTTTTCCATGAGAAAATGAAATGCTGAACTTTAGTTTCCCTAGCCACAATATAAATATTTATCAGTTGAACACAATATTTTATTGTTATATAGTAGAAACTAGTTTCTCAAGCCTCCATTATCCAGCTCTCCGTATTAACTGCACCACCAGTGGCCTAGGGCTGACTCTGGTGGGGCTCGGGTGGTCAGTCCTTGCCGGCTGGGGCATGGGTTGTCAGCCCCCCCCATCTTAAAATAAGGGATAGAAAGCTGTTTGCCAGTTCTCCTGATTATCTGAACTTTTGATTATGCAATCTGGCCCAGGCCCCAATTAGAGGGGAGAAATGGGGTTCCAGTGTAAATTTAATGCTTCTTTTGTACTGCCACATTAAGTGATATCCATTCCTTACTATGCTGAATTCAAATATCCCTAGCAAAAATGTCTCATTTTGAGTTTTCCTCAGTCTTAGAACTGCTCAGGTTTTCCAGTGGGACAGTTTTCGATTGGAAAATGCTGATTCAATGAAAATCAAAGTGTTTGGTGGGAAGTGCCAATTCCACCAAAGATTTTGAAGAAACTTCAGCCTGCTTGTCTGCAGGTTTCAGAGTGGTAGCCATGTTAGTCTATAAACAAAAACAACAAGGAGTCCTTGTGGCACCTTAGAGATTAACAAATTTATTTGGGCAAAAACTTTCATGGGCTAGAATCCACTTCTTCAGATGCATGGAGTGAAAAATACAGTAGCAGGTATATTTATACATAATACATGAAAAAATGAGAGTTGCCTTACCAGGTTGCGGGGGGAGAGGGGGGAGGAAGAGAGGACAGTCTAACTAGACAATTCAATTAACAGTAGAATACCAAGAGAGGAAAAATCACTTTTGTAGTGGTAATGAGGGTGGCCCATTTCAAACAGTTGACAAGAAGGTGTGAGTAATAGTAGGGGGAAATTAGTATGGCAAAATTAGGTTTTGTAATGACCCATCCACTCCCAGTCTTTATTCAGGCCTAATTTGATGGTGTCCAGTTTGCAAATTAATGCCAGTTCTGCAGTTTCACGTTGGAGTCTGTTTTTGAAGTTTTTGTTGTTGTTGAAGAATTGCCAGTTTTAAGTCTGTTATTGAGTGATTAGGGAGGCTGAAGTGTTCTCTGACTAGTTTTTGAATGTTGTAATTCCTGATGTCAGATTTGCGTCCATTTATTCTTTTGCATAGAGACTGTCCGGTTTGGCCAATGTACATGGCAGAAGGGCATTGCTGGCACATGATGGCATATATCACATTGGTAGATGTGCAGATGAACGAGCCCCTGATGGTGTGGCTGACGTGGTTAGGTCCTATGATGGTGTTCCTTGAATAGATATGTGGACAGAGTTGGCACTGCGGTTTGTTGCAGGGTTTGGTTCCTGGGTTAGTGTTTTTGTTGTGTGGTGTGTAGTTGCTGGTGAGTATTTGCTTCAGGTTGGGCAAGTGAGTACTGGCCTGTCTCCCAAGGTCTGTGAGAGTAAGGGATCACCCTTCAGAATAGGTTGTAGATCCTTGATGATGTGCTGGAGAGGTTTTAGTTGGGGGCTGTAGGTGATGGCTAGCGGCGTTCTGTTACTTTCTTTGTTGGGCCAGTCTTGTAGTAGGTGACTTCTGGGTACCCTTCTGGCTCTGTCAATCTGTTTCTTAACTTCACCAGGTGGGTATTGTAGTTGTAAGAATGCTTGATAGAGATCCTGTAGGTGTTTGTCTCTGTCTGAGAGATTAGAGCAAATGCGGTTGTATCTTAGAGCTTGGCTATAGACAATGGATCGTGTCATCTGGTCTGGATGAAAGCTAGAGACATGTAGGTAGGAATAGCTGTCAGTAGGTTTCCGATATAGGGTGGTGTTTATGTGACCATCGCTTATTAGCACTGTAGTGTCTAGGAAGTGGATCTCTTGTGTGGACTGGTCCAAGCTGAGGTTGATGATGGAATGGAAATTGTTGAAATCTTGGTGGAATTCCTCAAGGGCCTCCTTCCCATGGGTCCAGAGGATGAAGAGGTCATCAATGTAGCACAAGTAGAGTAGGGACATTAGGGGATGAGAGCTGAGGAAGCGTTGTTTTAAGTCAGCCATAAAAATGTTGGCAAACTGTGGGGCCATGCGGGTACCCATAGCAGACAGGCCCAACAAATGTCACTTTCACTCTCCACTGATCATGATTGTCTAATAGATGTTCACAGTCATTTTGCCTTTTCATTCCTTGTGTAGAACCAGTTCTTTGGTTAAGAAGTAGACTCAACACAAAAATATATCTAAATTCTCTTAGCAGTCCAGCTCTCCAGTTATCATATAATTAATATTTTTTCCTTTATATGTCTGGCACACAATGCATATCTTTCATATTCCAAACTCTAAATATTCATCACTCCTGACTTATTCTACTCTTTGTATATGCCACGGACAATGGAGTCACATCAGGATTTCATATTGTACTCTGAAGTGAGATGGATATATGCAGAATAATTCCAAAATCTACTCTTGTGCCAGACACGAGCCCTGCCACCACAATACATCTTGTTCTTAATCCATAGTCTATTTTTAAAACATATTTATTGGTTTATTAAACCGAATGGGACTCCAATAAATGTACAATCATTTTAATTACCTCCACATTTTGTTTTCTATAATATTCTTACAATACAGCGTTAGAGATAATCAGACACACAGATGAAAATTGTCTGATGATACTTTCCCCAAGATAAGGATTTGTGCACAGCACTATACAAAAAAATCATCATACTTTTACTTATTATCTTAATGCACAGCTGAGCTAATAACTGTCATCTTGCATTACACCTTTGCTTAGCATAAACGGAGTGTCTCATACAGATACAGTATGAACTGCTCTGTGTCGGATTTCCAGTAGCTGTGAATGGAATCTTAATGCATTTTATAACATTGATAACACTACCTTTTCCTTATTTGCACCAGCTCAATGAGACCACACCCTCTAACGGTCATTTACATTACAAACCTACCTTCAGTTGAAATTGTAAGGTGAAATTAAGGTTATTGGTGCATCTCTTCACACCCTGTATTTTTTTTTTTTAAATATGTGAAAGTGTTATGGGAGAATTACACTTGACATTACTGCAGTCAGCCATTTCGTGTGTCCAGCCACTGCTAGCTGAAAACCAAATACCACCTCACCAGGAATGATCATTAGGGCTCTGAGAGGCAAGGCCAAACAACTGCATGATTGCAGTTTTGCTAATCAGAATGGGAGGATGAGACAGAGTGAATGTACCATGAGAATGAAAGGAATGTTTGGAAAGTAGACCTCGGTTTTAAGGGCCCATCACATACATTTTATTGTTGTTATAACTAAAAATACTTTAATAAGAGATGAGTAATTTGCTGAAATTAGGAGAATCGGTGACCCATTAGGAGTCACTATGAGTTATGTGCTTTGTTTCAGTTATCTATAAAAGATTAAGCAAAATAATACATTTTGGAGCAGTCCAAGGGAGCTCTTCTTCGGGCAAGAAGCTGACACCTGAACTCCCAGTAGCTGGACAAAAGAGGGTCCCCGAAAGCCAAGCTGTTGATCACTTGAAACCATATCAGAATTTAGGTAACTATAATGTTTGGGGAGCTCTGAACCTATTGTGATAGTAAATATGTGTGTGTGCTTGAATAGTTTTAGGTAAAATCACTCTCTTTTGTATCAATTATTTATCTGATGGAGGATCTATGTCCCTGTTGATTTATTCTTGACACCACGGAGTAAAACAGTTAAATTACAACTGCTCTGAATTCAGAAAACCCTGGGTAACAAAAGGATAGTCTTTTCCCCTACCTGTGCCACACCAAACCCATGTCTGAATATTTAAAAAACCTCAAACGCCTACATACAGCATTACCAGAAGCTCAGTAATCATGAGAAGTCCTATAAGAAAACACCTAAGTGAATGTGCAATTGAGGAAAAAGTTCAGAATGGAAATATCGTTTCCATTTCAGATGGAAAAATAGTTAAGACTTTGGCTTCAGGCCAATGCTGGCAATAGAGGTTGTGTTTGGGAGGTGAAGCTGACTGCCCTTAGTGCAGCTCCTAGAAGTATTGTGGCTAAGTAGACAATGCAACTGGAAACATAAGGGGACCAAATACAGCAGCAGAAGCTGCTACATCCTTTAATAGGATGCAGTATATGCTCCTTCCTCATGCTGGCTGCTGGGAAGTTGGCTATAAACCCATTTTCACCCTGCCTGCTCAGGGACGTCTAGCACCATTGTACTAGACTCCCTTGATCCTTGAGCATTGGATGGGAACTCAGAAACCAAGACTGTGTGCTATGCAGCAATGCAGTGGAAAAGAGAAGTTAAATAACCCAAGGCCATAGTATATTAGCTGGTAAAAAAAAATAATAATTCCAGAGTCTCACAGAAATGATTCACAGCATATTTTTCATGGAAAGAATTAGTGTAGCCCTTTATTTGACATTTGTTTAAATAATTATCACGAATAACAGAATTATAGAAGATTAGAGTTGGAACAGACCTCAGGAGGTATCTAGTTTCTATTTGATCTGGAAGTTCCAATTCTAATTTAGACTTCAGGAATACTCACTAATTACTCTGACTTATGAAAAACCTTACAGGGTACGAAGAAGACATCAGGAAAATTTAGCTTGAGATCATTCACAGATGCAAGGAAACAATTATACTTGCATCTATACTTTTAGCTCACCACAAAAAGTATTTAAATATTGCATTGACACATGGTAGGGTTATTTTGCACAAACACATTTGCAAACAGTTAGCTCTGTTGCATACATATGGATGACATCTGCAACTAGAGAAATAACATGTTGTATCAGAATCTGAAATGCCAAGCAAAAATCCTTCATATCAAGATGATACTGTCTCACGATATTTTTCCTCTCTTTCATATAATTAAGATTTTGGTCCACTGATCATTCTTTGCAGGTATGTCCCAGAAATCTAGGGAAAGCTTGGCTTATTAAACAAGGAACCAAGTATTCATTCTTTTAAGACAGGAAATCTACTCTAGTTTTAAATATCAGAGACCATGCTGTGAATGAGAGATTGGTGGAGGATATAAACTGCCAAGAGAAGAATAGAGAAGTATTTCTTGCATGATTGACTATTGATTGGATTTCAAATTAATTTGTTCATATCTATAAAACATCAACCTATAAATCCACACAATAAGGCTCATTAAGATACCCAACAATGTGTGTTTGTCTGTCTTGAAAAATCCATAGTAGCAGATTTTTCACAATATGTAGTGATGAGCTACACCCACATATCTGTGATTATAATCAAGTATCACAATATGCATCACCCTAAATGGAAGCAGAAGCAGCTAGAGGAGAAGACAATATTTCCAGATGAAATTACGAATTTATTGATTACACACACACACACACACACACACACACACACACAGAACACATTTATGTTTTTTTGAGGGAAAGGTGCTGCAATACTCTTGCATTTGCTAAGTCACTATATCACTAAACCAACACTGTATCACTGTTGGAACTCCCACTCTTTTTGCCAAGACAACTGTGGTGTTGTGTGTCCACCAGTGTTCAAGTATTCTTTTTCAGTGCATCAATATGACCCCAGCTGGGTGGCACAATCCCAGTTCTCACCATGAATTTAACTGGCTTCTGAGGGGCTGTCCACACTTAAAATATCAGACTGGCATCAACTTTGCCCCCATGTATCCTTGCCTTAGTTGTAAGATAGGCTAATGCGAGTCCTGTCATAGCAACCAGATTAAGCATTTCAGGTCTACAGCAGTAACACCTGACTGGAATCCACCTTGAGTGAGAGGAAACAGAACAGATGCTGCAATAATAACTCATTCTAATTGCCTCTAGCAAAGAACTAGTGCTAGACTCTGTTATCCTTGCACTGCATTAGGTAGTAAGTGCAAATCCTATTATGCCAATTTGAGTGCTTTGATGTTGTTTTGGCCTGGTGACGAACAATGCGGTTATATGAGCTATTCTGATACCTAGGCAGGTATTTCTTATGTCTAGGTGTTGTTAAATGACTATTACTTGGAAAGAATTCCACTGGTGGTAGGAGGTAGAGTATCATCATGCCTTAATTCTTGCTGCCAGAGCACTCCTGGCATCTGCTGACAGAGCTGCATTGATATCACTGGGGACAAAAACTCAGTGCCTACAGCCCAAGCCATGCCTATAGATCTGCATCAATACCTTTGCACCCTGCTACAGAGCAACGCCACAAAACTGCCCCAAACTTGATATTCTGAAGGACCAGCGTTTTCCACTACTAATAAGGTAGGGGTACAGCATAGGGTGAATTTGGCCTGATGATTACACTCATGTAGATTAATCCCTAGTTTAATTTAGAAGTTAAGTAGAAGACTCCAACTCAGGAAACTATCCCATTCAGATACATCACAAAATACCCAACCAAGGACTCTGCAGTGAGGCATGGATGGAGCGGGACTGAACGTCAGTGCTCATCAGGTTGAATTAACAAATCTGAGGAATCATAGAAAAAGATCTGGAGACACCACTTTTGAAAGGAACAAGAATGCAAAGTATTGATGAGGGATCATCTGCCCCACATAAGACAACTCACCTTTTTATCTCTTTTGTAAGTGAAAGAATCTGAAGCAAATTAATTTGTCCCTTGAGGAAAGAGAGAATATGGTGGAAGCAGCAGCCAAAGGAATTTCCTTGATAGGTCATCAATGAAAAAGGAATGGACTTTGGAGCATAAGGAGCTCCTAAACTCCTTCAACGGAGGCAGAATGAACCACATAAGGTATGGATGTGTGTAGCTGCCTTCAAAGCTCCATAGGCCTTGGAAATTTCTGCCTGGTCTTGCCCTGGGGCTGTGCACCTATGAGTGGTCTGGTAAAACTATACCTTTAAAGAAAATGATCTCTACACATTTCCTCTCCAAGTAAGAGTCATTTAATAAATCTTCAAACCAAAAATCTTCAAAACTGTCTGGTTTCTTTAGATATAATTAATAAATCTTACTTATTCATATGAAGTCCTGTTTCTATGATAAAATATTGAAACCACAGTTAGACCAAATTCATCCCTAAATAAGCAGGTACAATTCCTGCTGACTTCAGCACTTGCTCATTCAATTCTGAATTTGATCCAGAAGAGTCATATCACTAGCAGTGGTCCTTTAGGGCTCACTTTGTAAGTCCATTTGATCTAGCACTTTGTCTATAATCAAGTTTCTGCAAAAACATTTTGGTGTAGTTCTTTTCTCAAAATAGAGACTCCTTTAGAAAAAAAAAAGTTATGTACTTTACTCAGAGGGGATCAGACTGTTGACACCCAAATGAGATACAGGTGTGAAGGAGATATTAATAAATACATCAGGCTAATGCTGAACTTCTTGATCTATTCCACCTGTTAGCATTGGAAGGGGAAAGTAGAAAAACAAGTGTTAGCTTTAGCATGAAAGATAACTCATTTGATTTTTCAATGGGAGCAATTTTATGGGGCTCTTGCCCCAGCTTTTTCTTTTGCAAATGCAATGGAACTGCACAAAAGTAAAGAGCACTTTCCAGGAAACATATTAGTTGAAATGGTGGCAGTACCAAGATCACTGTAAGGCAAGGAGCCTATGTTTGTTTCCATAGACAATGGAAAGAATTAAAGACAAACTCACAAATCTTAAAAAAGCTCCTGCAATTAAGCAATTGCTCCAGCAAAGAGCTTAAGGACATGCTCAACTTTAAGCATGAGTCATTCTATTAAATGAAAAGATCAGGGACTCACAAACTTGAGTGCCAGCAAGGCACCTGGTAACAGAGGATTCACTAACATGTAACCAGAGCTCCTCAGACCAAAATGTGCTCTGTAGACCATAGTTTTATTTATTTATATTTATCTGAAGAAGTTAAGCACCGATCCCATGCTCTAGTTGTCCTTAGCATATACAGCAATTTAATGTGGCTTCCATGATCAGAAACCACCAAGAGATGACCAAAGAAAATACCTTCCTCCGACTACAACAATCTTTACTGTTTCCCCCTCTACTCTTTGTTTCACCAATTTTAGATACTGCCTGTAACAACAGTAGGCAAAATTCTAACAAGTGTGATTACTAAGTTGACTGTGTCCCTCTAAATAGGTTGAAAATAACAAGAACGTTTTGATCAGAGAATAAAGATAACTTCCCCTCTCAATTTCATTTAATTTTCTTTATACCTGTGATACAATAATCCCTAGTATTTACCAATTGTCTACAGATTCTTCTGGAAAAACAAAAACAATCCCAAAACATCAGAATTTCTAATGCAAGCAGTGCGCAGAAAAAAAAAAATCTATTCCCTTACCCTTTACAGCCTGACAAATAAACATGCATACTCGCACATACACACACACTCTCTCTCTCTCATTCTTTCTTCCCGGGCCCTATTTATGTATTATGTAGAAGGAAAAAAAGGACAAATGTGCATATTTATTTATTTGTTTGCAGGCCACTTTAAATATACCACGGAGACCTTACAATGGTAACTCTGCCAGTCACTTAATCTATACACTTTAGACCTTTATGTGCATATTTAGGCACCTACACACAAGCAGACAAATTTTCAGAAGTTTGGGCACTAACAAATCCCACTGAAGCTTAGGGACCAAATGAGTCCGGTTGTGTGGTGTGGACATTAGGGTTCCACCTGATGGATCCTCTTTTTGGCATGCAGTATTGCCAACCCCAAGTACTCTAAAATTATAAGCCACGCCCCTCCCCCCAAAATCATGAGATTTTTAAAAACTAAACCAAGCTCCTTTTTCTTAGTCTTTAGGATGCATAGGGTCATGTTTTCAGGCTTCTATTTGCAACCAGGAAGACTAGGCAATTATCTTTTTTTTTTTTTTTAAATTAAAGCCAAACTTCTTGTGTAGGAGTATAGGCTTCAGGAAAAACATCAAATATTGTGAACTAGCTCCTGCAGTGTGATGTGCACTACACATTACATTGAAGAACTAGGACCAAGTGAGTCAGAATTTATTTATATTGGTAGAAAGAAGGGGAGTCCAGCAAATTATAATAGTCTGGTTATTTAGGGAATATTATGATATTGTGCAGTGGTAATTTTTCAAATGCTTTTCAAATAGCAAATATTCTCATTTTTTGTTTTTATCTCTTATTCTCGTCACTTTCCACTGCCAGATGGAATCAGAGTTGCAGAAATTAATAGATTAAGCCTGATAAGCCTTCCTTCTCCTTGTTTCTCATTCATACAGTCATCTGTGACCTCTGTTACTTGTTCTTAGAAGTCTGCCTTTTTAGAATATGAAATTGAACTTTTTAAAAAAAGACTAATTAATAGTATTTTTTCTTCCTATTAATACTCTTTATAAAAGAAGGTATTTTTATAAAGATGCACAGCATGTTAATAATTAAAAAGCAGCCTAGGCTATATGAAGATGTCTGGCTTATCAAAGTAACTAGAAAGATTGGAGTCACACTTAGAATCATAGAATATCAGGGTTGGAAGGGACCTCAGGAGGTCATCTAGTCCAACCCCCTGCTCAAAGCAGGACCAATCCCCAACTAAATCATCCCAGCCAGGGCTTTGTCAAGCCTGACCTGAAAAACTTCTAAGGAAGGAGATTCCACCACCTCCCTAGGTAACGCATTCCAGTGCTTCACCACCCTCCTAGTGAAAAAGTTTTTCCTAATATCCAACCTAAACCTCCCCCACTGCAACTTGAGACCATTACTCCTTGTTCTGTCATCTGCTACCATTGAGAACAGTCTAAATCCATCCTTGTTGGAACCCCCTTTTAGGTAGTTGAAAGCAGCTATCCAATCCCCCCTCATTCTTCTCTTCCGCAGACTAAACAATCCCAGTTCTCTCAGCCTCTCCTCATAAATCATGTGTTCCAGTCCCTTAATCATTTTTGTTGCCCTCCGCTGGATGTTTTAACAATTTTTCCACATCCTTCTTGTAGTGTGGGGCCCAAAACTGGACACAGTACTCCAGATGAAGCCTCATCAATATCGAATAGAGCAGAACAATCACATCCCTCAATCTACTGGCAATGCCCCTACTTATACATCCCAAAATGCCATTGGCCTTCTTGGCAACAAGGGTACACTGTTGACTCATATCCAGCTTCTCGTCCACTGTAACCCCTAGGTCCTTTTCTGCAGAACTGCTGCCTAGACATTCGGTCCCTAATCTGTAGCAGTGCACGGGATTCTTCCATCCTAAGTGCAGGACTCTGCACTTGTCCTTGTTGAACTTCATCAGATTTCTTTTGTCCCAATCCTCTAATTTGTCTAGGTCCCTCTGTATCCTATCCCTACCTTCCAGTGTATCTACCTCTCCTCCCAGTTTAGTGTCATCGGAAAACTGGCTGAGGGTGCAATCCACACCATCCTCCAGATCATTTATGAAGTTATTGAACAAAACCAGCCCAAGGACCGACCCTTGGGGCACTCCACTTGATACCGGCTGCCAACTAGACATGGAGCCATTGATCACTACCCGTTGAGCCCGACAATCTAGCCAACTTTCTATCCACCTTATAGTTCGTTCATCCAGCCCATACTTCTTTAACTTGCTGGCAAGAATACTGTGGGAGACCGTGTCAAAAGCTTTGCTAAAGTCAAGGAACAACACGTACACTGCTTTCCCCTCATCAACAGAGCCAGTTATCTCGTCACAGAAGGCAATGAGATTAGTCAGGCATGACTTGCCCTTGGTGAATCCATGCTGACTGTTCCTGATCAATTTCCTCTCCTCTAAGTGCTTCAGAATTGATTCCTTGAGGACCTGCTCCATGATTTTTCCAGGGACTGAGGTGAGGCTGACTGGCCTGTAGTTCCCAGGATCCTCCTTCTTCCCTTTTTTAAAGATGGGTATTTCATTAGCCTTTTTCTAATCGAAAGATTTCACAGTAGCTTTTCCTTTGATATTAACATTGTGAGCTTTTGTGATGCAGTATTAAGATAACTACAAAAAGAAAAGGAGTACCCGTGGCACCTTAGACACTAACAAATTTATTAGAGCATAAGCTTTCGTGAGCTACAGCTCACTTCATCGGATGCATCCGATGAAGTGAGCTGTAGCTCACGAAAGCTTATGCTCTAATAAATTTGTTAGTCTCTAAGGTGCCACGGGTACTCCTTTTCTTTTTGCGAATACAGACTAACACGGCTGCTACTCTGAAACCTGTCAAGATAACTACAGTAACAGGTAAATTTTAAAGGCTTTTCATTAAGTGTGGATACAGAATTCTAATGGGAGCGGATTGTTGTGCAAAAGCCAAACCATGTAAAGTCCTTATTCAAACTCAATGCCATAGTTTAGGTATGTACATGTCTCTCTGTTCACTGTAGCAGATAAAGTGCATCAGTCATATTAACATTGATAGTTATCTGTCTAGTTTGTAGAACTATATCAATTTCATGGCTATCACAGATATGAACAACAGAAAACTGACTTCTGTAGAACAAAAAGTTTCAGAGTAGCAGCCGTGTTAGTCTGTGTTCGCAAAAAAGAAAAGGAGTACTTGTGGCACCTTAGAGACCAACAAATTTATTTGAGCATAAGCTTTCGTGAGCTACAGCTCACTTCGGGTTAGTGGTTTCTGCTCATGTTGAATAGTGCACCCTGATTTTACTAAGTAATTGGGAACTGAGAATTAAAGGTCTGCATGACATGGCATATAAATACGTTGGTCTTTTACTTAGGGAATTATGGTTCAACCATAATCAAAAGTTACCTATTTGATTAATTTTACGGCCTAAATAGAGTCACTGATAGACATTTCTACATATCACAAAACTATAAGATGCAAACAAGATTGATTGTATTGGTTCAAGACTAATGTGCATTTCTAAAGCTGTGGGCTAAGCTACCCTGCAAGTGTTACCAGACTTACTTTTCTAAGTGTTACAAATTCCCCAAATTTATACTCTCGCTCAAAAAAAAAAAAAAAAGTGACCACTGGTGATAAAAATAGAAATGCAGAGCAACTAATAAGTTGAAGATCTGCTAAGCATGAATTTATGATTTGATATAACATTAGCAACTGTATTTTGAGATCAATCATTTGAGTTAAATTGTCAAAATCAGGATTACTCTGCTATAAACATGCAGCATTTGGTTGTGGATGCAAGGAGCAATAAAAAACTCTCTTCCTTCATCTGAGTCAAAGGCTACTTTTTCTTTAGGAGGAAAAACTGTATTTTATCGTGTCAAACAAGCAAGGATAGTGTTAGACAAGATGTTGCACGGTACTAATAAACTTCATCCTATGCAACTTCTTAGTAAATGAGGATCCTGTATGCTAGAATAGCCAGATGTTTCTCCTCAGCCATTGCAGTACAGATGGTGCACAGCTGTTTGACAGCTGTTTTTTAACAAGCTCTTTTGCATGATAAAAGTCACTGGAGAAATGTTCATTTCCAGAAAAATTGGAAGTGACTTTGAGTTTCTTTTTTCTTATTTAAAGATTTTTACTGTGTGGTAGAGGAAATATTTTGCATTTCTGTAACACCTTCCATTTCAGTTTATTAACATATAAAAATATTTGGGGCCCTGACCTTTAACTGAATAGGTATACATGGTCCGTAGGATTAGGAGTTAGTTAATTAATCTTCTGAACATCGAATGGTAGTTGACTCCATTTTACAGACAGGAAAACTGAGCCGCAGAAAGGTTAACTCAACTCTGGGGAAGGTAGAGGACAGGTCACACAAAAAAAAAATTATACTTTTTTTTAAACGTAAACAGTATTGCCAGCTCCAGATACAATAAATAAAACAAATAAATAACAAATCATACGGATTTAAATAAACAAGATTTTTTTTTAAATTCTATTCTGTTCAAGCCTTTCAACCATACTACCTATCACTGATTTGTACCTGATCATTTCAGGTTCAAGTGAACACCTAAAAACACAGGCCTTCCTGTTGGCTGCTCTGAGGTGGATTCCACTTATCCTCTTCTAAGGATGTGGAGCACTGCCATTCTATATTTTTCATTCCCCTTCCTCATCACTATCCTGTTAGTCTTCTCTCCCAGTTGCCCTCCCTGCTCCACTCACATTTACCCTCCACACTGCCCTGATCTCTTGCCCCCCGCCACCATATGTTTCCTCCTTTTACCCTTATAGTATCATGCCATCCCCTATTTCCCACTGTCTAGTCCTACCCCTCACTTAATTTTCCCTTCCTGCTCCACATTCCTTTGTGTTTCCTCTCGTTTTCCTGCCCAGTTTCCTAATAAAAGAATCCAGAAAATGACAGCCATCTTTACTAGGGTAAGCTTCATTTCCACAAGGAAAGGACGTCAGGAAATAAAAGGCTTTTTGACTAGAAGCAACCTGTGGCTTCCATTGCAATAAAATTAGGGAGAAACAGGAGCTATTTTGAACAAAGGCATAATTCACAAATTTGATGTCAGAAATTGGGAGTTCATGAGAAACTTAAACCCACCAAATATTGCAAGCCTTGCAATGAAACCAACAGAGCTACCAACTCTGTATAAGTAGACTTCAAACAAAAAAATCCTAAAGAATACATTGCTAATAGTACTCTGTGTTTCAACTAGTTTATCATAGACTTGTGGACTTTAAAGGCAAGACGGGACCATCATCATGATCAAGATCATCTAGTCCAGGGATTGGCAACATTTGGCATGGAGCCCACCAGGGTAAGCCCCCTGGCAGGCCGGGCCGGTTTGTTTATCTGCCGTGTCCGCAGGTTTAGCCGATCACAGCTCCCACTGGCTGCGAGTTATGTATAAGTGTGTGATGAGAGCACTGTGAGGCCAATGATAGAGTCTGAGACAAGGCCTTGGGTGATAGCATAATGCTTTGAAAAAGTGTTCTCTGATGTCCAGGTTGCAGCTCTACAAATATCTTTTAAGGGGACATTGTTCAAGAATGTAATTGATGTCGCCCTGGCCCGCGTTGAGCGGGATCTGATGTCCACGTGGGGTTCTTTGTGATGCAGGTGGTAGCAAGTTTGAATACAGGTAGAGGCCCATTTGGAGCATCTCTGGATCGATATTGTAGAGCCCTTGGAGTGCTCTGCTGTAGAGACAAATAGTCTTGGTGACTTGCAAAATGGTTTTGTTCTGTCCAAGTAGAAGGCTACAGCCCGTCTGATATCTAGCATGTGCAACGTTGCTTCTCGAGAGTCGTTATGTGGCTTGGGATACAAGGCAGGTAAGTGTATGGTTTGGTTAATATGAAAATTTGTAGCCACTCTGGGCAAGAATTTTGGGTGAGGAGGTAACATGATTTTGTCTTTGGTAAATACAGTGTACGATGGTTCAGCCATCAATGCTCCCATTTTGCTGACACGTCTTGCAGACGTGATTGCCACGAGGAATGCGATCTTCATTGACGTATGTAGGAGTAAGCAGGTTGATAGAGGTTTGAAGGCTGGTCTTGTGAGACATTTGAGCACAAGACTGAGATCCCATGGTGGTGAAGGTGGAGTACTTCTGGGTACATGTTCTGTATACCTGATAGAAAGTGCCGTGTAATCGGGTGAGCAAATATTGAAGCCCCTTCTATCTGTTTGTGGAGGGCTGTAATGGCAGCCAGGTATACTTTAATAGAACCTATGGCTAACCCCATTTCCTTCAGTTCTAGTAGGTAGTCTAGGATCATAGAGAGAGGCACCTTGGTCACGTCCATCTGTTTTTGCTGACACCAAAAGGGAGAATCTTCTCCACTTGTGGTGGTATTTCTAGTCGTGAGGTGACGGCTGTTTAGTAATACCTGTTTTACTTTCTCCAAACAGTTCAATTCCCCATGTTGGAACCAGAGAGGAGCCATGCTTTGAGATGGAGTTTCGCTGGGTCTGGATGGAAGGTCAGGCCCTTGCTCCAAGACAGGAGGTCTGTCCAGAAAGGCAGTGGTTGTGTGGCATGGACTGCTAGATGTGAGAGCTACAGAAACCAAGTCTGTCTGGGCCATGTGGTGACAATGAGAATGATGTATGCTCTGTCGAGTCGTATCTTGCAGATGATCCTTGGGATCAGTGGTATCGGCGGGAAGGCATACGAGTGATGCGTTCAATGGGATGAGGAAGGCATCCCCTAATGATCCTGGTGCCAGGTCTGCCCTGGAGCAAAATAGTGGACATTTCTGATTTGTCACTGAGGCGAAAAGGTCGATTACTGGGTGATCCCATTTTTGGAATATAGTGCTGAGAACACTGTCGTGGATTTTCCACTCATGTTCCTGTGAGAAGTGCCTGCTGAGGTTATCAGCTGTAGTGTTTTGGCACCCTGGTAGGTATGATGCTATGATGTTTATATTGTTGTGGATGCAGAAGTTCCATAAATTCATAGCTTCTACGCATAGCGAGTGAGACCTGGCTCCTCCTCGGCAATTGATGTAAAACATGCATGCCACGTTGTCGGTGAGAATAGAGATTGAGGTTTCTTGTATGAGTGGGAGGAAGTGTTGGCATACATTGTGTACCAAGTGAAGTTCCAGGAGATATATGTCAGGTTTCTGTCACAGACCACTTGCCTTGTACATTGTGGTGACCCAAGTGGGTGCACCAACCTATCAGGGAGGCATCTGTTGTAATAGTCACTGATGGGAGGTCTTGTTGAAAGGGAATCCCGGAGCATACATTCCCTGGCTGTGTCCACCATTGTAGGGAGAGGATAACCCTTGGTGGTAGTGTCACACATCTGCTGAGATAGTGTTTGCTGGGTGCATAGACCATGCTCAACCAGTGCAGCAGACAGTACATATGGAGTCTGGCATACTTTACTACGAAAGTCGTAGCTGCCATATGTCCCAGAATCTGAAGGCATGTCCTCACTGAAGTTTGTGGGCTGATGGTCATCATGGAAATAAGATTGGTCAACGTAGTGAATCTGTGGTTTGGCAATATTGCTTTGGCTTGTATGGAGTCTAGGTTGGCTCTGATAAACTCCAATCGCTGGCTTGGTTCCAGGGTGGATTTCTTTTCGTTTATCTGTAGACCTAGCTGGTAAAACAGGTCTAATGTAGTCTTCAGCATGCCTACCATTTCTTGTCGATTGGCACCCTTGAGAAGGCAATCGCCCAAATAGGGGAAGATGATGACTCCTTTTGCATTGTAAATGTGCTGCTACTACCGTCAGCTTTTTTGAGAATACATGGGGAGCAGTGGACAGTCCGAAGGGAAGGACCCTGTTTTGGTAGTGGTTGGGCCCTACTGTGAACTGCAGGAACTGTCTGTGGGCAGAATGTACTGTAATACTGAAGTATGCATCTTGGAGGTCGAGGGCTGCAAACCAGTCCCCCCCATCTAGTGCTGGGATTATTGTGGCCAGGGGACCATTTTGAACTTGTGGTTGCATACGAACCTGTTGAGTTTTTGGAAATCTAAGACAGGTCTCCATCCTCCTGCTTTCTTCTCTGTCAGGAAATATTTGAAATAAAAACTCCTCCCTTGGTATTGATGTGGTACTGGTTCTACAGCACCCAGCAGCAGGAGGCGGTCTACTTCTTGTTGCAGAAGGTGCTCGTGAGAGGAGTCGGGGGAGGGATGGGGAAGGGGGGAGGGTAGGTGAGGTGGCTGTGAAAGGAATGGTGTAGCCAGATTGTATGATCACCAAAACCCATTATCTGTGGTTATGGTGTAAAGTGAGGGCGTTTGTCAGGCAGTGGGTGTATGCCTAGTGTACGCAGCATCACTCGGGAGGCCTTCACGGTATGGAGGACGTCATCTGTTTGATACAAGAATAGTTTATCCCTATCAAAGGGGAGATCCTCCACTTTTAGCTGTAGTTCTTTTGGAATTCCCGAAGCCTGCAACCATGATGTTCTTCTCATAACCACAGCTGTTGCAGTTGTTCGGGCAGCTGTGTCCACTACATCCATTGAGGCTTGCAGCGCTGTGCGGGATATTAACTGACCCTCATTGATAATGGCGTTGAGTTGAGGATGTTTATACTTGGGGAGGTTCTCACAAGCTCTTCTATTTTACTATAGTTAGAGTAGTCGTAATTTGCTAGTAGAGCAGAATAGTTGGCAACTCTAAGCAGAAGGGTGGCTGACAAGTAAACTTTCCACCCAAAGAGGTCCAGTCTCTTGCGTTCTTTATCTTTCAGTGAGGAGCAGAAATGAGGCTGTTTTCTGCGCTGATTAGCAGCTTCTACTACCAGAGAGCAGGCTTGAGGGAGTGAAAACAAAAATTCCATGCCTTTGGCTGAAACCAAGTATTTCCTGTCAGCCCTTTTGTTGGTGGGTGGTGCCAATGCCGGTGTTTGCCATATTACCTCCGCAGGCTCCATTATAGCCTCATCCATGGGGAGGGCAATCTTGGTTGATGATGCCGGTTGTAAGATTTTTAACAACTTATGTTGTTTCTCCTGCACCTCATGTGAGGCAATTTCTTGGCTGTTTGCTACTCTTTTGAAGAGTTCTTGGAACTGTTTCAGGTCATCTGATGCTGTAGGGGTAGACAGCATCACCACTTCGTCTGGTGCGGAAGATGAGTGTGGGGAGGTGGTGAATCACACAGGTCTGCCTGTGATAGTATCTCTTCCTCTTCTATCTCTGTCTCAGGGGGGTTAGAGGTTTCTCTGTGTGGTAATGATGGGTGTACTCTGGAACCTCTTGTGGCTGGGGAAGGGGGGCCAGAGTAGGGGTTCTGGTATGTGGGCCAAGGACCCCATTGTGGCCATTGCATGGGGTAAAGTGGCAATGGGTAAGGCCAGTCCTGTGCATGCCAGGGCTGGGAATGCTCAGAGGGATGAGGCTTAGGCTTCACACAGTGTTCCATGTAGGTCTCGTCTGTGATGGGGATGAACGTTGAGAGGAGAAGTTGTTGTCCTGCGTGTCTCCTTCCTTGCCATTATGCATGGAGAGTGGTGCAGGAGATGAAGGATGGTACCGTGCTACGTAGCTCAGGGAGTGTTCGGTGCGCAGTGGTGACTGCGGTGCCAAAGAAACCACTAGGTCATCAGTATGCAGAAGTTGCACTGGTCCCACCTTGGGGTTACGGTTGACTGCTGGAGCACTGACTGGTGCCGGATTTGGTTTGTTAGCTGGCATCAAGTCTTGGGTCGGTGCCGGTGGCGGCAGCAGCATTGATTGTGGTGCCACTGCCTGAGCCGCGCTCTGCACCGAGGTAGTCAGTGCCATGGAGCAGACTTGATGTCTCAACTCCGGTGCCGCGCATTGGGGTTCAGCAGGGGTCCACTGAAGGACAGTCCCGGAGAAGCCCGGTGCCTCATAAGTGCTCACTCTGGATGAGTGGAGCACTGAGGGTAAAGATCTCGCTGGGGAAGCTCTCTTTTTCTGAGAGACCCTTGCTTGAGAGGTCGAGGCTCTCTTCCTGACAGTTTTGGAAGACGGAACCTTATCAGAGCTCAGGGATCTCAGTTTATGAGACTCCCCGAAGGACATCTCTTGCAGAGGTTGGAGGGATTTCTCCAGCAGAAGCATTTTCAAGCAGAGATCCCTGTCACATCTTGCCCTTGTTGTTAAAGTGGTGCAATGTATGCATTTCTGGGAGATATGAATTTCTCGCAGACAGTGAATGCAAGATGTGTGGCCGTCAGAGACCGGCATTGATTCATGGCAGGAGTCTCACTTTTTGAATCCTGTTGAGCTCAGCATAACTGCAGTTAAGTCTCTCCCCACTCTCGATAGATGAGGGTGGGAGTTAATTGTAATGGTAAACTGTAGAAACTATTCCCAAACAGGGAATTAAGCCGAGAAAAAGTAGTTTTTTGTTTTTGTGTTTTTTGGTAAAGAAAAACCTCTAAGAGGAACTAACAAAACTATGTAACCAAGTATAGACTAATAAGTTCCTATGTAACTTGTAACTCCTCCCCCCCCCCCGAAAGTAGCAAGGAGAGCACTGCTGCAGAGCGCCGTCTGCAGCAGAGGATGGTTGAGAAGGAACTGAGGAGACGGTAGGGGGTGCGCGCTACAGGAGGTGCCAACGGCTGCACGAGACTACTCCCGTGTGCACTCTTCCTCCAACCGTGTACTGCAGCGAGAAATCTCCTATCTCCAGTGCAGGGACGCACTGACACCTAGCGTGGAGCACCAACAAGGACACCACTCAAAGAAGAAGCTAAATTTATATTCTAGAAGGATACAATTATTTACCACTCTAAATAATGAATGACAAAGCACAATATGGTAATAAAAGTAAAAATGATAATTATTCCTGCTGGGATAGGTTAGGTATTTTAGAACTCACTACTCAAAGAATTAAATTTAAGCCTAAGAGAAAAATAAAATTATGAAATGCACAAACCAATCACAAAATTAAAACAATACTACAATGCTTAATTATCTTTGAAAGAATAAAATTACAAGGAATATATGTGTATTGCAGATTTCAACAGGAAGTACCATGAAGTAATAGCAACAACAATAACACGTGTGTGTGTGTGTGTGTGTGTGTGAGCGCGTGTTGGGGGAAGAGAGAGAGAGAGAGAAAGAGAGCGTGTGTGTGCGCGTGTGTGAGAGAGCATGTGTGTGTGTGCACGTGTGTGAGTGAGTGTGAGTGAGTGAGCGAGCGTGTGTTGGGGGGCAGTATATGTATGCCTGAGTGAGTGTGACAGCACGCTGTCTCTTTAAGCAGAACACTCACCAGCCTCAATGCTCGTTCAGACAAAACCAGTCATTGGCAGCACCCTCCCCTGACCCAGAGGAAGCAGCACGTACAGGCTCCCCCAGTCAACTCCTCAGCAAAGAGACCAGGTACGCAGGCGGTGGGATACCCTGACATCACATTTCAGGAAAGATGTGGACAAATTGAAGAAAATCCAGGAGAAGAGCAACAGAAATGATTAAAGGTTGAGAAAACATGATTTATGAAGGAAGATTGAAAAAAACTGGGTTTGTTTAGTCTGGAAAAGAGAAAAGGATGAGGAGGGACATGATAATTTTCAAAGTACATAAAAGGTTGTTACGAGGAGGGAGAAGAATTGTTCTTCTTAACTACTGAAGACAGGACAAGAAGCAGTGGGCTTAAATTGCAGCAAGGGAGGTTTAGGTTGGACATTAGGAAAAACTTTTTGTCAGGGTGGTTAAGCACTGGAATAAATTGCCTAGGGAGGTTGTGGACCCTCTATCCTTGGAGATTTTTAAGAGCAGGTTAGACAAACACCTGTCAGGGACAGTCTAGATAATACTTTTGTCCAGTCTCCTGCACTCATGGCAGGACTGATGATCTCCCGAGGTCCCTTCCAGTCCTATGATTCATATGGGTTAGAGATAACATTAACAGACATTAGCTATTAATGAAGTGTATAGTTATTGAAACATATCAAGGTTAAGGTTGTAATGAGATGGATTAACTTGTTATGGTGCACACAATTTCTTCACTGGTTGAAAGACTGACCCAAATTAAAACTGGAGAGTAACCTGATGATAATTCTAGGTGAACAGGGGCTCCAAGAGGAGTCCTCTCTTTCCCCCAGCATGTTTCCATACCCTCCTAAGTGTATTCTCCCCTCAACAACTTTTTTCCTCATTAGCAAGCCACTGAGACTGCAGCTACTTCCCCTCCTCAACAGCCCTATGCTGGCTTGACACCTGCAGGGGACAGTGAGCACAGGGGAAGAGAAACAGTCTGCTTGACCTCACTGTTGCTGTCACCTGAAGAAATCCTGATCAGTCTCTGCTTCACTGATAGGTGCACAAGAGACACTTTTGTTGAACAAGCATACAGCACAAAAATAAAAAAGAAAATCTCATGCAGTGATTTCAAATGATTTTTTTTCAGGATTTAAATGAATTAAGACAAAAGTGCCAGTCACTATAGAGAGAAAGCCCGATATTCTGGTGGTCCCTGGTAGCAACACCATATTTTGTGTTGTGTTGTAAAATGGGGTAGAAATGCAGGTTTTTCTGCTAAAAGTAAGGAGGCCAATATATGTGAAATTTCTCCAAATGTTAAACGCAAAGTACTTTTGATTACTTTTAATAATTTTTTAATAGCAAGTCCTTAAAATTAGGCTATAGCTAAAGTTTGTCCTTGGCAGTTTGAACATTCATTGTTGACTATAGTCTTTCTATATAAAAGTTTGTAGAGAGATGAATCCTGAGTAGACCTAGTGCACAGTATAGGTTCTTTTAAAATGTATTTAGGGTCATTTATAACCATTATTCATCATAAGAAAGTTTATGCACTAATGACAAATTAAATTTTTATCAAATAAAGTAATTTATGTATCTTGGATAAAAACTATCAGCAACTACACTTTTCTGTCAGATTTTATTCTGCAAGACAGAAGGTTTTAAAGCCTTCTCTGTTATAAAAAATGTCCCCACACTTTGACTAATCTTATGTAATGCAATGTCTCTGGGTGGATCATCAGCAGTGGGGATTAAAACTGGGTCCCTTAGATCTAAAAAGTGTGAACCTCTACTGCCTGAGATCAAAAGACCCAGCTCTGTTAACTTTAAGCCGGTCACAAACTCAAACTTTTGTGCAGCCCATCCACTAGAGAGCCACACTGTAAATTTGCTTTATGTTTCCACTTCTGCATTTAAAAAAACCCTAGAAAACTAATATACCGCCCTGTGGTGTCATTTTCTATGTTATCCCCTCCCAACACAAAATACTACACCAAACATCCCCACTCAGTAGTGTTACAAGGGGTAAAGTGGAACGGGGCAGAGTTAAGGTTGCAGCATGTGCTATATCATAATTGTGGTAACAAGGTGTGTGCAGGTGGGTGGAAAAGAAGGTACGGTTAACTTGGCATGTCCTTGCTTTTGTGGGTTTGTCGGGTATACTGTGTGCATAGCAAACCTACCCTCTACAAGGGTTTTCTATATTAATCTATTGTATTTGAAAAATAGTATATGATTATATTATTGTAATGCATATGCACAAGGGAGCAGAAGTAGTGTATACATCCTGGAATCTGTTGTGTGTGCCACTAGGACGCAAAAAATTCTGGGGAATTCTTCCTGAGGGGTGGATGTAAGCACAGAAACAGGACAAAGATGTGATCTGTTCCCATTTGCTATGGAGTTGGGGAACACTTCACTATGAAAACTGTGATAAATGGAAGGGAATGCAAATATCCTATCTAGATTTTTATATGGTCCCCAATCAACAAAGCACCTGAGCATCTATTCTATCATGATTTTAGATCACTGGGCTGCTGTCTTGTTTAGTTTTACCAAAACCACAGGGAACACTCTTCAAGACTGAGTTAAACACAATATGATCTTTACCCAATACTATATAGTGGTTCTGAGTTTTACATGTCAGTTTTGCCTTCACAAGCATAGAAGTCACCAGCTTACCTTGCAAAAACCCACAACTAACGTGCAGGAGAGATCATCACACAACTGATATTGCAATAAATAAAAATCAAGAAAAATGCATTTTGACAAAGATTTTGGACAAACAAGCAGCACAATAATCATTACCTGATTCAGTGAACCTAGATTTCTTGACACAATAGATAACGGATGGGGGGTAGAAACAATCAATAGTGCCAACTCAAAGTATGCCCTATGATCAGATGCAAAGTGTGCAGTCTTTGCTTTTGAAACCTGTGCTTTTCAAGATTTGGACACAATTCATGTTTTGCAGTCCTAGTAAAACAGCAAAGTAAACTTCAGGAATCCTGTAGCAGTATTGAACTAGAAAGCTACTGAAGGACAAAATTATAAGTTTACATCCAAGAAACCTGTTAATTTCTTTTTTCCAGATTGACAAATTGCTGCTTTCAATACAGAATGTACTATCAATAACACCACTGTTAAGACACTTCTACAAATGAAACCGCACATAGCACACTTTTATTGCTTTCATCTTTATTGTCACCAGTGTGAACAGTTCATTGAAAAAACAAGCAAAAAATGAGTTTTAATTAGTGTTGGATAGCTCCCAGTAGCCTTAATAATGAATTAAAATAGGGTTTCATGAGGATATTCAGACAGTATGTTTTTTCAAGTAATATTAATGATTATTTCTTGATAACAAGGGCTTATAATCTCACATATATTAGTTTGGCCTTCAGTTTGTACAGTACTCAGCATATTGAGAATGCTCAGTAAATAGCCAATCCGTTTTCCATGCTAGTAATTACAAATTCTGTTTATTTCATGTAATTTATTTCTCTAACATTTTATAAAATTCATGTTAGGAAACTGAAAACAATTTTGTCTATATATTTTGTCTTTCAGAGTTTGAAAAGTTTACTGTATCCCATTAGGCTTTTTTGTATCAAAACCATTCATATAAATGGTGTGAATCCGGTCATACGATATTAATTGGAATCTGTCATATTTTTGACTGATGCATGTACTACTGATTAGAAAGGATGACAGGGATATTTGAAAAGGTAGGAAAATCTTGGAAAATCTTAGAAAACAATTTAACTGATTAAAAGAATGAAGATGGGAAATGCGTATAATATAAAAATACACCAAGCCAAAAAGCAATGAATTTCCAGCCAAAGAACAAACTATTTTGAAAAGGATATGAAGGTCTAATGTCTGAATTGGCTCTAGATCATCGAGCCACTGGAATGAAACTAGAGTGTGTGGATGGGTGTCATTTTTGTGACTGACCTTTAGTTTACACACTCGTAAATAAATGCTTAAACTTTTTAGATTACTCGCTACCCCCAACTCTTAAAAAAAATCTCTAGGGGCAAGGACTGCCAACTTGTCTTTGGAGAATGGTATGCAGACCCCAGCTTTGGCTATCGGGACCTTCTAATTGTAACTGACAGAGCCATAGAGCATGAAGCTGGTGTTGTATGTGGCATGACAGATAAGGCCAAAACAAGGTCTTCGCCAGGTTTGACTGCTTGTCTCTGATCACTAGGGAGCTGCTTAGTTTCTGTAGCATAAGCAGTGAAAAACAAAGCTTACAGAGAAACCTCAGAGGATCTGGATGTCCTCTATAGAGAAACCTATATTCTTTTGTCTAGAGTCCTTGAGTGTCTCCCCCATTTCCATGAGAATAGTATGTCTCTTAGCTGCATCAGAGATAGCTACATCCACTTTGAAACTCTGTGAAAGTCTCTACATCCTTTCTCAGAAATAAATAAAAGAAAATAAAGCACCTAACAGATTGATAAAGTCAGGGAAATGTCACTCACTATCCACCAAATCCTTCATGTATATGCACACCCACAAAGAGCTGGGAGTTTGAAGAGCATGTATGAACTAGAAAATGCTGGATCTTCTGGGACTGTTTCTGCCAACTTCTATTCCTCCAGTTTAAATACTTATGCAATCCTAGAAGTTAAGGGCAGCAAGTCTTTTTTGACTTAGCAAAACTTCCCCCTTATGTGATGGTAATCTGGGCCATCCTGCCCCTTCTCTAGTTCACATCTTTCCATTGGATTTTATCATCCTCAAGGGGTTCATCATCGTCTCCACAAAAAATACCCCAAAAATTCAGCTCCCAAATATGCTAGTCATCTGAAAAGGCACTCAGATATTCTTTCTAGTCCCTTTCTCTGGGCTGAAGGAATCCTATTCCCTTTAAATGATAAATCTGCATCTTATTATAAACCTAGAATGCAGAGTCTAACGTATACTGGATTTTAGTCAGTTTTTCTTCCGGTGAGTACTTATGCTTGGACTGTTCCAGTGCACCAAGAGTTCAAGTGGGAAACTTCTTTGGACAGGACACATCTTGATGGCTGAAACTTATAAGAGATGCAGAGTATGTCTGAATGGGGCCGAGGGTTGTGGTGGTGGAAGATAACATTTTGTTCATTTTCCTCTTGCCTCTGGCATGGCCCCATGTTGCTCCAGTCCCTGTGGCAATGTATCAGAAGCTGGCCTGCCACTTACCAGTGCTGAAGCCAACAGAAAGAATGGCCTCTTTGATCATCAACAGAGTTGCTTCTGCAGAAGACACTAGACTGGCCCAAAGTAATGTGTTCAGTTACTATGGTGATAATATAAACACACCAGAGATGCTTTAGACTCACCCAAAGTACTGTTCCATGAGATTAGGGTGAGTAGTTGGAATGTCACTAGTTCTTCTTGTCAATAGAATAGACTGAGTGGGCTGGATTTCATGTTAGAGATTGGGTACCATACTACCTGTCTGGAGACAGCTAAGACAAGTGAACCCTGGACAGGTTGCCCAACAGACCAGTGAAAGCAACAGGGAGAGCACTGAGAAGGAGAACTTCTGGGTTTCTTAGAGGACAGTCTTTTGGGGGGTTAGGGGGAAAGTGGGAGAAAAGCCTAAGTGCAGAGATGCAGTGAGTCTGCTCTTCTCACAGTTGATCATGAAAGAGCCTACAACACTTAGCTTTGTTAGACCCTTGTAGCGTGGGCAGCTTATGGCCCTGCTAGCTCCTCCACAAATCAGCTATGCTGTAATACAAGGGTGGCTCTGGAGCCACATGCGGCTCTTCAAAAGTTAATATGCAGCTCCTTGTATAGGCATTGACTCCAGGACTGGAGCTACAGGCACCAACTTTCCAATGTGCCAGGGGTGCTCACTGCTCAACCCTGGCTCTGCCACAGGCCTTACCCCCACTCCACCCCCTTCCCTGAGCCTGCCATGCCCTCGCTCCTCCCCCTCCCTCCAGAGCCTCCTGCAAACCATGAAACAGCTGATCGGTAGGTGCTGGGAGGGAAGGGGAGGCACTGATCAGCAGAGCTGCAGGTGGGCAGGAGGTGCTGGGAGTGGGGGCGTGAGGGAGCTGCTGACATATTACTGTGGCTCTTTGGCAATGTACATTGGTAAATTCTGGCTGCTTCTCAGGCTCAGGCTGGCCACTCCTGCTGTAATAGATAATATCAGCTACTGCAAGCCAGTTTTCACTTAGCATAGCAGGAAAAGCTGCACACTAATGTAGGATCATTAATCTTCCGAATTTTCTGAAATTTACTCCTCCGCCACCTTCTTTGTTCAAGCTATTTAGTTAGGTAGCTAAAGAATGCTAGTTCTACACCTGTTGGAAACAACTGAGGTCTATAAGCTTACTGTGTAGGGGCTGGATAATGTCATGACACTGGACATCATCTGGTGGCTGGAAGGAACCATATCCAAGGGTATGAATGGATATAAACAATCAAGGAAAGAAAGTAGCAGTTTTACTGACAAGACAGAGATACATTATGATGTACAGTATAATACAAGCTCTAGACAACCAATTCTTATTATTGGTCACATGGTGATGCTCTCCATCTTGTACATTTTAGCAACTGGAAATTAAAAGAAATATTACCACTTTTCCAGATAAGTAATTATTGCACTTTAAACAGGAATGTTAATTGACTGTAATTGGGAAGGGGGGTGTACCCATGTTACACTATATTAAGATGTAGTCCACCCTATTAAAAGGTCTGAGAAGTTCTCTAAGGGACATCAAGCTGCAGTCTACATCATAAACAGACAGTTGATTTAACCAAAAATAATAATATGTGGTTTACTAATACTCATTTATGAGTAGAATGTAAGACATCAGAAAGTGCTGACAACTGCACAGATGCTGCAAGACACAAAGCTCCAGGATTTATCTATGTCTAGGTCTACTTTGAGGCAGTGAGAGTACCAAGTTAGATACCAATATAGCAAACACTTTAAGAAGGCTGTGGGCTTCTGGTTTAAACAAATATGCTGGTCTTTTAGAATAAAATTTTGGTTTGCTATACTTGGCCGTAACCATTGCCTCCGATGCAACTATGCATGTTCTAACTCTCAGTGATCTCTGATGCTGCTCAATCCCCAACTTAAGTTCCATTGTTTAGTAAGAACTCAAACAGTTGAATAAGAGATGCACAGTAGTGGTATATAACAGCCTACCAAAAAGTTTCATTAAAAGGCAAAGGAGACAGCCCATAGGATCAAAGAAACGAAGTACTGGTGCATGTATCAGTGTCAAAACAGTTGGTTTAGACTAATAAGAATATACACACGGAATATGAAGATATTTGTAGATTTACACTCAACTATTATGAATTATGTTAGAGAGGATCCCAGAGTTTTCAAAATGAGTTTAAGAATAAACAGTTCTAATTCAGGTTGTATTACTGAAAGCAGATGCACTAGCTAAAGCACTTCTGTTACAGCTGTGAATTAAATGTATTCAGTTACAATGATCCACACAAATATACAAAGGGGAAGCAAACTATGGATTCTTTGCAAGCAGGTCTCCAAGCTACAGAAACACAGATCCTAATACTAAGTCTGTCATCTCCAGGTGCTTGTGTATCACATAGTAGGCATAGTGGAAAGGCAGTAGTCACAGACAGCCTTCGGTAATAAAACTGCATACCTAAAAGGAGGAGAGGAGACAAAAAACCCTATTATTCTAATTTTTAGAAGGATTTTCATTATCATAAGAGTGAAACGACATATGGACAGGATGACAAACTTATAACATCCTAGGGAGCATAGATGCAGAGTTTTAGATAATGTTAGTTGACTCGTTTAAGAAATCAATTATGCTTCAATTGAAGGCAAACTTTACACTGCAGATCCTGGACTTTACTTTCTTCTTGCGTTCTGTAAATTTTCCACTAACAGTCAGATCAGATATATTTAAAAGTAGCTTTTTTGAGCAGACACGATGCCTATCAGCATGTCCTAACATCTACCTAATCAGTCTTGGTTTACCATTTCACCCACACACCCTAAAGTGGCTCATTTTCAAACATCTGAGTGTTGACACATCCTATTCTGCTGAATTACACAAAGAAGCAAGTAGCAAAAGGTTGGCTGTAAATAGTCTCATGGACTAGTTGCTGTGTGTCTGGCCATGAGCTATGCTTAAAATTATAGATTCACAGATACTAAGGTCAGAAGGGACCATTATGATCATCTAGTCTGATCTCCTGCACAACGCAGGCCACAGAATCTCACCCACCCACTCCTGCGAAAAACCTCACCCATGTCTGAGCTATTGAAGTCCTTAAATCATGGTTTAAAGACTTCAAGGAGCAGAGAAGCCTCCCTCAAGTCAACCATGCCCCATGCTACAGAGGAAGGCGAAAAACCTCCAGGGCCTCTCCAATCTGCCCTGGAGGAAAATTCCTTCCCGACCCCAAATATGGCAATCAGCTAAACCCTGAGCATATGGGCAAGATTCACCAGCCAGATACTACAGAAAATTCTTTCCTGGGTAACTCAGATCCCATCCATCTAATATCCCATCTCAGGGGATTAGTCCTATTTACCCTGAATATTTAAAGATCAATTACTTACCAAAATCCCATCATACCATCATACCATCTCCTCCATAAACTTATCAAGTAGAATCTTAAAACCAGATAGATCTTTTGCCCCCACTGCTTCCCTTGGAAGGCTATTCCAAAACTTCACTCCTCTGATGGTTAGAAACCTTCATCTAATTTCAAGTCTAAACTTCCTGGTGGCCAGTTTATACGCATTTGTTCTTGTGTCCACATTGGTACTGAGCTTAAATAATTCCTCTCCCTCTCCTGTATTTATCCCGATATATTTATAGAGAGCAATCATATCTCCCCTCAACCATATTATGCATGCATCAAGCAGAACACTGAATGAAAGTTAGCAGTAATTTTTATCATAGTACAATAAGCTTCTGGTCCTCTTGATCTAGCTAATACTCCCAAACACATCCAGTTGAAGGTCACTTAGTATTTTCATTAAAAGCTTCTCAAAATGTAAAAAAAACCATTTATTTTAACACATCTTGCAATGATAAAAACAGAGCAGAAAAGCACCTACACACACATTGCATGATGTTTTTCTATGCATATGTAAGTATTCAATGGCTGGGCTATAGGAAAACATGGATTGTCTCAGGTATTCAAACTTGTGTGTAAGAGGGCAGCAGAAAGAGAAATAAAGCTAACAGAAAGCTGTAAATCCTAGGGGTGCTGGTAGTCTAGCGCTTTAAGTAATCCCTTAGTGCAACTCATAACCTATACTGCCTCAGTTCAGTTGTATTCCCAAATGTTTTCTGATACCCTCTCAATACTTATATAAAAAAAGTAACTCACACTATCAAAAATTCTGTTCCTCATCAATAAACCAAGTTAAAGAAAGAGTACTCCTCTGTTAGGCTCATCACACATAGGATAGCAAGGAAAGCAGCAGATTCTTCAATTAAGCTTTCCTTCTCCCTGGCCCAGCCTGATTTTCTATAATGGCAGTAGTGAGTTCTTATCATGCAGCTACCTGTCTCCCTCTCCCAACCTGCACTCAAAATTGTATGGTTGTGGCCTCTTAACAGAACACTGGTGTAGGAGTTCTTTTCCTTTTAAAAAAAATCCTTAATAGGTTAAACATGGATGGATTTGGGGGATTAAACCAGGCAGAGAAAGGAGGAGCAATTAGGAAAGAGAAGATGTTTGAGCTGTTCATAATATTTAGATAGTATATTTTCAGTAGCTATCCTATCCCAAAATTTCATTTTCACCAGCTGTGTATGTAGACATCAACACATTACTTATACAATCACGTGTTAAGCACACACTTAACATGGAATTGAAAATATTTTATGCAATATATATGTTGTAATATGGGGTCCATGTGTGGGTCATTAGCAGTGGGGACTAAACCCAGGACTTCTGGTTCTGAAACAATGAATTTCTATTGTCTGAGCTAAAAGAGCCAGTTCTATGAGCTCCAAGATATTGTAGTCTCAACCTCCATGCAATCCAGCCATCACTAGAGGGGGACAGAGCACCATATTAAGTATTTGTTTAAATTGCCCTACTACTATTATTTCTTGCTGTCTTTGCTTAACAATACAAAGTCCTTTGGAGGCCATCCTCCATTCCTGCCATTGGAGTAACTTCATGCACTTGTATGGATACATAATAACTATTATGATGATGTCCGTTGAGAGCTTTTGCTGGAATAAAAGTTGACTTTTAACTTGTTACCAAAAATGAAAATGCAAAAATATTAAGGTTAGAACTTCACAATCAAAACTTTTACTGGAATCTTAGTTTTCAATTTCCAAATATTTCAGCTCATGCCTGACCAAAAATCAGGTTCTTTATGAGAACTTTAACAACATAGTGCTGAGCAAACATGATAATTTTATTTTTTGAAAACAGTTTAATGTTATGAATTCTACATTACAGTATCTTAACAGCTAGCTCCAAATCTCCATTCCTTTTCTTCAAAACTATTTCAGAAAGATATCAGATTTCAGCCTTGAGTATGGCTCTACGTACTGTAAAAATGCAAATCAGCCCATCCAATAAAAATGAAAAATCTGTATTCATGCCTCAAAATCAGTATTTTTGGCTTGGAAAATCCTTCTTAATACTGAGAACCATGTCACTGTAACAAGATCTTTTTTGTAGCCTTGGGCTGGTATGGTGCTGGTTGTTTTCAGTCTGTCCTCTTTGTTTCAACAGACTACCTATTCAGACAAGTACAAAATGAATTCTTCTTTGTTTTGTTCTAACACTTGAAAATTACATTACTCAGTCAAAAAATGAGGTGAACAAGTTATAGCATAACTAAACGTCCAAACTGATGAAACAGTTGTAGAGAAAGGCTTGCAAAGACTAACACAGAGCCTTCTTTTAATTTACATTATCCTTTTTTCTTTAAATTGTATTAATGTAGAATATGGGTGCATAATTTTAGACTTCTCATGCAGTGGGAGACCATCTTCAATTTTAATATTCTGGTAGAAGCATAGCCCTGGTCTAAAATGCAGTGCTGTGCAGGACCCATTTGGCAGGAGGAGGGATGGCAATGGGGAGCCCATGGAAAAAGAGAGTAAAGGAAAGAGAACGGTTAGAAAAAAAAATTGGTGAACGTAAAATGATAGGAGAGAAAGGGAGGAATAAGGGGGGGACGGGGGAGGAACTTTTAAATTTGGAGAAACATTTTATCTTCATATAGCTGTAAAAGAATAAATTATTCTAAATGTCATTCTAGGGGTGAAATAAAACAGATCTATTTATGACTCCACCTGGAAAGTAGGTGCAGTTCTCCCTGTAGCTAAGTTTGAGCATCTTTAATATAGAAAGGACAAAGAAGACTGCTCTCATACAAAATGCCATGCAGTAGGTATCTTCAACTATAGGACTTTAACTAAATAGTTTGAATAAGGAGTATAGCACACAAATTCTCTTACTTTAAAAGTCTTAAGTAGTACTAATAGCAGTAGGTCTGCACGTGTAAGTGGGGAAAGCAAAAAGGTCTACCATCTCTACACAGTCACAAACTAGGGAACAATGTAGTTTCAAGAAGTTTTTAAAACTAGTTTTAACAAAGGAATGCAAGTTGCAGGTGGGAGTGCAATTAGACAGCTGTAAGTCATGTTTAGCAAGAGCTGCTACAATATAGTCTACAATCAGTGGAATTCAGTTCTGAATGCAATAAAACTCGGTAAGTTTTGGGAAGGAGATAATAATACCTATGCACAGTGTCTAGAAGAAAGAATAAGACCGACAATAGACTTCTGCAAGTTTTAAAGGGGAAGCTCTTTGTATGAACTGACAATCTCTTCTCATTAGGCTAGATAAATTACAAATGTTAATATCTGAGAAAAAAATAGTGTTTCTAAAACAGTAAGAAATGAAAACCCATATGAACATAAAACAGAAACTAAACTGAAAAGATCCAAATGGAGGACAAACCAACACTAAAAAGGTACCATTGCTATGGAGAGGGGGCTAAAAATAGAGAATCAATAATGCTGCAAAATATTTGACTTCTTGGAGTCCATGTGGGCTCTGATGCCATTACCTTAGTTGAAAAGTTGTTGCAGTTTTGGATGTTGCTTTAGAAAAGAATCCATACATGTTGACAGTTGCTACAGAGCTCCCACGAGAGGTCCAAAAGGCACAAGTGTGGTTGGTGGAACAGTGAGACACACTCCTTCAAGCTGTTCAGAAAAAAAGGGATATTACTTACCCCAAGGCGAAACTGTTCTATTGTTCTTCCCAGAACTTAGCCCTGTCATATGAGGTGAAAATCAATCAATCAAGGAGTACCTCAAAATGGAAGTAGCAGTTTCAGTTATAGTCAGCGAAAAACTGAGGTTAACAAATTGGGATAAAATGTTTATTTTGGTGGAGATAAATCAAGAGCTTTCAAAGTTCTGGAGAATATTTGAAAGGAAAGAGATGACAATGAGGACAGTACAAGATTAGAACACTTATTTAACCACCCCCTCACAGATAACAGAAGGTTTCAGTTTATCATAGATGGACTTCTTGCTTAAGATGCAAGTATTACAAGTTAGCTTGTTTTTCGTAAAGCAAAACTACCAGATCAGGGAAACTCAAGTTACATTAATATCCTATTCAAACAAACTAAACTGGGGTTTGAGGAGTTGTTAAAAACAGAAAATCTCAAAATTACAGTAGGTAAGATACATAAAATGCAGTATTTGTCTTTCTTCTTGTCCTTTAAACCACTAGAGAGATTTTGAATACACTTAAGGCAACAGAATATAAAGGGATGTTGACCAGTTCTTCATCAACATCACTTTTATTTTGTGATATTTTCTTGATGGGGAAAACTGGTTGTTGATAAGACTGGTATTCGCAAAAATCAAGGTTGTACTGTAGTAAAATGTTATACATTATTCAGTCCTATGCCCTAAGTAATGGATAGGCAATATGTGCATTATCTTGTAACTAAAGTAAAATACTATTGGTATCAAATAAAACTGCTAGCCATTTTACCAGATTATGAGGACTCATAGTTCAAGAGCATTGTTCACCTTATCTCATTCTCTTTTTACAAGTTATGAATCCTATAATACTATCTGTGTTAACTCACCAGACTTTTGATTACAAAAATGGTGTGAGAGCGGTTCCTCTTCACTGTGACTGGCACTTTGCTGCTGCTAACCTCAGGTCCTGTCTACATGAGAGAGTTCTATAGGTTTTATTTTACCTCTAAACAAATCTATTTAACATGGTGCAGAAGGCAGTGTGGACTTTCTTATTTCAGTTTAAGAGCATGTACACAGTTTTTTGCAATAGATTAAATAAATCAGTTTTAAAATTACCCCAGTTAAACCAGTGCAACTTTCTAGTATAGACCAGGCCTCAGTAGCACCTGGGATTGGAACTGGTGGACAATCAGGTATGAACAAAGGCAGGAGCATTAGCTGCTACAAGTGCTAAGTGGGAGAAGGTAGCCTCTCAGCATATGCAGGAAGCTTTGATTCGTTATTTTCTAAGGAGGAATAGGGAAGCCAACAATAATGGAATTTCCTGATAAATTACAAGTTGTCCCTGTAAACCTATGGGAGGGCTTGAAATCTGTAGTTCACTGGGAAAACCCGTATAATTCGCAGGCCTGATTTCATGTGTTAAGTGCAGAATTTAACAGCCAGGAAAACAATGCATGCAAGTCTTAACCTTCTAATAACTTAAGACAGAATCATGGCATATCATAATATTTTGATAAAAGGTCAATAAAATAGAGCACTATTGAAAACAGACGTCAACTATCTCAGCGGTCCATGGAAGAAATTAACTCCTCAATAACCATTCACTGGAAAAGTTGGGAGGTCTCAGACTCACCAATTTAACATTACTAGGCTTTAAGAAGACAGTCAACTATAAAAAAGAAAAGGAGTACTTGTGGCACCTTAGAGACTAACAAATTTATTAGAGCATAAGCTTTCGTGAGCTACAGCTCACTTCATCGGATGCATTTGGTGGAAAAAACAGAGGGGAGATTGATATACACACACAGAGAACATGAAACAATGGGTTTATCATGCACACTGTAAGGAGAGAGTGATCACTTAAGATAAGTTTCAGAGTAGCAGCCGTGTTAGTCTGTATTCGCAAAAAGAAAAGGAGTACTTGTGGCACCTTAGAGACTAATATTTATTAGAGCATAAGCTTTCGTGAGCTACATCCAATGAAGTGAGCTGTAGCTCACGAAAGTTTATACTCTAATAAATTTGTTAGTCTCTAAGGTGCCACAAGTACTCCTTTTCTTTTCACTTAAGATAAGTCATCACCAGCAGCGGGGGGGGGGGGGAAATCTTTCATGGTGACAAGCAAGGTAGGCTATTTCCAGCAGTTAACAAGAATATCTGACAGGTTTCAGAGTAGCAGCCGTGTTAATCTGTATTCTCAAAAAGAAAGTAATTGTGGCACCTTAGAGACTAACAAATTTATTAGAGCATAAGCTTTCGTGAGCTACAGCTCACTTCATTGGCTATCCTTCAACAAAAAAGCTTCAAAAACAGACTCCAACGAGAGACTGCTGAATTGGAATTAATTTGCAAACTGGATACAATTAACTTAGGTTTAAATAGAGACTGGGAATGGATGAGTCATTACACAAAGTAAGTAAAATTATTTCCCCATGTTATTTCTCCCCCCCACCCCACCCCACCCCCCACTGTTCCTCTGATATTCTTGTTAACTGCTGGAAATAGCCTGCCTTGCTTGTCACCATGAAAGGTTTTCCTCCCCCCCCTCCCCCGCTGGTGATGGCTTATCTTAAGTGATCACTCTCCTTACAGGGTGTATGATAAAACCCATTGTTTCATGTTCTCTGTGTGTGTATATAAATCTCCCCTCTGTTTTTTCCACCAAATGCATCCGATGAAGTGAGCTGTAGCTCACGAAAGCTTATGCTCTAATAAATTTGTTAGTCTCTAAGGTGCCACAAGTACTCCTTTTCTTTTTGCGAATACAGACTAACACGGCTGCTACTCTGAAAACTATAAAAAAAAATCCCATACAATTCTGCTGGAGTGTTTACTTACTGTTAAATTAACACCTATAACTACTATAGCTAACAGATTAGAGAAATATTTATCTATTTCGGTTTACTTTGTGTTTAGTGACTTTCTCTCTTTCCCCTGCCCAGTCAGCTCCCATTGTTTTTGTTGGTCTTTCACACAGACACTGAGGAGATAAATTAAAACTAAAGCTTACTATTCATGTATGCTTAGGATTTTGTCTCTACCCAGTTGCAGCTCCTCAAATTTACAGCTACTGCCAACTGTGCTGCATGCCAATTTACTGTCAGGAACACAACACTAGAAAATGGAATCAGGTTTACACATCTGGGTGCATATTTGAACTCTTGTGCCAATTTTTGTTCCAAAAGAACTACAGTTTAACACATTTTCATTATAAGATTAATTCTCATGAGATCTATTTACAAAATGCCACTGAACACTTACTTAAAATTTCACCTCAGTTTCCTTCTTTCCTTTTGCCCTAACCCACTTGCAGATACAGGAGACCTGTGGTAGGAGTCCACAATGCCAGTCATCTTGCTATATAGATGAACTATATCATCTCAGATGTATACTGATACTAGATAAACTACTTAGGCACCCATCAGTGGAACTACAAATGAACTACTCACATGCTTTGAAATTAGTATGTATTCATCTGCTCGTTGCAGGATCAAGGCCTCAGACTGTATACCTAGATTCAAGGCTAATTTCCTCCACAATAAACACAACAAATATGATAAAACAGTTGGCAGAAGTGTGGCCTAAACACCACTGGCTTAAGTATGAGAATCAGAAACTGCACAGTTCTAACCTTGACTGATATTAACTCACTCCAAGTTGTCTATGCCCATTTTTAAAATGAATATAACATTTATCTGACAGGGTTTGGATCGTGATTAGATAATTATTGTAAAATGGAATGGGGGATTAATAGATTTACTCAGAGTAATACAGGAAGGCTGTGCCAGAGCCGGGAATTGAATTAGATCTCCTGAAGTCAACCACTAAGCCATCCTCTTTTGTTTTTATTGGGGGGGAGGGAGGAAGAAGAGTCATCCTTGCTCTGCAGCTGCAAACTATCCCTAAGGAAAATCTCTGGGGTAGTCAGTTCTGCATCACCACCCTCTGCAGGTATGTGAGGTGGGTTGGGTGCATGCTAGGGCATACCTATGTCCCAGCTTTTTTGGAAGCCACAGTGGCCCATAGGTACTACAGGCTGTTGGACACAAATTAGGGCAGCCCCTGGAGACTGCTATAATCTGTGATAGGAACTTGACCAGACCACAGCAGCCCTAGAATAGGGAAATATTGCCTCTCCCCTTAAGTCACTGCCTCATACTCAGAACCTGGATGAATCCATGCTTTAGTCATAGACAATGCAAATTTATCAATAACTATGTAAGTCATGACCCCCGCCACAAAAACCAACAGCAGAGTGCTCAAATTAAGTGATCATTCCTCTCAACAATCTTTGGGAATTCTTGCTCTAACAACAAGAATAAGAAAAGTTACCAGTGACCTTACTGGAGTGCTAACAAGTCACTTTTAGGAGCCATAAAATGTTGAAGTTCATCTTCCTGAATATTTTACAGCAGCATGTGGGAAGCCCTGTTGCCAGTGGAGTGGGGTTTTTTGGGGGGGGTGGGGATTTGCACTGATCATTCAGATGCTACAATTTCTCTGATGATTTGGAAATAGGAAAGACAAGCTTAGGGCAAAGAAAGATGAAAATGAGGAAAATCTAAGAACTCACACCTTTCTTTTCTACATTGGAAGTGAAATATGTTTTGGCAACTAGTCCATCTATGTCAGACAGCTCACCCAAGTCTGCCTTTGTACCGGATGGGTTAGGAGAAGGAAAGATAGGCTTCTGCTCCTCCTCCTGTTAGCTCATTCTCCTTGGGATGCAATGCCTGCTGGGTTTTTTAAAATTTTGCAACCCTCCATTTCAGCTGAACTGCTTCTTTTGATGGATGTGAGCCCTCCAGTGCAATGATGCTGGGTCTGGGTACAGGATCTGAGAGATTGTAGGGCAGAGCAGATAAGGTAATTGGGGGCTGCATGAAGAGGTTCACCAGATCTATACCAAAAGTGCCTGGCCCATGCTATTCTGATCACTGATCCTGCATCTTGCTGTAGAGCTTCCTCAGGACCTTCAGTATCATGGAGATCAGTCCCAGTGTCCAGAGGTGAGAAATGTATCAACAGAACCTGTATCAGAATTGCTTCAGGAATGAAACACTTGCTACAGACCAGATCAGAAAAAATGCTAAATAGGTCTATTGTTGAGAATCCCAACTTGTGAAAGATTTTCTGCAATACTGAGTCTTCGACTGATCATTCATGGCTGTCTAAGATGCCTGCTAACGTGATCTGCTAGAGAATTCTGAATGTGTGGAAGATACAGAGACAGCAATATGATCAATTGATGAACATGCCAAATTCAGAGCCAAATGGCCTTCTGACGGAGTGGCTCCTCCTCCTCTTCTACAACTACACATTATGTCAACAGTATTGGTGGTTACTCTCAATTTCTGCATTCCTGGAGTAGAGGAAGGAATTTTTTGCATGCCAGATGGATGACTCTGCATTCCAGAATATTTATCTATGGAAAAGCTTCCTGAGGGAGCTATAGGCCCCAAGTTTGAAGGTGATCTAGATGGGCCCCCACATTCCTGATCAAAAGTGTCTGTCACCAGACTTTTGGTAGGAAGAGGGGCAGACAAGCACATTCCCTTGCACACCTGACGCAGGTCATTCCACCAGTTTAGTGAAGAGGAACCATGACCAACATGTTCATGTGGTGTCTACAGGGTAGATACAAGGATTTCAAAACCATCTCTGCATGGAATGTAGGTAATATCTGGCAAACTACATTACATAGGAATATGACATCGTATGTCCGAGGCATGCTTTCACAGATGTCTTTGGGTGAATTTTATGTTCATTGATGAGGTCCACTACAGTCTGGAATCCCTCCTCTTGTGGATGATAAGCTCTCACTGACCTGGAATCTAACATGACTCCCACGAACTCTATTCTTGTATTTGGAGTAAGTGTTTATTTTTCTCTGTTGACTCTGAGGCCCAGTGTGGCATAGACCAATAAAGGTTACTTGGATTTAATTGGTCACCTGCTAGGGTTATCTTCCCCATATCGAGCAGGCATTGAGATATGGGTAGACCTGGATTCCTAGTCTCCTTAAACTAGTTGCTACAACTGCCAAGCACGTCGTGAACATGCTTGGTGCTGTCGAAAGATCAAAGGGCAGGACCATGTATGGGTAGTGAGATGTTCCTACTAGAAATCAGAGTTATTTCCTGGGACCTGGATGTATGGATATATGAAAATAGACATCTTGAAGGTCAAGAGCAGCAAATCAATCTTGCGAGTCTAATGAAGGAGTTATGGAGGCCAGAGTTACTATCCTGAATGTGAAATGGATGAACCTGTTGAAATGTTGATGGTTCAGAACAGAATGCCAACCACACACTATTCCGTCTTTGGAATGAAAAAATAAGATAATGGGATTAAAATCCTCTGCACCTAAACACTAAGGGCACCTCTTCCACTGCTCCAAGATGCAAAAGAGAGAACACTTCTTGCTTCAATATTATCTCAAAAGAGGGATGGGGTGGGAGAGAGAGGGTGGGAAGGGACCAGAATTGTACGCAATACCTGTTGCCGACAATCTCTTGGACCCACTGGTCCATGGTGATCCCAGTCCAGGCTTCCTGAAAAAAAGAAAGGCAGTTGCCAAAAGGTGGGGAAAATGAGTAGAGAGCCTTCAAATGTTCCTAGTATCTTAAAAACAAAAAGAAAAGAAAAGAAAAACAGAGCAATAATGATGCAAGTTTTTCAATCAATGAGCAAACTAAAAGTTAACTACCTTCCCAACAACTATACTAAATCATCACTAGCAATCACAGAAAAGCAGGTAGACACTGTCAAAGCTCCATCTTGGTGTTACAGGTAATAACAAGAAAGTATGGCCCGAACGGACAAAATCTTATCTCGTGCATTTGGGACGCATGTGCACCAAGAGTAGAAAACATGTGGACAATCACCCAAAGAAGAAAGTTAAGTTTTATTTCTATTGAATTTCAACAGCAGAAATTCATTCTCACTCTTTCTCTCTGGATCTTCTGACAGTTTATGATACATTTTTCACATTTAAAAAAAAAAGTCATTCCGAGTTGAGAGCTTTCCTCAAATTCAAATTATGCTAGTTACTTTCTTGCTAAAGGAGAAAAGAAACAAATCAAAGAGCTTATTTTACTCCTATTGAATTCAGTACCTCTAAACTCAATTTCTATCTGGACTTTTGTATAAACATTTTACTGTGTTAATTACAATAGACAGTAAAAGTTAGTTTTCCCAGTGCAATAAAAAAAAAGTGTTTTTATGAGAGTCAATAAATGGTTCTTGAAACTGTAAGCTGATGGTTGGTTTTGTTGGCTTTTTTAGGTACTACTCAAGTAGTAATTGTTGACTGAAATTAAGATCAACTTTCTCTCCCTCAGAAAGAGGATGAGGGTCTTTGCTTTATTTTGAGCTCTGATTATTTCAGAATAGGATGCTAGGTCTTGTAAAGGAAATCTTAATAAGACTTGAATTCTTCTGGACTTTGATTTGGCTACTCCAGTAGTTCTCAAACTTTTTTTTACTGGTGACCCCTTTCACATAAGAAGCATCTGAGTGTGACCCAGCCCCCACTCATAAATCAAAAACAAACACTTTTTTATATATTTAACATCATTATAAATGCTGGAGGCAAAGCGGGGCTTGGGGTGGAGACTGACAGCTCGTGACCCCCCCAGGTAATACCCTCACAACCCCCTGAGGTGTCCCGACCCCCAGTTTGAGAACCCCGGGCTACTCTTTCCAGTGTGGCATTCCTTAAATCTGTTGTTCATTATAAACTCCTCCCCATGTCTATTTAGACACTGTGACCTCCATGCGAACTGTTGTGCGTGTGCGTTGTTTACACTAAACTTAAAATTACAGGAATTCTTCCAATAATATTAAAAGAAGTTAGCATCAGAGTCTTTAGGGACCAGTAGAAGCTACTATTCTACTTTACAATTGCAATACTTAATGTCACTCCATTCAATTGTTCTACTAGGGCCATACAATAGACAGAAAACAGATAGCAACTTCTGTTAAAGAAAATGAGCAGCACGTGTAATATTTCCCACTTACTCTACTACCTAGAGCTAAGCTAAATTCACATGTTGAAGTAGTTGCACAATCACAACTCTTAACACACTTTGCAACGATTTTACTTCGATCTTTATAGTAATATTTCCCAAATTGTCAAACTGCATACATTTGAAATGGAAAGTTTGGATATACACACATTTACAGTACATCTAAACTGCCTGCAAAATACAAAAAAAGATACCCGATAACTTTTTAATCCTTTAGATTTTCAAGGCCCTCTTTTTACTATGGATTAAGATAATCTAATTACATGCCTAAAGATTAATAAAATAGGAAATGCTAGGGTTTAGGTTGCACAGCCTTGCATACGTAAAAAGAGGGCAGAATTAAGATCATTACACCATATGCAATCAGCTTGAGATCTACTACATTTCAATAAGTCTATGATGGGTTCTGTTTGAGAGATTGCTAAGGAAGAGATCGCCTGATGAATACTGAAGAGCTGCCTTTTAACTAAACAGGTCAATTTGCTGATATCAGATGCTTGCTATCTGACTTAAGAGTTTCCTGTCTGTTTTGTCATGCGTAGGCTGAATGAGGAAAAATGTATTACTCAGCAAAAGATCACTCAGGATATTTCCAGCTAACAAAAGGCATCTCCTGGATTATTTTGCTTGCATATGAAAAGGAAGTCTCAGCAAACAACAAACAAACATTCTCCACTCACACTGTGTTTTGACGAATAGAGATTTATTTTTAACAACCCAACATCTGGCACACCAATGGCTTTGGCTTATTTCTTTGCATGGTGAAAGAGACATCAATTCATTGATCTGACAAGTTAATATAGATTTAAAAATAAAAACACAATTCAAGAATTTTCATTGTATCTGGCTTTTCATCTGAACTTTAAAAGTCAGTTAATCGTTTTCAAATTAGAAGGCAGTCACAGGTTTGGTTAGAATCAGAAGCAAAAAAAACAATCTAATGGATACCAGATTACACTGGAGTTTGAACTCAAAAGACCAGAGCTCAATTTCTTGCTGAGTCAAACACTTCAGGTGTGACCTTGGCAAGGTCACTTAAGCTACCCTGTGCCTTATTTCTTCATTTGCAAAGCGAGGTAATACCCTCACCTACTCACCCACATACTCACACTCTCCTCACATGGGTGCTGTGCAGATAAAATCCATTCATGACTGAGATCCTCAGATCCTATAGTAGTGAGGGCTATACAAATACTAAGACAGATCAGCCTCTCCAGGAATACAAAGTATATTAAAATTCCCTACAGAAAGACAAAGGGACCATAGCTAGGTACAGTGACTTGGAGAAAAAAGGCGAATAAGACACAAAAGACAAAGAGAAAGGAAAGCTGAAGTTTAAAATTGACTGGTGGGGAGGGAGAAGTTTGTGCTGTTTTCTTTAATGTATAAATAGAGGCCAAAAAAGTTGAGGGGGTTGGGGGGAAAAGGCTTTCATCATATATTTTCACTTTAGGAAAATCAGGTCTTATCCCCTGCTTTTCCTGGAAGACTATGGGCAACTAGGGTTTTACATATCAAGGGATTCAAACAGGATTTTCTATTCAGACTTCTTTTAACAAAAACAGTAAAAGGAGTACTTGTGGCACCTTAGAGACTAACAAATTTATTAGAGCATAAGCTTTCGTGAGCTACAGCTCACTTCATCAGATGCATTACGAAAGCTTATGCTCTAATAAATTTGTTAGTCTCTAAGGTGCCACAAGTACTCCTTTTCTTTTTGCGAATACAGACTAACACGGCTGCTACTCTGAAAACTGTTTTTGTTAACACCTATTTAACTCAAATGCCTAACTATTGGCAAGAGAATCATTTTGTTAAAGAGCCAACTTTTCAGTCCCTTCAATTAAGGGATGACAAAGTTCTCAAAAAGTTCCTACATCTTTGGATCCTCCACGGGAGACATACAGAAAAGCATGGAATACCATCTTTGATATTCCTGATATTTCTAAGGCCTGGTCTACACTAGAAAATTAGGTTGGTCAACTACTCTGGTCAGGGGTGTAAAAAATCCACACCCTCCAGCATCTTAGTTACACCAACCTAAATCCCTGTTTAGACAGCACTAGGTCAATGGAAGAATTCTGCCATTGATCTAATTACTACCTCTTGGGGAGGTGGATTGCCTTCTCTGACAGGAAAATCCCTCCTCTCAGCATAAGTAGTGTCTACACCATAATGGTACAGCAGCACAGCTGTGCCACTGTTGTGTTTTAAGTGTAGACAAGCCAAAAGGTTAAAAGTGCGCAGAAGAGACTTAAAAAATGTTCTGGCCTACTTTGTACATCTTAAAGAAGGAACACAATTACACAGACCCAATTCTTCTCCATCCCCATTATTCAAATAACCTTTTAAGACAGGAATTAAGAAAATAAGTGATTCAGTTATCTTACAGTAAAGGAAGCACATGAATTCCAGAGAAATGGAGCAGCTACATGAAGAAATTAAGATTTTTTTTTTTTTTTTTTTTTTTAAAAAACAGGCTACTTCTCTCCTCCAGATTACTCAGATTTGCAGAAATTTCACAACAGTGAAAAGGACAAACAGACAGAGGGTGGAGACAAGAGAAGAAGACATCAAAATTAGATTAACATGGAGAAACAAAAGCCCATACTCTCTGAAAGAAATGTATACCCAAATTACTATATTCAATGCGAGTGAGAAACATGGAAAACAAATACTGAGACACAGTGGACATCAAATTAGATCATCAGGTTGTGAAGTGATGTGTCAAAATGTGCAAAAAAAATCAAATTATAGATTGGGGATAACACACATCTCTGCACAGCAATGATGCATAATCTGGAATACTGCATTCAGTTCTGGATTTTCACTACTACCAAAAAGATATTGAACTTGAAAGGAAGTGAGCAACCTAATAAAAATCTGGAAAGCAAAATATGCATAGCTCAAGTAAGGAGTGAATAACGGGTGAGAATCAGTTGGGTTTGAAATCTGTAAATACCAAGGCTGAAGACTTATTTTGCCTGGTAATACTAGAATTAATCAAATGGAATTACATAAGGGACAATCCAGGCTAAATATCAGGAAGATTCTACTGAGATGTATTAATTAGGCTGTGGAATAACTTTCCAAAAGAAGTTGTGATATTTGAAACTAGACTAAACAAAGCACTAGGAAATATAGTGGTGGGAACAATACATATATATTGCATCTCCTGCATATTCCATTCCATGTCACCTAGATAAACTGTCTTATTTTATAAATATGAGACCCATGAAGAATCTTGTCTAATAGAAGGGGGTAGGTACTATCTTAATGTGTGTTTAACTGCAACTTGCAGAATGGGGCCTCAATTCTGATCTGTGCCTTTACAAGCTAGTGCAATATAAATAATGACTAGCTACCATGTAAATAAAATCTGGACTAACCTAAATGAAATGTACTGACTTTTAGTCACATCTGCACCACAGTGGCAATGCCAATGAACTTTAATATACATAATGTCAAAAAAAATAGGCAACCTTATACTGTAATTTGGATCAGTTCTTTTGGAGTTTTTCTTTATATTTGTAGATATTTTTAGATTCTCATATTCCCACCCCAAAATGGAACACTGAACTGCAGATTAATTTACTACTTAAAAAGCAAGTTGCTGTTTTCCTGACAACAGATTTAACAAATTTGTTCCACCTGTTCAATTATTCACCCGATGTCTTTCTTGTGGTTTCATTGAAGTTTTTTAATCCAAAACCTCAAAGACTCTAAACTCAGCAGTGAAAAGACAAGCTCAGCATCATAACTGCCACTCATGATCTGAATGCTGCTCCAAATTACTGCAAGCTTATTGGAAGGAAGTTGATACAGACAGAAAAATTATTAAGGTCAATGGTTATAGGCTCACAATGTATGTTCTTCAGAGGAAGTTTTCCCTATGTGGTTACATCTCTTCATTAAGCTCAGAAGGTTATTACACTAACTTGATGGTTTGTGCCAGTTACCTCAGTTACCATGTGGCATAATTCACAAACAGCGAATGATTCAGAAGGGTAAAAGATATAATTGTTCACAATACCCACCCAAATTCAATATAACATTTTTGCATTGACTGCTACTCAACAGCATAGGCCTAGAAGCATGGACCATACATATCTAGAACTGTTAAAGAGTTTTCTGGTATGTGTGGGATGACTTATTATAGAATGTAATTTATTTAGAGTACAGTTTCCCTGTTCTAAAACTTGAAAGAAAAGTTAGTTCCCAAAATATTTAATTCATATAATCACAAGCAGCCTTCTACTTAAGACCACCTCCATAAATAGTTCTATGTAAAAATGACAGATTTAGGCACACATTATACTCTTGGTTCATGACAAATTAGTATATAAAGGTAAATTTCTTACTAGTAATTCAGTTTCTACAAGTTCCAGACAGGGAGTAATGAAATGAATAGATATTGCTCAAAGCTGTTTCCCAAGTTTGTGAAAACCCCAAGTCTTCCTCCTGCCACTTTCTGAAAAACCCAACCCAGTAGGCCTTTTTGGATTTTATCACTTCTCTCTCCCACCCACACACCCCTTTTTTTAAAAAAAAAAAACAAAAACAAAAACTTGTTGATCATTGACATTTTGGATTGCTGATTTTAAATTAACTAACTCCTCAGGAAAAAAAATAGGTTTCATTATGGACCATTTAATGGAAATCACCACTCAATGTGTCACAACAATAAAAAAAAGCAAACAAGAATGTTAAGAGACAGGAATGTTGAATATAATTCTGTTATGTAAATCAAAATTATAACCAGAGTGGACTACAGTGTTAATTTTTGATCACATAATACTAACAAGGAGTATGGTAAACATAAGGCAGTTTAGAGATATGACAAATAATCAGGCACATGGAAAGATGTGCATGAGAGATTGAAAAGAGTTAGACTGGAGAAAAAAAATTATGATGGGACATGATAAAAGCATGCAAAATAAACAGTACATATAAAATATTTACTTTGTTTCAGAATAGGGATATTAAGAAAGCAAAGGTATATAGTTAATGAAACAGAGGCATCAAATTTTAAAATTGCCAACACTTATCTTCCCCACCCCTGATGTATTGGGGTTCATCAAGCCAGTAAGAGCTTCGGTCACAGTCTGCCTGGTAACCCTGGGTGTCTTGTGGCTGTGTAGCTTTGATCCAGAACTGACTCCAATAGCTCACAAGCCTCATCCCGGCTTTGCCCAACCTGGTTATTCCCTGCAGGCTGAGCTTAGTACTCTTCTAGCCCCAAAATCATCTTAGTGCAGGAACCAGTCCCTCTGGTTGGACCCTCAAAGAATAAGTGTTAGGTTTCCTGCCTTTACAGAGACAGTAAAACACTTCCATCTATTAGCTCTCTGGAAGCACAAATTTTACTGAATTTACACAGCACTGATGATTTATAATGAAATCAAAACAAGTTTACTAATAAAAGAGCATGGATTAAGTGGTACCAAGTAAAAGATAAAAGGTAGAGATCATTACAAGCAAATAAGAGTGAAAATTTGCTAGATTAAGTTTTAGATGTCAGAGACAGTCTGTTCAGGATGCTTTCTTTCACCCACAGTCTCCTTTCTAGCATTTTACTGGCCAACCTGGCCAGCACCTATCAGAGACATCAAATTACTTGGTTTCTTTGTCTCCTAAGGTGAAGCATGCAAATGGAATCTCTCTGTGTACTTTATATTCCCAAAAGGGATATCTTTGTCTTACAAGTCAGGAAGGCCTCCTATGGATTCAGTCTCTTGTCTCTCTCCGAGATGCAGAAACCACATTAAATTCTCTCTTAAGAAAAAAAAAAGAAAAGAAAAGAAAAAGTACTTGTGGCACCTTAGAGATTAACAAATTTATTTGAGCATAAGCTTTCGTGAGCTACAGCTCACTTCATCGGATGTGAGCTGTAGCTCACGAAAGCTTATGCTCAAATAAATTTGTTAGTCTCTAAGGTGCCACAAGTACTCCTTTTCTTTTTGCAAATACAGACTAACACGGCTGCTATGCTGAAACCTGTCATTAAATTTTCTCTCTCTCTCTCTCAGGATCAGAACAATCTCCATTGGTTTAGCATGATGGCTTTATTAATATTTAAACTGAGGCAACCCACATTCCCCTTTGCTTAGGGTCTGACCTGTTTATCACCTTTATCAAGGCTACGCTGTCTGTCTTAAACATGTTCCAGAAACATCATGCAGAAGAATTCAAAACTTCACATAGAATATTAACACACGCATTTGACAATTATATTAATAACCAGCATGTTATTAGCTTTCATGTGATACCTCAGAGTCTTTTGTAGAAACAACACAGTAACATATAGGGTGTGAATATAGGAGCGACTAGGGTCATCCTCCCCAACTACCCTTGTGAATTCAGTGCTATTAGATATCATTGGGGCCAAGCTCTTACAACAATGAAAGAAAAAGGAATATACATTTATACAGTTAATGAAAAAAAGTCAAGAAGAGATATAAACCCTTCTGCTTCAAGACCTAAGTCAGCCTCTAACCGAGGGGGTCAGGAAGAAGCTCTCTCAATGGATAAATTATTCCACAATTGCCCACATGAGATTTTTTGCAGCTTCTTCTGGTTCATTTGGTAGTATCAGTGAGGCTACTGGACTAGCTGGATCACCGGAATGATCTGGTATGGCAATTTTTATATTCCTAACACCAACATCTTTGTATGGAACTGGTAACAATGCTAGTGGGTCAGATACTACCCCTTTTTTCAATCTTTGGTTTCAGTGCAGTGAAGGGATGTATGCTTTTAAATATTATTCATTTAGCTGCAGTTCTCCCACACGGTCTCATTTCAGTTTTATTCTTGAAACTCTTGTTCGTATCTTGATTCCCACTCTGTTTTACTCTCAGGTAAGTAGGAATGCCAGCAGTCGCTTGCTGAATGTAAAATAAGGTACGGACAGCAGGACTTCGTGCCACATTGGCATTATTCCCTACTAAATCAACATGCTGTAAAAATGCGTCATCTGAAACCCAACATCTGATCTCAATCCACACTCATTCAACGTCCAACCCAAAGAAACTTATTCCATCAAAGACAAAAAACAACAAATATCCTAAAGAGTTTACAGTTCTAGTGCAAACCACAGTGATGTATTTATGACATGAAAGCTGGAACTGGTACTCACCACATATCTGCTAGGTGGAAACAACTCCGAATCCTGTCTAGTTCATCAGGGATTAAACCTATACGTAAAGTGCTCTGTAGCTCACTAGCAAAATTAGCAACAAGCGAAATTCTGATAGTTCAAATTATGTTTTTGTCCCACAATAGGATGAAAAGTTGAAATTTCACACATTTTTTGCAGGATGGAAAATTCTGAAAAATTTATTCAGAAATTTCAATATTTTTGATTGAATTGAAGCGTTGACATTACCAAAATCAAAATGTATCATTTCAATTTTTTGAACTGACCTAAAACATTTTGTTTCAAGTCATTTTGCCACATGGGAATTGTAACTTGGGAGCCTGATGCACCCATTCTTCCCTATGGAGCTGTTTGCTGGCTGGACTACATCTCCCATGATGCACCATGCAACTATAATCAGAGAAATCCATATTGTGTTATAGGAGATGTAGTCCAGGCAATCGTTTGGAGAGAACAGGGACCCAGACTACAACTCTTATAAATCAGTGCACTGACAGGGAAATACAGTTTAATGTTTGTTGAAATGATTTTAAATGAAAAAATGTTGTGTCAGTTCTACAACTCAAAATATTTATGATTTGAGTTGAATCATCCCAAACCAAACTCATTTAGAATTTTCCCCAATGCAAAAATCAAATAGTTTAGCAAAATTAAAACTGTGGAAAGCTCACTTTTCAGAAACTGTATTTTCAGTTGGAAAATCATTGACAGAAAATCCCTGACCAGTTCTATTAGCAATGCCCTGTCGCCAGTCTTCCATAAGCACAAAAGTGGCACCTTTGAGAATGGGCTGCATTCTGAAAAGTTACGTTTATTTAATCAAGTTTTTATCTTTTTGGAGTTTACATAGGCAGGGTCTTCCATTCTCTGCATACACTGACAAAATTTCCCACATTTTGTTCTCTCTCTCATACACACTCTAAGTCTGTCACATTATTTTTTTTTTAAAAGGACAGCAAATCTCCCATTAACCAAGTATAAGTAATAAAACTATAATAATACATCCAAATTTACTTATAAATACAATATCCCAGGGTCCTTTAATTTTTATAAATATTTTCACTCTCACATGAGTTGTTAGCAGGATATGAACCCAAACCTTCAAATCCAAAACAAAGACTTCTGGCACTTTGGCTATCTGAGTAACTAGTGTTGGGAAAGCATGAAGTTACCCTCTTGGTGGGCCATTTCATGCCAAGAGACAGCACCCATTCCCAAAGGATTACACAAGTATTTGTGAGACACCAGTGAATACTCCGAGCATCAGGATTCTTGGGGTTTTTTTTTTGTAGCTCTAATGGCATACTGATCTACTGGTTAGATAGTATTATCTAAACATAACCGTGCTCAGAACTGAGTCATCTGCAGGGACTAAGCCTGGACTTTTGGACATAAAAGAATGAAATACAGTATCTGAACATGAAAATAGTAGCAGTCAAACAACTATATGTGATAAAGCAACCAGAGAGGGACACAGACCTACATTGTTAGTGTAGGTATAATTGTAATGTTCTTTCTGTAAGTCTTTCAGAGAAGCTGGGATTTATCTAAAAAAAGAAAAGGAGTACTTGTGGCACCTTAGAGACTAACAAATTTATTTGAGCATAAGCTTTCGTGAGCTACAGAAACCTGGATTCTATTTCCACCTCAGATTGAAGCTATCAGTTATCTCATTTGTGAATTGGTGAATGATAGTTATCCCCAAAATATGAATCCTTGGTTCATTATAAGGGAACATACACTAACAAGCAGTCAACGGAAGACCTTCCCCGAGGAAAGTTACATTTATTTATTGTGTGGGGGAATCAGTCTCTCTCATTTAGCTTCCCAAAGATTACATGAAGCTTTCAGCTTTTTTAGTCATCATGAGATTGTCTGCTACAGAGAACAAAACCACATTACTCATGTTAAATCTGAGGGAGTTGGCAACACTGCATTGTTAACATGATGTTTTGGGTCCAAGAAAGATCAAAGTTAATTAGGATGCTTATAGGAAGCGAATACTATTTCTATAAAGCCGGAGCTGCTGCTCATATTCTAGTCAAGTGAATTAATTAAAAGCTCTTGATAAACACAAGTGGTCAGTATAAAAATGGATGGAAAAGAATACTTAACTATCAAGTGCTTGTGTGTGGGTTCTACTTCTAAAACTAGCTGTAACCACATGTTCAGGCCAGACAGGCTGTTAGGGCTTGTCTACATGGGGACACTTGAGAAGGAACGTCTGGGCAAAGGAAAAACGTAACGGTGGCCTCTTGGAATGAAGGAGTGTGGGAGACACCTAAGGACTTACCTACGCAGGGACATTCAGAAAAGGTAATCTGAATTAACTCAGGTGGGGGGGGGTATTAAATTGGATTAGTTAAACCACATTAAACCCCTGCACATCCTCTCTCGTCAATAAATATGAATTAACTTTTCCGAGTGGCCTTGTGTAGACAGGATAGGATAGCTTAGGATACTCCCACAGCCCTTCATCCCAAGAAACGACTATTTTGTTTTTCCTTAACCCACAAGTTTCTTCCCATTTTAAACACCTACAAACAATGCTCCTCTACAAGAGAATAGGATGGAATGGCAACCTACTCCAAGGCCAAAACTGCGCAATGAAAACACCTTGCTGGACAATCCAGATGGTTAGCCTTCCCCTGAATCACAAGGGCACAGTTTCTGTACAAGAGATATGTTCTTCTGGCCTAGAATCTCCAAGATGATCCTAAACTGGTATCCTCAGCACACTGTAATGGCCCACAGCTGAATCAGATTTGGCACCTACAAATTCCTTGTTATCTATCTTGAGTCAATTATCCCCAACAGCTACTCAACCTAGCCATCATTAATTGGCAGACTTTTTAGAGACATCAAATCGGAGTCTTGAGAAGAACTAGCAAAGCAAACCTTGTACTCCTCTACCATCAATGCAGTAGAGCTACCTTGCAGAGTGAGCCAGCTAATCAATCCAGACTGCATAACCTAGACACACGCATTGACCACTATGAAGAACTATCAGCAAGCTTCACTGATAAGATCAAATATATTCAAAAATTAGCAGTCCCACTTGTCCTCCAGTTACAGATTAACATTGTATAAATATTCAAGATTTCTAAAACAATTCACACACATGATAAAACACTTCTTGCAAGAGTGCTAAGGGCACCATAAATTCATATTAATTTCTATACAAATGTTGAAGCCCATTCTTAGCTCTCATCTTATATTTTTGTACACATTGCAGGTTAATTAGGCATCTTGCATGCAGCTTGAATCTAACTTCATTTTAAGAAGTTTTCTGTATTGCCATTTTCTCCATTTCAATATTACTTTACAAACAAATAATTTTGACTGCTTTAGGACCCAGTTCTGCTCCCAATTCTGCATCTTCTAAAGTCAAAGGTAAAATTTCCACTGACTACCACCAACAGGCTAAGGCCCTCATTTTGTAAACGATGTATTTATTTTTAAAACTAGACATCCAAGACGTTACGGAGGGATTATCAAGGATTATCCAGCTCTCTGACTACTACCCCATGCGACTCATCCATGTGGACACTAATGATATTGCAAGGTCTGACCCTCAGCAGATCACAAGAAATTCCAGGGTTCTGGGAGTAAGGGTGAACAAGTTAGGCATGCAGTGATGTTCACTTTGATCCTTCCAATCAAGGGTAGGGGCCCAGGCAGAGTCAGATGCATCCTGGAGGTGAATGCCTGGGGTCGCTGGGAGGGCTTCAGCTTCCTTGACCATGGGATGCTGTTTCAGAAAGAAGGACTGCTAAGCAGAGATGTGGTCTCCCTATTGAGGAAGGGCGAGAGCATATTTGGATACAGACTGGCTAACCTAGCGTGGCGGGCTTTAAACTAGGTTCGAAGGGGGCAGGTGACCAAACTCCACAGGTAAGTCAAACATATGGAGACCTGGGAGAAGGGTAAAAATTTGGGAGGAGAATGGGCTGCTATAACAGGGATAAAAGGAGAGACAAGATAGAACTGGAGGGGTGGGAATCAAATCAGTATCTTAGATATCTACATACTAATACAAGTAGTATGGGGAATAAACAGGAAGAACTTGAAATGCTAGTAAATAAAGACAATTATGACATAGTTGGCATCACAGAGATAACATGCATGACTGGAATATTGGTATAGAAGGATACAGCTTTCTCAGGAAGGACAGGCAGGGAAAAAAGGAGGAGGTATTGCCTTATATATTAAAAATGTATACACTTAGACTGAGGTTGAGATGGAAATAGGAGACAGACTTGTTGAAAGTCTCCAGGTAAGGATAAAAGGGTAAAAAATATGAGTGATGTCATGGTAGGGGATCTACTACATAGACCACCTAACCAGGAAGGAGAGGTGGATGAGGCTTTTTTTAATCAACTAACAAAATCATTCAAAGCACAGGACTTGGTGGTGATGGGGAACTTCAACTACTCAGACATCTGTTGGGAAAATAACACAGCAGGGCACAGATTATCCAACAAGTTCTTGGAATGTAGTGGAGACAATTTTTTATTTCAGAAGGTGGGGAGAGGTTGTTCTAGATCGGATTTTGACAAATAGGAAGGAACTGGTTGAGAATTTGAAAGTGGAAGGCAGATTGGGTGAAAGGGATCATGAAATGGTAGAAAGAAAAGGAGTACTTGTGGCACCTTAGAGACTAACAAATTTATTAGAGCATAAGCTTTCGTGAGTTACAGCTCACTCCGATGAAGTGAGCTGTAACTCACGAAAGCTTATGCTCTAATAAATTTGTTAGTCTCTAAGGTGCCACAAGTACTCCTTTTCTTTTTGTGAATACAGACTAACACGGCTTCTACTCTGAAACCTGAAATGGTAGAGTTCATGATTCTAGGGAATAGTATGAGGGAGAACAGCAAAATAAAGATAATGGATTTCAAGAAGGCAAACTTTAGCAAACTCAGGGAGTGCATAGGTAAGATCCCATGGGAAGTAAGTCTAAGGGGAAAAACAAATAAAGACAGTTGGCAATTTTTCAAAAAGACATTATTAAGGGCACAAGAGCAAACTATCCCACTGCATAGGAAAGATAAGTAGTATGGCAAGAGACCCCCATGGCTTAACCAGGAGATCTTCAATGATTTTTTTTTTTTTAAAAGAGGTCTTACAAAAAGTGGAAACTAGGTCAAATTACAAAGGATGAATATAAACAAATAACACAAGTACGTAGGGACAAAATTAGAAAGGCCAAGGCACAAAATGAGATCAAACTAGCTAGACACAAAGGGTCACAAGAAAGCATTCTATAAATACATTAGATGCAAGACGACGACCAATGACAGGTAGGCCCATTACTCAATGAGGGGGAAAAAAAACAATAACAGAAAATGTGGAAATGACAGAGGTGCTTAATGACACCTTTGTTTTGGTTTTCACCAAGAAGGTTTGTGGTGATTGGACGTCTAACACAGTGAATGACAGTGAAAATGAGGGAGGATCAGAGGCTATAATAGGGAAAGAACAAGTTAAAAATTACTTTGACAAATCAGATGTCTTCAAGTTACCAGGGCCTGATGAAATGCATTCTAGAATACTCAAGGAGTGGACTGAGGAGATATCTGAGCCAATAGCGATTATCTTTGAAAAGTCATGGAAGACAGGAAAGATTCCAGAAGACTAGAAAAGAGCAAATATAGTACCAATCAATCAATCAAAAGGAAAATAAGGACAACCCAGGGAATTACAGACCAATCAGCTTAACTTCTGTACCTGGAAAGATATTGGAACAAATAATTAAGTAAATCACTTTTAAACAACTAGAAGATAATAAGGTGATAAGTAACAGTCAGCATGGATTTGTCAAGAACAAATCATGTCAAACCAACCTGATAGCTTTCTTTGACAGTGTAACAAGCCTTGTGGATGGGGAGGGCGGAGGGGGGGAGAAGTGGTAGACGTGGTATATCTTAATTTTAGTAAAGCTTTTGATACCATCTTGCATGACCTTCTCAAACAAACTAGGGAAATGCAAACCAGATGGAACTACTATAAGGTGGGTGCATAACTGATTGGAAAACAGTTCCCAGAGGTTCACAGTCATGCTGGAAGGGCATAACGAGCGGGGTCCCACAGGGATCAGTTCTGGGTCCGATTCTATTCGATCTCTTCATCGATGATTTAGATAATGGCATAGAGAGTACACTTATAAAGTTTGCAGACAACAACAAGCTGGGAGGGGTTGCAAGTGTTTGGAGGACAGGATTAAAATTCAAAATGACCTGGACAAACTGGAGAAATGGTCTGAAGTAAATATAATGAAATTCAATAAGAACAAATGCAAAGTACTCCACTTAGGAAGGAACAATCAGTTGCACATATCCAAAATAGGAAATTACTTCCTAGGAAGGAGTATTGCGGAAAGGGATCTGAGGGTCATAGTGGACCACAAGCTAAATATGAGTCAACAGTGTAACACTGTTGCAAAAAAAAAAAAAAAAAGCAACCATCATTCTGGAATGTATTAGCAGAAGTATTGTAAGCAAGACATGAGAAGTAATTCTTCTGCTCTACTCTGTGCTGATTAGGCCTCAACTGAAGTATTGTGCCCAGGTCTGGGAGCTACATTTCAGGAAAGATGGACAAGTTGGAGAAAGTCCAGAGAAGAGCAACAAAAATGATTAAAGGTCTAGAAAACATGATCTATGAGGGAAAATAGAAAAAATTGGGTTTGTTTAGTTTGGGAAAGAGAAGACAGAAGGAACATGATAACAGTTTCAAGGACATAAAAGGTTGTTACAAGGAGGAGGGAGAGAAATTGTTCTTAACCTCTAAGGATAGGACAAGAAGCAATGGGCTTAAATTGCAGCAAGGGAAGTTTAGGTTGGACATTGGGAAAAAATTCCGAACTATCAGGGTGGTCAAGCACTGGAATAAATTGCCTAAGGAAGTTGTGGAATCTTCGTCATTGGAGATTTTTAAGAGCAAGTTAGACAAACACATGTTAGAGATGGTCATAATACTTAGTCCTGCCATTAGTGCAGGGGACTGGACTAGATGACCTTTCGAGATCCCTTCCAGTCCTATGATTCTGTAATTACTTTTGTTTCCTCCCAAAACAGCAGCACTATAAACTGAAATAAATACATGAAAGACTGCAATCTATAAATGATAATTTACTAAATCAATCTGTCAAGGCGCCATTAATTTATTATGTATGCCTCCCTCACTTACAGAAAATCTTGGGGGAAAAATCCAGCCCTGGCACAAAAGTTCTTTTTTTAAAGAAAAAAGAAAATCTGATTAACTGGGTTATCTTAAAAGCTTTCTGGCTACATTAACCAACCTAACAGTAAAACTTGGGATACTGTGCTCTGAACTGTGCCATAATTTCTAAAGGAAGATACTAAAGTACTTTTGTGTTTCTCACCTTTTTTCCCCTCCTTGTACCTCAGTTTCAAACTTTTATTATTTGTCTTTTATTGTCCAACAGAGTTTTACCCTGTCTTCTAGTTTAAACAGTTACCTTTCATGCTTTTTGGAGGTCTGGCTTTATGTACATTCAGTCAAAATATTTGAAGTTAACATTTTCTTTTCAACAACTCGTGCTAGGCAATAAAATAAAATGTTATCCAATTATAGTTATCAATTGCTTGTAGCCAACAACCATTAAATGCCAAGAAACATCAGCAGGTAATAACAGTAAAATTAATGTCCCATTATTTTGTGACATGGCTGTATACTGGATAGTTTCAGTAACAGTCTTCCTAAAATTTCAGTATTTCCTACACAATAGAATTGGGACCAATGCTCACATTACTTGCCACCCTGAAGTCACTTCTGCTCAAAGGCCCACAGCATAAAATTGTGGAAATCATGGTGTGCTATGACCAGACTGCTAGGTAACTATGTCAATGAGGCACCACTTTTCAGCCATCAACCTGGGGGCATGATTCCCATTTACTATCTCATGGATCTCTCTTTTTCTATATGTAAAGTTTCATACAGAGCTCTTTGATCCTTTAGAAGATGTCTGCTCTTAAACAGAAATAATATTTGATTATGGCATTAAACTCTGTCCTTGACAGAAATCCCTCAGAAGATGTTAAATATAGCATTTTATTCAAAGAAGGAATTCTCCCCTCCTAAACTGGTTCATCTTTTAAGTAAGTTTTTCCTCTCCAAAATTCTCTAAATCATGTTTTTGGACTTCTCCTCATCTTGGAAGCAGACTGACAAGAGAACTGAAATGTCTTTGAGGCGGTGATGCCACTCAAGCTACTGGGGAAGCACAGGATACTGACTGTAGGGAACTCTAAAGGGAACTGGGTAAAAAGGAGGAAAAATGACTACTTCTCTAGGGACTGCTGTTTCCTTCCTTGGGGAGCACAGGAAAGAAAATACAGAGATTGCAGCCCCTGAATCACCACTAGACACTCCAATAATTTTTCAAAGGGGACTGAAAGGTGCACACTGGCACGTTGGGGAGAAAAGGCTGGCCCTATGCAGAAGATCTGCTAGGGTTTGGATACTTGAACAGGAAAGCTCACTAGCTTGAGCATGACAGAAGCGACAGTCCTTTCTGCAGAAGTCTTCTTCTACCAACACCACATGGGAGGTAGATTTTAATTCACAGGTAGGTCCTTATTTCTAAGACAGGTACACTATCAGATTTGGAGATCATTTTAATAGGTTCTGAATACTTTACTGCTAATTTCACCATATGTACAATATGCCTTCTTTCCATCAAGGGGTTGCTACTATATCTATGGAACTCTTATGATAAGCCAAAAAGTGATACTTTAAGGTGCCTTGTTGCTTCCGTAAAGACTAACATTTATTTGAGCATAAGCTTTCGTGGGTAAAAAGCCCACTTCTTCAGCTGCATGGAGTGAAAATTACAGATGCAGACATAAATATACTGACACATGAAGAGAAGGGAGTTACCTCACAAGTGGAGAACCAGTGTTGACAGGGCCAATTCAATCAGGGTGAATATAGTCCACTCCCAATAATAGATGAGGAGGTGTCAATTCCAGGAGAGGTAAAGCTGCTTTTGTAATGAGCCAGCCACTCCCAGTCCCTATTCCAGCCCAAATTAATGATGTTAAATTTGCAAATAAATTTTAATTCTGCTCTCTCTCTTTGAAGTCTGTTTCTGAAGGTTTTTTGTTCAAGCATAGCTACTTTCAAATCTGTTATAGAATGTCCAGGAAGATTGACGTGTTCTCCTACTGGCTTTTGTATGTTACCATTCGTGATGTCTGATTTGTGTCCATTTATTCTTTTATGTAGGGACTGTCCAATTTGGCCAATGTACATGGTAGAGGCGCACTGCTGTCACATGATGGCATGTATAACATTAGTAGAGGTGCAGGTGAATGAGACTTTGATGGCGTGGCTGGTGTGATTGGGTCCTCTGATGGTGTCGCTAGAGTAGATATGGGGACAGAGTAGGCAAGGAGGTTTGCTACAGGGATTGGCTCCTGGGTTAGTGTTTCTGTGGTGTGGTGTGTAGTTGCTGGTGAGTATTTGCTTCAGGCTGGGGGGGCTGTCTAATCCAAGTTAAGAACATTTATTTTACAGTGCAGACATATGTACAGTCTGCTTGCTGAGAACACGGTCCTTCTAAAAGTAGGCTACTAAAATAAACAACAAGGAACCAACTTGCTCACATGAGAGGAGAGGATTCAACAAACTACTTATCCATCACACTGCACTAGGTAGAAGAACTTTTATTTTCTGATTAGCTGACACAGAATCTTACACATGAAAGAAGAAACTATTACGCATTCCTCTCCAAACTAGCTATACTGCTTGTGGATTCTGGATTACTGGACAAATAAAAAAAAAGTTGTGTTCTTTAAAAAAAACAAAAACAAATTTTGAGTAGTTTGCACACAATAGTATTTATTCCATTGAGTGAACAGCTTAAAAATCTATATTAAAATACAACACTTAAGTCTACATGAAAAAAAAAAGTAGGATAAATAGCAGTGTGATGGCAAGGGACATACAAGAAAGAATTTCACCTAGTAGTACCTGCTATTTATCCCCAAAAGAAACTCTCCAGATTTGATCATCAATACACCACCACACAAATTCTGACATTTCTTGACTTGACTGCTTGACTTTGCAACCTTAGCATATAGTTTGTGTGTGCAAAAAGACAAATTCCATTTGTGGAATCATGATGACACCCACAGAGTTCAACAGGGGTGGAACCTTTAGATCCACAGCACAAACATCTGCCAGTTGAGCTATGTGAGTAACCACTAGCAGTAGTAAGTTGTCATTTTCTATGTGGGCCATTAGAGAGACAAGGCACATGCTTTGCTAGTAGATTTCACAGGTATCTTCTGACAGTAAAAGGGATGGCCAGACTCAGGAACCCTTGTTTCTATTCCCAATTCTGAGGGGAGTGTATTCCAGTAGTTACAGATGCTCTGTCCATGGCCCCAGTCTCCCCGCCTCCCCAAATGCCCTCGCCCCTTGTGGTAGTCTCCCAACGGTCTGTCCATCTCCTTCCTCTGCATTCTAGTCAAAGAGCTTTCACCTCTTCTTCCTTGCTGCCTGGACACTAGCAGAGGAACATTGAGAGCATATCGCCGCTCTCTGTTTCTGTGCCGCAAAGGCCACTGGCTGACAGGAGGAGCAGTTGCAGGGAAAGTCCTGCTCGGTCCCTGCAGCCCTGGGAGGAAACCTTCAGAATTTAGCAACAAAACTAACAAGAACCTTAGGATGTTTGAGCTGAGATTTTCAGAGACTCATAATTTGGCCAAATTTGGGCAGATATTCACTGGGGGTGGCGACAGCCCCCGCCACCATAGTTCAAGTCTCACTACCTGTGCCACCTATAATTAACATCCTTGCTGTCTTATGGCTTGTCTATACAGTTAGTTAGTGCTTGGCAAACTGATGTGCAGGTCTACAGAGACCTAGCCTGCTGCGCACTAACTGGCCATGTGGATTCTGCTGCTGCACACTGAAGTTCTGTAGTACACTTTGATGTACTGCAAACAGCAGTACTACAGAGTATCAGTCACAACACTACTCATTGGACTGTGTCCAAAACGAAAAATCATACCTATCAGTCAGAAGCATTTGTTAATATAAACAAGTCACCTATATATTTAACTTCTAAAAACACATCAGGAGCCTTCAGTAAGAAAAAAAAGTGTTTTACAGAGCATTTAAATTTAAATGAATACTTCCCAGCTGTGCTAATGTCAATACCGCAGCACACAGAGAAATTAAGAACCATGCAGATTATCAAGCATGCCATTTATATAATATAGTTTTTTATTCCACAAATTAGTACATTTTTACATTTAAAAGTAATTGTTTAAAGAGGTAATTGACCTTATGCTTTTCTTTGTAGGAAAATAAAGCCACTTATGTGCAATGTGTGAAAACCCTATACTCTGCACTAACATGAAACTGATATGAAAGGAAGTTTTTTGAATGGTAAAGCACATGCATTACTAAACAAAACAAACATCTGATTTCAGGCTTTCCCCCTCCACTAATTTAATCACTTATCTTGAAGTCAAAATGCCTTTTCACATGATTCTCAGAGCATGATATGCCATGTCCTGCAAGTGAAACTGAAATGTATTATTTATATTGTGGTTGCATGCAGAAGCCCTATTCACGGTCCAATCTTTTGTGGTAGGCACTGTACACACAGAACAAAGACGACCATTCCTGTGTCAGAGTGAAATTCTTAATTTACAATTAGATGAAATAGTATATGGTTAGTGCTTTGCAGCACTACAAAGGGAGTCAGAGGCAACAGTCCAACACTAGGGATCAGAAATTTTTCAACAAAAAGTTTAGCTGAAAAATGCTAATTTGTCAAAACCAAAAATGGGGGGGGGGAGGGAGGACAGCTACTTACCTGTTCCATAACTGTTGTTCTTCAACCTGTGGATACAGATTCCGCTTATAGGTGTTCACATACCTAGAGCACTGAAACCAGAGAACTTTTCCTAGCAGTACCTGTAGGCTAAGGTAACAGGGTGCAAGTACTGCCCCTTTCCCCAAGCTATAGAAGGGTTGCGCCACTCCCATTGCCCTCATTTCCTTCACACCGAAAGTCAAAAGTAGAGATTCCAAGGCAGAGGGGATGGAGGATGGGTCGTGGAATACACATCTGCACCCACAACACAGAATACAAAGTGTACAGTGCTCCCTTTTATTACAAATATTTGCACTGTAAAAAATAGTATTTTTCAATTCAGCTAATACAAGTACGTAGTGCAATCTCTTTATCATGAAAGTTGAACTTATACATGTAGAATTATGTACAAAAAAAACTGCATTCAAAAATAAAACAATGTAAAGCTTTAGTGCCTACATGTCCACTCAGTCCTATTCTTATTCAGCCAATTGCTCCGACAAGCAAGTTTGTTTACATTTGCAGGGGATAATGCTGCCCGCTTCTTGTTTACAATGTCACCTGAAAGCGAGAACAGGCGTTTGCATGGCACAGTTGTAGCCGGTGTCACAAGATATTTACGTGCCAGATGCGCTAAAGATTCATATGTCCCTTCATGCTTCAACCACCATTCCAGAGGACACACATCCATGCTGATAACGATCCAAAGCAGTGCGGACTTAGGCATGTTCATTTTCATCATCACGAGTCAGATGCCACCATCAGAAGGTTGATTTTCTTTTTTGGTGGTTCGGGTTCTGTAGTTTCTGCATCCGAGTGTTGCTCTTTTAAGACTTCAGAAAACATGCTCCTTACCTCGTCCCTCTCAGATTTTGGAAGGGACCTCAGATTCTTAAAACTTGGGTCGAGTGCTGTAGCTATCTTTAGAAATCTCGTACTGGTACCTTCTTTGCTTTTTTTCAAATCTGCGGTGAAAGCGTTCTTAAAAACAAACATGTGCTGGGTCATCATCCGAGACTGCTATAACATGAAATATATGGTAAGAATGCAGGTTAAACAGAGCAGGAGATGTACAATTCTCCCCTAAGGAGTTCAGTCACAAATTTAATTAATGTATTTTTTTTTTTAAATGATAATCATCAGCATGGAAGCATAACTTCTGTAATGGAGGCTGAAGCATGAAGGGACATATGAATCTTTGGCACACCTAGCACATAAATACCTTGCAATGTCGGCTACAAAAGTGCCATGCGAACACTTGTTCTCTCTTTCAGGTGACATTGTAATTAAGAAGTGGGCAGCATTATCCCCAGTAAATGTAAACAAACTTGTTCGTCTTAGCAATTGGCTGAACAAAAAGTTGGACTGAGTGAACTTGTAGGCTCTAAAGTTTTACATTATTTTGTTTTTGAGTGCAGCTATGTTAAAAAAATAAATCTACATTTGTAATTTGAACTTTTGGGATAGAGACACTGCACTACAGTACTTGTCTGAGGCGAGTTGAAAAATACTAACTCGTCATTTTTGCAGTGCAAATATTTATAATAAAAAATAATAAAATTAAGTGAGCACTGTACATTTTGTAGTCTGCATTGTAATTTAAATCAATATTTTTGAACATATAAAAATACCCAAAAATATTTAATAGATTTCAATTGGTATTCTATTGTTTAACAGTGTAATTAAAACTGCGATTCATTTTTTAAAATCTCGATTAATTTTTTTGAGTTACCTGCGATTAATCGACAGCCCTGGTTTTTAAGTCCCCAAACTGGCTTTTAAGCATGCATTAGAAAGCATCCAGACAGGCTTTTATTGTGCCTATTGTTAGCAGATCAACAGTCACAAGCCACAGACAGTGAAAGGTATTTAAAATGCTTTTCTAAAACATGTGGTTTACTAGTAGCCAATTCTTGGAGAAAAAACTTGAATACCATTTTGTTTGTTGCTTAGAACATGGTTTTCATGCTGTTGAAGTTAATACCCCTACCCATATATAACGGTGGTTTTGTTAAATAATCATAATGGAAAGTTCTAAGCCTTCTTCTGCAAAACAAAAGGTTTTAAATAGTAGACTATTTAGCTTCCTATCTCAGTTGTCATTAGAAACACTGTGCCCGGGGTCCTAGTGGGGAGCCAGCTGTGGTCACTCAATTAGGGTGAACTGCAAAGAATGGTGCAGACAATCCCCAAAAAGCTAGTAGATATTCCAATACTTAGATTTACCAAGCCTGCCTAAAACAGCTTCTTTATTATCTCACTGGTTACACGGAAGTCCAAACAACACAGTTCCCTTAAAGTGATCCAGCCTCAGGCCTCCATCCAGGTATTTAAGTCAAATATGATGATTCCTGAAAATCTTATTTCATCATATAAAAGAAAAGGTTCTACCAATCCCAAAGGATCGGACACATTACCTCCCAGGTTAATGAATGTTTCAGATCTTACCCAAATACACGCTACAGACAATTCTTATTAACTAAACTAAAATTTATTAAAAAACAGAAAAAAAGAGAGTATGGTTAAAAAAAATCAATATACATACAGACATAAGTTCAGTTCATCGAGGTTCATATTCATAGCACAGATAGTGAGCTTTGTAGCTGCAAAGAGTTATTTCAGAAATAGTTCATAGGTTATAGTCCAATGTCCAAATATCATATTCAGGGTGTACCAGCATAACTGGAACCTCAGTCTTGTGACTCAAACCTCCCCCGATAAAGCCTAAGCAGATCTGATCTGACAGAATCAGGACTCAAGGATCTTTTATACAATTTCATGTCTTTTGACAAGTTGGGAGTTCAAAAGGTAATTAGCATGACTTTGAAGGAGGTCCATCATCAGTACTTAGCTACAGAATTAGCAAAAGGCAATTTTCTTGTTCCTCCACCTTTCACAGTACATTTCAAAGAGAGATGAATACCGAGATATCCTATGGTTACAATTCATTTGCAAAACTACCCTGTTCCCTGACCTCTGATTCAGGTGTTATGCATTCAACTTTCTTATATGTTTAGGATTTAAAAGCAAAATTCCATGACTTAGAAAAAAATATTTTTGTTAAAGGGTCATAGAGGGTATACAGCTAAAAGTACAATCATTGCCCAAAAATAAGGTATAATTTAAAACCACAACTGTGGAAAGATTATTACAAGTGGGTAGCACAAGTCTAAGAAGCCAGAATATTTACAGTACATTTGGATGATGAGAAAAGTGAAAATGAAACATGGCAGTACTAGTGAAGTGTGCCGTTTTGCAGGTGTGCTTGTTCTGCTGACTAAAGCCAAATTCTATATAGTTCATGAATCTGTTTGCACATGTCTGTTCTTAGATGGATGCAAAGCTGGTGCTATGCCAGCTTCTACAGTAAGATAAAAAGAAGGTAAACAGGGTAAAAGGTGGAGTCACCGCCAATTCAGGTTCTGGAAAGGAAGTCATCCATAGAACACAGTGACTTTCAGAAAGAAGAATAACCAGAGTTCTTGTTTCAGTACAAGCTCAACATCAGCAATGACTACAGCACACGAAAACAATCAAGAACATGTTAAAATAAATATAAATTACATTTCTTATAAACTTTGGCTGACTATAAAAGTTGCTTTTTACATCATTTAGGAATAGAAATCTCCTTTCCTTCTACTATAGCCAAATTTTTGCACAGCAAAGCTAAGAGTTTACAGCAGAGGTGGGCAAACTACAGCTCCCAGGCCACATCTGGCCACGGGACTGTCCTACCCGGCTCTTGAGCTCCTGGCCGGGGAGACTAGCCCCCGGCCCCTTCCCCGCTGTCCCCCACAGCCACTCTGCAGCGCAGGCAGCACAGCTGGCTCCAGGTGGCAGCGGGGCTGCGAGCTCCTGCTGCTCTGAGCTGCATGGAAAGAGAGCGGGGGGAGTGGGGATAAGGGGCAGGGGGTCTCGGGGGGCAGTTAAGGGACAGGGAGCAGTTGGATGGGGCAGCAGTTCGGGGGGGAGGGGGCGGTCAGGAGACAGGGAGCAGTTGGATAGGCATGGGAGTCCCAGGGGGCCTGTCGGGGGCAGGGGTGTAGATAGGGTGTGGGGGGTGGCTTGGGGCATGGGGTCACAGGAGGGGGTGGTCAGGGGACAAGGAGCTTGGGGGGGTTGGATGGGTTGGGGGTTCTGAGGGCAGCAGTCAGGGGACGGGAAGTGGGAGGGGGCGGGAGGACCATGCTTTTTGGGGAGGCACAGCCTTCCCTACCCAGCCCTGCATACAGTTTCGCACCCAGATGTGGCCCTTGGGCCAAAAAGTTTGCCCACCCCTGGTTTACAGAGACATAAGGGGTCTTATTTGGCTCCCTTTGAAGTTGATGGAAGTTTTTTCACTTCACTTCACTTCGCTGGGATTTGGATCACGCCATTAAATCTTAATATGCTAGCTCATTGCTAATGAAATTTGTTTTGTTAAAACAAAGATGCAAGAAAAAATGACTAGTTAATGGATATTACGATGCATGCAGATAAGAAGTTTGAAAATATACAGGAAAGTATTTTAAAGTTTAGTCTTTAAAGACTAGCAAAGTGAACAGTTACATCTTTTTTTTTAAAAGTGCAAATATATCAGTAATATGGAACACACAAATATGATTTAAATGCCACTTGAGACAATGACAAGCAAAAAAATTTAAACTTTGGACTCGTGTCAATCTACTCTAAGCTTCCAGGTTATCTGCACTTATTGGTATACAACTGGGATGCACAATAGGATGTTAGAGATTGGGGTAAAGTGTGCCTAAGTTACTTAGGAACTTAACTCTCATTCTCAAAAGTGACTTGGGCACTTAAGAACTTAAGTTTCATTAACTCTCAATATGAATTAGGCAATTTTGAAAATTTTACCACAGGGCGTGATACCTGGTCACTGGTTTATATTGCAAAATAGACTGAGCTGGGAGGACAACAGGTTATCCTCTGCTTTCTTATGGAGTGCTAGCCTGAGGTATTTCACCAATCACCTGGTTGTCTAAGAAACTGCATTAGCTAGTGCTATATAGGCATTAAAATACACAAAGGAAAGTTAGCAAGCACCAACAAGTCCACACTTAAACTCAAATGCTCTGGACAAAGATTAATTTAGCACATTTTAGGTGGAGTGGTGGCAAAAGCTATAGTTAAAATCAGTATTTCCGCTATGCCTCTTTATCCCCTTTTTCTTCCTCTCTTCCACCACCTCTCCCCCTCCCAACACACATATTCAGTAACTCATGTTTTGATCTAAGTTTTCTAGGCTTGGTCTCCTTTACTATAAAGTCTGAGAGGGGGGGAAAAAAATCAGACATTTTAAGTACCGGGTTTGGGGAGCTTTTTTTAAATTATAAAAAAATTCTTGCAACTTGTTTTAGATAAAGACACCCCATAATTCTAGTGATTTCAGTTTTGACCAAATCACCATAAAATCCTGGTTTACAAGGGAAATTATCTCCAATTTCATACAAAACAAGTTATTCATTCAGTGATCACATTATAAAAATTCTCATTTGTATGAAGCTAAGCCAGTTTTAAATGTTATAATGACAATATGAGTGTCACAACAACAGTTTGAGGTATTATTTTAATGATTTCATTGGACATAGGTAATGGCTGGCAAGTAGCTCAGCAGGATCCTTGGAGGGTTTCAAAAACTTAATTCCAAAATTATTTCCTGGATTAAATTTTATTGAACCCAGAAGCATGAAGTAGATGCCAAGAACCACATAAGCTTTTGTAAAGCGTTAGTTCCTTTATAATACTCTTCTATAACAACTTCTATGTTGTATGTATTTCAAACAGTTAATTAATCCTCAACACCACTAGTTTAAAAGTAGCTAAGATTAACTGAAGGAAAGAAGAAGTTTAGTGATTTGCCCCATTTCCCACAAAAGGTCTGAGGCAAAGTTGGGAACAGAGCCAGGATGCCCAGTGCATGACAACCACAATGGCTGTTGATCTTGCAGCTGTATCAGGCACATCTAAGGATGCCTGTAGAGCAGTTCTGGCTACAAGCTGTCCTTTGGTCATGATAGATTTAAATTGGTCTCTCTTGTCCTCCGGGATGTCATTAATAATGTCCATCAGTTTGGAGTAGTTGCCATGGTCATATTTTGCCAATAGTGCCACATAGTTGGCAATCCAAAATTGGAGAGTTGCTGATGAACAGACCTTGTGGCCGAAAAGGTCCAGTCATTTCCACTCTCTCTCATTGGGAGTCGACCCGTCTACCATGCTAGTTGATGGCATTAACGATGAGAGAATTTGGTGCAGGGTGGGAAAATAAAATGTCCATGCCTTTTGAGGATACATAATATTTTTTAAATCAGCCTTATTGCAGGTAGGCGATATTGTGGCTGGGGCTGCCAAATGTTTTTGGCTGGTTCCATTAATGCATCATTGATTGGAAGTGCTATTTTGAAAGTCGAGGAAGTTTGCAGGATGTCCAGCAGTTGATGTTGGGACTCCGGGACTCCCTCAAGCAGGATTTCTAAACCATCAACCGCTCGTTTGAAGAGCTCTTGAAACTTTTTAAAGTCAGCGGTGTCTGTAGATGGTGGGGGCATGACGGCCTCATTCAGGTAAGAGGCGTTATTGGTAGGGGGTGTAATGTCCTATGCTAGATTCTCCTCCCATTCCCCAGAGGTCTCCTCAGCAGGCTCAGACAGTGCAGGAACCGAGACTGGTGGTGGAGTTCTAATCCCCTCCCTATAGGGGTTGGGGAGCCTGCTGCAGTGCCTTCTATAAGTGATAGAGGGGTCCTAATCAGGCCATTGTGTGGGGAACAGCATGGGGGGCCCATCCATGGGTGACCATACTGGGTATATGTCCTGCCCATATTAAGACCTTGGTCACAGAGGTCCAGGGATTGGCATCGGTCAGGCAGGGGAGGAGAGTCTTCAAGAGAAAACGCCCTCTTCCTCCTCATCCTCCTCGCTGGAAAATGGAGGTCTAATAGTGACTCAGATTGTTCCAGTTCTGTGTTTACTGGAGACCTGTGGGTGCCGAAGAGTGGTGATTCCGGTGTTAACAATACTAATAGGTCTTTATGATGGAGGAATTGGTGCGGTGCCAGTAGTTTCAGCGGCAAAGTTTTCAGCGCTGTAGAAGTTGGTGCCAATATTTTCAGCAGCAAAGTTGTTGGTGCAAATGAAGTTGTCATAGATGTGGCTGTCGGCACTGATATGGATGGTGGAGCAGCCAGTAGTGGCATAGCCTTTGGTGAAGGTCTTGGTTCTTCCTCCTAAATCAGTGTTGACAGTGCCATGGAGGAGACGATAGGTTCGGAGTCAAGAGGCAAGACCAAGCCTACGCACTCGGGATCAGCAGAGACCACAGTGCGGGTGGTGCTAGAGGATCCTGGTGCCTCATAGGTACTCAGCTGTGGCGCAGTGAGTACCAGGAGAGAGACCGAGCCAGAGACCGGTTCTTTTTGGTTAGTTTTTTAGGAGAAATTGCTGCTCTTTTACTCGTTGCCTTTTTAGAGAAATGAGCCTTCTTTTGTGAAGAGAGTGAGGCCTCCGGAGACCTTTGTCCAAATGGGGTCTGCTGGCCAGGATCTGAAGACGGATGTAAAGACTTGTCCATTAGAATGAGCTAGGGACCTTATTAAAGGCTTTCTGAAAATCCATGTATACTGTATCCAAGGGATCATCCCTGTCCACATATTTATTGACTTACTCAAAGAATTCTAATAGACTGATGAGACATGACTTCCCTTTACAAAAGTGGTGTTGACTCTTTCCCATCATGCTCATCTGAGTATCTAATAATTCTGTTCTTTACTACAGTTTCAATCAAATTGCCTGGTACTGAAGTTAGGCTTACTGGCATGTAATTGCCAGGATCACCCCTGGAGGCTTTTTTAAAAATTGGCATTATATTAGTTATCCTCCAGTTATTTAATACAGAGGCTGATTTAAGCAATAGGTTACATACCACAGTTAGTGATCTGCAGTTTCATATTTGAGTTTCTTCAGAACTCTTGGGTGAATATCATCTGGTCCTGGTGACTTATTACTGTTAAATTTATCAATTTCTTCCAAAACCCCGTCTAATGATACTCTTTTTAGGTCATAAATCTGAAGAACTGTCCCAGATTGTAACTCAGATATTAGGATCTCCCTCATATCCTCTGAAGTGAAGATTTCATTTAGCTTCTCAACAATGGTCTTGTCTTCCTTAAGTGTTCCTTCACTACCTCAATCATCCAGTGGCAGACTTCCTGCTTCTGATGTGCTAAAAAAAAAAATTGCTGTTAGCTTCCGTGTGTAGCTAGTTGCTCTTCAAATTCTTTGTTGGCCTGTATTAAACTTTTACATTTTACTTGCCAGAGTTTATGCTCCTTTCAGTTTTCCTTCACTAGGATTTGGCTTCCAATATTTAAAGGATGCCTTTTTGGTTCTAAGGTCTTTAGAGAACTTTTTCACTTTGGGCTCTAGGACCCAACAGGGTGGGAGAGTCCCAGAGCTCAGGCTCCTGCCTAAGCCAGGAAGTCTACATAGCAGTGAAGCAGACCACAGCCCGAGCCCCATGACCCAGAGTCAGCTCTCATAGGCCAGTCACAGGTTTTAATTTGCTGTGTAAACAGACCCTAATTACCTGTGTCATCCCATTTACCCATTTTAAAAGTTGGCACAACAACATTAGCCATCTTATAGATGGGAACTCCTCTTTATAAGAGACACAAACAAAACACAAAAGAAAACCTCTGTATTTTCCATGATGTATTTTGAATTTCTGCAAGAAACAGCTATGAAATGAAAAAAAGTGAAGATGCTATTTATCCACCTTTGTAAAAAGTGTTTTGAGATCTATGAATAAGAAGTGCAATATAAAAAGGTATTATTCTAAAGTGTTTAAAACTTGTTACATTTATAAGCTTGTGTATTTGTCAGCTCAAACAACCAGATCTAAAAGTGTAAATTATAAGTACAATGGGAACTTTACATTCAAATGTTGCAAAAACTGATTTCACGCTTGGCAGAGAATTTTATCAAGTACAGTAACTCCTCACTTAACATTGTAGTTATGTTCCTGAAAAATGCTACTTTAAGGGAAATGATGTTAAGCAAATCCAATTTACCCATAAGAATTAATGTAAAATGCAGGGGTTGGGTTCCAGGGAATTTTTTCCCCCCAGACAAGAGACATATATATACACACACACACATAAGTTTTAAACAAAGAATTTAATACTGTAAACAGCAATGATGATTGTGAAGCTTGGTTCAGATGGTGAAGTCAGAGAGTAGAAGAGGGTGGGATATTTCCCAGGGAATGCCTTACTGCTAAATGATGGACTAGCACTCAGCTGAGCCCACAAGGGTTAACACACTGTTAATGTAGCCTCACACACTCTACAGGGCAGCACAAATGGAGGGAGGGGAGACAGCACGGCAGAGAGAGACACACTGTGTGTGTGTGTGTGTGTGTGTGTGTGTGTGTGTGTGTGTGTGTGTGTGTGTGTGTGTGTGAGATGCACATTGCCCCTTTAAGTATGCTGACCCCACTTTAAATACACTGCCTTTTTAAGTAGATCAGCAAGTTGAGACAGCAGCTGCTGCCAGTAAGCTCCCTCTGTCGTGAGCCGTCATGTGTGTCCCTCCGCACCCTGCTCTGTGGAGATGGGGTAAAGGAGCGGGAGGCAGGAGCAGGGAGACACCCTGACATTAGCACCCCTCTTTCCCCCCCCCCGCACAGCAAGTATGAGACTCCCAGGAGCAGCTTCAAGGCTGAGGGTAGGAGCAGCATATGGCAGTGGGGGGAGGGAGGGCTGAACTGACCGGCAATTGGTAGCCTATTGGGCGGCTGCTGCACAGGGAACTTAGGAGAGTGGGGAGCTGATGGGGGGCTGCTGGTTCACCCTGGTGCCAAGCCCCCACCAGCTAGCTCCAGCGGCTGCTGTTTCTGCAAGCAGTGGACAAAGCAGGTGGCTGCCAAACAACGTTATAAGGGAGCATTGCACAACTTTAAATGAGCATGTTCTCTAATTGATCAGCGATGTAACAACGAAACATCATTAACTGTGATGATGTTAAGTGATGAGTTACAATATATGTAATTACAATACATCCTGCTGACACCTGGTGTAGGTGCACAAGAATTCAGTGTTCTAAAATTATTCATGTCAAAGAGCACCACCAGAAATTCAAAAAGAATACAACAAATGGAAGACTAGCACTGGCAGGGGGAAGAGTTAAGACTGGCATGATCAACTTACAGTTCATATTATTTTAGAACATTTCCTAAAGAAGTTAATGATAAATCTGCTCAATATTACAAGTTTCTTTGCTCAAGAAAAATTTAACAGGGCTTAAAAAAAAAAAAATGCACGCAACACCTACCAGCCAAAGTGAAAGAAACCTGTGTGTTTGCCATTTACAGCACTCAACCCAAAGTTTATGCCCCTAACACCACAACTCCTCACAATTAAAGGAATACAATTGTATAGGGCATTTAATTGTGTAAGTCTACTGATTTTTTTTTTAAATAGTTTTACTTCTCTTGCTTTTACTGTACCTTCTTCCTGGCTTTACTCCATATTTTTCTCTTTCCAAGAATCGATCAGTGTCTGTTTCTAAGTGATCTTGAGTGTTTCCTCTTTTTCTTCATTCCTTTCACCTCTGGTCTCTTGCCTGACAATGGATTCTCTACCTCCTTCTCCCATAAAAATTTACTCCTTTCTTCTGAATTCTATACTCCTTTCCTAATGTGATGTATCAGGTTTTTCCTCCCAGCCAATCCACACTCAAATTTTAGCAGACACACACTTGCTGAAGCACTAGCTGCTCACAAAAAAGAACAGTGACCCTCCCCACTCTGGAAAAATACTGTAAGTAAATAATTTGATTTACATGAAATTCATAAACTATCTTATGTATAAACTTGGTGTGGTTTTAGAGAAATGTTATCCTTGTGGAAAATTGTGTATGGTGGACTTGCCATTCACACTTATAACTCATCCACTGTTCTGGCAGATGTATTGCCACTAAGAAGGTGGTCAGACACGAAAGACAGCACATAGCAAGGGTGTCAAAGGGAAGGCTCAGAGCCCTATTAAAACTACATTTAATGTCCCAAATTGGAACTGGCTCTTATCAGAGAGAAGAGCCATCAGGCCTTTCTAAAATCACCTCATGATTGGCTGAGAGAACACAGAGGATTCTTGTGTAATGTGGATGACTGACTAAGATGGCTGCCAGCACACATGCAGAAAGCTACTTGATAGGGATGATTTAGTCCAGAATAATTGGATCGAGATTTTGAAGGTGATAGGTGATCCTGTCAAGCCCATGTAAAAATCTCATCCGTTTAGACAAGAACTTGGATCTCATGGAATCTTCTCTACTGTGCACTAATATAACCTTGACCTCTAAGTTAGCTATTCAGCATCCATGCTGTCAGATGGAGCACTGCAAAATTCAGATGTAACATATGCCACTGGTTCTGGGAAATCAGAGCTGGAATGCAGGCAAGGTTATAGGTTGTTACACTGAAAGGCTCCAAAGGCCAGCATACCAGAATTGTCTCAGCCATGCTGGAGCTATTAGAATTAACTTGGCTGCTTCCAGCTTGATCTTTATTATTCTTGGAAAAAGAGGAATCAGAGTATGAGCAGAACAGAGCTGGGGACCATGGGACTTAAAGTGTGTCCAACTTGAACTTCAGCTTCTGTCCAACACCCATGCCCCCAGAGCACAACTGTTGACACTTTCTGTTCTCTTTGGTTGCATACAGGTCCATGCAAGGAAAACCCTACCTTAAAAGAAATGATTTGCATGATCTTCTCAACTGACCACTTGTGACTATTCATAAATCACCCTAAAGCATCTGCTAGTACATTGTGTGTGCCTGGAAGATGCACAGCTGTTAAGTTAATACCATGGAGAATACAAACATTCAAAGACTATATTGCTTCTCAGCACAGTGCAGTGGTGGTGTGGGCCATTATTTGATTAGCAAGTCCCTTTATTTCTGAAAGAAATAAGTTGCAGGCTCAGTGGATGGCTCTCAACAAAACTTATGTTTATGTGGGGAGACATTTCCTGAGGTGAAGACACATTTTGAGTTCTTAACTTGCACATTTGGGTTCCCTACCTTACAGCGACAGTTAGAATTACTAACTGTTACTAGAGTTTTTGACCCAAGGGAACTCGCCTTTGCAAGGAGAAGGGAACTCACCCTTGCAAACTTGCAATTCAGAGATTGGAGGACTTAGGATGGCATATCCACTAACATGTCCAAGTGATGCTTGTCTAGTTGATATACTGACCTCAATCAGCTATGTAAGCAGAGTAGATGAAGTCTTGCATGTTGGATTACAAAAGTGCGTGATGCCATCAGGCCAAGAAGCCTGAGGTATGTTCTTATAGCAGTCAGATAGGCTTGCAAGTGTGTATGCAGCTCAAACATTGTTTGAAACCTTTCTGGAGGCAGACAAGCCATAGCTATGGTCAAATGCAAAATGACTCGAATGAATTCTATTTTCTGTGTAGGGATCAATATTGAGTTCTCCATTAACAGATCCAGTCAAATGAACAACTGAAGGATATGATGAATGTTCTCTATCTTTTGCCAAGATTTCCCCCCCAACTAATGAGTCAGAGTACAAGCTTACCTGCAAATAGCTCTCCAACCACCCAAGGAAGACAGACAATCCTTGATGGAGATTCGATATTCAAAAAAATTGAAAGAAAACTCTGCAAAATGACAGGTGAATAACAGGACAGAGATGTCATTCTAAGATTCAACAGGCTTCTGAAGTATACAGGCAAGAATCCATTGGTGATGGTTCATATTGGTACTAATGACACTGTGTCGTGGGATAACTCAGAGATAGTAGATGACTTCAGGAAAACTCAGAAGCATTCTGAAAAGAATATCCAAGTAATCTTCTGAGATCCTTCCTGTCCCATGACCAAAGAAAGACAGAAAGCAGAAGATTCAGGAAGTGAATTGCTAGCTAGGTAAGAAATGGAAGGTGGAGGGCTTTGTTCTCCCTTTTATGAGGTGGAAGCTATCAAACTATACAGACCCCTTTCTCCATAGAAAGTGGGACAATCTCCTTGGGGACAGGCTGGCTAGAATAGTTAGGAGGGGGTTATATTATTAGCAAAAAGGGAAGGTAAAAAGAAGGAAAGTATGAGGGCTCAATTAGCACAAAACTTAGATGCTGAGAACAAAATTAAATCAAGGAACCAAAGGACATGAAGAGAATAAATTATTAACTTGCCTACATACTAATATCAAGAGTTTGGGTTACAAACAATTGGAATTGCTCATTTAATAGAATAAATCCAATCGAGTTGGTATGACTGAAGCCTGGTGGGATGATTTGTATGACTGGAATTTTAAAAATCAATGGTTATAACCTACTTAGGAAGGAACAAGAAGAAGTGGCACTCTACATCAAAATACCATTACCTGTTTCTGAGTCATTGATAACACAGAAGAAAAATCTTGAATGCTTATGGATCAATGGCCTGTCGGATAAAGTAAAAGATGGGGTATTAGTGTCTGGTACAGACCACCAAATCACACTAGGGAAAAGGAAGCTGTCATCCTGATATGCCCATCTACAATATGTAGAGGGGAAAAACTGAGATCATGGGTGATTTTAATTTGAGTGACATTCTGGAGGTTTCATGCTATCTGGTACTAAAACATCCTTGGAATTTCTAAATACTATCTATGACAATTTCCTAACTCAAAAAATGTTGCAGCCAACACAGCGGAATTTTAGGTTAGACCTTGTCCTAACAGATAATGAGCAACTAATCAGAGATTTACAAATTAATAGTAGTTTAGGTACAAGTGATCATGTCTTAAATCACATTTATAATGTGAAAACAGAATTAAATCCAGACCAGTAATATTACATGTACATACACATACACAATGCTTTAACAATTATGAGCCAAATCAGTAGGAGGAAGAATTTAATCAGAAAAATGTGAATGATAATGGGCAATCATTTAAGAACACTACAAAATCCACAATCCCACAATTTAGGAAGAAGCCCGGGCTAGTTAAAACAACAGCCTGGTTCAGCAGGGAAGTGAAGGCAACTGTACAAAAAAATATATATAAATAACAGATAGAAGAAAGGGAAAGTTCAGAATTGTAGAAAATTGATAAAAGAAACCAATGGGCACAAAGAAAAATCTATGTCCAGTAGAATTAAGGACAATAAGAATACTTTTTAAAACAACATCGGGAACAACAAGAATCCTAACAATGGTATTGGTCCATTACTAGACAGAAATGGGAGAATTATCAAAAATAATGCAGAAAAAGCAGAAGTTTTCAATAAATATTTCTGTTCTGTATTTGGGGGGAAAAAACTGATGATGCAGTCTCATCATTTTGCGATAACTCTTTCCATTCCACTAGTATCTCTGCAGTATGTTAAACAGAAGCTACTAAAGTTAGACATTTTTAAATCAGTAAGTCCAGAAAACTTGCATCCAAGAGTATCAAAAGAGCATGCTGAGGCGCTTACTGGACCATTAACATTGATTTTCAGTATGTCTTTGGGCACTGAGGAAGCTCCAGAAAACGAAAGAAAGCTAATACTGTACCACTTTTTAAAATGGGTGAATGGGATGACCTGAGTAAATATAGCCCAGTCAGCCTGACACAGATCCTGAGCAATATAATGGAGCAGCTGATAAGAGACGATTAATAATGAACTAAAGAAGGGTATGTAATTAATGAAAATCAACATGGGCTTATGGAAAACAGATCCTGTCAAACTAACATGGTATTTTTTTTTAAATGAGATTACAAGTTTGGTTAATAAAAGGTAGTACTATTGATATAATAAGACTTCTGTAAGGCATTTGACTTGGTGCCACGTGACACCTTTATTAAAAAACTAGAATATAAAATTAATGTCATACAATGAACGGATTAAAAGCTAGCCACCTGATAAGTCTCAAAATGTAACTAAGCAGGGAATCATCATTGGGCGGGTCTGTTTCCAGTGGAGTCCTGCAGGGATGGTTTTTAGGCCCTACATTATTTAACATCTATCAATGACTTGGAAGAAAAAACACAAAATCACTAATAAAGTTTGCAGATGACACAAAAATTGGGTAAGTGGTAAATAATGAAGAGGACAGCTCACTGATTCAGAGCAATCTAGATCACTTGGTAAACTGGGCACAGGCAAACAATGTGGGTTTTAATATGGTTAAATGTAATTGTACGCATCTGAAAACAAAGAATGTAGGCCATACTTATTGGATGGGGGATTCCATCCTGGGATTCAGAAAGTTTTGGGGATCATGTTGGATAATTAGCTGAACAGGAGCTCCCAGTGTGACACTGTGGCAAAAAAACCTAATGCAATCCTGGGATGCATAAACCGGTGAATCTCGAGTAGTAGAGATGTTATTTTACTTCTGTATTTGGCATTGGTGCAACTGCTGCTGGAATACTGTGTCCAGTTCTGGTGCCCACAATTCAAGAAGAATGTTGATAAATTGGAGAGGATTCAGAGAAGAGCCATGAGAATGATTAAAGGATTAAAAAAAACACTTTACAGTGACAGACACAAGGAGCTCAATTTATTTAGCTTAACAAAGAGAAGGTTAAAGGGTGACTTGATTACAATCTATACATATACATACCTACACAGGGAACAAATATTTAATAATGAGCTCTTCAATTTATCAGAGAATGATATAACATGATTCAATGGCTGCAACTTGAAATTAGATAAATTCAGACTTTAAATAAAGCGTAAATTGTGATCCTTGATGGATTCTCCATCACTGACAATTTTTAGATCAAGATGGATGTTTTTCTGAGAGAGATGCTCTAGGAATTATTCTGAGGAAGTTCTGTGGGCTGTGCTATATGGGAGGCCACAGACCAGATAACAATGGTCCGTTCTGGCCTTGGAATCTATGAATACCCAGATCCCCAGCCATCTAAAGCAAGCTGTTACAACAGCTAGGCACTTTGGCCCAGATTCATAAAGAGACTTGGACATTGTCACAAACTGCATGGCAATGCTTAACTTTCAAGCACCTAGAAAAGTCACAGGAACAACCCCACGATCCAGAAACCCTGAGTTAGGTACCTAGGCTCCCTATATAGTGAATGGGGAGAGAAAGGCACCTAAACTAGCCAATGGGAAATGCTTAGAGTCACTGGAGCCAAGACTGGACCCTGGATCTCCCACCTCCCAGGCAGGTGCCCTAACCAGCAGGCTACAGACTCACTCATTCACTCCCACTTTCTTGCTCTAGTCCAATGCCTATTTATATATGGCAGAACAGCTTCAAAATGAGAGACTGAGAGAGCCCCATATCAGAATATTTAATGCCTTCTACTGCATTCAGAGCCAGAAGTGATTGGACTTCTTGTTCTAACATGCTCTAATGGGAAAGGTCCCCGAAAAAGGACAGTAAAAGGTGGATGAGGGTGGGGTAGGGAATGAAATCGGATCACATAAACCCACTTCTACAACTTCTAGTACACACCAATCAGTTGTAACGGTAGTCCACAAATGGAAGTGAGACAGGAAAATTCCCAAAAGGGAGGAGATGGAATAGGAAGATCCAAAAGTAAGTTGTGAGAAGTCAAATTTGTTGTCTCAAAAGATGAAGGTGGCGGGGGAGAGACGACTTTGTGGCTGATGAGGACTTTGTCCTAGAGAACTTCTGTTATTTTCTAGGTTTCAGAGTAGCTGCCGTGTTAGTCTGTGTTTGCAAAAAAAAAAAAAAAAAAAAAAAAAAAAAAAGAGTACTTGTGGCACCTTAGAGACTAACAAATTTATTTGAGCATAAGCTTTCGTGAGCTACAGCTGACTTCATCGGATGTATTTGGTGGAAAATACAGTGGGGAGATTTTTATATATATACACACACACACACACACACACAACATGAAACAATGGGTTTTATCATACACACTGTAAGGAGAGTGATCACTTAAGATGAGCCATCACCAGCAACGGGGGGGGAGGGGGGAGGAGGAAAACCTTTCATGGTGACAAGCAAGGTAGGCTATTTCCAGCAGTTAACAAGAACATCTGAGGAACAGTGGGGCATGGGGGAGAAACAACATGGGGAAATATTTTATTTTGTGTAATTACTCATCCATTCCCAGTCTCTATTCAAGCCTAAGTTAATTGTATCCAGTTTGCAAATTAATTCCAATTCAGCAGTCTCTCGTTGGAGTCTGTTTTTGAAGCTTTTTTGTTGAAGGATAGCCACCGTCAGGTCTGTAATTGAGTGACCAGATAGACTGAAGTGTTCTCCGACTGGTTTTTGAATGTTATAATTCTTGACGTCTGATTTGTGTCCATTCATTCTTTTACGTAGAGACTGTCCAGTTTGACCAATGTACATGGCAGAGAGGCATTGCTGGGACATGATGGCATATATCACATTGGTAGATGCGCAGGTGAACGAGCCTCTGATAGTGTGGCTGATGTGATTAGGCCCTGTGATGGTGTCCCCTGAATAGATACGTGGACAGAGTTGGCAACAGGCTTTGTTGCAAGGATAGGTTCCTGGGTTGGTGGTTCTGTTGTGTGGTGTGTGGTTGCTGGTGAGTATCTGCTTCAGGTTGGGGGGCTGTCTGTAAGCAGGGACTGGCCTGTCTCCCAAGATTTGTGAGAGTGATGGGTCGTCCTTCAGGATAGGTTGTAGATCCTTGATGATGCGTTGGAGAGGTTTTAGTTGGGGGCTGAAGGTGATGGCTAGTGGCGTTCTGTTGTTTTTTTTATTGGGCCTGTCCTGTAGTAGGTGACTTCTGGGTACTCTTCTGGCTCTGTCAATCTGTTTCTTCACTTCAGTAGGTGGGTATTGTAGTTGTAAGAATGCATGATAGAGATCTTGTAGGCGTTTGTCTCTGTCTGAGGGGTTGGAGCAAATGCGGTTATATCGTAGAGCTTGGCTGTAGACAATGGATTGTATGGTATGATCTGGATGAAAGCTAGAGGCATGTAGGTAGGAATAGCGGTCAGTAGGTTTCCAATATAGGGTGGTGTTCATGTGACCATTGCGTATTAGCACTGTAGTGTCCAGGAAGTGGATCTCTTGTGTGGACTGGTCCAGGCTTTTTCCCTATGTTATTTCTCCCCCCTACCCCACTGTTCCTCAGATGTTCTTATTAACTGCTGGAAATAGCCTACCTTGCTTGTCACCATGAAAGGTTTTCCTCCTTCCCTCCCCCCCCCGCCCCGCTGCTGGTGATGGCTCATCTTAAGTGATCACTCTCCTTACAGTGTGTATGATAAAACCCATTGATTCATGTTCTCTGTGTCTGTATATAAATCTCCCCACTGTATTTTCCACCAAATGCATCCGATGAAGTGAGCTGTAGCTCACGAAAGCTTATGCTCAAATAAATTTGTTAGTCTCTAAGGTGCCACAAGTACTCCTTTTCTTTTTGTTATTTTCTAGGAGGTTCTGTAGGTAAGCACTGATGTTAAGCAAGTTAGTTATCTATAGTAAGCCTCTGGGCTAAAAATGCTTACATTTAGGGGCTGGTGTATATATACCCAGCAACCACAGAGTACCTCATACCTCTTTGAGGGTGTGAAAAGCATCATCTGTCTCATCATTAAACAAATGACAACCCTCAAAAGAGGAGGTCCTCAAACAGTTGTCTGTAATTTTCTAGGAATCTCTGAAGGCCTGAACATTATGTTGCCATGAACCTATATGTTTTATCAATTATACTGAGAGTTGTCTGACCCTCTACTACAATGGAATTACATTCCTGTCTCGAGTCCTCAGGCAAGTTAGCAATAATTAATAAATACTGAACTTGACCAGTGCATCTTGTAATGTGAAATCTTAATTTGTCTTCAGGTAGAACACCACTTGCTACTGAAGACGTCTAGCTCTTTTGGCTCCTTGTCCTGTGGAGCAGATCTCAGATAGCGGCTGCCAATAAAAGATCTCACTGCTGTCAGCAAACAGCCTGGTAGTGGGTGGGTATAAAATCGTTCAACCCACTGGATGATACATCAGCCTGCTTACTTCAAAGTAAGAGCTAAAGAAGCTGGGTGTCTGCCATACAGTTTTTGTTTGGTTGAAGAGACCCTTGAGGATTGGGAGAGCTAAATGTCTGGTGCTGAAATATGTGCAGCGTCCAGCAATTTATGTGGTCTGGAATTCCTTGCTCTGGAATATCAAGAGTTGAGGCTACTCTCCTCACCAAGTCCTGAAAAATCTTTTGGCTGTGCAGTTGACGATGGCTCTGGGATTACCACTTCTTGATATGTGCAAGGATGGACTGGTCTTTCACTTGCAGTACCTCATTCAAAGGAGACACCTCCTGAGTTGGTTCCACTTCGTGTAGAGATGAGAGTTCCCTTCTTGATAGTTCAGGAGAAGGAGATTTAGTCCGCCAAGAACCCCAGAAATTCTAGGGATGCTGAAAAATAAGGCACTGGTGACCAAGGAAGTGGGTACCAATGTTCTGAGTCCATATGGATTCCTGTTTTTAGTAATATTCGAGGGGTAGTGATCCAGGGAGTCCAGATACACATATTTTGCAAGGGAAGGCTTTCAGCTTTCTTCAGAAACAGATGAGGTAAAGGAGGAGACGTCCTCACGAAAATGAGAAGCTTTGTAATAGTGGGAATCAGACTAGAATTCACTCTTATCTGGTATGAGTACAGTGGAGTGAAGGCAGTACTGAGGGAAATAGCAGAGAATTCAGTAAAAAAAAAAAAAAAAAAAAGAGGTCTTAGATAGCAAGATATGATTGCAGACTTGAAAGGGCCAATGACGACTTAGGTACTGTAAAATGAAAGTAGGCATAAGACTGGTGCCACAAGATACTGATTCTAGCAAAATCTCATTAGAGCCATAGGCGCACTAGACATTGGCTAACTGGTATGACCACTGCAATACCAGTGCCTGGTCATGCAATCTCTGTACCAAGTCGCCCGCATCACTGACACAGTTATGGAGAAGATCTGAGGCAAGTCTAAGGCCAAATTAGCTCCAGTCCAGTAGTGGTTTGGGTACTAAGGGAACTTTTTTTTAACGTTTTGAGCTGCCATATAGGTCAGATCAGGGGTTGGCAATTGACGGCACGCATGCCAAAGACGGCACACGAGCCGATTTTTAATGGCATGCTGCTGCCTGCCAGGTCCCAGCCGCCAGCCCTGTTCAGCCTGCAGCTGAACCCAGGCCGGGACCCTGGCATTAAAAATCCTGCCATTAAAAATTCTGCCTGCCCTGGCCCGCTCTTCTCCGCTCCCCCACCCCAAGCAGGGGCAGGATGAAGAAGTTTGGTCCTGCCGGCTGCTGTGGCAGGGCAGGCAAGCTCCCCCCGCCCCCGCCTCTTCCCCCAGCGTGCTGTGTTCCTGCCCCTCCTCCTCTCCCTGCCACCGATCAGCTGATGGCCCTTGTGCGGGAGGGGGACAAGCGGAGCTGCAACACGCTCGCTGCTCCGGGGAGGAGGCGGAGAAGAGATAGGTAAGGGGCCGTGGGGTAGAATCAGGGCATATCTCCTCCAGCCCCCTGCCATGAGCCACTCTGGGCAGGGAGCACCCCCATGACCCTAGCCCACACCCCCAGCCCTCTGCCCTGACCCCTGCACCCCCCCACACCTCCAGCCCTGACTCCTGCACCCTCCTCACACACCCGCAGCCCCCTGCCCTGACTCTTGCACCCCCCACATTCCCATCCCCACCCTGAACACCAAACGGGAGCTCCTGCACCCCCCACCACATTCCCACCTCCACCTCTCGTACCAAATGGGAGCTGCCCAGGTAAGCACTCCACACGCAAACCTCCTGCCCCAACCCTGAGCCCCTTCCCTCATTCTAGCTCCTGGCCAGACCATGCACCCTAATCCCCAGCCTACTCCCTCACCCCCAGCCCTGTGGTCAGTGCACTCCCACCCTCAGCTCAGTGCAGAGAGAGAAAGAGGGGAAGAGAATGGGCTAGAACCAGGGAGAAGGTAGGTACCCACTCTATGTGGGCAGGGCCGGGATCCCAGACTGGCAGTGGGCTGAGAGGGGCTGGCAGAAGCCAGCGAATGGAACCCCAGACTGGCAGCTGGCTGAACAGCAGCGGGCTGAGCCGCTCAGCCCACTGCTAGTCTGGGGTTCTGGCTGCTGGCCCCTGGCCAGCCGGGGTTCCGGCCACAGGCCCCGCTCAGCCTGCTGCCAGCCTAGGTGAATGGAACCACAGGCTGGCAGCAGGCTGAGCGGGCCGGTGGCGTACAGTCAGCATTTTAATTTAATTTTAAATGAAGCTTCTTAAACATTTTGAAAATCTTGTTTACTTTACATATGACAATAGTTTAGTTACATAATATACAGACTTCTAGAGAGAAACCTTCTAAAAAATGTTAAAATGTATTACTGGCACGCGAAACCTTAAATTAAAGTAAACAAATGAAGACTTGGCACACCACTTCTGAAAGGTTGCCAATCCCTGGGTCAGATGATCTGGAGGCTTGGGGGCTTTGATGACACGCTTAGAGAAAGGGATCTGTAGCTCTTCTTATAGACTTGATGCTTCCCACTACTTCTGTGTTCAGAGGGATTCCTCAAGCCAGAAAATTCAGGTTATGTCTACACTACAGCCATTACAGTGGCGTAGCTATGCTGGCATAACCCTGTAGCGTAAACAGAGCTTACCACAATAGGAGAGGTTTTACCAAATGACAGTAGCTAGATCTACAGAAACATTCTTCCCTCAACCTAGCAGTCTACACCAGGCTTCGGTCAATAAAGTTATGATGATGTACCCATTTGTTTCATTTAACCGAGGATTTATTAGTGTGGTTAAGAATAATTAATGTGTGATGGCTAGGTTAAAATATGGTAGGATCATAGGCGTATAAGGTTGACAAGCATTTAGGTATATAAGCAAAAGTAAAGCTGTAATGCAAAGCCTGCAGGCTGAGGCCTGTAAGATTTCAGCTTAGCCATACTAGGCTTTAGGCCTAAGGAGGGTTGACATAAGTAGGTGACCCAGGAATAACCTTGTACCAGTTAAGTTATAAGATTACTGTAAAGAACATGCCAGTAGGTAATGTTTGGGAAAATATGCCACAATGTAATCATCTAGACCAGTGCTTCTCAAGCTATCTGATGTGGGGGACCAGCAATTTTCTTTTTTCCAATGTGCGCGCAGACCGGCAGCCGATGGCTCGCAGACTGGCATCGGTCCACGGACCACCACTTTGAGTAGCACTGATCTAGACCAGACACCCAATTGTAACATCATGAGAAATTCTGCAGTAACCGCAGTTTACCATGGAGACTAGCCTATGTAGATGCTAATAAAAATAAGGAGAACTAAGAGGATAACCTATGAAAAGTAGAGCACCCCGAAGTTTATGGGTTGTGGAAGTGAAAATATGGAAAAAGGGGTTGACACCCTTATGCATATGTCTGAGTCTAGCAGGCATAAGTGTAACTAGGATAAAAGGTGTTGCCCAGCCTGTGTGCTGGTGGAAAAAACACATAGGAAGATACCAGGATGATATTGCCTGCTGATGGACCCTGAAGTGGTAAAGTGATGTCAGTTGTAGGGCTAAACGCTTTGAATTCTCTCTCTCTCACTGTTATTGTATTTTAGTGAATGTTATTAAGTAACATTTTGCAGTAGATATGCCAAATCTTATTCTTACCCAGAAGTCTCATTTCTACACCTACACTGCCTTACTAAGAAAACAGACAAAGTGTGTTAGAATGCATAGCTGAAAACCTGAATGATACTCAGGGTCTATTGCAAAAAATAATGACGTAGTAATATATCTCCCAATAACTGCTATGATAATGCCCATCAGTGGTAAAAAGAGGAGAGTTCGCTCTATCTATCACAAGAAGAACAACTGCTTGGATGCAACCAGTGAGAAAACAGAACAAAACAAAACAAAAAACACAAGTTACCTTAGAGATTTGTGGATACTGACATGAGAATACCTCTGTTTAGCATTTATACCAACTTGATACCCAGCCAAGGTTCCATTTCTCCTCCTCCATTTTTTTTTTTTTTTTTTAAACTTAGTGCAGTACATTTATACACCAAAGGCAAACAAGAGGGCCTTTAATCCAAAGGCTACATTTAAGGAAGATATCCTCTATGTTGATAATGGTAGACACTGGTGACCACATTGTTGCTTTTGCATATTTTTTTTTCCATATGTAGCTCTAATAGCGACTAAATTACATATTAGGAAGTCTCACTAAGTAGGTCATAATGCCTCAGGAAAAGGTTTGATGTGTCATAATTAAGGTTATGATTCTGTCACAGGTATTTTTAGTAAAAGTCAGGGACAGGTGGTGGGCAATAAACAAAAATTCATGGAAGCCAATGATCTGTCCCTGACTTTTACTAAAAATACCCGGGGAGGGACAAACAGAGTGCTGCCAGGTCTTGCAGCTGCTCCAGCCCCACAACTGCTCCTGTGGCAGAAGCTGACTGCTGCTGCTCCAGCCCCAGAGGAGCTGACCCAGCCCTGGCGAGCTGCTTCAGCAGCCCCAGGGGGGCCACTGGCCAGCTGCTCCAGCAGCCCCACCTCCAGCCGCTGCCCCAGCAGCCCCAGGGCTGACAGCTGCTCCAGCCCTGCTGCAGACGAAGTCCTGGAAAAAATTACGGAATCCATGACCTTCATGAGAGAATCGTATCCTTAGTCATAATTGATGGATAGTTGATTTAACTCCAAGAAATAGGATGCTTTTTGTTTCTTCCATGGCAGTCACAAGGGGGCAACAGTCTCACCTTACATTCAATAAAAGCAAGGCTTCAAAAAATCTATCACCTGCTAGATGTCAGTAGAGAATTATTCAGAAGAATTGCTTAGATTATATGCAAAGGAACAGATTGATTCAAACAGAATTTAGTGTTTTTAAACTAGATTCTAGAGCAAGTTTCAGGACTACTTTGAGGGGGAAATTACAGTTCTTTAACAGAATTCTCACTCGCTGACTTATCCTGAGGTAATTTCTTAGAGAAAAGAGCTACCGCAAAGGTTTCAAACTGATTTAAATCACTGCAGTCTATATAGTGCAGTACAGATAGGAGTCTCCTTTTCACTGGGGGGTTAACTGAAGATTATACCTAAGAAACATTGCCTTGAGAAACAGGCTACACTAGTCTCAGTCCCTCCCCATTCAGATATTCATAAAACATAAGCCTGACTTCATGAAAACTATAGTCAAGATCTATCAGAAGCACACAAAAGTAACTTGCAGGGTCTTTATATTAAAGGACTTTTGCTGTTTTATCAGCTTTCCCAGGCCGCTTTGTACTCTATAGAAGTAAAAATCTCAGAGAACACAGTGTATCCTTTTATAAGGATTTTATAAGTTATCCTTTTATAAGGCTCACATCCATCCTGGAGAACTTGATTCTTACACGTGGTTGATTCTTACAAGTGGAACATTTTAGGTATAGGAATGATTTTGATCACTATATGCGGGTGATTCTTATAAATGGAGCGCACTGTATTTGTATTCTGTCAAATAGTAAATCCAAAACATGCACAGATAGTAATGCAAGTGTCAATCTGATCCTTCTGTTGATGTGATGTTTAACCAAATTAGGCAACTATTTGTACTCTAGAACTTTACAGTGCATGTCAGCAAATGCAGGACATAGAAAGGCAAAATTCAAGATACCCCTCAAAATAACTGAGTGCATGCTGCAGGGCTCAAATGCCACATTAATGATTTCTTTACAATGAAATATTGTAGAAATTAATTTGGATAGAAGATATTTGAAGAATAAATTAGCACATCTTAAGCCTACATCTGTGGTGCTATCCGCTGTCCATTCTTTGAATGTGCACTGTCATGAAGTGCCTGCCAAACTCAAATACAGCACAGATACTGAACTATTTCTATAGTCAAGCAATTTGTTTTGAACAGATTGCTTGTATTGTACCATTTTAGCTAGGACTCCTACCTGTGCAGTGCCATGGCTACTATTCAAGGCCTCATTGAACAAATCATGCTATGTAACATAAAAAATGGCAGCAATCTAAGTCAAAGGTAAAGTAGCATTACCAAACTGCTGACCTAGGTGCTAAATTGATGATGCAACAATAGTGGACCGACTGGGACAAAGTTAGGAACTGCAATTCCTCAACCTTTGTCATGAAAGAGCTGTCCTTGTATCTGAAATTAAATGCAGTTACATGTTTCACTACCCTGTGAGATAAGAAAGCACAATTATTAAGCTGCCAAATCTCTTTCCTGTCACGAGGTCATTTTTTGGAGCTCAGCCAAACAAGGTTCCTGCCAAGAGCCTGTTCTGTCCAATGAAGATATCTATGCTGACCATCGTTGCAGATTCCTTCCCCCAAAATGCAGGAAACCTTTTAAAAAAAAAATTGTACAGATTTACAGCAGATTGAATGACTTCAATAATCAATACAAGGTGTAATCATTATAGATTCATGCTGAATGAAGATTTCCGTTTAGTTGCTTTTAAGTATGATAGATTATAAATACTTGTATATTCATGGCACACTTTGTGTTGACTTATCAGCACGATGAATGTTGGAAGTAAAACCATGCATATTTAAAAATAGCTTAGAGACTGATATCGAATGATTATTGTAAATGCTGTGGAATAAAGTTAGTTTTAAAACACTGGTAATTTTTAAAAAAAATAGCCTGCTCAATTTTATTTTCTTCTGATGGCATTAACAGAGTGCTGCTACCTACTATTAGTATTTGGACATACAGAAAAGAATGTAAGCAACAGATGATACATCAGAGAAGTGTATAGTGAATTTAATTTCAATAAATATTACAGTCCCTTTGATAATATGGGATTATTATTTTATAATAATATCTGGATAGGACTATGGTTACAACATAATTTTTTAAATGGGGCTAATGTTATGTTTTATAAAGCAGCTGGAAACCATAATCATAATGAAGAAGTCTATTGCATATTTTGTATTACTTAGCACAGTTGGTGTTGATTTTTAGTTGCAGAATTTTACGCGTGCTCTAACCACAATAGTTTATGTAATACAAAACTACATGCCTTAAAATTTATCTATTTTCCCACAAAGATTGAAGTAATCCTTTGACTTTGCAAGGGGCTTAAAAAAACAAAATAAAACAGGTGAAAAGGAGGGGAGTGTATTCCTGAATATTATCAATTACACATATAGTCAAAGGCACCATGCTCTGAATATGCACGTACCGTTCAGTTACCTACAGGTAGCCACTTCAAGGACAAGTGCAATATACTGTCCCTTAAATTGGCATTTGCATTTCTCATCATTACTTAGAATATTTCCATCACAATCAAGCATTTTAATGTTCTACTGCCCAGCTATACAAGAATGAACATATTTAGACTATTAACTTACCTGGAGTGTTTCAACTTTACAGACAATGTTGGACCTCAATCTGTATCCAAACTGATGAATTACCCCAAATCCAGATACAACAGAGCATATATGATTTAACTACTTAATCTGGTTAAGTGGAATCACTGTTTTATTATTTCATGGTACACTTGTTCAGTCAGATAGCTTTTAAGAGTCATCTCATTTCGCATGAAGGCCCGAGGAACTTCAAGCATGCAGGAGTAATATTGTACAGCTGAATACAGAACGAGGCAATCTAAAGATATCAAATAATCAGTTTCAATTCATTTTACATTGACAAGGCTTAAAATAAAGAACGAAAAATTGTTAGAATTCAATAGTTTTTATTTGAGTTCAATAGGTAGCTTATTTTTACTGTTTGTAACTACAACAAAGTCTGTTTCCCATAATCAGTTGTAGTTCAGGTACAGTACATTAAAACTGAAGACTTGTTGAGACTTGAACAGTGAGATCGATGCCTTATGGTCAACTGCCAAGTAGTGGAAACATTTATTCCAAATTCATGGATTTTTCAGGGCTATGTATTTTCTACAATGAGGAGGGCAGCAACTGTAATATCTCCTACATGGGCTGAGGAAGGGCTTTATGTTTGTTACGCAATAGCTTTCTTTACAAGTACCCCTTCACCCACAATTGTGCTTTTTACCCAGGAAGGAGAGTGTGTCATTGGAGTTTACATTCAGCAGGGACCACCATTCCACCTCCAATCATAGGAATATACAGTTCTAAAGACAAGTAACTGGACGGATCAAGTTTCAGAGTAGCAGCCCTGTTAGTCTGTATTTGCAAAAAGAAAAGGAGTACTTGTGGCACCTTAGAGACTAACAAATTTATGAGAGCATAAGCTTTCATGAGCTACAGCTCACTTCATCGGATGCATTTGGTGGAAAATACAGTGGGGAGATTTATATACAGACACAGAGAACATGAAACAATGGGTTTTATCATACACCCTGTAAGGAGAGTGATCACTTAAGATGAGCCATCACCAGCGGCGGGGCGGGGGGGGGGGAAGAGAAGGAGGAAAACCTTTCATGGTGACAAGCAAGGTAGGCTATTTCCAGCAGTTAATAAGAACATCTGAGGAACAGTGGGGGGTGGGGTGGGGTGGAGAAATAACATGGGGAAATAGTTTTCCTTTGTGTAATGACTCATCCATTCCCAGTCTCTATTCAAGCCTAAAATTAACTGTATCCAGTTTGCAAATTAATTCCAATTCAGCAGTCTCTCCTTGGAGTCTGTTTTTGAAGCTTTTTTGTTGAAGTATAGCCACTCTTAGGTCTGTGATCGAGTGACCAGAGAGATTGAAGTGTTCTCCAACTGGTTTTTGAATGTTATAATTCTTGACGTCTGATTTGTGTCCAAATTATTCTAAACAAAAGCAGGCTGCCTTCCCCAACCTTACTGACTATCCATTGTTTAGAGAGTGACTCCACATACGGGGTGATGACCTGAACATGAGGAGCAGGAGCCTGAGCCCCATTTCCGCTCAGTCTATGGCAGTACAAAGACAGGGAGAGTGGCTTCAGACTCCACCTCCTTCAATGGTGTTGCATGAAAAAGGAGGATGGAGGGAAAACAAGAGAAGAATCCAGTTTATTGCCCCCAGTCAAGCTTTCAGCCACTTAGGCCAGCAGCTATTAGCATAAGGCAGCCCCTCCTCCCCTATCCTTATTAAAAAACAAAAGCCATTTTTGGTTCAATTGGGGAGAAAAAGCAATAGACACTCCAAACCAGAAGAGGAAAGAGCAGCACACAAAAAGGGATCCAAGTAAAGTGATATGAGTGGAGGCAAAAGAATTATATAAATATAATCTCCACCTTAAAATTAAGCAATTAAAATTTGAGATCAGTTAAAGAATGTTTATTCTATCTGATCATTACATACATACTATTGTTACAATTAACACCTAAGATTATAGCATTCTAAAAGGTAAGTAAATATCTTTGTTTTCTCTGTCTTATCAGTTGTATAGTTTCACCTTCCCTCTGGATAGTCAATTTCCCCAGTTGTTAGTGTCAACCTTTCAGAAGACAGCAGAGAAAACACATTTTGTCATAGAAAGTGTAATTTAAAGCCACAGAAGTTAGTAGAGGATTCAACAGCAGTTGTAGATATAACCATTCAATTCATTTAAAAAAAAAGTGTGATAGATTTAAATGAATAAGTGACCTTTTGATTAACATCAATAACTATATGAAAACAGAAAAAAAATCCCTAAATTTTAATCCCATATTTAAAAGTATAGGTAGCTGAAGTATAAAGATCAAACAGGTGATCAGGACCTTATGAAGGATATCAGACTTTTTTTTTTTTTTTTTAAAAAGCTATTCAACTTTCATGAGACTGAGTGCCATAGGGAGAGTGATAAAGCTAATGCTTATTGAATTGCTGAAAAGGTCTGGAAGAAGCCAGAGAGATAAGGAAATTGTTGCAAGAGCCTCGGGAAGGATTCTAAAGTTTATCACGACCATTGTCACTTGAAGTACCCCTTCAGGCATGTATTGTACTAAGTCGCCAAGATTCACAGCAAAGAAAATGATGAAGGGGGGGGTGGAGAGAAAAGGTCCATCTAAACATACATCTGAAGTACAACACCTCACAAGGCTAAAAAGGTTGAGCATATAGCATTATAAAACACTTTTAGAATTTCTGTAATTGGTGACAAGAGTTTTCCTTCCTACTAACCCAAGACAGCAACAAGGACTCTCACCCATGCCTTCCCTATCCCTGAAATGTTTGGTCAAACGATCTTTAGAGTCCTCCATCTGAATATGATGAAAGCATGCACCCACCTGGCCAGAAGAGACATGCATGATATTCCAAAGTTGCAGCCACAAGCCATTACGTTCTTAAGTCTGTTGCTTCGAGAAAGGAAAGAAGGACCAGATTCACCTTTCCAAACAGGTTGTGCCAAGCCTGTGCTAAAAGCAGGGACTGGATGGAATTCACTCTTGTAGGTGAAACAGAAGCCCCAGCGTTAGTAGTAAGTGACATTAACATCACGCTGGGGAGTCGGAGAAATTCTTCAAGGCAGAGAACTTGTTTCCCAGTGATCGAGAAGGGAGCATGCCAAGCAGCAGGGCGCTCTCCCCCATGTCCAGCCACCCTCACCTGTCTCCAAGACAGAATCGATCAGCCCTGAAGAGCAGCTGCACAAACGCCGGCTGTCTAAGGAGTGCAGACACTTGCCCTGTACTTCCCCTGTCCACCCCCATGCTCACACTCCTAGTACCTCCAAGCTCCAGTCACCCCGTTGTTCCCCAGTGCCCGTGACTCACCTGCTGGCGGCGGTCCGTGGGTTCAGCGAGGCGCTGCAGGCGGGCCGAGCCAGCAGAGCCCTGGGCGGCCGCGGTACCTCCGTGACGGGGGGAAGGCGTGGGATCGGGGTCCCGCTCCCGGCGGAGCTCGGAACGCAGCTCCAGGTAGCAGCCCAGGGTAAGGAGGTGCAGCGCAAGCGAGAGCGCGAAGAAGCCCAGGAAGAGGCGCCAGCTGCCTCCGCCGCTGCCCCGGCGGCCACAGGCGCAGCCACCTCCGTCAGACTGGGGCGTCGCCTGCTCCCTACGCTCGGAGCTCATGGTCAGTACCGCCGCAGGCGAAGTCCTGCGAGGAAAAAGAAGACGGGCTACTGCTCCATCCTCGCCCGAGGAACCCCCAGCCGCAGCCGCAGCCAGGCTGTACGGCCAGAACAGCCGCACGAAGCGCCCGGCCAGGGGGAGGAGCCGCCACGGCCTCCGACACGCCTGGCTCCTTGTCCAGACAAGGCCTGGAGGCGGGGCAGCTGGAGGACTCCGCCTTACCTCGCCGGGCCCTTAATTTAACTCTTCCCTAACGCTTGGGAGCTGGGGGCTTGGATATTGCATTGATCGCATCCCCATTATCCAGGGGAGAGGGATCTGCCCAGGAGCACTGGGTACAGCCTAGAACCCAGGAGTCCCTCCGCAAAAGCAGGGACCTAACTCCCTGCTCAGCGCCGCCTGCTGACATGTTGGCAATTACAAATTACAGTACTGTAAGCTTTTTCAGTAGAGCACCGATACCTTCTTTCAGTCGTCAGATTTTTGTCTGAGAATATTAACTGAGGCTTGAATAGAGACTGGGAATGGATGAGTCATTACACAAAGTAAAACTATTTCCCCATGGTGTTTCTCCCCCCCCCACTGTTCCTCTGATAGTCTTAAAAAGAAAAGGAGTACTTGTGGCACCTTAGAGACTAACAAATTTATTAGTGCAGTCTCTAAGGTGCCACAAGTTCTCCTTTTCTTTTTGCGAATACAGACTAACACGGCTGCTACTCTGAAACCTGATATTCGTGTTAACTGCTGGAATTAGCCTACCTTGCTTGTCACCATGAAAGGTTTTCCTCCTTCCCCCCCCCCCCCCCCCCGCTGCTGGTGATGGCTTATCTTAAGTGATCACTCTCCTTACAGTGTGTATGATAAACCCATTGTTTCATGTTCTCTGTGTGTGTGTGTATATAAATCTCTCCTCTGTTTTTTCCACCAAAATGCATCTGATGAAGTGAGCTGTAGCTCACGAAAGCTTATGCTCTCATAAATTTGTTAGTCTCTAAGGTGCCACAAGTCCTCCTCTTCTTTTTGTCTGAGAATATACATCTTACTACTAATAGCAAATCAGACTACGAATGGTGGCAGAATAAGGAATGCGGGGGCTAAGGGAGCTCTCAGTTAGGGTGCTGTCTAAGGCATGATGAAGGGGCAGGAGTAACAGGCTCTAAACTCTAAAACTCTATGCTAACCGCTGTAGCTGCCCCTCCAAATGTTATTTCCTTTTGGAATTACATCAGAGTCAATAAAAAGAAAAGGAGGGACCTTAGGGACTAACACATTTATTTGAGCATAAGCTTTCGTGAGCTACAGCTCATTTCATCGGATGCATTCGATGAAGTGAGCTGTAGCTCACAAAAGTTTATGCTCTAATAAATTCGTTAGTCTCTAAGGTGCCACAAGTACTCCTTTTCTTTTTGCGAATACAGACTAACACGGCTGCTACTCTGAAACCTGTCACAGTCAATGTCAGGTAAAGATGCAGATCACCTTGTCCAAATAAGCAAGTCTTAGGGAGAAATGGACTGAAGCTTAGGATGCATAATGTTTCCCTGTTGACACTGCTCAAAGCAATAAAAATATAAAGCAAAGATGAAATAGGCTCTTTGTTAAGAGCAGACAAAGATCCCCTTATTGGTAGCACTGCAGAAAGACAGCATGATTTTGCATCATGGGGCCCACCCTCCAGGAGGAGCAGCAAAGAGTCCTCTGGCTCCTTATAGGCTAACAGACATATTGGAGCATAAGGTTTCGATGCATCCGATGAAGTGGGTATTCACTCACAAAAGCTTATACTCCAATATGTCTGTTAGTCTATAAGGTGCCAAGGGACTCTTTGCCGCTTTTACAGATCCAGACTAACACGGCTACCCTCTGATACTTGACCTCTAGGAGTAGTGGCAACAGAGGACCTGCAGGGACAGCAGCCGGTGGGACAGACAGAGAGAGCAGCAGAGGGCACCAGTACTTACCCTCAGCAGTCAAGACATAGCTATGCGCATGGGTAAGCATAGGGGCAGCAGGTTTACATAATTTTTGGTGGTGCAGAATGGGTCCAAGTCCCACCCCCCACCCCGCCTTGTAAATCAATATATATTTTTTAAAATAATGTAAAAATAGGCTGGAAATGGTAAGTGTTTAACAGTTTCCCTATATTGCACAATGTGCAGGCATGGGGGGGGGGGGTGAGGGCTCTGGCTGGGGGTTTGGGAGGGGCTCAGAGCTAGGGCAGAGGTGTGGTGTGGGGGATGAGGGCTCTGGCTGGGACTGAAGGGACTCAGGGCTAGGGCAGACGGTTGGGGTGAGGGGGTGAGGGATGAAGGTGGGGCCGCAGATGAGTGGTTCAAGGTGCTGGAGGGGGCTCAGCACAGAGGGTTGGGTTGTGGGGGGATGAGGGCTCTGGCTGGGGGTGCGGGCTCTGGGGTAGGGCAGGACTGGGGATGAGGAGTTTGGGGTGCAGGCAGTCTGCCCCGGGGCAGGGGCCAGAGAGGAGGAGTCCACAGTCCCTCCAGCCCTCTCCGCCCCCCAGCAGCACACTCATCCTGCACCACTGTCACTGCATGTGCTCCTAGGGGCCAGGCCCCTCTCAGGTCTAGGAAGCCCCCTCACCTCCCCTGTGGTGGGTGCTGGGGAGGGAGGGCTGCCATCATGTGTGTGCCTCCTCCCTCCACAGGCGCCACCTCAGCCTGCTGCCAGCGCCACTCCTTTTGTAGCCAGCAGTTGGCGAGGGAGCACGGCACGGAGCTGCAGGGCAGCTGCCCCCTTCCCAGGTGGGGACGCTCTGAGGGAGGCGTGAGGGGGCAGCAGGCGGGGCTGGGGGAGGCGTGCAGGGACAGCAGGCGGGGCCGGGGGAAGCATGGCTCACCCAGCAGGTGGGGCCGGGGGAGTGACCAGGCCCCGAACATTGGTGGAGCTTGGACCCCATGCCCTGAATTTGCTGGAGAACGTCCCTGGGTAAGCATGCATTTTCTCCCACCTGCAACAGAGTTTGCGGCTGGAGTGGTGTTGGAGGGGGCTATTAAGATTCATGGAACATTTTGTCTCTCTTACAGCTATTGTTTCAAGCTCTTTGCAGTAGGGCTGACGATTAATCGCAATTAACTCACGCAATTAACTAAAAAAAAGTAATTGTGATTAAAAATTAATCGTGATTAATCACAGTTTTAATAGACTATCAATTGAAATGTATTAAATATTTTGGATATTTTTCTACATTTTTAAATAAATATGTTGATTTCAATTGCAACACGGAATACAACTATTATTATTTTTTATTACAAATATTTGCACTGTAAAAATGATAAACAGAAGAAATAGTATTTTTCAGTTTACCTCATACAAGTACTATAGTGCCATATCTTTATCGTGAAAGTGCAAGTTACAAATGTAGAATTTTTCTGTTACATAACTGAACTGAAAAGCAAAACAAAGTAAAACTTTGAAGCCTACAAGTCCACTCAGTCCTAATTCTTGTTCAGCCAATCACTAAGAGAAGCAAGTTTGTTTACATTTACAGGAGATAATTCTGCCTGCTTCTTATTTACAATGTTACCTGAAAGTAAGAACAGGCATTCGCATGGCACTTTTGTAACTAGCATTGCAAGCTATTTGCATGCCAGATATGCTAAACATTTGTATGCCCCTTCATGCTTTGTCCACCTTTCCAGAGGACATGCTTCCATGCTGATGGTGCTAGTTAAAAAAATAATGCTTTAATTATTTAGTGACTGAACTCCTTGGGGGAGAATTGTATGTCTCCTTATTTGTTTTACCCACATTCTGCCATATATTTCATGTTATAGCAGTCTCAGATGATGACCCAGCACATGTTGTTTGTTTTAAGAACACTTTCACTGCAGATTTGACAAAACGCAAAGAAGGTACCAATATGAGATTTCTATAGATAGCTACAGAACTCGAACCAAGAATCTGAAGTGCCTTCCAAAATCTGAGCGGGACGAGGTATGGGGCATGCTTTCAAAAGTCTTGAAAGAACAACACTCTGGGGCGGAAACTACAGAACCTGAATCACTAAAAAAGAAAATCAACCTTCTGCAGGTGGCATCCGACTCGGATGATGAAAATGAATGTGTCAGTCTGCACTGCTTTGGATCGTTATCAAGCAGAACCTGTCATCAGCATGGATGCGTGTCCTCTGGAATGGTGGTTGAAGCATGAAGGGACATATGAATCTTTAGCGTATCTGGCATAGAAATATCTTGTGATGTCAACTACAACAGTGCCGTACGAATGCCTGTTCTGACTTTCAGGTGACATTGTAAACAAGAAGCGGGCAGCATTATCTCCTGCAAATGTAAACAAACTTGTTTGAGCGATTGGCTGAACAAGAAGTAGGACTTGTAGGCTCTAAAGTTTTATGTTGTTTTGTTTTTGAATGCAGTTTTTTTTTGTACATAAGTAAGTTTTTTGTAAGTTCAACTTTCATGACAAGGAGATTTCAGTACAGTACTTGTATTAGGTGAATTGAAAAATAGTATTTCTTTTGTTTTTTACAGTGCAAATATTTGTAATAAAAATAAATATAAAGTAAGCACTGTACACTTTGTATTCTGTGTTGTAACTGAAATCAATATTTTTGAAAATGTAGAAAACATCCAAAAATATTTAAAGAAATGGTATTCTATTATTGTTTAACAGCACGCTTAATCATGCAATTAATTTTTTTAATCACTGACAGCCCCACTTTGCAGACTCAAGCAGACATCTCTGCATCTGCAATAGTAGGTCATATTTTAGATGTGCTTTATTATCACAAAGACTAGAAACTTACTTTAAAAAAACTGTGTTGTCAGCTCTCTTGATATTTGGGTTTTCTCTGAAAGTTCCAGCTCCTGAGGCATGGGATCACATTAGAAAAATCTCATGGATCTATAAAATGTATAAAATCTATAATATGTATTTATAGATTCACAAAACAGCCTCCCAAACCAGTGTTCCCTGTGAAGATTCATGCAGTATGCTGACAATTCAGTCATTGTTCATACACAAGCACATTACAGTTTAATCATGATGTGACACAAATAACACAAAGCAGCACATTATGCAATTGTGGTGCTCTGTCAAAATGTGCTCCCAAGGCTTTCCTCAGCTGTATAGCACCTCACTGTGCTCTTGTAATTGCCCTTGTGTCTGTTCAAAATCAGCCAACAGTCTGGTAACATCTCCCTGTTTACTTCAAAAATATTATGTAAGATACAACATGCAGCAACATCAATAGGAATATTTAGCCCATGAAATCAAGCCTTCTCATTAGACTTCTCCGGCACCCCTTTCAATCTACCAAATGCACATTCAACAGGCTTGGTAATATCAGGATTCAGCCACTAGCAACAATAACTTTGTTGTGGGGTGGAGGGGGGGAAGAGTTTTTATTTTCCTTTTTAAACAAAAGATGGGTCAAGTTGTAATTCACCCCCAGCATGTCCACTCCCTAGCATGACAAAGAGTAGCCAGGAGCTCAATGATCTTTTTCAGGGTTATTTTACAGTCTTTTTCTCTACTATAACAAGATTGTTAGAGACAGAAAAGTGCTATTAGGTCATTTAGTCTATCCCTTCCCCTAGGCACCAATGCAGAATTGTAACCTATTGTAAAATTAATAATAGTTTCTCCACTAGTTTTTAACATCCCAAGTAAAAGGGCTTTCCCTCCTTTCCCTGAGGAGACAATTCCAGACCCTGATAAATTTCTGTGAGTGAGTTGTATCCCTGATGTAACTCTCCTGCTATTAATTCCATCCCTTTCCTTCCAGCTGCAATCCTGTGTACCACCATATTGTCCATTTCCCTCCTTGCTGTTGTCACCTTTCAGATATTTGCAGATTGTTAAATCCTCACTCCATCTTCACTTAAATCTGTCTAGTAACTCTTTTAATCCTTTCTCAGTAGTCAATCCCTCCCCCACATGCTTTTTCTCTGAACTTCCTTCAATTTGTCAATATCTTTCTGGTAATAAGGGGCTTAGAAATGAAATCAGTATTTCTAGTGTGACTGCCCCATAGCCACTGTGACATACCAGTAAAATCCAGACCAATGAGTAGCTGTGTCATCCTTGCCCTGTAACCCAGCTGTGGCATCCTTGTAATCTGGCATGCCCTTTACAATGCTGTGCTGCTGTAGCCTCCAACCTGGACTATTCACAAACAGCCTCCAGTGTGTAAGTCACTCCCAGTTAGGTCTGTATGTGCTGCAGCCAGCCAGCCACACCTTGGCCCTTACCAGCTTTAATGATTACCACACAGTCACAGAGTATGTCTTCACTAGCAACATTAAAGTGCTGCTGCGGCAGCACTTTAACGTGGCTGTTAGTCACAGCACCAGCACTGGGAGAGAGCTCTCCCAGCACTGTAAAAAAACCACCCCCATGAGAGGAGTAGCTCCCAGCGCTGGTGCACTGTCTTCACTGCCACGTTACAGCACTGAAATTTGCAGCGCTCAGGGCTGTGTTTTTTCACATCCCTGAGGGAGAAAGTTGCAGCACTGTAAAGTGGCAGTGTAGACAAGGCCTTAGTCTCAGATTTCCCCCCAGAAACGTATGTCCTGTAGTGCCCAGCCCTCTCCTAGACAGTATAAATATATTAAGTCCATTATGCCTTTAAGGGAATAATATACACACTACTTGTTACCCCAAATGCAGTTATCAAGACACTTCAGTTTAAACATTTTGGATAAGATAAAACAATAAAACTACCTTCTTAGCTACAAAGAGAGATTTTAAGTCAATACAAGTAATGAGGCATAAAAGTCAGAAATGGCTTGCAAGAAAAATACAGATAAAATGTTTACTAGTGCCTAACTTAACAAACTATATAAGATTCAAAACAAAGCTTTCCCACCAAATGCTTTCAGCAGTCTTACTGACCAAACTCTTCAGTCAGGAGCCCTCGCCCAGAGTCCAAAAGCTGCTTCCTTTGCCTCTTCAGGTGCAATGAATGTGATGGGCAGGGAGAGCGAAGGGTGTCTTGGGATGTCGCTTTTTATAAAAAGAAAAGGAGGACTTGTGGCACCTTAGAGACTAACACATTTATTTGAGCATAAGCTTTCGTGCAAATGCAAATGCATCCGATGAAGTGAGCTGTAGCTCACGAAAGCTTATGCTCAGATAAATGTGTTAGTCTCTAAGGTGCCACAAGTCCTCCTTTTCTTTCTGCGAATACAGACTAACACGGCTGCTACTCTGAAACCTGCTTTTTATAGTTTCAGTCCCCCTCTTGAAAAACATTGTCAGCTAGCAGCAGTGAGACAGGCAGGCAGTCTGTGTGGAAGGAAACCCCATGCTGTTTCTTTGCTAAAATGTAGATTTTTTCCCCTGCCCCCTTTCCTGCCAAAGAATGGCCACTTAGCAGGTAATGGTCCATCAACCTTGTCTACATTTGGCTGAGGTGTCAGCTTACCCTTTGTCTCTGAGGAACTTGTTTGGCCACTGCCCACATTTATCTGGAAAACATACTTTTAGTCTTAATTTCAGTTTATGTTTATAACTTCACATACAACACTGCTACGTGCATTCTGCCGTGATATTACTGATCAGCAAATAATGGGTTTTTAAGTGATACCTCATAAAGCATACCTTGTACAAACATTATTATAATAGCATGTAGGGTGTGAACACAGGGGTATATTCTGTCACAGCCACAAGCTCTCCTACCTTTCATACTCCATGATATGATGCCTCTGTGCACATGTGATTGCCACCATATTTGCTGACCCCAGAGATTGAACCAGGGACCTCCAGACCTAAAAGCATGAGCCTCTATATGATAGCTAAAGATGCAGGATTTTAAGGGAAGAGCTGTAACAAACCTTCTGTGGATATAGCAGAGGGAGACACTCAGTACATACTGAGCAGTGGATTACGTATGCTGCACCCAAACTGCAGTCTTCTCTCTTTCTCATAGGTTTGGTTGAATCCTTCTTTCACTCCTCTTTTCCCCTTTTCCACTTGTATTCCTGATAATTCTTCAGCTCCAAATTAATCTTGTCTCCTAGCCTGTTCCCTGCCTCTCTCTCAGGATTTCCTACTGCTTTCACTCCATTCTCTTCTTCTCCCCAGTTGCCACAGAACCATTCAGGCTTCCAACTGCCATGCAACCTTTTAGTGTCAACGTTCCCGCCTTTCCCTTGTCAAAAATAATCACTATGTTTGGAAAGCTAAGCATCCACATGGACCCTATTACATGTGCCCCCCTTGTTCACATGCCCTCTGTCCTTGCTCAGACACATGCAGCCCCTAACTCACTTTGACACATGTAATTAGGATTAGATAGCTTGGAAATATCTACTCTGAGAGCTGTTGCTGCTACTTCTGAGAAGTTTAGGATTTGGGATCATAGCAACAGCTCCTTTGCCTCTCTGCCCCTAACTAGAGACTAAGTTGGGTGAAAAAAAGAGTTTCTATTCTTACCTGGCAGAGATGTGTCAAGTGCAGTGCAAACCCTTTTCACACATAAGAGCTAATTTTACTAATTTTCAGAGAAAGTACAATAAATGCATGGGAGTGAGGGCAAAGGAAGAAGGGGAACACTTTTTATCAGGGAGGGCAGAATCAGCCACTGAAGAGCTCCCTGTGGCCCTCTTTATACTCATCTACACACCTCCCCACCACATCTACATGGGCAGAAAAGGTGCATGTTTCAAACAAGTTACTTAATGGAAAACCAGTCAATCACTGTAGACACAGCTAAACATCCCAAAATCATTTGAGCTATTTGCATGGAAGCCTGAAGGCTTCTGATTAAGCTCTATTTCCAAGTCCAAATGTTCAAAAGTTGAGTCAGGATGAATGTTCCCTCTAATTTTTGACAGGCTGTGTGTGCAAAAAATTTCTTCTGTGCAAATTGTTGTGCTTCTGTGCAAATTTTTGTGCGCATGCTGTTTTGCCGTGTGTGCGGGGTTTAGGATCTGTGTGCGTGCGCACATGCGCGCAGCTTAGAGGGAACAGTGGTCAGGATCCCCAAAATCCTGAGATTGGCTTAAAAATCATATAAGTAAAAAAAAAAAACGTGTTATTTTCATTTGCTTTCTGCTTTTTCAGCCCCTGGGCCATCCTCAGATCACAATTTACTGCTGAGGGAATTCTACATCAAAAAATTAAAAATTCTGCACCAAAAAAATTAGAATTATGCACACAATACTTTAAAATTCTGCAAAATTCTATTTGTCAATAAATAAATGTGGTGGTTCCAGCATGGAAGTGGGGAGCACAGGCCACTGGATGCATGGAGGTGGGAAATCGCCCTGCAGCCCCCTCTCTGCTGCAGGACACAGAATCGACAGTGAGGCTGCATCTGATCCTGACACAGCGCAAGGGCCAGGCCTGCCTCAGCAACACCCTAAGGCCCTGCACTTCTGTGCCAGGTGCACCAGGTATGGGCAGGCAGGCTTCAGCCATGTTATTACACATGGGGAGTCCTGGTGAAAGTGGTTGGGCCCAGCAGAGGGGGTCTGGATGTGGGAGGATGGGGATCAGCAGGGGCATTCTGGGTGTGGGGGCTCAGTAGGGGGGTCCAGGTGCTGGGGGAATGGGGCTTGGTGGGGTGGGGGTCTGGGTGAAGCCAGTAGAAGTTTCTGGTCATGCATCTGATCCAGCCTTGTCAGCTCCTTGCAGAAGAGCAAGTCCTGTCCTCCCCTGTCCTCAGTCCAGCTGGGAATAGCAGCTGAGCTGCGCGCAAGGCAGGAGCCATCAGCCAGGGTGTCTTCAGCCCAGCATTGATTTACTTCTCCGCAGGCTGCTCCGGGAGCCTGAAACAATGTGCCCGTGCTGCTGGAGTGGGGTGTTTGCAGGGCAGTCCTTAGGATTTATGGGGCCCTACACAGTATTATTAAATTGGTGCCCCTGTGCTCCACTGAAGGCGATCACCAGATAGTGCCGCTGACCCCCGTGTGTAGAGGGAGCACAGCTACCACCCCAGCCCGCAGACCCCCAGAATCCCCCCATTGCTGGCACACACCGAGCTTTGTATGCAGCAGATGCTGCAGCAGTGGCTCAAGGCAGGCTTCGCGCTGTCACATGGGGGCTGCATCTTGCCAGAGCCCACGGCCCTCCTGCAGCCCCTAGCCACTCCTGGCTCACCACGAGCATTTTGACAGGAAGTACCAAGCAGTAATAACAACAACAACAATACAAGTGTGTGTCCATGTGTGTTTGTGCGCACATGCATGTGTGTGTGTGCATGACAGGTTTCAGAGTAGCAGCCGTGTTAGTCTGTATTCGCAAAAAGAAAAGGAGTACTTGTGGCACCTTAGAGACTAACAAATTTATTAGAGCATAAGCTTTCGTGAGCTACAGCTCACTTCATCGGATGCATTGACAGAGTGTGTGTGAGAGGGAGCCAGTGCATGTGAGAGAGACAGCGTGTGTGTGTGTATGACTGTGTGTTGGGAGACTATGTGACAGTGTGTGTGTTGGGCCATGTGAGATTGTGTGTGTGTGTGACAATCTATATTGCGGCACTGTGACTCGTGAGAGGCAGAGTGTATGTGGGTGTGAGAACCAGTCTATGTGTGAGAGAGACAGTGTGTGTGTGTGTGTGTGCGCATGTGTCAGGGAAGTGTGAGAGACAGTGAGCTCACTGTCACTTTAAGTCCCCTCCTCCCGCCCTCCTTTCCGCACTCGTCCTGGCTCCCCTCTTGCCCCCCGCTGAATGACGTGGAAGTTTCGCTCCTCCTGGGCTGGCCCTGGACCAGCTCCCACTGGAGACTGAGCGGCACAGGCAGGCAGGGTCCAGGGAGGAACTCCACTCTGGGCGGTGGTGGGCCAGGCCACCGCGCCGCCAGTGACCAGCCGTGCCGCTCTGGGCTCCCTTGTCTCCCGGAGCTGGTGCTTTGAATGAAACAAGAAATATTGTGAGTTTTGTGATAAAACTGCAGGAGCTGGTCACACTGTAAGCTAGCTCAGTGGAAAAGATCTCACATCTTTTCTACCCAAATAGACCACAGAGTTTACCTGTTTCAGAGTAGCAGCTGTGTTCGTCTGTATTCGCAAAAAGAAAAGGAGTACTTGTGGCACCTTAGAGACTAACAAATTTATTAGAGCATAAGCTTTCGTGAGCTACAGCTCAGTGAGCTGTAGCTCACGAAAGCTTATGCTCTAATAAATTTGTAAGTCTCTAAGGTGCCACAGAGTTTACCTGGAGCTTCTTTTCCTGCGTGTGGCCCTCCCCTGTGCAGCAGCAGCTCCTCAAGGCTCTAGGAATCACCTGTGCTTGAGAGCACCTTTCTTGTTTTGCTGCTCCCTTAGAAGGGCAGTAACTCCTTGTATCCCGCTGGCGACTGCCATGCCCTTCTCCATGTTGCAACACTCTCCTCTAGAGGCTTTTCCACACGGGCTTCTGACTGCACAAAGGATGATTGTGTCCCTCCTGCCTCCAGCAGGGGCATTGAGTGCAGCTGCCTGCCTGGCACTTTCCTGCAACCAGCTCCCCAGGCCCTCCCTGCACTAAGAGAATGAGCAGGGGCTGCTCACTCAGTATCTCTCTCTTCTCTCACTCTCTGCCCGGCTTGGTTGGCTGCCCCTTTCACCCTTCCTCATACCCGTCCCTTTGACACAGTTTTTCTCACATGCTTGACCTGGCTGCTGTTAAACTTCCCTTCTGCCCCCCTCCTCTCCCGAGGTCCTGCTGCTGTCGCAGCACTTTCCTCAGACCCCTTCAGCTCTCTAGAACTGCCACAGAACCTTCCAGGCTCTCACCAACTGCCACAGAACCTTCCGGGCTCCCACCAACTGCCACAGAACCTTCCAGGCTCTCACCAACTGCCACAGAACCTTCCGGGCTCCCACCAACTGCCACAGAACCTTCCAGCAGTACCGGCACCTCCTTCCCTGGCTCCAACTGCCACAGAACCTTCCCCCCCCCCCGCCCGCCTTCCACAGAACCTTCTGGCCACCCCCAACTGCCATGGAACCTTCTGGGCTCCCCCCAACTGCCACAGCATCCATTAAAGAGACACCCCACTGAATTAAAACAATCCACTTTCTGGGGGAGGAAAATGCTATCACTTCATATCACGCACCTCTCCTCCCCCGGCACTTACACAGCCTTCCTACTATGCATTAAAGATGCAAACAGATGAATATACAAACAAATTAATAGATAAAGCCTAATAATAATAACTAATAATATCTAGCTCTCAAAATAGCACTTTTCATCCAGGATCTCTGTCTCTAAGTGTCAGGCTTTGCAAGTAATTTTAGAAGGTATTTTCTTTCCTTAGTCTGCATCTTTCCCCATCCCAGCCCTGTTTTGCCATCATTTCCCTCTTCCAGTACAACACCACTTTTTAAAAAAAACAGCGAAGCTTAATCGAAATTAAATTCTAATCGTATGACATGCATTGTTTTTGACAAAACCAGAATTACTTAATGCAGATTTCCTGCCCCATCACTGGCACTACCATAGATTTCCATTCCAGCACCGTATCAAGTGAAACCCCACCAAGCTCTTCAGCTCTTACTTAATTATCTTTCTGAAGCGCTCAGCCAGATCTCTGTCACTTGCACATTAGCTCACAAACAATTTATGCAGGCAGAGGCATGGGAGACTGGGTAGGAGTCTCTGGAGTACAGATACAATAACCAGATCAAAGGTTGAGAAATTAGATGAGAGGGTGGATAAAAGAATTAGGATAAAGGGTCGTAGAGAGTGGATACTGTAGAGATTAGGAAGAGAGATTAATTATGAATTAATTATGAAATTGAGATAACAAAGAAGAGAAGTAGATCAAAGAAGTTAAAGAATGTTCAGGAGAGTAAGAGAAAAGAATTCAGTTGTGAATTGAGCTGGACTGCAATGCAAATACATACCCCACTCACCAGTGTGTTATGTATCCCCTGTGCCTGATCCACAGAGGACAGGAGTCTGCTACAGGGCCTGATTGGTGAGGTCAAGCTGTGGAAATCCATGCTTTTAGCTTTGGAGATCCCCAATTCACTGCCTTATGTCAGTCATTGCACTTCCTCATCCCCCTTTCACCACTCTCCTGCCGCAAGTAAAGTGAAAGGACTAAAGTAAGTGACAAAATAAATTGGCACTGATGAAGAGGTGATCCCATTTATCTGTACCTCACAAAAGTTGAGCATGCAGGAGCGGTTAGAGAGGTGGAAATTGTAGAAACTATTCCATTGTGACACCTTTTTAGGTGTGGGTAAGAGAAATTAATTTCTGATGGGAACTAAATGAATAAAACCCAGGCTCTGAAGAGGATTGGTTTGAAGGTCTCATGACAAAACAAGAGCAGCCATAAAAGGGATGGATGGGATGACTTTTCTCGGCACATAATATTTTTTCTGGTTTCATGCAGTAGGTTAAATGACTAAGACCCTGATCCTCGTTCATATAGAGATCCCTTTTACCAGTATAGACACTCATTGACTTTAGTGCTCTGCAGGCTAGGTGCCTAAATAGCTATTGATACTAGGTAATGGCAATGAATGAGGGAAGGAAAGCCTCACTCCCCATTCATTCCTAGAAGCATCCTTGCAGTTACAGATTTGAGTGAGGAGAAAGATGGTCACAAGGCTCAGAAGGCAATAACTTACAGGCAGAAAATTTGTAAAACAGCAATTTCCTTTTTGGAACTCACATTGGATCAAGGTTAAACAGAGATTTGATAAACCACTCCCTTTGGGATATTGGTGAGGGGATTTGGAAAGAGAAAACAGCCCCTAGGCCTTGTGAGTAATGGTAAAAATTAAACTGCCTATAAAAGAGGCTTATTTCAAACAACTAGCAGATACAATACAATTCTAGGGAAAATTCACTGATATATTTGTTTTCCTTTTAGCTGTTCACTACAATTCTGGCAGCAATTGCTCTATCGACTCTGGATTTTTAGATTTGTAGATTGCTAGCTTTCTAGACTTGACTTGCCCATATAAACGTGTGTGTTCCATCTCAAAATGAAAAGTGATAAAAAAACAGAAAAAGTACATAATTTTTGTAATAAGCAATTAATTTGTGATTCTAAATAACATTTTGGATATGCTAGCCATATTCTCAGGATCAATCGGATAAAGGCATCTGGTTTATTTTATAGAGATCTGAAGATGTTAAGACTTGACAGTTTTTTTGGAGAAAAAGCACATAATTTTTGAAATAAGCAATTCACTTGTGATTCTAAATAACATTTTGGATGTGCTAGCCAGATTCTCAGGATCAATCGGATAAAGGTATCTGGTTTATTTTATAGAGATCTAAAAATGTTAAAAGTATTGACAAAAAATTGTCAAGTCTTACTATATATATTTTTAGATCTAATTTACTTATTAACATGAGATATGTACTTTAATATTTCTAGAACTCACAACCTGCTTTTCCATATTCAGTCTTCTACCATTTCAGCTATTATTTTTATAGTATACAAAGGTGCGCTGGGCATATTCAGTACATATTAGACAGATATACTTGTGATAGATATTGCAACCGCATGCAGTATCTTTGGGGGACCATATTATATCAAGTTTATGCATGGTTTATGTGTTACGGTGGGTCAGGGATTGTATGCAGCTCCGGGGGAAAGGTTTCCACAGCTCCTGCAGGAACTAAAAACAGTGGAGGGTGATTAAGGCTAATCACTGAAACTATACAACCCCAGAGAGGTACCACCTCTTGGGGTGGCTTGCATATATGGATTCAACCTAGGTTTCCAGAGACCAACAGAGGCTGAGTTTAAACTGACACAGGACCTTCTTTTGATTCAGAAAACAGGCAGGACCTTTTGTCATAGGGCAACACTTGTGGAAGAGTTAGCTTATTAGGGCCCCATAAGACCGATGGGTGAGCTCTGGTAAGCTTTTAGCTTGTGTGTAGAATATTTACTGGTTTTGTATATGTTTTTTCTGTAATGCTTTTGTCTAGGAATAAACATATTTTGCTTTGTGAAGGTGGTTGGTATTTGGCATAAACTGTTGTAGTAGCCCCTGGAGAAAAGTTAACCTCACGTGGTGGATCTTGGTCAGACTTGCTGGGAAAACCACAGTGAGATACAGAGGGGCAGTCACCCAGTGTTGCCAACTTGGAAGGTCCAAAAATCACAAGTCAGGTCCCCCACCATGGGAGATCAGCTTAAAAATCATGAGATTTTGAAAAATAATATGTCTGGGGTTCATTTATTTGCCTTCTGGATTTTTTGCCTTTAGGGGTTGCTAATTCCAGCTTTTCTCCACAACCATCAGGGTCAGAAACTTTTCTTTTTTAAATGAAAGCAGAGAGTCAGGACTCCAGGAGCTGGCCATTTAAGAAAAACATCAAGTATCACAAGGCTTGCAACAAAGTTGGGAGAGCTGGCATCTCTGGACTTAGTCTAAACCCCAGCCTGGAGGGAGAGAGACGCAGGTCTCCGCTTGAGACAAGTGACAGCTAGAGATCCTGAAACCTTTAAGTAGGTGCCCTTGAAGAAGACCAAGGGTAAGGATGGGATGTCAAAAGTGCAGTTAACCCTGAAACTGTGACAATGATCATTGTTGTGAAGAGCTTACAATCTCCCTGTGGCTGTTTCTTCCCACCATTTCAGCTTTTCTGTCAGTAGCAATAGTGCTAGTGTAGACAAGGCAGTGTTTTAATCATCATTTTGTCTAAGTCTCCTCAGAGCAGATCTATATGACAGTGGTAAAAATACCAGGGGGTGCTGATCTCTTGCCAACACTAGACTCAGGGGAACTGAAATGGAGTTAGCAACAGTAGGACATTTTTCAAGAGAAAAAAGTCTAATGCTGACATGCTTTGGGTCATCTATATTATGAATACAACCATGTCAGGGAATCTATTTTTATCACAGATTGCCCCTCAGCCAGTGACAAACATGGTTCCAGTTTGCACTGTAGAGTAGGTCTTAACTATGTTTCATAAGCAAGCTAAAGACAAAGTGATTTTGGGAAGAAGGGCAGTGCTGATTGACTTTTGGGGGAGGACTGACATAAATGATATTGGATGAAAGGTGTATGCCAGTAAGGAGTTGCAGTAATTTATTTTAGGTGGAGAAGGGTGGTGCTGACGCAAACTGATTTTGGAGGGAAGAGCAAGATGGAACAAGGTAGAGGAGAAGAGGGAGAAAGAGAGGAGAAGCAGTGCTTAAGTGAGTGAGGGAGTGAAAGGGGGAAATAGTGAAACAGGAGGTGAGTGGATGTGAATGAGAGTAGGAGAGAGACTGGGAGAGGACAGTGCAGGAGAGTAGCTGGATTGAATTTAGGAGAGAGTGCCAGACAATGAGGAGAGTGTATAGATAGCCTGGGACTGGGGTAAAGAAGCTACATGCAAAAGTATTAAATGTGCTCAGTCAGCCTATCATTCTGCATGAAGTAAAACAATGAGAGGGTCCCCTAGTGACGAGGAGAGAAGGGTGCAGAAGAGATATCATACTATAATAAAAATAAAGACTCATCACTGAGTTGAAATATAATACTTTCTGCCACTGGCTTGGTGGGGAGAGTGTTGTTTTAGGGTTTTTGTAATGCAAGTATACACATTTTTGGCATTAAAATATAGAAATACGATGTTGCTTACTTGATATACCTTGGATTTCTCAGTCTGGGATGGCTCTTTTGACCTTTAATGTCCATTAACATTCCTTTAATCAAAGTGAGTTATTTCTCTAGCTATGCATCATACATTCTCTGTACTCCTCTGAAAAGAAGAGCGGCCCAAAAGGGCTGGCAGGGGCAGATCTGTAAAAACTACAGACTTAATCTTGGATGACACGGAATGAGCACATATAGCATTTTGGGCTCAGACTGGCATATTGCAGCATCATTTCCCTGATACAAGAACACCAAATTCACATTCTGCAAGGACCGACATCTTTCACCAGCATGAGCAAGGTGTCCTATACCCTATGATGGACTCCGTAGTGAGGCTCAGATGTTTATAGAGAATACAGAAATAAGGAAGTGGTCTGTGAGAATTCAGAGATGGGATAAGCTACAAAATAAGAAAGAATTTGGAATGCACAAGAGGAGCAAGACATTAGGGATGAAGGGGAAGATGAGATCAGTAGACCAGTTATCAATACATATTTGTTGTTGGGCCATAAAGCCAGGCTAAAATGTATAAAACTCTAAAGCAAATCCAACTTTCCAGACCTGATTTCTCACTAGGGAGACAGGAAGAAGGTACTACTGTATGCTTCCCACCCAGATCAATACTAGTACTTTCATTTAGTCTCCCCTTTCCTACTTCAATGATGAGCCTCCATGATGAGCACAGGACCACTGTTATTGCCCTCCTCACATTCAGCCATGTTGGCTGTAACACATGATGGATCTTGAGCCGCTCCAAACCCCAATAAGATGGTTGTGAAAATCACTCCAACTTCACCGTCAGGTGCTTTAGGCAGGTCCTGGGCTGGCACACTACTATAGTACCATTCTACTGAAAGGTTGGCAATCACAGTCCCATTTCACATTACAATTTACCTCATTGGCAAGAGCTGCTTGTACCTGCCAGGCTGTCTTTAGTGGTCACAATTAAAAAACAGAATGTTTCAAGATTTCCAAGTCATGTCATATCTTAGCACATAGTGAGGAAGGTTGGAGATGATCATTTGAACCTCAGATAGTGCAAGCAATGTCCCCACAACTACCTGTGTTGATGCTTTTCAGGTAAATTCCTGAAGTACTCACTATGCTTGAAGCTTGGGAGCATTATGGAAGCCTTGGTCTCTTTTATTAATATAGATGATTTTGATTTTTTTTCTTTAATCAAAAGACTAAATAATTAGCTTCATGTGAAAACAGAGAGCTCCTCCTCCCCGAGGCCTTGCCTGCTGGGCAGCCTCAGTGCAACAACTTAATTTTTTTTACTTGATTAGTACAGATTTTGAAAAGCTTTCTGTAAAGGAAACCTCAAACACAACCTGGATCTTCCCCAATTACGAAAACAATTGAACACAATGAAATTCGCTGACATGCATCCAATTCTCCATTTAAAGAGAGTAAAGTGGAGACCATAAATAAAAATAAATCAGTTCTACAAACTAGATAAGCCACATAATACACAACCAACTAATTCATAGCATCTAGCAGCATTCAGACAACCATTGTCCATAGTCCATTTAGAGATAGACAGTCAATTTGTACTCTCATATAGCAAAGGCTTTGTGAGTGAGAAATAGTTATATTTTATAAACTCTTAAATAAGGCAAATTAGAGTCAAGGAAGAAAAAAGAAGGGCTCCTCAAGTTAGAACTGTGGCAAATAAGAGCCTTTAGTCATTCTCCATCTAAAACCACCAGATCTTCATCCATTTCCAGAGAGGCATCACATTAGAGCCTGGAAAGTTTCTCACTTTGTCCTAATCATAAAAGTCTTGAAGAGTAACTGGAAATTTGGCTGGGCAAAATAAATAACTGCAACCTTGGTGCCAATATTAATAAATCCCAATTTGAACATATCCAATACATTTCATGTTTGCTGTTTGGGAAGGTCAGGAAACTTCCTTGTTCTTCTTTCTGAACAATAGAAAACATGATTTCAAATTGCATTTTAGATAAAGATGAGACAAGAGAGACAATGAACATCCACCATCTCTCATCAGACACTTTAGGCCTACATTTTCAAATGTGGGTGCCAAAAGTTGGGTCCTTAAATCCATATTTAGGTATCTAAATAAAAGTGGCCTGATTTTCAGAGCGTCTGAATGCTTAACTCACAGCGAAGTTAAAGAGAACTGCAGGTGTTCAATATATATGAAAATTAAATCACCTTTTTAGATGCATAAATCTGTATTTAATTGCCAACCTACAGGCAAACAAGTTTGAAACTATGGCTTTACCTTCTCTGACAACAAAAGGAGCATCCAAAGCCTTATCTGTAATCTGTTAAACTATCTTCACAAATAATGGAAGTTTCATAACCAAAATCCATTCAGGGCTTGTCTACACTCAGTCCGCACCAGAGGTGTAAATTCTAGTGTTCACTAATATGTTGTGCACTAATTGGCGTGGCACACACTAAAAGTTCCCTAGTGCACGTTTATGAAGTAAAGTTAGATCTCTGATCTGATCCACCATTTCATCTTTGGAATCATTCCTTTTCCTTCCAAGTATTTTTTAAGTTTCAGTTTCAACTTGGTTCTCCAACATTTCTACTTTTTTCCCTCTGGACAGCTGCATTTTCCTTGATCTTTACAGGAGAAATTTTTTGACATTTCCATTTCAGTCTTTATGGAATCACGAGATGAATTTACAGCTATTCCCTTTGTTTTAGCCAGCTTTTACATCTATGGCCTCATCTATATACAAAAATTACATTGGCTTGATTTATATAATCTTTTAAACTATATTAATTAAACCAATGCAACCCCCTTTGTAAATACTCTTATCTGGGTTTAAAAGTAGCAAATTTCAGTTAATCTTAAACTCACTCCAAACTAACAAGTGTGACAGGGTCGGGCCAGATGGCTAGAGGAGAGTAATGCTATTGGGATCCGGGAAGTGGGCGGGCGAAGCCGGTCCACTGCTAAAGGATCCCCCCCAGCCTAAAAAGGGGATCCACAGGACCTAGATACCAAATAATTCCGGGGGACAGCTAATGAAATAACAGGGACAGGAGTGTGGTCAGAGGGTCAAATGAAGGGAATTGGACGGTGACACCAAGCAGAGAACCCCGGACAGCGCCCACTGCTCCTCAAAGGCATCAAGGGAGTCAGAGGACGCCGCCCAGAGGAACTCTGCCTGGATACGTGAACGGACTGAGGATCGGAAATAGGCCCCACAGTCACAGGAGACTCCATCGGCCAACCTCCTCACTCTGGTTTTATAGATGGCCATTTTAGCTAGGGCCAGGAGGAGGTTGACCAGGAGTTCCCGTGACTTTGTGGGGCCACGGATAGGGAGTGCATAAATAAGGTGAGGGGAAAAGTGCAACCAAAAATGTAATAAAATATTGGTGAGGAGCCAGAATAGGTGCTGCAGCCTGGCACACTCCAAGTATGTATGTGCCAGGGTTTCCCTCATGCCGCAAAAGGGTCAGGTGTCTGGGATTGAGGTGAACCGCGCCAAGAACACGCCCGTGCTCACGACTCCGTGAAGGAGCCGCCAACTGACATCCCCGCTATTGGAGAGTAATAGAAAGCAGATATATTAGCCCCAGGTTAAGTAAGTCCTATTTCCCTGGGTAAGGTAACAAGGAAGGTTCCAGAACAATCAGAAACCTTCTGGAGACAACTAAGACAGACAGGCTGATTAGAACACCTGCAGCAAATCAAGAAGCTGCTAGAATCAATTAAGGCAGGCTAATCAGGGCACCTGGGTTTAAAAAGGAGCTCACTTCAGTTTGTGGTGCATGTGTGAGGAGTTGGGAGTGAGAATGCGGACTGTTGGAGTACAAGCATTATCAGACACCAGGAGGAAGGTCCTATGGTGAGAATAAAGAAGGTGTTGGGAGGAGGCCATGGGGAAGTAGCCCAGGGAGTTGTAGCTGTCGCACAGCTGTTCCAGGAGGCACTCTAGACAGCTGCATTCCACAGGGCCCTGGGCTAGAACCCGGAGTAGAGGGTGGACCTGGGTTCCGCCCAAACCTCCCAACTCCTGGTCAGACACAGGAGTCATCGAACTGGACTGTGGGTTCAGAAAAACAGCCAAGCTGAGGGCTGCCATGAAGCTCCAAGGCGAGCAAATCCACCACTAAACGCAAGACCCACCAAGGTAGAGGAGGAACTTTGTCACACAAGTGAAAGCATTATAAGCCAGATTTATATAGATGGAACGGTGTTCACCCAGCCTTTCCCAGCAGTTTAACTAAGTCACAATTTAAAATCACATATTTAGGTAAATTGGTGCAACTTTGCATGTAGACAAGCCCTTTGAGCAATTTATATTTCATTTAAACTCTCTTTGGTTGGGGGAGTTGACCAGGAGTGTAGTTTCCAAGCAGATCGCACCAGCACCTGTATCCACAGAATTCACACAGGCTAATATTGCTTTTTGCAAGTGAGAAACAAAAAGCTGCTTCTGTGAAATTCTCACACCATACAACATCTAACTGCCCCAGATAGACCAGTGGTCTCACCTGCTCTTGAGTTGCCATCATCTCTCCATTTGGATTGCACATCATTGCTGGTGCAGTCACATAAAAACATAGGTGGGAAATGGCAGGGGAGTGAGGCTTCTAGGATTGAGAATATTTAAGTCTTGCAGCTTGTTGAGTGGAACATCAACAGGATAAGAAAAAGTTAGAGGGATACCTCCCCCTGATCCGCATCACTCCAGTGATTTACAGTGTGAGGATACAGCTGATCAATAGCAGGGTTTTTATTGCTAGCACACACAAGCCACATGCAATTTCTAGTTAAAAAAAGATACTAGTCCCAGAAAATATTTTGAGTTGCGTGTGTTAAACTACATGGATATATATATATATATATATATATATATATATATATATATATGCAAATTAAATGCAGCCCTCAGGGTCCTGGAAAGTTGTTAGTATGATCCATGGGGTGATTAGAAAGGTTCCACAGGGCATCACAGTTCAGTGGATACTTTACTTCCCCTTTTTTCAGAGTAGCAGCCGTGTTAGTCTGTATTCGCAAAAAGAAAAGGAGTACTTGTGGCACCTTAGAGACTAACAAATTTATTAGAGCATAAGCTTTCGTGAGCTACAGCTCACTTCATCGGATGCATTTGGTGGAAAAAACAGAGGAGAGATTTATATACACACACAGAGAACATGAAACAATGGGTTTATCATACACACTGTAAGGAGAGTGATCACTTAAGATAAGCCATCACCAGCAGCAGGGGGGGGAAAGGAGGAAAACCTTTCATGGTGACAAGCAAGGTAGGCTAATTCCAGCAGTTAATAAGAATATCAGAGGAACAGTGGGGGGTGGGGTGGGGGGGAGAAATACCATGGGGAAATAGTTTTACTTTGTGTAATGACTCATCATTCCCAGTCTCTATTCAAGCCTAAGTTAATTGTATCCAGTTTGCAAATTAATTCCAATTCAGCAGTCTCTCGTTGGAGTCTGTTTTTGAAGCTTTTTTGTTGAAGGATAGCCACTCTTAGGTCTGTAATTGAGTGACCAGAGAGATTGAAGTGTTCTCCAACTGATTTTTGAATGTTATAATTCTTGACGTCTGATTTGTGTCCATTCATTCTTTTACGTAGACACTGTCCAGTTTGGCTAATGTACATGGCAGAGGGGCATTGCTGGCACATGATGGCATATATCACATTGGTAGATGCGCAGGTGAACGAGCCTCTGATAGTGTGGCTGATGTGATTAGGCCCTATGATGGTATCCCCTGAATAGATATGTGGACAGAGTTGGCAATGGGCTTTGTTGCAAGGATAGGTTCCTGGGTTAGTGGTTCTGTTGTGTGGTCTGTGGTTGCTGGTGAGTATTTGCTTCAGATTGGGGTGCTGTCTGTAAGCAAGGACTGGCCTGTCTTCCAAGATCTGTGAGAGTGATGGGTCGTCCTTCAGGATAGGTTGTAGATCCTTGATGATGCGTTGGAGAGGTTTTAGTTGGGGGCTGAAGGTGATGGCTAGTGGCGTTGTTATTTTCTTTGTTGGGCCTGTCCTGTAGTAGGTGACTTCTGGGTACTCTTCTGGCTCTGTCAATCTGTTTCTTCACTTCAGCAGGTGGGTATTGTAGTTGTAGGAATGCATGATAGAGAACTTGTAGGTGTTTGTCTCTGTCTGAGGGGTTGGAGCAAATGCGGTTATATCGTAGAGCTTGGCTGTAGACAATGGATCAAGTGGTATAATCTGGATGAAAGCTAGAGGCATGTAGGTAGGAATAGCGGTCAGTAGGTTTCCGATATAGGGTGGTGTTTATGTGACCATCGCTTATTAGCACCGTAGTGTCCAGGAAGTGGATCTCTTGTGTGGACTGGTCCAGGCTGAGGTTGATGGTGGGATGGAAATTGTTGAAATCATGGTGGAATTCCTCAAGAGCTTCTTTTCCATGGGTCCAGATGATGAAGATGTCATCAACGTAGCGCAAGTAGAGTAGGGGCATTAGGGGGCGAGAGCTGAGGAAGCGTTGTTCTAAGTCAGCCATAAAAATGTTGGCATACTGTGGGGCCATGCGGGTACCCATCGCAGTGCCGCTGATTTGAAGGTATACATTGTCACCAAATGTGAAATAGTTATGGGTCAGGACAAAGTCACAAAGTTCAGCCACCAGGTTAGCCGTGACAGTATCGCGGATACTGTTCCTGACGGCTTGTAGTCCATCTTTGTGTGGAATGTTGGTGTAGAGGGCTTCTACATCCATAGTGGCTAGGATGGTGTTTTTAGGAAGATCACCAATGGACTGTAGTTTCCTCAGGAAGTCAGTGGTGTCTCGAAGATAGCTGGGAGTGCTGGTAACGAAGGGCCTGAGGAGGTAGTCTACATAGCCAGACAATCCTGCTGTCAGGGTGCCAATGCCTGAGATGATGGGGTGTCCAGGATTTCCAGGTTTATGGATCTTGGGTAGCAGATAGAATATTCCAGGTCGGGGTTCTAGGGGTGTGTCTGTGCGGATCAGCTATTTTCTTCAGCACTTACCCCTGTGCTGGGTTTCAGAGTAGCAGCCGTGATAGTCTGTATTTCCAAAAAGAAAAGCAGTACTTGTGGCACCTTAGAGACTAACAAATTTATTAGAGCATAAGCTTTTGTGAGCTACAGCTCACTTCATCGGATGCTATTTCCTTGAGCAGGTTAGCTGTTTCTGATGCCTTTATGAGGAACACCAGTGACATCCAGTGGTCAGTTTGAAGAATCACAGTTATGTGAACCAAGATAAGTTTTTCATTCATGGATGGGAGCCCTGGGAGTTCTGCTCTACTAGTAATTGTTTCTTGCTTAGATGGTACAATGGTTAGATTCAGTATGGATTTCAATGCATTCCTCATAGATGGCCTTAGGTATTTATGCCAGGGCCAGCTCCTGTTTCTATGTGGTAGTCTAGAGTAGTCACAGATATGATAAACCTGGATGTCCAGTAAATATGAGAAATTTGAGTACTGAATTAACAAAGCTGAGTTACATAGCTGTGAAATGGAAGCAGAGTCAGAAATGAATCTGGAACACTGGGTGGAGAAGGTGTTGCCAACTCTTGTGATTTTATCAGGACTCTTGTGATCTTTGTTGTTTTTCTCAAAGACCTAGCTCCTAGAGTCAAGTGATTATATGAGAGTCTCGGTTTCATTTTAAAAAGTAAGTTTCCACATGGTTGCTTAGAAAAGCTTGAAAATGAGGCCTCAATGGACCTGAAAGGACCTGAGATGCCAGACCTGAGATGCCAGAAGGCAAATAATAACAACCCCCATATATTTTTTAAAAATCCCATGATTTTTAAATCTCATGATTTTTGGGACCAGATTCATTTTTTGAATACATGGAATTGGCAATGCTGTGAGCCATTCATCTCTTTAGACATCAATTCCAACCCAGACTGGGCCATATATGAAAGGAGCAAAGGGACCTTAGTTCTGTTCTCGCCGTATGTTGCCCACATCACAAAGGCACCACACATTTCAGCTCTTGTTGTATAGCATCTGCTCTGGAGAGGTCTAGAAGGGTGACTCTTTGGCATATATGTGGGGTGGCTTACAACTGTAATAGGAGGGAATGCTACAGGCCAGGAATGAAGTACACTGGCAACACTGCATGAAGAATAGCAGGGAGGACTGCAGGTCTGCACTGAACATGTGGGAAGCTAGCATTGGGCCTTCCTACTCTTATGCTTGCTTCTAGTCAGAGCTATTAAGCCCAGATCCACAAATGTATTTAGTCTCCTGACTTCAATGGAAGTTAGGAGCCTAAATACTTTGAGGATTCTGGCATTCCTGTTTGAATTTGACAACAGGAAACACTGAGTTATTGAAAACTGCTCTTATTTCTGATTAAGTACTAATAGATCTCCATAAGTGTGTATGGTGCTGTACACTGGAAAATATAGAGCTGGACATAAAATGGGTCCCAGCTGTAAGAGCTCATAGTCTAAAGCCATTGAAGGGGATTGGAGACAAATGCCACAAAGAGGATGAGTGCGGGGAGACCACTTGTGTTTCAATGTTTCCCTTCCAGGAAGGTAGTGATGAAGGAAGGAGCTTGGTGTATATTTTCCTGTTAGACTATGGGCCTAACGGTGATCTCACTATATACATGGAAGCAGAGAAGCTGCTGCTCCTGGTAGCACACATTCATGCTCGCTTTTGAGAAGCTCATGGTTATGCTTTCTTACTGGAAATCATCTTGACTTTCCCTTGTCTGCATACTTGGACAATCTTTGATGGGACTGGCCTCTGGGGCAACAAGCTATGCTAATCTCTAATATGAAAACAGTTACTCTGTGGGAATGGGGCTTTCCAAGAGAGAGCTATAAACTTGGTCTACTTGGAATCACATCTAATCCATAAAACCTGCCAGGAAATCTGAGCCACGTGTAAGGTGAAATGTTCTTTCCTCTCCCAAACATCTGATTTAGTTAAAGCATCTGATGGTGTCCGAAACCCAGAAATGGATTTATATATTTTAAAAGAGATTCTCAAGCCCTACAACAGATTGCAAACCAAGCTAATAAATCCAAAATACCATGTTTGCATTTACAAATTGTTACCTTGCTGTGAGCTTTGCTACATTTGGACTCTCTACTACTTCCAGGATCTATCCAGCCCCCATCAAAATAGAATCTGTGTACCTAGTCCCAGTGTAACTCCCAGCACTCTGTGCCAAGTCCTAGCAGGTTTCCTTTACTAATAAACTGCAGGAAAGGCCATGCAAATTACACTTCACTCAGATTGGGTGAAACTCCTTATCACATCCTGGTAATTAAGATTTTTCATTTGTGATGATCAGATTCTCTAGGCTCATTATAAAAATAAAACCCACAAACCTCAAGCAAAATTTGACAAATTGACCTTAGAAGAACAGACCCACCTCTAGAGGCGTTTTGTATCCCATCATTGCCCTAACTCCTTCATTTCCAGTACTAGCACTGCAAGCAACACCTGTCCCCACTCCCTGACTCCTTCCCCTCCCAAGGTATGAAGGGCACCTCCATATGTCTTCATTTTTAATTTAAGATCTTGAGTCATTTACAACTATTGTCCCTAAGGCACCAACAAAACAGAACAGGGCTGTGTGGAAAGCTGAGATTTACACTAGGGAGCTATATAATTATTGCTATTACCCTTTAGTAGTGATCTTGGATGATGATTCTTCTGCCATGGCATTTAGCAGGTATCATCACTGGGATAAGGTAAATTTACCTGACAAGATCAGCTTCCTCTCATGGCAGGTGTCCTGAAGCACTGGAGGACCTTGGTCCTTCCCCTTGTCTTCATCATTTCTAACTGGCTCCCCCCAAGGTTTAGAAGCAGCAGTTTCAGTTGGCAAGGGGAGCTGTGTAGTACTACAATCCTTGTGGTCTAAACCCTGAAATAAATGCCTGGGACTGCTAACCCTCCCTAGAATTCAACAGAAAGAGCTTCTTCAGGTTATCCCACCTGAGCTCTCCATGTGGCCTTGGCCCCTCCTTGCAGTTGCTTTGATTTGCAGGCCTCAGTCTGCAGCAGGCAGGCCAGTTGTGTTTTCACTTTGCCCATTATACCAGCATCTAAAACAAAATGTCAGGGACCTCGCTATAAACAACCTGCGAATGGAGAGTCATAATTTATTACAGGGCAAACTGGAAGGAGGATCTGGATAGCAGGTCTGCCTCATAGGGTGGAGAGAGAGCTGCAACATTACTCTTTTTTTCTGTTGTCTTAAGTGATATGGAGAATAACATCTAGACAATTAATACAAACTTTCAGAGCAAGAAAAACAATTCACATGTTGAAGCTGGGACCTGGGAGTGGAGCTGTTTAAATTTAATGGCTTACACTGACCCCAGATAACGCTGCTGAAAGTCTTTTGGTCCGGGTTCTACCCTCAGTTCTTTAGTTGAATGGATTTCACTGTATTGCTTAATATTTCTGTCTCTAGGCAGATCTAATAACTTTTGCACCCTGCCTGCTGCAAAGCAAGTTACTTACCATACCAATAAGCAGAATTGTTCCAGCCTCAGGCTGCCTGGATCATCTTGATCTTGAGTCATCTCAGCAGGGACTAATCAAAAGCACCTTCCCTGAGAGATGGGATACCTCAAAAATCCCTAATTTACCCCTGGACTCCACACCATGAAGATGTGCATGGAGAGATGACCAGACAATGTGTTTTAAACATATTGGCTTCTTCCAAGGGGATTTTTTATGTAATCTTGTGCACAGCAGATAGGTCCCTGGGGCAGAATATTATAGAGATGAAAATCAGGTGCCAGCCTTATTGAGGAGAGAGCCAGTCTTGAGTACACAGCCATACTTGGCACCCAGGGAAGGAAAATACATACATGTGTGTGTGCATGTGGGAAGAAGCAAGAAAGCAGGCAGTTGGTGAGCAATTTGTGCAACCCTGAAACACTGCATTATGTTGAGGTTGCAGAGCAGAATAGCGATATTAGCTTAAGGACTGAATGTGTGATGGAAAGGAATGGAGAGATGAAACTGTATAGGAGGTTGGTGAGTAGGTGTTACTGCCAGATAAGAGAGTCTGAGGTAATTCTAACCCGGTCAGGTTTAGGCCTCAGGAGGACTCATTCATTAGCATAAGTTTCATAAAACTGAAAGGAAATTCATTTGCTTCTCATTTGAGATATAATGGGCCCAATTCATTATATAAACAGGATGTAAGTTGGGCAGAAAATGGGAGTAAGCAATAAATTTTCTAATGTCCACTAATTTGCCATTCATTGGGGTTGCAAAATGAGTACACCTGGATTGGCAGAGACCAGCAACTTAGGCAATATCATTTGAATATCCTACAAAATACTTAGGGCCAAATTGTGCCATCCTTCATTGGGTGTTTTGCTCAACCAAGGACCATAGAATTTGCCCTTTATCAATTTTGTTGGAGGCAAAAGCCCTTGGTGGGGAAGGGCTTCAGGCATCTCTTCTTCTGTGTGTACTTTTTGAAAGTGTTCTGTTGGTGAAATCTGGCATTCACAGGCAAAATATATATTATTCTGAAGTATCTCTGTGGGTCATGGACAAAAGCTTTTATGACAGGAATGATTTTAGCTTTAACCAAGGGAGGGGAGGGAGAATGCACCTTGCCTCAGGCCACAAAATCACCTCTTCAATTCCCAGAGTGATACATTCTTTTTATTGTGTCCAAAATCAAACAACATATTTGGTATTTACTATCCTGGCAATCAGTTTTTTCCTTCATACATTTTATAGAATACATCATATTCCATCTCCCCTGGTTTTGTTTAATGGATTTTCTGTTCCTGACTTCACTCCACCCATTCTTTCTTCTTTATCCTTTTCTTATGGTACACCTTGGTGTCTTTTTCCTCCATTCATCTTTAGTGTTTGTTGATCTCACTTTCCTCCTTTCTCTCTCTATCCCTCTCATTCCCCTTCTGCTTTCTTTAATTGTTTTGAGAGAAAAAGCAAGAAATTTCAGCTTAGTGCTGGATGGCCAAAATGTAGCCTTCAGAGTTTTATTATGTAGCCTCTTGGGTACCCATATAACGTACTTGACTTGGTGCTACATGTCCTAGTCCCATTGCATGCTGGGCTCTTAGTCCAGATGCAATAAATTCCAGATGGGCATCAGAATCATGGCATTTGCCACAGTAAACCTCAGTGGTTTAGTCATTATTCTTATATAAATCCCTTGTTGGAATTGGGGTGTCTGTCATTGCCTCTGACTGTCCTGAGGTGAAACCCACTGAAAAAATGGGATGAGCAGAAAGAAAAGAAAGGTTGCAAAAAATTCAATAGGACAGTGTTATTGTCCCTCTATTCTGCCTGCTCTGTCTCCATTTGATATTGGATTCTGTAGGAAACCACCAATAGGACAGACATATGAGAGCTACTGAATCCTTCATTCATGCTGTATCACTTTCCCACATTTATATTTGATCAACAGTGGCATCTCTTTGCTGTGGTTTGCAGGACAGTCTCTGCTATTCACCCAGAGGTAAGAGGCCAATTGGGCACTAAGGCTTGACAAGGTACAATCCCAGCTAATCGCCCCAGAATACAAGACATATTATATCACCTAGTAGTCCCCAATAAAGCCACAGAGAAATTGAGGGGGAAGTTATCATCAATTCTTAACATTTTATTTCTTTACTGGGTTAAACAAGGAGCAGAGAAAACCTCTGCTCCAAAATACAACAGAACTGAAAGCATTACAGATACAGAGACTATTGAACACAGAGAGTAGTAGGATAATATTTTTAATACAACTGAATTATAGCATGGTTTTGTTTTTTATTTTTTTTGTTTGTTTTTTGTCAAACCATCTTGGAAAATAAATGTAATAGGAACTAGTGCAAAAAAGTTCTAAACATGAAGCACAGTGTATAAAATGGCATAAGAAAACTGTCCCCTCAAAGGACACAGTCACTTTCTTATGACAGAGGGGAGAAGAGAGAGAAATAGAGAAAGGGGAAAACAGGGTATAGAGAAAGCAAGGGGACGGAGAAGGAAGAGAGAAAAGAAAGTTGGAAAGAAAGAGAAACTGGGCAGAGGGGAGTAGAAAGAATATTTTTACTTCAGCAGTATGTTTTTTTTTTCACCTCTCCACCATGTACTGTAAAAGGACCTATTGCAGGTCTGCGCTCAGTAACCACCAATATTTCACAAGCACTTGAGAAGGGTTTGGTCACAACCAACCTTTTTCACATACACACAAGTTCATCCCACTGGGGCTTACTCGATTTCCAATGACGTTCTCTTGCCCCACTCCATGTGATTCTCCCAGAGTTATGCTCTCCAGTACTTGGCCCCAGTTGTCAGGAAAGGGTTGGAGAGGACATGTGTGGTGCATGAGCTGTAGCTGCAGAAACAGCATCTCCTGTGCTTGAGATGGAAGAGTCAGGATGATTGTATAAGAAATGTATTCCTCAGGATCCATATTAGATTTTCCCCATCCCACCCCTTAAAAAATGTATTGAAAAACATGATGCCTGCTCTTCTCACTTCCAAGACACTAGCTTTGTGGTTTATCCACTGGAACAGTGTGTTTAGTTTCTCTCCCCTTTTAAACTCCTCTGAGTGTGTGAGGGAATCTCTGGTTTTTAAAAGGCTGCCCCTCTCTGTGGTATGTGAGTGGATGGAGTTAGAAGGTATTGGATTGATTTTAATTTGGAAAACAAAATCAGAGGTTGTTTAGTAGAGTGGTTGGGGGCAGTCAGCATGATGTCAGGTTTTGGGAGCGTAAGTGATGCCTCCTTGAAGGTGAAAGCATCACAGTTACATGCTTCTCAGTCAAGAATGCGCAGAAGCAATTCCCCAAGTAGGTTATCTTGGATTAAATGAACATAATCACTGTAAAACAGAAAACTCAGACTCAGTTTTGCTGCTGACCTGCTGTACCTGGAACTTCAGCTTAAACTCAACTTGTCAGCTTACAAGAAGTGGAAGGTTGGACATATGACCAGGGAAGAGTATAAAAATATTGCTCGGGCATGTAGGAAAGATATCAGGAGGGCCAAATCGCACCTGGAGCTGCAGCTAGCAAGAGATGTCAAGAGTAACAAGAAGGGTTTCTTCAGGTATGTTGGCAACAAGAAGAAAGCCAAGGAAAGTGTGGGCCCCTTACTGAATGAGGGAGGCAAGCTAGTGACAGAGGATGTGGAAAAAGCTAATGTACTCAATGCTTTTTTTGCCTCTGTTTTCACTAACAAGGTCAGCTCCCAGACTGCTGTGCTGGGCAACACAAAATGGGGAAGAGATGGCCAGCCCTCTGTAGAGATAGAGGTGGTTAGGGACTATTTAGAAAAGCTGGACGTGCACAAGTCCATGGGGCCGGACGAATTGCATCCGAGAGTGCTGAAGGAATTGGCGGCTGTGATTGCAGAGCCCTTGGCCATTATCTTTGAAAACTCGTGGCGAACGGGGGAAGTCCCGGATGACTGGAAAAAGGCTAATGTAGTGCCCATCTTTAAAAAAGGGAAGAAGGAGGATCCTGGGAACTACAGGCCGGTCAGCCTCACCTCAGTCCCTGGAAAAATCATGGAGCAGGTCCTCAAAGAATCAATCCTGAAGCACTTAGAGGAGAGGAAAGTGATCAGGAACAGTCAGCATGGATTCACCAAGGGAAGGTCATGCCTGACTAATCTAATCGCCTTTTATGATGAGATTACTGGTTCTGTGGATGAAGGGAAAGCAGTGGATGTATTGTTTCTTGACTTTAGCAAAGCTTTTGACACGGTCTCCCACAGCATTCTTGTCAGCAAGTTAAGGAAGTATGGGCTGGATGAATGCACTATAAGGTGGGTAGAAAGCTGGCTAGATTGTCGGGCTCAACGGGTAGTGATCAATGGCTCCATGTCTAGTTGGCAGCCGGTGTCAAGTGGAGTGCCCCAGGGGTCGGTCCTGGGGCCCGTTTTGTTCAATATCTTCATAAATGATCTGGAGGATGGTGTGGATTGCACTCTCAGCAAATTTGCGGATGATACTAAACTGGGAGGAGTGGTAGATACGCTGGAGGGGAGGGATAGGATACAGAAGGACCTAGACAAATTGGAGGATTGGGCCAAAAGAAATCTAATGAGGTTCAATAAGGATAAGTGCAGGGTCCTGCACTTAGGATGGAAGAATCCAATGCACCGCTACAGACTAGGGACCGAATGGCTCGGCAGCAGTTCTGCGGAAAAGGACCTAGGGGTGACAGTGGACGAGAAGCTGGATATGAGTCAGCAGTGTGCCCTTGTTGCCAAGAAGGCCAATGGCATTTTGGGATGTATAAGTAGGGGCATAGCGAGCAGATCGAGGGACGTGATCGTTCCCCTCTATTCGACACTGGTGAGGCCTCATCTGGAGTACTGTGTCCAGTTTTGGGCCCCACACTACAGGAAGGATGTGGATAAATTGGAAAGAGTACAACGAAGGGCAACGAAAATGATTAGGGGTCTAGAGCACATGACTTATGAGGAGAGGCTGAGGGAGCTGGGATTGTTTAGTCTGCAGAAGAGAAGAATGAGGGGGGATTTGATAGCTGCTTTCAACTACCTGAAAGGGGGTTTCAAAGAGGATGGCTCTAGACTGTTCTCAATGGTAGCAGATGACAGAACGAGGAGTAATGGTCTCAAGTTGCAATGGGGGAGGTTTAGATTGGATATTAGGAAAAACTTTTTCACTAAGAGGGTGGTGAAACACTGGAATGCGTTACCTAGGGAGGTGGTAGAATCTCCTTCCTTAGAGGTTTTTAAGGTCAGGCTTGACAAAGCCCTGGCTGGGATGATTTAACTGGGACTTGGTCCTGCTTTGAGCAGGGGGTTGGACTAGATGACCTTCTGGGGTCCCTTCCAACCCTGATATTCTATGATTCTATGATTCTATGATTCAAAGAATTGGGAATTGGGATGATGTTTTAATTAAATATTTAAAAACTCATAGACATACAGAACATGTACTCTAGCAGGAGAAAATCTTATTCAGTCATCCAGTCTGTCTCTTGCCAATGGACTAGGAACCCAGTGAGTAGTGCCACCATTGCCCTGCATTGAGATTTGGGTGAAGGTCACAAGAACTGATGGCTGCATATTGAATGAGACTCAGAAGTTCTTTACAGGCTGGGTTCCATCAGGTGCTTGAAAAAGATACCTGGTTAGGTGTTTGTGCCCTCTGGGAGGGATTTGGAGTCTAGATATTTGGTTCCTTAGGATGGGGTGTGCCACATCAGGTTAGCCGATAAGTCTAGCACAAAAAGCAGCAACACCTCAAAGTCTCAGAATAGGAGGGAAATGTATCTACAAAGTTCTGGAAAACACTATCGTGTGAATTTGCCCATAAGCAGTTGCTGCTGCCTTGTTCACTGAGAGATGAGGAGAGTTTCACTTATGCTTGCTGGGAATCAGACCATTAGGCTGTACCTATTGGGTTCCCCTCTGGGAAGCATATGGAATACTTTATTTTATATGAGGAGAACTTTAAAACATACCAAAGAAATGTATACCAAAATGTGTCAACTTTCTTCTGAGGGAGACTACTGGTGGGTGTCCTTGGTCAGTGAGTTCTGCACGTGGTTTATAAATCATGTCCATGTGCTTGGGGCATATCTGCTGGGGATAGGTTAGAAATCTAAAATTGAAGAAATTAAAATTCCAGCAACATTTAAAAGGAATCAAAGATTTTTTTAAATGTCTCTATTTGAAAATGATTTATACATTGTACATGACCCCAGTGTTTACCTCCCTTCATCACAGAAGGGAGACCTGAAAGGCTGAAGGAAGTGCTGTCTCCTTAAGAATTACACCAGGGATAGCTTGACCATCTAGGGGCAGCACAGAGGATCTGAATTCAGGTTCCACGCTAACCAGGCCAATGGGTTATTATGAGACCCCTCATTCACTTTTGTCCAGCCTTCCCCAGCTAGAAGGATGGTGTATGGTTGTGATGTGAGACCTACCTAAGGGGGAAAATGGCTAGAGAGCCTGGAGGACTGCTCCCCAAAAGAGGTCCGAGCAGGTGCTGGTAAATACACTTGAGACTCATCTAATGGCAAGTGCTCAGAGTGCAAAGTAAGTTCAGTTTTTTTAATGCTTCTCCAGTCAGTCCTGGGAAAGAAGGGTCAGTGGTGGGCTTCCTCAGCTTTACACTGGTACTTCCTGACTAGGGATGGCAGAACTCTTGGGTTGGAGCTATAAGAATGGTGAAAATATTCAAGGATTTCAGTGTTCTTATAAGAACTCTGGAGACAAATTATATAGCCCATGGACCTTATTCTCTACCCGCTCACACCAGTGTAAATCAGGGGTAGCTCCATTACAGTCAATGCCGATACACCAGGGTAAAAGCAGTATGAGTGAATGGAGAGTCAGGCCCCAAGTGTACAATAGCATTATAGCTCCTGTCTGACAGCTACACAATTTGTTTCTGGTTCTTCCAATGAAAGATTAAATAAAATCAGAAAGATGGTGTCTACAATTATCCATACAACTGAGGAGATACCATTTATCCCACTTCTCATATGTCAACTGACTTCTGTCTTTCTGCTCCAATCCCTCCTTAAAATATACTTTCCACAAAACCTTTCAATTTTAATCCACCAAAATAAAAACTCTTAAATGAACAAACAATTTACATTTTTGAGATGGGCCCTGCTCATACAGAGTTGTGTATCTGAGCTCTACTGTCTTTCTAATTGAGCAAGTATACAAGGCCTGTACTGTCCTCTACATTCCCCTACCATACTGTAAGTAAATGACAATAGTCACCCAACAAAAGCACTATCTAAGGAGTAATATAGGTCTGAGAATAATCTTAATGAGCTGCCAATAAGCTACTGCACCTCTGAAATGTAGAGAAAAGCAACACTGACATGGAAAGGAAGGATCTGCACAATCCTTACACACATATGCCAATATCTGAAGGCTGTAAATAGGGACCATTTGAAAGGAAAAATAGAGATCCTTACCTTCCCATTGCTAGACAACTCTATCGTCCCACTGAAATGGATTAGAATTGATTTTTTGGAAAGGTCAGCATGAAAAGATTGTAACATTTTGGCTAAGTATTGGAGACTGTCTTTCCTAACCTAACTGGAAAAGAATTTAAAAGAGAATTTTGTCCCTGTTAGAATTCTTTAGGATGGTTCCAACAGTCTATAGAAAGGATTCCATCTTCTATTAAATTATATAGGTTTTTACAGTGAGTTCCATAAAATCCTACTACACTTCTGTAGAATTCTACTGCTATCACCCACAATTAAATTTCTTTACGGTAAATATACAGATGTGGTGGCTAGGCATAATATTTTCCTTTGTTACAAGCCACTGTGAGGTTTTCTGGGTAGAGACTATTCTAAAAAGCATAGCAATAAAGTCTGAACACAAAACTCGCGACCCTCCCTAACAGAAGTCATCATGGAATGTTCCACAATCATCACCCTTAATTTCAAGTGCGGCACAAGAAAACCATGATGGTGAGAAAAAGTGAGGGGGTGTTTAGAAATGGAAGGTGCCACTGTACTGGCAATCAGGTGCCATGTTTGTAAACTAGCAGTAATCGAAGTGGTTGCTACCATGAGTGAAGTTTTGTTTAAGATGGGGCAAAGGGAACTGCCTCCTTCCAAATATTATCTGGGGTGCTGATGGGCAGTGACTGAGCTGCCCTAACATCTTCCACTAAAGCAGAACAAAAATATGTTCAATAAAACCCTTCAAGGTGTTTTCTGAGTGTTACCAAGTTACTTGATGTGTTCTGCTTTAGTTATCAGACTCTTTCCAAATATTTTCTCTAATCCAGTGCCTGGATGAAGAAGAGACTGCCTGGGAATCCTTCATGTGGGGCTGCAGGGTATTCATATTTTCACAGGAAAGAGGTTCAGCTAATGAGTCATGTCTGGCAGAGGAAACAAAGCCTTTTTTCAGATTTTTCTTTGATTATTTTTAGATAATTTTATAGAATTTGCACTTTACTTTAAGTGCAAAGCCCAAAACAAATACCCCCAGCTAGATCCAGATAGAAAATGGGCAGCTGTTTCACTAGCTTTCCTTTCACAACTTTACCAGTGAACCTCAGTCCTGACCTGCTGCTCTCCCTGCTAATTCAGGCCGTGGGCTTCTCCTGAGTAGAACTTTCCAATAATGTCAAATGATATGATGGCAAAGTATGTGATATCTGTAATATTCACGAGGTCTGTGTGTCCTGTGGGAAAGTAAGAGAATCATGGCTAACTCTGCCCCATCAGATCCACACATTGACTCAGACAGACCCTGTAGGGGAAGGGTAGTACTTTGCATGTATCACAAGGTCTGTAAGGAGCTACTGCTGTGAGAACAGGTTCTTTCTCTCAATGGAACAGAGATCAGTTTGCATTGTGGGGAACATTTGATTTTTACATGTCCACACCCATGCATGGAAAATCTCTCAGGAACAGTATCCCCGATAATGTCACAGCAAACCTGGTGGCTGAACTTTGTTACTTTGTCCTCACCCATAACTATTTCACATTTGGGGACAATATATACCTTCAAATCAGCAGCACTGCGATGGCTGACTTAGAACAACGCTTCCTCAGCTCTTGTCCCCTAATGCCGCTACTCTACTTGCGCTACGTTGATGACATCTTCATCATCTGGACCCATGGAAAAGAAGCCCTTGAGGAATACCACCATGATTTCAACAATTTCCATCCCACCATCAACCTCAGCATGGACCAGTCCACACAAGAGAGCCACTTCCTTGACACTACAGTGCTAATAAGCGATGGTCACATAAACACCACCCAAAACCAGAAACCTACTGACTGCTATATTTACTTACATGCCTCCAGCTTTCATTCAGACCATACTACATGATCCACTGTCTACAGCAAAGCTCTACGATACAACTGCATTTGCTCCAAGCCCTCAGACTGAGACAAACACCTACAAGTTCTCTATCATGCATTCTTACAACTACAATAGCCACCTGCTGAAGTAAAGAAACAGATTGACAGAGCTAGAAGAGTACCCAGAAGTTACCTACTACAGGACAGGCCCAACAAAGAAAATAACAGAAAGCCACTAGCCATCACCTTCAGCCCCCAACTAAAAGCTCCCCAGCACATCATCAAGGATCTACAACTTATCCTGAAGGATGACCCATCACTCTCACAGATCTTGGGAGACAGGCCAGTCCTTGCCTACAGACATCCCCCCAACCTGAAGCAAATACTCACCAGCAACCACATACCACACAACAAAAACACTAACCCAGGAACCTATCCTTGCAACAAAGCCCGTTGCCAACTCTGTCCACATATCTATTCAGGGGACACCATTATAGGGCCTAATCACATCAGCCACACTATCAGAGGCTCGTTCACCTGCACATCTACCAATGTGATATATGCCATCATGTGCCGGCAATGCCCCTCTGCCATATACATTGGACAAACCGGACAGTCTCTATGTAAAAGAATAAATGGACACAAATCAGACGTCAAGAATATAACATTCAAAAACCAGTCGGAGAACACTTCAATCTCTTTGGTCACTCGATTACAGACCTAAAAGTGGCTATCCTTCAACAAAAAAACTTCAGAAACAGACTCCAACGAGAGACTGTTGAATTGGAATTAATTTGCAAACTGGACACCATTAAATTAGGCCTGAATAAAGACTGGGAGTGGATGTGTCATTACACAAAGTAAAACTATTTCTCCATGTTTATTCTCCCTCCCACACACACACACTGTTCCTCACACATTCTTCTCAACTGCCGGAAATGGCCCATCTTGATTATCACTACAAAAGGTTGTTTTTTTCCCCCCTCTCCTGCTGGTAATAGCTCACCTTACTTGATCACTCTCTTTACAGTGTGTATGGTAACACCCATTGTTTCATGTTCTCTGTGTATATAAAATCTCCCAACTGTTTTTTCCACTGCATGCATCCGATGAAGTGAGCTGTAGCTCATGAAAACTTATGCTCAAATAAATTTGTTAGTCTCTAAGGTGCCACAAGTACTCCTTTTTTCTCCAGAGAGGAGAATCCAAGTCACTGAACTGGAAGGGAAAGTAAGTAGCACCTTGATTCTGAATTCATAGTAAGATAAGTTCATTTGGGATCGGTGTTTTCTAAACACTCATATGGCTGTGCTGAAATCTGCTCCAGAGAGGTATCTCAGCCTTGGAGCCCCTGTTCAGTTATGTAGGACATATATGTTTGTGCATGCATTCTGCAGAGAGGCTCATACTCTCTCCTCTTTCCTTATCTCACATGCTAAATAGTATCAGGACTAGTGAGAAACATTGTTATAATGTAAGCAATGTAAATAGGCTTTATTGAGGCAGGGTTACAGTCTAAGTAAAGGGGAGCATCACACTGTATATCAGAGAGAGGGCTAGCATAGACAGACGTTTATTATGAGTATAATGTCACAGTCAGCTCAGAAAGAGGATTTTGTCAGACACCCTTATAATGATGAAGTGTAATAAACATGGCTTCCAGGGGCTTAGTCCTGTTCTGAGAACAGCACAGCCTGGATTCATTTCACTAGACTGGCAAAGTGTTGAATACAGCATATGGTGCACTAAAACCACAGAACTTACTGACAACAGCCTGGACTTGTTAGAGAAAGTAACTCTTTTCAAAAACTTGTTTCTGTGAAGATACAGCTCTTTCCCCCCAATCACCCTTGATACCAAGCATGTTCAGGGGCAGAGAGAAAGCACTAGCTCAAAACAGCATAATCAGGGGACAGTCCTGAACCTGCCAGGCCCATGGAAATCCAACATTTCCCTCATGCCAGGCAGATGGGATCACTTTACTGTTGGTGCAATAGCAGACTTTTATTTGTGAATCTTATGGGAGACTGTAACCTGAAAAATCGTTTGGGTCTCATTTTAATTCCATGGCATAACTATGCTGCAAGGCTTCTTTAATTACTGTGTAACTGCCTAGCATTCACTTAAAACAGTGCAATTACATGGTAGTTACATGCTCCTGTAGGTTTCTTACTAATTACACTTATGGCGAGGTTTGTTGAAAGCCTCAACACATACAATTGGACCTAGCTTTTGAAAATGGCTTTGCGCCCTTCCGTTCCCACTGTTCTTAAATCACTTGCTGGGATGTAGTAAGTGACCTGCCCAATCCAGGCAAACAAACTAGCAGTACTTACCAAGTAAATAAGGAGCATATTTTGTGTACTAAAGGTGAAAGAATGAGAGGGTTGAACTCTATTTGCTCACATTGCTATGTGGTCACCCCACTCTCCTTAAGAAGGAGGTATTTTTGCAGAACTCTGCTCTGATTTAGCATTGGTCATCAAGGACCAAACAGGAATGCATCTGCATTCCATGCCAACAAGATGTTATTACAATCAAGGGACGCAGTGGCATTTCTCACAGTAACGATGTCAACTGGAAACTAGAAAGTGGTCTCAGGCCGATTACAGTGGATGGTGGATAGAAGGAATAAAGCAAATGGAGACAGGACAGTGGCTTGATCTAGGTCACAAACCATGACAATCCTGAAACAGGTGCCAAGGTACTTCGTAAAAGAGGTGCAGCTCATCAATTCATATTGTATTGATTAAGGTCAGAAAATGTCTTGAGGCACATATTACATTCCAACAAAACCCTACTCAACCTCCTCTAGCCCCATTCCATGTCCACATCTATTCTATTTTAGTTCAGTCAGACAGCATTTCTACACTTGGCCCTGAGCTGTGAACTGGTGGATAAAGGCCTGTCCTAAAAATGTAGGCAGCTTCCGTGGTAGATTCTCTCTTTTCTTCAGATTCAGGCTCTGACAGGTTGTGTACCCCCAGATTTGGGGGATTGTAAACAAGTCACATAATATAGACCTCCACAAAATGTCCTTATATCAGTATGTGGCTTCCTGTTATCATATGGCACATGTAGGGCCTGATTCTCATTTACCGTAAGGACTCTTTACACTGTCCTGGCAGTATAAAAGGCTCTGGCAAGGTAAAGGGGCCTTAAGGTAGGTATAATTACGTTTACACCCATTTTATGGTCCCTTTAGATTGCCTTAGTGTAAATGAGATTCAGGCCCACAGTCTTTATGGGATTACCTAGCATTCACAAAGAGCAGAAATGACATGAAAAAAAAAATTAGAAACAGGCTACTATGCCCACCTGTGGCTGAGCAATACTTGGAGTTTTCCGCTTGGTGTCTGACCTGAACAGAATCAGACCAGACATTGAACAAGTCTGGTGACTCAGGATCACGTGCTGATGTGCAAACTGGTCAGCTCTTCTCCATCCTATTGTATTGTTTAAAGCAGGGGTAGGCAAACTACAGCTCGCAGGCTGTATCCAGCCTACCAGCCATTTTAGTCCGGCCCTCGAGCTCCCACTGGGGAGCGGGGTCTGGGGCTTGCCCTGCTCTGGTACGCTAGCCAGGGAGCAGGGTCGGGGACCGCTCCACATGGCTCCCAGAAGCAGTGGCATGGCTCCTCTCTGACTCCTAAGCATAGGGACAGCCAGGGGACTCTGCTCTGCATGCTGCCCCCACCCCAAGCACCACCCCCGCAGCTCCCATTGGCTGGGAACCACAGCCAATGGGAACTGCAGGGACGGTGCCTGCGGACGGGGCAGCATGGAGAGCCGCCTGGTTGCGTCTCCACGTAGGAGCTGGAGAAGGGACATGCCGCTGCTTCCGGGAGCCGCTTGAGGTAAGTGTCACCTGGAGCCTGCACCCTTGAGCCTCTCCTTGTGCCCCAACCCCCTGCCCCAGCCTTGATCCCCCTCCCACCCTCCAAACCCCTTGGTCCCAGCCTGGAGCACCCTCCTGCACCCCAAACCCCTCATCTCCAGCCTCACCTCAGAGCCCGCACCCCCAACCAGAGCCCTCACCCCTTCCCAATTATGTGAGCTTTCATGGCCCACCATACAATTTCTATTCCCAGATGTGACCCTCGGGCCAAAAAGTTTGCCACCCCTGCCCACCATCTCTGAAGTAGACACTTGGAATTAGGTGACCACTCAAACCTTAACAATACTAGTGAAGTTTAGTTTCCTTAAAAAATGAGTCAGAGTCTGTTGTCTTGATATAGGAACATGCTTGTGCATGTTCCTTTGGCCTAGTCATCTGGTCAAGTCATCATAGCTATCACAAAGGCTGTGATGCTTTTTCAAGGCAAAAAACTCCCAAGATCAAAAAAGTCTGATTCATGTCTGCTAAACTGTTGCTCATACCTGTTCTTAGATCAGAGTGAACCAAACTGCAAATACATGGTAGCTGTTGTGAATGTTCACACAAGGTCTGTCCTAGCCACAGTGGGTGCAAACAGCAACAAGATCTGTCTTAAGAAGTGTCCCCAGGATCTGCCCTGGAAACTAGTTGTATTAGGATTACTACACAGTTTTAGCCTGATAGTCAGTGGGTCTGTTTGGTGCTATGAGAATGGTGTTCACAGGCTTTATGCGTTTGTGACTTTGGTAATGCATGGGAAATAACATGTAAACATCATCCAAAAATTCTGAGGTTCAAGTCAAATAAGAATCCAAACATTCAGCTGCTTTTCTGATCCTCTTTGGTCTGGAAATGGGCTGGAAATGTCAGAAAATCCAGCTTTCCCATGAGATTTCTGGTACTTCCTTCTTCCAGCCAGGCAGGAAGTAGCTATTCTCATGGTGTTTTGGTTATTGTTTTGGTCATGGTTATTTCTGCTTCATTCAACAGAAGCCAGGAAATACAAAAGTATTATAAATCCTGAACTTAAAGAAATTTCTTTGACCTTCAGACAGGTCTGGGCTTGGTTTGAGATTTGACAGAAGAACCAGTCTAATTCTGATTTCAGTTGGTTTGCCTGACCCCTAGTTACAACCACTCGGCCACTGAACATGCTGTCTCAGGTGGTGGGATCTAAATCTTAACTTTTCCCTAAATGAGCCATGCAAGATGAATAATAAATGCTCCCGGTCACTGTGACCTGGAGAGAGGGAGAGCATCTAACTGTACACAACATGCTTTTCTGTCTCCTTGTGCTTCGCTTCATACTGATGTTGGACAACAAGTTCATCTTGCATCCCCCCTCCAAAGTGAGATTTGTCCTCCCTAATATTCGATCCTCAACTCTTCTCTCATTCCTGATTCTTTTGTCTTTGTTTCCAGCCAGGCCCCCAAGCATTCCTTCCTAAAATGTCATTTGCTCCTCCTAGTGATATCATCAGCCCAGTACAGTAACATCACTGCGAGTATGAAGGAAATCACCCTGAATGTGGGCTCTGCAAGAGGAAATATCAGCTATAAAGGGACATGGGGTTAGGGGGGGAAGAGGGTGCCACATACCTCAAATTGCAACATTGCCTACGAGTATAAATCTCAGTCCTTGGGATGGAGAATTTGAAAGGTCAGAGTTAGAGGTGGGATCCTATGTCTGGATGGGGCTGAATTCTAGTCTATGACTGTGTTTGGACAATCTAAGCATTGCCAATCAACATCTTGCCAGGCTGAGTGTGGCTGTTCCAGCAGGACTTCCAGGAGTTGTATGATCAGTAATGGACATAGTGCACATGAAACCTCTCTTCCACACCTGTGCTTTGTTAGCTGGTGGCATTTTATTTGGGAAATTATTTCCCTATGGGCTGGATTTCTCCAGTCCTCTTCCCACATGCTGTAAGAGTTTGTAACGTGGAAACTTTAAAGGGTGCAATTTGGGGCTTTTTATCCCTTTGTTACCATCTCTGGCCCCACTGCAAACTAGTGCAGTCAGCTCTGCCCCTGAAGATTCTTGTTTCCCTAAGTGCTGCCCTCTCCAAACTCAAACATGCTGTTGGAGAAAACAAAGTATAGGAATTTAAGGAAATTCTGGGGACATATTGAAGAGTGAAGTGTTAAGAACTCTGGGAATATAATTTCCTGTTCCATCCTGTACTACAGCCATCTCTCTACTCACTGCCAACATCCACATGGTATGTTCTTTATGTTCAGTGTATCGAAGGACAAGAGTGGCACAGACAAGGAAGGGCTGACTGAGGTAAGAAACACAACCCCAAATGGCACACACAATGCCAGGTAATACATCTTCCACCCCAATAACTTAGCCTTAGAAATGGATCTTGTCTGCTGGCAAGAGAGTGAGCCTAACACCAGGGCTACCCAGACAGAGGGGTCACCAGGTCACACTGAGTACCCAAGACTGTCCCTCAGCAGGGAGAGGTTTGCTGAGAAGTTAGCTGGGGTTTGTTTTGAGGTGTTTGAGTTGCTATATATGCCACCTAGCAGCTTTGGCGATATACAATGGTGAAGTTTAAAGACTGGGGGGAAAAAAAGGAATAATGGATAAACCAATTTCTTGAACCCATTGCACTGAATTATCCAGTTGGTAGAAAAAATAGGGGCACCACATGAGACACCTCATAGGTGGCAGGGAGAGCAATGGCATTTCCATGGGGAGAACTCTTTCAAAGGGACCCTCTCCCATCCCATCCCCCCTCCCCTTTTCTATACCTCTTTACACTAGCTCCCAGAGCCTCTACCAGGCAGGATGCACACAGCTGAAAGGCTGTTGATAACTGAACCCTTCTCAAAGCTGAGTCCTGCAGCCCTGTGCGCATTAAAGACTCTTCATCACGGGGATGCCCCGTGACGAGCAGATCTTGGGGGTGTGGGTAGGGGTGTGTGTGTGCACCTCACCCCCAATCCTGTGCCTCCCATTGGAGGAATAGCGTGTGCCCCCCTTGGCAGGAAAAAAGCCGGCACTCTGCTTGGACGTTTCCTTTCCCCTCTGGGTCACTCATCTCTTGTTATGCTCTCGTCCATAGCAGGTAGGGCCTCCAAGCTCAGCCCCCTGCTGGCAGTCCCCTCACTGCTGTGCACGCTTGAGAAGGACACCATGGTGTGGAGAAGCATAAGGACCAGGACGCACAGTCTGATTTTGCTGTTGCTGAGGCGAGACCCTGCAGAGACAGGCAGCAAAGATGGCGGGTGGGGTTGGTGGTACTGGTGGTGGTGGTAGAGGTGATAGTGATGCTGCTGGTGGTGATGAAGGTGGGGGTCATGACGGTGGTAATGGAATGACTCCGACTCTGTGGATTTGGGGGACGCATTGTAGTTGCTGTCTGGTGGGTGGTCACAAGAGTCCCATTGCACATCGCAGCACTTTGCTTCCTCATTGGATAATTGGTTCTCTAGCAACCCTGGCAAAACATAACAACAGATGGTGAGTATCAGTGAACGTGCAGGGGAAGTCCAATAGAGAGTAAAGTCATAGGGTCTGCCAGAAAATCCACCTGCAGTAGGAAAAAAGGGTTTCCATTCTGGTTGGCTGCCTACTCCTGGACAACTTTCAGCCTAAGGACTGGGACCCTGAGCACCTTCATCTGGGCAGATTTTCTCTGGGACTAAGACCCTAGGCTACATTCCCCCAGAGAAAAAGCAACCATGATCCAGGTCCACTTTATTCCAAGATCCAAGGACCTAGTGTAATGATTATTTGGGACAAAGCTGTCAACATCTCAGACTATGTATTTATCAGATCTTACAAACTATAGGATCAGGCCAGGTCCGGTCATGGATGGGAGAACTGCCAGGAAAACCTAGTGCTTTGGTAGGTGGCAGAATGGAAAATTTGAACTGCCCATACCTATGCTGTACCTGTTGTATGGATGGATAAATAGAGGATTTCAGTCTCTGAGCACCTGCCATGAATACTAAACACACTTTAAAAAAGGAAATCCTCTGACATCTTTTGTATCAGTTAGCGTCAATGAGCTGGTCAAACTTTAACGCAGTCACATATTGCCTCACCAAATAGACCCTTGAAGTTTCAGTTAGTGGTGGGACTGTTTTTCACATCCTGCCCTAAATTGGTAGGTAGTGTTGCTGTGAGGCTGCTAAACAGCTATATTCCATCTCAGAGATGGAAATATTTCAATAATTGATAATGTACTTCCTATATATATTTATTTTATATATATGATCAAATCCTGAAGTCCTTACACACATGCAAAAAGACTTCAAGATTTGGCCCATGGTTTGTACAGTGCTATAGGAGTCTTCAGGGTGAAAAGCTCTAGAGAAATGGAACTTATTACTTGAACATAAGTTGAAAATCCTCCCCATCCACCCCACACATTTGTCTGCCTGTCTTTTTGTATTTCCTCTGTTTCCTGAAATGTACAATGGGCAGGAGATAAGAAGTCATTACAAGGACACCTGTCCTACTTCCATGACCTTCTTACCCGTACAGATGAAACCAGGTAACCCTCCATAGATCAGCTCGTCATTGTCAGGTAACACAAAGGGGCACCTGGTCTGCACCTCCAGACAGTATTGCTTGCATGGAATCCGGTGTCGGCACTGTTGTTGTGTCACATTGAAATACTCGGAGCAGAGCCAGGCCTTGTAGACAGCCTAAGGGAGAAAACAAGACCGCAAGACACAACGTCACATCAGCAAAAACATGTATATTAAAACCATTTAATAATCTTGTGGCTTAGTGCAAGTTAAAGGCAGATGAATAGTGAGCTTTTACCTCACTGTTTTTATCTCAATAAATATTTGTTAATACATCAGGGTTACTTATTGAATTAACTGTTTCATTTAAAGCAAACTGAAAGATGTTAGACAGTGTGAAATTCAATTCACAACCTAAAACATCTACAAGAGTAAAGCAAATGAACATATAGGCTACTGTCCTCTACTTGTAGGTCCTTAGACATCATTCATTAGAGGCTTTAGTGACACTGTCAAGGTTGGTAGGCTCAAAATTTCACCTGTTTGCAAAATTCGTGAAATTATTTGTTTCCTCTTTAAAAATAAGTGTGGAAATGCTTTTTCCTCTTATGCCCATGAGTCATAAGCAACCTTACAAATAACAAAATAACTGGTAGCTTGGTTCCTGGTAAGTAGTCCTACAATATAACAAACTATATTATGCAGCCCAACACTAATGAGAAACTCTGCAACAGCAAACTAGCATCGGCAGCCAGTATAACAAACCAGGATATGAAATCTAGTCCTTGTGAGCAGCCCCACAACAAGTAACAGTTGACAGAGGCATTAAAGATACATGTACACTTATATGAAACAGAATAGCATCTGCAGTGACACTAGGTAAAATAAAATTACCCAGGCTCTTGATCCTTACACTTAGGATGTAAACTGCTTACCAGCTGGAGCCCGGAAGGAATTTACCTCTGGGACAATACTGCACAATAATAATCATTATAGGGATTTTACACCTTCCTGTGAAGTGTCTAGCATTAGTCACTGATGGAGACTGGAGACTTGGCTTGATGGACCTTTGGAATGGTCCAGTCTGAAAATACCCATATGTGTCTGACTGCTGGAAAATCTACACTAGCTCCAGCCACTGGGGAGATTCCTGGATATTACCAATCCTGCCTCACACTTTATTCTGAACGATGTTAATAAGAGATAGCTCATTGTTAGTTAGAATTGCCTCTTCCTCTTTGCTTCACCGTTAAATCTATTTAATCTTCTACATCCATTTGCTTAGGTGGAATCTTTTATTCATGAAAAATATGCTATTTCTCTTGGTTCAGATGGGCATATCTCATGGGCAACACTGCATTTTATAGATGTATTTGAATTGCCAGTATGTACCAAACAATGCTTAACCGCACTAGAAATGTTCCTGTATGCTCCTAAACAAGGATTTTACATTCGTCTTTTAGGTGTCTAGAGCTGAACTTTGCAAAACTCCCAGAATCAAAGGCTAGCTTGTGTGTAGCTTGTAACTTAGGCTCTGCTTGTGCCTGTCTCAACATTCATACTCCACATGTGCCATAACTCTGGCTTTGAAGTCTATCAGGCTTATCAACAGCAGCAACTCCTCTAGTGCAAACAGCATAGGCAAGGCCTGCCTGCCCCAAAGGAGACAAAACCACGCAGTAGTGGGGGAGAGGAAATACCCCTCAAGAACTGGCTAATGGAGAGACCCCTTCCTGCCAGAAACCAAATCATGCAAACCAAAGTAATGCTGAGTTAGTGATACATGCACTGTCTGGAATTACCCAGTCCTGGAAGTATCCCACTTACAAGAGCCCATTCCCAAGCTCTTCACTACTCCTTCCCTCTCTTCTAAGTGTCCCAATTCCTAGCCAGAGTCTTAAGGAAACTGCTAATGTATTCCAGTACAAACCAGAACAGGTGCCTGCAGATAGCTCCACTGGTAACCCAGCCAGGGTGTATCAGGGTGAAACACCCTATCTTCCCCTGCAGCATGGGGGGCATCTTCCTTTTCATTGCTCAGCTGCTGTCAGAGCCCAGGAAAGTAAAGCTTTGCAGAATGGAGCAGAGCAGTTAACATCAGGTGGGCATGGTTAGACCTGGCTGGGACCCATAGTGAGAAATCATGGCCCTAACAAGCTAGTTCAGATGAACATTTCTTGCCTTTGCTAGTATGAAGTATTTTAGGGACTGGCTGTTGCGAGCCCCTAGGGTCAGGTTTTGGGGAAAGACTGAGAATAAACTCCTACCAGCCTTCCTAATTAGCACAGACTCCCATAGCACTGAGAGCTCCCATTGTATGATCCAATGGCACAGAAATTCTATTAGCTTGGAGACCTGTGCTGTGCTGGAGGCTGTATCATCATTTTTGCTGTGAATGACCAAGATGCAGCAAGAGAATATATGAGACAGAATTGCACAAAACTCCCATGTATCCCAGGGCGAGGTGAAGACATGGTAGCATTCCCACCTCCTTGGGGCTGCAGAACTTTGCAGCTGAAGTGATTAATTCTGGCCCAAATGCTTCACTTCAGTAGGACATACCTAATTCTCCAGGAAAAACATAATCTGTGGTGTTACTTAAAGCAGCATCCAATAGATGTTAGACCCCAGTCTTCAACCCTGTGCTATCAGGTTCAACCTGTAGGTCCACTAGCTGCACAATGCTGGTTCTCTCTCTGCTAGTAAACACAGGCAGATGTCATTTGGCATTTGTAATTTAATTTTCCTTTGAAAGGGAAAACAGTGCAGGTGAGATTGAGGTGCTGGATTGACAGGTCTAGAGACATATCTCTGTCTATCCCCACAACAAGCACAACACAGGCTGCAGTAGTGTAAGATTTGACACACACATCTCCCTGACCGTGTCCATTGTTAGGAGGGAACAGGAGGAGGCAGGGTGCTGGGGCTTGAAGCAGGACCATTCAGAGGATGGCTGTGGAGGTAGACCTGTGACAACGGTAGACTTTAGAAAGGGTGATTAGTTTTCCAAGTTACTCAAAACCCCAGTTAAATAAATGAGGTGTGACAGTGTCACTGCCTACAGAGAGCCCTCCTTGTGGCCTGGGGGTGGGAGGGACCTGCACAACCCTGCCTTTGTTTTCCTTTCTCATACCTTTGCAATAAACTCCTCACAGTCCAAGGTATTCAAAAAAAGTTTCCCCTTATGGATGGAGTCTAATTTATTTAATCCTACACATGGATTTCCAGTGGCCCAAACCCTTTCCTCCTAACTAAGGGAATTCCACAACCCTCCTTCTGATGTTTGTGTTGTGTTTCTACCCGGTCCCATTGACACCACCATCCAGACTGGTTCTACCCAGGCTGGCGGTCAAGTCTTTCCAGAACAGAAATCAATAGTGTCCCTCCCCTAGTGGGCCAAAAGAAAAAGTCTTCACTCCAGTCTCCAGCTGGGCCCAATCCTTTCTCCCTGCGGGTAGGGTGACCAGATAGCAAGTGTGAAAAATTGGGACAGGGAGTGGGGCGTAATAGATCCCTATATAAGAAAAAGCCCTGAATATCGGGACTGTCCCTATAAAATTGGGACATCTGGTCATCCTACCTGCGGGGTCTCTCTTCCTCTGTATATCCAGCTCCCGCTCCTTGTCCTTCTTGCTGAGAGTGGCCTCTCCCTGGTGCACCAGTGTCCCCTGCAGGAGCCTTCTTGCTCTCTGCAGCCTGCAGGAGTCTTTAACTCCTTCCAGCTCTTCCATAGGCCTCTGCTCTTATCTTTTCCCCAGAAGGACTGGTTGGTGATATTACCCACCAATCACAGGACCTTTATTTTCAGGAGGTGAGCTAATTGTGTCACTGGTGGGATTGGGCCTATATCCCCTTAAAGGGGCTGGCCATCTGGGATATGAGGCCTTTATCATTGCTATTAGAAATCACTGGGACCAGACCTTAGTAGGATTCCAGCAAGGTTTCCATGAACAATGAGAACATAAACCATTATACTAGACAGAATAAAAAAAAAGTGACGAGAGGTAAAACCTCATGGTTCAGGGCCATCAACTAAGTAACAAAGGAAATGAAGAAAATTCTTATAGCAGCAGTTTATCCCATAGTTGTCCACTGTGGAGATATCTGTGTCTATTTCTGAACTATTTGGCACTGGTCACTGCTAGACACAGAATCCCAGATTTGATGCACTGCTGCTCTGGTCCAGTGTGGCAATCTCTATGTGCCTATCAGTGCAATATTATTACTTATGCAACACTATAGCTATGCATGGCACTTTAGAGAACAAATGAGTAACAGGTCTCTGCCCCAAGCAGCTTGCTGTCGAAATTACACAGCGTGCAATGGTAATAAGTGAAGGAATGGGGAGTGGGAAGGCAAGGGTTACAGTGGTGGAAGAACAACCATGAGATAAACTGCTAGTGACATGTGCTTGTAGTTAGCTGCTCTCTCTCTCTCTCTAAAATGTAGTGTAATAACATTTGGGAACAGTATCTGGAATGACTTCAGGGTGAGGCCTAGCATTGGGAAATGATAACCAAATGGGGAATACATTTAAGAAGTGGGCATTTTTGCAGGGATGGGATAGCAACAAACTCTAGAAATGGGTCAGTTGCAAAGTCATCTGACAACAAAGGGTCCTCCCCAAGGAGCTTTCTTGAAATAAAATATCTTGCACTGTGAGGAATCCAAAATACAATTTCTCTAATCTGATGCCTAAGAAAGATTTATTCCCGTCTTCTCCATTAGAGGGTGCATTCATCCCTTTCCATCTTGTGTTAGCAGAAATCTGCAGGGCCTTTTAGTTCTATTATCAAAGCAGTGGGATGAGAAAAGTAACTGGAAATAGCCTACCTTGCTTGTCACCATGAAAGGTTTTCCTCCTCCCCCCCCCCCCCCCGCTGCTGGTGATGGCTTATCTTAAGTGATCACTCTCCTTACAGTACTTGTGGCACCTTAGAGACTAACAAATTTATTAGAGCATAAGCTTTTGTGAGCTACAGCTCACTTCATCGGATGCATTTGGTTTTTTCCACCAAATGCATCCGATGAAGTGAGCTGTAGCTCTCGAAAGCTTATGCTCCAATAAATTTGTTAGTCTCTAAGGTGCCACAAGTACTTCTTTTCTTTTTGCGAATACAGACTAACATGGTAGCTACTCTGAAACCTCTCCTTACAGTATGTATGATAAACCCATTCATGTTTCATGTTCTCTGTGTGTGTATATCAATCTCCCCTATGTTTTTTCCTCCAAATGCATCCGATGAAGTGAGCTGTAGCTCACGAAAGCTTATGCTCTAATAAATTTGTTAGTCTCTAAGGTGCCACAAGTACTCCTTTTCTTTTTACTCATACAAATGAAAGCAGACAGGGAGGATGAAGGGCATAGTGTGTTATTACTCTAAAATCTGGGTTCAGAGCCTGACTAGGTCATAGGAGAAATAACTTCATCCTCATAGTAAAATCCTATAAAAGTTAATATGAAATGATAACTTTTCTAGAGAAATTTTCTGCCATTCTATAGGATTTAATATTTAAGACTGCATCTCTTGAAGTCTTTACATCAAGTCTGGATGCTTTTCTAAAAATATGCTCTAATTCAATCACACGTTGTTGGGTTAGGTGCAGGAGTCACTAGGTGAAATTCTATGGCCTATGTTATGATATAGGAAGTGTGACTGGAGTCCTGGGGAGCCAACTGAGGTCACTTAAATTAGGGTGAACTGCAAAGAATGGGGCAGACAATCCCTAGAGTTGGTGAATATTCCAATACTTAGATTTACCAAACCAGCACAAAACAGCTTCTATAATACCTCACTGGTTACCCAGAAGCCAACAACACAGTTCCCTTGAAGTAACCCAGCCTTAAGCCTCCACCCAGATACCCAAGACAATTATGATGAGAATTACTGAAAATCTTATTCATCATATAAAAAAGTTCTACCAATCCCAAAGGATCTGACACATTACCTCCTAGGTTAATGAATATTCCAAATTTTACCCAAATACACGCTTACAGCTAATTCTTATTAACTAAACTAAAATTTATTAAAAAAGAAAAGAGAGAGAATATGGTTAAAAGATCAGTATACATACAAACATGAGTACAATTCTTGAGATTCAGATTCATAGCAGAGAGAGTGAGCTTTGTAGTTGCAAAGAGTTCTTTCAGAAATAGTTCATAGGTTATAGTCCAATGTTTATATTCAGGGTGGTCCAGTCAGGACTGCGATCTCAGTCCTTATGACTTAGGCTTCCCCTGCATGAAGCCTCAAGCAGATCTGACAGGATATTTTATACTGTTTTCTAACAGCCATTTGACCATACAATCCTGGGTGAACAACAGGCTTTTGATGTAACCTTCTGTTTCCTAAACCTCACCGGTAATTAACTACATGGATTAACATAAGATAATTTATCCATCAGGCAGTCTATCACAAACTTTAAAGAGACATATGGGCAATGACATTATTGCATTCACGATTCATCTGAATGTTAATATTCCCTTTAGATCTCTGAATCAATAGCTATAGTGACAGACAGGAACTGTCTGTTTACATGGCTAATTATTAAACAACATATAAGTAAACACACACAATTAGTATCATTTCTAATTCTCTAACAATACAGGTTTGCAGTTCAAGGTTCTAGCCTATCTAGCAGGGAATAGCCCTAATTACCATTCAGATACTTTCTAACAGGTTTCAGAGTAGCAGCCGTGTTAGTCTGTATTCGCAAAAAGAAAAGGAGTACTTGTGGCACCTTAGAGACTAACAAATTTATTAGAGCATAAGCTTTCGTGAGCTACTGTAGCTCACGAAAGCTTATGCTCTAATAAATTTGTTAGTCTCTAAGGTGCCACAAGTACTCCTTTTCTTTATACTTTCTAACATGTCTTTAATGGTTGGCTTTGGGTCATTTAGCCTGCAGGATGCTTAACCCTTTCTGGCCAGATGTTACACTTTGTATAAGATTCATTGCAATTATATAACAGTGGTAGCAACAATGGTTTGCATGGTTATATTTTAATTAGACAATGTCACAAGAAGTGAGATTAGAAGATCATGATGGTCCCTTCTCGATTTAAAATCTACGAAACAGAGAATTATGTCCCTGGTATATAGCTCCAAAAAATAATTAAAAAATATAAAGAAAGGATTTTATTCTCTGTAGTATTCTTTAAATTTTTACAGTAATTTGTATATGACCTGATTGGCTTTATTCCTATTAAATTCAGTGAGATTTTTTTCATAAAGGCAGTGGTTTCATTCTATTCTCTGTTGGCTGATATTAGATAACCACTGGGCAGGTTGACATGAATCACTATTAATGTTCTCCCTTCACTAACTCATTCATTGTGATCAGGACCTGCCCTAAACCTGCAGTGGAGGTGTGGACAATGGAGAGAGTATGGTCAGCTCCAGACTTGATCTCATAGTTGGAAAAGATTCAACTTTCTAGCCTTGAATATGTCTTGAAGCAGCAACTGGAAATAACAGACAGTTTTAGACACTGATAAAAGCCCCAATTGAACTAGTATAATAGCAACTTACTGGGAAGCTCCCATGCTTTTTTCATCCTGCATCTGTGTGTGTTCACAGGAATCCATTGTTTCCCTGTGCACAGAGCAGAATATGGTTGAATAAAATAGGAAGTGATTCCTAAATATTTAGGTGACTGAAAGTGTTGAGTTCAGTTTGCTGTTATTGGGGTCATACTATTTGTTGTTTGTGAGGGGTTAAATAGCCACCAAGTATTCATTAAAATGAATGAATAGGTCATGGGGTCTCCAAAGTTTGTGAATTTTAGCCTAAATTACTCTTTGTGCTAGGTAGGAATTATTTACTATTCTCTTTACTGGTCATTCATTTTTCTCCTGTTCAAAAGTCATCCAGTTAGGGAGCAGAAGCAATACCATGTGGCTTAGGGGACTCCTCCCAGTCCATGGGTAATGAACAGAGAATGGGTGAACAGTTTGCACATAGCTCATAGGATGAAATTTGTTCATAAAAATTTTGGTGTGAATACTAACCAATAGTGTACATATTCACAAAAATCAAGATCTGTCCATGAGTGATTCATGAACAGGAAAAAGGCATCAAATTGCAGGGAAGATCATCCATTATTTGACCAACTCCAGAACAGGTGTCTCTCATCATGAACATGAACAGCAGCTGCATGGCTAAATGTGACATGCTGAAGGCAAAGAACTCCTTGATGCAATCCCTTGCAAGAGGATGCAAGGATACCACAAATAGCTGATCTGCAAGTCAAGTCTCCATTGTATTCTGTTTACTTTCTGGGCTGCACTATAGCTTTGTGCCAAAGGGAGACACATGTATAAAAATTAAACTATATCTGTAAAATAAATATTCTGTGAAGACTGAAGCCACCCAAATGGCACTATCTGCAGCACCAAAGGCAACAGCAAGACCTTCCCTAAGGTCTTTAAGAGGGAGATGGACACAATGGTGGCCAAATGACCCAAAGTGGACATACAGCACTTGAAATCTTGAATGCCTATAGCAGCCATACACAGCCTATGCAAGGTCTGTTCTTTTCTATCATGCCAAGGGTTTCAGTTAGACAGCAGGGATGGGAAGGGCCATTTAGGATGTAGTCAGCTCACGGCCAGTGCCAGATTCTTTCCCACAGTCTTCTATCCTCCATGACTTTATCTAGCAATGGAACTTCAATACCTATCCTCAGAAGACTATTTCACAGCTGAGAACAGTATATCCTACCTTGGATTTGGTACATCATGCCAGTATATGGATTTGTTAAGTACAAATCACATCAAACAAATTAATATCCTTTTTTTTGAAAGGGTAACAGGACTTGTGTTGGGGGAAAGCATATGATGTGATATATCTCAACTTTGATAAGGCTTTTGATACTGTCTCACATGACCTTCTCATAAGCAAACCTCAGAAATATAGTCTAGATGAACTTACTCTAAGGTGGGTGCACAACTGGTTGGAAAACCATACTCAGAGAGTAGTTATCAATGGTCAAGCTGGAAGGGCATATCGAGTGGTCCTGCAGGGATCTATCCTGGGTCTGGTTCTATTCAATATCCTCATAGATGATTTGGATAATGGCATAGACCCATGGAAAATACACTTATAAAGTTTGCAGATGATATCAATGTGGGAGAGGTTGCAAGTGCTTTGGAGGACAGGATTAGAATTAAAAATGATCTTGACAAACTGGAGAAATGGACTGAAATAAATAGGATGAAATTCAATAAGGACAAACGCAAAATACTAGGAAGGAATAATGAATTGCACAAATAGAAAATGAGAAATGACTGCCTAGGAAGGAGTACTGCAGAAAAGGATAAGGGGTTACATTGGATCACAAATGAAATTTGAGCCAACATTGTAATACCGTTGCAAAAAAGCAAACAACATTCTGGGATGTATTAGCATGAGTGTTGTGATCAAGACACAAGAAGTCATTTTTTCACTCTACTCAGCACTGATAAGGGCTCAGCTAGAGTATTGTGTCCAGTTCTGGGCACCACACTTTGGGAAAGACGTGGACAAGTCCAGAGGAGAGCAATAAAAATGATGAAAGGACTAGAAAACATGACCTACAAGGAAAAACTGAAAAAACTGGATTTGTTTTGCACTGTGCCTTTGTTGCCAAGAAGGCTAACGGCATATTGGGCTGCATTAGTAGGAGCATTGCCAGCAGATCGAGGGAAGTGATTATTCCCTTCTATTCGGCACTGGTGAGGCCACATCTGGAGTATTGCATCCAGTTTAGGGCCCCCCACTACAGAAAGGATGTGGACAAATTGGAGAGAGTCCAGCGGAGGGCAATGAAAATGATCAGGGGGCTGGAGCACATGACTTACAAGGAGAGGCTGAGGGAACTGGGCTTATTTAATCTGCAGAAGAGAAGAGTGAGGGGGGATTTGATAGCAGTCTTCAACTACCTGAAGAGGGGTTCCAAAGAGTATGGAACTCAGCTGTTCTCAGTGGTGGCAGATGACAGAACAAGGAGCAATGCTCTCAAGTTGCAGTGGGAGAGGTCTAAGTTGGATATTAGGAAACACTATTTCACTAGGAGGGTGGTGAAGCACTGGAATGCGTTACCTAGGGAAGTGGTGGAATCTCCATCCTTCGAGGTTTTTATTGCTCAGTTTGACAAAGCCCTGGATGAGATGATTTAGTTGGTCCTGCTTTGAGCAGGGGGTTGGACTAGATGACCTCTTGAGGTCTCTTCAAGCTGTCAAGCAATTAAAAAAATTAATCGCGATTAATCGCACAGATAAAGAAGAATAGAATACCATTTATTTAAATATATTTGGAGGTTTTCTACATTTTCCAATAATTGATTTCAATTACAACACAGAATACAAAGTATACAGTGCTCACTTTATATTTATTTTTTATTACAAGTACTTGCACTGTAAAAAAAAATAGTATTTTTCAATTCACCTAATACAAGTACTGTAGTGCAATCTTTTTACTGTGAAAGTTGAACTTGCAAATGTAGAATTATGTACCAAAAATGCATTCAAAAGTAAAACAATGTAAAATTTTGGAGCTGGCAAGTCCTCTCATTGCCTCTCAGTTCAGCCAATCGCTCAGACAAACAAGTTTGTTTACATTTGCAGGAGATAATGCTGCCCGCTTCTTTTTTACAATGTCACCTGAAAGTGAGAAAAGGCATTTGCATGGCATTGTTGTAACCAGCATCGCAAGATATTTATGTGCCAGATGTACTAAAGATTCATGTCCCTTCATGCTTCAACCACCATTCCAGGGGACATGTGTCCATGCTGATGACAGGTTCTGCTCGATAATAATCCAAAGTACTGTGGACCGACGCATGTTCATTTTCATTATCTGAGTCAGATGCCTCCAGCAGAAAGTTGATTTTCTTTTTTGGTGGTTCAGATTCTGTAGTTTCTGCATCCGAGTGTTGCTCTTTTAAGACTTCTGAAAGCATGCTCCGTACCTCGTCCCTCTCAGATTTTGGAATGCACTTCAGATTCTTAACCTTGGGTCAAGAGCTGTAGCTATCTTTAGAAATCTTACAATGGTACCCAAAAGCGTCAACTTCTCCTGGCACTGGTGGGTGCTCATGCCCCCCCACCCCTGCCCCCGACTCCATCCCTGCCCCGTCCCCCCTGTCCCCATTCCAACCCCTTCCCCAAAGTTCCTGCCCAAACTCCACCCCCTCCCTGTCCCTATTGGATTCCTTCCCCAAATCCCCACCATGCCCCCCCTCCCCTGAGTGCACAGCATTCCTGCTCCGGGAGCTGTTTCGCAGTGGCAAGCGCTGGGAAGAGAAGTGGGGATGCAGCGCGCTCAGGGGAGGAAGCGGAGGAGGCAGAGGTGAGTTGGGGGGGCAGGGCGGGAAACTTGGCTGCTGGTGGGTGCAGAGCACCCACCAATTTTCTTCCATGGGCGCTCCAGCCAAGGAGCACCCACGGAATTGGTGCCTATCTTGGTACCTTCTTTGCATTTTGTCATGTGTTGGGTCATCATCCAAGACTGCTATAACATGAAATATATGGCAGAATGCAGGTAAAACAGAGCAGGAGACATACAGTTCTCCCCCAAGGAGTTCAGTCACTAAGTAATTAATGCATTCTTTTTTTAACTAGCATCATCATCATGGAAGCATGTCCTCTAGAATGGTGGCTGAAGCATGAAGGGGCATACAAATGTTTAGCATATTTGGCACGTAAATACTGTACCTTGCAATGCTGGTTTAAAAAGTGCCATGTGAATGCCTGTTCTCACTTTCAGGTGACATTTTAATAAGAAGCAGACAGCATTATCTTCCGTAAATGTAAACAAACTTGTTTGTCTTAGAGATTGGCTGAACAAGAAGTAGGACTGAGTGGACTTGTAGGCTCTGAAGTTTTACATTGTTTTGTTTTTGAGTTCAGTTATGTAACAAAAAAAATTCTAAATTTGTAAGTTGCACTTTCACGATAAAGAGCTGGCACTACAGTACTTGTATGAGGTAAATTGAAAAATACTATTTCTTTTATCATTTTTACAGTACAAATATTTGTAATAAAATAATATACACTGATTTCAATTACAACACAGAATACAATATATATGAAAATGTAGAAAAGCATCCAAAATATTTAATAAATTTCAATTGGCATTCTATTGTTTAACAGTGCTATTAAAACTGTGATTAATCGCAATTAATTTTTTTAATGGTGATTAATTTTTTTGAGTTAATCGTGTGAGTTAAGTGTGATTAATCAACAGCCCTACTTCAAATACATAAAAGATTGTTATAAGGAGGAGATCAGTAAATTAATCTCCTTATCCACAGAGGACAGGACAAGAAGTAATGGTCTTAAATTGCAGCAAAGGAGATTTAGGTTAGATATTAGGAAAAACTTCCTAACTGTCAGGGTAGTTAAACACTGGAACGAATTACCTAGGGAGGCTGTGACATCTCCATCTTTGGAGCTTTTTAAAAACAGGGATGGTCTAGGGACTGTCAGGGATGGTCTAGATAATACTTCATTCTGCCTCAGTGCAAGGAACTGGACTAGATGTCCTATCAATGTCCCTTTCAATCCTACATTTCTATGATCTCACTGTCTAGAGGTTCTCTCAGATATTTAACCGACATTTTCTCTTCCATAAGGGAAAGGGAAATCACATCCCCTTGTATTGCCATAAATCATTCCTAACCTTCTTGGTGTTTACACGTTTCTAATATTTGTAGATGTACTGTACTGTCCATTTAAATAATTGCTTAGACAAATTAGACTGATTTAACTCTTTTCATCTTTCCCGATAAGTCAGTCTCTGATCTCTTTAATCTTTCTGAACTCCCTTCAGTTTGTCACAATCCTTCTGTTATTAAGGTTCCCAGAACCAAATGCAATATCCTATAGGATGTGGTGTCTACTCTAATTGGTCAACATAGGCTGGCAAGGACCGGATTCTGTTAGTTGAAGTTTGCCTCTTCCGCACTATGTGACCACTCCAAGATTCTTTGCCAGACTCCTTGTCACTACAACTGTCTCTTGCACCATGCACTGATTGGAAGTGGATGTGTCCACATATGTAGTTCATGAACAACCAGTTGCTTCCTATTGAGCATGGATTTCCTGCATAAAAGGACATCACCTACTTTTGCACCCAGGATCAAAGGGGCCTCATCAATATTACTGCCCCATCTGGTATAGGTAGATTATGGGATATTTCTGTGCCACTAAAATGCATTAATAACGATTCTCCTGGGTCCACCTCCACAACAAGACAAAGGAAAAACATGAGTTTAAAACCAAGTTAACATTTATCATATAGATTTTCAACTGGGGTATCCTGGGATGGTGGGGCCAGACTAACCTCCCTTATGGATCTCCCAGTGTGTGTTTCTTGTCTAAGCTGCAGTTGAAGCCTGCTTATGACTAACACCCGCTCCTGTGACTTTCAGAAAACACAGCACCTGCAGTGGCACAGTTTGGGGATAATAGTTCATGTGGGGTTTCTATCAGGAGTGAATTCCTGGCTGAAGTAGCTGGTGAAGGGCTCATTGAAACAACCCTTATGTTTAGGGCCCTACCAAATTCACCACCATGAAAAATGTGTCATGGACCATGAAATCTGGTCTCCCCATGTGAAATCTGGTCTTTCGTATGCTTTTACCCTATACTAAACAGATTTCATGGGGGAGACCAGCGTTTCTCAAATTGGGAGTCCTGACTCAAAGGGAGTTGCAGGGGGGTCACAAGCTTATTTTGGGGGGGGTCACGGTATTGCCACCCTTACTTCTGTGCTGCCTTCAGAGCTGGGTGGCTGGAGAGGGGTGGCTGTTGGCCGGGCACCTAGCTCTGAAGGCAGGACCCTGCCAGCAGCAGAGTAGAAGGGTGGCAATACCATACCATGCCACCCTTACTCCTGCACTGTGGCCTTCAGAGCTGGGTCACCAGAGAGTAGCAGATGCTGACCGAGGGCCCAGCTCTGCAGGCAGCAGCGCAGAAGTAAAAGTGGCAATATCATACCATGCCATCCTTACTTTTGTGCTGCTGCTGGCAGTGGCTCTGCCTTCAGAGCTGGGCTCCCAGCCAGCAGCCACCGCTCTCCAGCTGCCCAGCTCTGAATGCAAAGCCACCACCAGCAGCAGCACAGAAGTAAGGGTGGCAGTACCGCAACCCCCCCTACAATAACCTTGAAACCCCCCCAACTCCTTTTTGGGGCAGGACCCCTACAATTACTACACCTGAAATTTCAGGTTTTAATGGCTGAAATAATGAAATTTATGATTTTTAAAATCCTATGACCGTGAAATTGACAAAAATGGACCATGAATTTGGTAGGGCCCTACTTAAGTTACAGGAAGTAGACCCATATAGGCGAGGGGAGCTGGGGCTCCCTCAGGCATTGGTGGAAGAGACATTATCTTAAATGTACAGGAAAAAACAAGAGAGAGCAGCTCTTTTCATGTCTCCAAAAGGCCTAAATAGCATGTGGAATGCTCCTGTATCCCAAACACAACAAGAGCCATTCACAAATCACAGAGAAAGCATGAACAGAACTTGTTTAGAATGGTCTTTTTTGTTTATTCTTTCTTCTAAGTGCACCTGCTGCTTGAGACACTGCTTTAGGATTGGGGTACTCCTAGGCTTCTCATTTCTCTCCTGTGTCTCACTTCAAAGGCTACACCTCATGTTGCTCCTTCATTGAGTTGGCCAGAGGGAGGGGCAAAGAAGCCTCCCACAAAACCCAAACACAGCAGTACATTTTGTTGCCTCTGGAACCTTAGGCCTGGCCTTGTGGGGCACTTCATGCTAATGATCCACCTTGGTGACACAGAATCAGGTTTCTCCTTTCTGCCTTGCAGTTTGCTGGTGGCATTGTGTGGTAGATTGGCAGCACTTACTGTGTAAATTCTGCTGCCTCATCTCTATTGGGCACCAAGACCCTCATTGTCTGGAGAATTCATGGGCACTGTTCTCCCATGAGCCCCATAGCACAGCTCCAAGTCTGATACTTTCTCTTTAGCACATGTTGAATAAGGAAAAACCTACTTGTGATTTCTGTGGGTGTTTAGTTAGGAAATCCTTGCATCATGCACAATAGAAATCTCCTTTTCTTGGTCAAAAATAAAGATGGCAAAGGGCCACTGGCTAAATACAGCTTGCAGCTGCTCCACACCAAAGCCAACCAGACTATCACAGAGCCAGCTTTCTAGGATAGAACAAAGTGCTGACTTCAAACAGAAACTGGCATTTTCCCGTCAAATACTGAACAGACTGAGAAATATTCCAACAACATTATATCAAAGGTATAAAAATAACAAAGATTACTGACACAGCAATTCTTATGGCTTCTCTTGCTGTGGACGTTTATGAGGTTATTCCATTCTTTTCCTACCAGCAGGAAGTGAGACATGTTAGGACAGAAAGCAACTTATTCTCCATTAAAATCGAAGGGAAAAGCACAGCTATGAACCCTAATTTCACATCGTTTTACATTCTGTTCAGAAAAGTGAAATTTGGTTTTAAACTTTACTGGTGTTCCTTTATTTTATTGTCAGCTTTAAGTGAAGATAAATAGCTGGCACCTCCCGAGAAGTGGTGCACCTCTGATACCTGCTGCCTTCCCTGCTTTTTCAACTCACAAGTCTGACCAGAGGACTACTACTACAAGGAGGAGATGGTGCAAAGATGCACCATTCCCCAGGAGGAGGAAGGATGGGATATATATTTGCACTTGAATTTCCAAGACACCATCTGGCAATCAAATAAATAAATGTTTAAATAGATTAGATATACAAATATGATCGCTAGATAAACTAAATGTATCTGCCCTCCTAGTCATTGACACCTAATATTCAAAGTCCAGGCTTTCCCCCACTGATTTCAGTGCAGAAAGAATTTCATCCTGTTCAAATTTCTCTTACTGCCTTCCTGTTAACAGAAAAACGGCAGAATCCATGAGGAAAGTTTTACCCTTTTGTTTACATTGTTTCATGTTAATTTATTTTTAAAGCAATTTAACTGCAGTTCTAGTTGATAATGAGTTTTGCAGACATTGGCATTTTCCTATAAACTTCATTTGCCAAATTCAGAGTGCTGCAGGGGTCTGGGTTTCAGGTGAAAATAAATCTTTGGGATTCACCCAACAAACCCCTCAGCACTTTTCAAAAGGATTTTGTGCCTGGGATAAACTGGGGGCCCAGAGGGAGGATCATCTGTAATTAACTTAACAAGCTGCTGTTTTCCTATTAAAACAGGAAGTAAGGCTTGGGGAAATCTCCCCTGGGAAATCCTGCTTGTGATTAATCATCAGGGGGGTTGGCCCAGCTGGAACAAAACTCTTCCCTTTAATTAGAGATGGGGGCTCTGGTAATGGCAGCCATGGTAACTGCATCTGCTTATTGAGAAATAGGATTTGCAAATTGAATGGAAAGAATACAAGGGCTGTGGATGTAACAGAGGGAACAACAGGTAGCCAAGGACAAGAGTGAAAGATAATGAGAGGAGAGAAGGAAGCAGGGAAACTTTCAGATATGATTTAATCTGATTCAGCTCAGAAAGGTAAGATCTTGTGGCTGCTTCCTCTTCTGTTAAAATTACACCTGGATGAAGAGCAATTATTTTCAACCCATCTAACTGTAGAATAGGAGCATCAGGGTCGCAAGAGCATGACCACCAGCAGCAATGCAACAGGACCTTTCTAGCCCTGGGGCTGGAGCCAGCCAGCTGGCTGCACTCCCTTCCCCACTAGAAGCATTTCACACAACAGAGCATCTGGCTTGAGTTCCTTCAGTCAGGGTCTAGACCCATGCAGGAGCACCCCATATAGATCAGCAGCAGCTCTCGAGTCACCTAACCAGTGATGCCCACTCTCTCAGAGGCATTTCAAATCATACACACAAGGTCAGGATCACTCAAGAAACCATCTTCTTCAGGGCTAGTTTTATTAACTTATAAAAAATTATCACAGTTCCTTTATCCCCTTTCACAGGGACAAACTCAGTTCTCTCTCAGCCTCTCATGCTTGAGGTCTTCATCAAGCCTCTTCACTGTGTATTTAACAAATACAAAGCTCAACTGTCTTGACCCTTAAATCTAATCCCTACAAAGTCCAGCTGTTTTGGCTCAATTTTAATAAAACTTATCAGCCTGCTCCCCTTCTATAGGATTCCTCAAGACTTCTTTCTAGAGCTCCCCACTCAAGAGTTTATCTTATTCCTAAGGGGTTCCTCTCCAGCCTATCCTGGCCCTCATGCCTCAGGACTCTTCCCCTGTGACCTTGGTTTGCTTCCTATGAGTCCCTGGCTACATAGGCAGCCCATACATCCTGTTTTAAGCTGAACAGTCCTGTTTAAAGTTAGTATCCTGTCCCATATTGGTAGAAAACCAGCCATATCATCCACTATCAGGCATGGCTGATGCCATTTTAAAGAGTGCACTGCTCCACCTCTGGTGGCATGGCCTTGCACACAGCATACATGTGAGGTCAGACTGCTCACAGTGGAGCGTTGTGCTTTTTCAAACAGTGTCCTCTGTGTGGCCTGGCGTCACACTAGTGAGGGCAGGGTTATACCAATGGGGGCAAGCCCACACTGTTCCCAGAAGTACCAGAATGTCTAGTATTGTGAGGATGTGTAAATGGCCACCCTCTTTCTACAGGAGAGTCCTTCCTTGCCCACTCTCCCTTACTAGACTCCTGGCTCTTTCTATTCCTTTAGCTCTTTCCTCCCCACACCTGGAACTAATCACCACAATTAAGCTCCCATCCAAGGAAGGTATGCAAATCAGATGCCCTGGCTCTAGGGCCTAATTAATTAAATTTGAGGAGCGTTCTGATTAAGCAAAGGTGGACTGGTCTTAACTTACCCTCAAGAGCCCTTAACCCTGTGACAACTTCCTAAGAAAAGCCTTCCAAGGCAACTGAGACCACTGAGGGGCAGCGATAAGTGGTTACACAAGTTGCTGGCAAATTGGATGCTTTAGAGTCCAAATCTGAGTTTATAGGCTGACAAAGATGACTGGAGTTGAGCTGGGATTTTATTATAACAATACTGGACTAGTACGCTAAGCTGGAGCTGTAATGCATTCAGTTCTGGAGAATCCTTCAAGAATGTACTTGGGTCAATGGTTTGGGATTCCCCTTGGAAATTGTTTGGCTCAGTTGTCAAGATTCTCCCCTACCACCCTCCTCCCCTTAGCTGGCATTACTGCTTGGCTTGATAACTGCTATTTAGAAGCTCATGCCACAGCCAAGCCAGGGAAGGTAAACACCCATATTATGCAAACCTCAGTGGATAGTTTTAACAAAGAGGGGTCTACTGTCTCCTCAGATTCTTACCTTGAATGTGTCTTCATCACTATGAAAACAAGCTAAGATGTATTTGAAAACTTCCACATGGTACTTTGGAACTTCCTGTTGGCAGCAGCTGTCATCCATGCTACCATTCTGTGCTGGTCTCAAGGTCAGAGGCCATAGACTAGCTACCGAATGGCTAGGTTTGGGGATAGCGGGGTGCATGCACTTTTCCACAGAGTATTGACATGATAATGACATAAAAGCAGGCCAGGACTGTGCCTCCATGTTCAGTTTATGAGTATTTTATTAAGTGTAGCTTTAAATATCCCACACAGTGATGATCCAAAGGGAAGAGAACCGTGACTGAAAAATCAACACTACTTCCTGAAATACCTGGATATCTTAAAAGGTCCCCTGGCCTGGCTCAGCCTGGTTTCATATGTAAAAGCTACCCATGTTAAAGCATAATGTGGCATGGCTGCAGCCTCTGGTTTTGTATTCCATTCCTTGGCTAATACAGCACAGCATGTCCTTTGCCTGTCTTTCTGGATGCCCTGGGCTCATAGTAAACCCCAGCCCCTGTTCCCAGTGAATGAGTTGGGTGACTGCTCTATTTGGCAACCACAGTCCCTAATTGATATTTTTGTTCCCACACTAATTTCTCTACATCCTGTGGCATTTATTTGCTGCCTTCTCACCTAACCCCACTGACTGCTTGGGAATTTGGCTGAACTGTTCCTCAGTATTTGTTCAGCCTTAAATTTTGATTTCGCCTACACGCTTAGAGATTTTGTTCACATTTTGCACACCATGTGGATAAGGGTGCTGATCTGGAAGTTTGCAGGTGCACAGCTATTGAGAAACAGAGCTCGTAAATCTGTCTTCAAGTACATCCTTTCCAACACAAAAACCTCCCATCTCTCCCTCTCACCTTCTCCCTGGTTCTTTGAAGAAAATAGTTGCCAGGTCTTGCATTTCCATCGTGACTTGAGATGAGCATCTGGACTGACCGCGCCTCATTAATCTTGGACGCAAGGAAATGAATACTGCTAATGAGATGCTTGGGCATCTCTCCAAGGCCTGGCACATCAGGATAGAGTGCGGGAGGAAGCAGCTTTAACAAGGGGGAGAGAAGAGCCCCCCTTTAACAGTGAATACAAGGGAATAGCTAAACAGTCCACTACTCTCCAGAAGGAATCACAGACTAACAAAAGCACCAAAGCTCAATTAGCATTGTACACAATTACAGCCACCTGGAATTTTGACATTTACAACACTGAACTTTTTCACAGTCCCCCCCACTTCTCCCCAGATTGGCCTTGCTGAAAGCTGTTCTAGTGTTACATCTGTAGCAGCTGCATTTTTGGTGACTCTCTTCCTGTTTAGGTCCTGACTTGCATCTTGGTTGTATTATTCCAGTCTTGGCTGAGTGTTTGCACGTTCTGATTCTTTGGCTTGGGAAAAACACTTTGATTTTATTTTTTTAATAACATTAAATTTTGTTTAGTGATGATAGCGCTGGAGCCTGGGCTTCTCTGTTTTGCAATTCAATGAGTTTAGCCCAGGCAGCAGCAATGTAAATTTTGTCCCACTGCCCTGTCAATATATCTCAGCCCTGGGAAGAAGAGGCCACTCCTAGGGCAGAGAGGGGAGGTCGGTCTCTGGCTCTTTCAGTCTTTCTGCTGAGACTGCTAACAATTACCACTAATTGTTACCGTGCTGTTTGTGATATGGACACTTGGCTACTGGGAACTGGACTGACAAACACCAGACTCATTCCACACAGGCCACTGAACAAACAGCTTTCATTCAGACTGGTGACCTAGCACCATAATGTATCCATTGTCCCTCTGAGCCCCCAGCCCCCATCGGTGCTCTCTAAAGTACATGTCTGAACAGAAAACATTTGGTGAAAGCAGCACATTAGGAGAAACATGGAAATCCCACATGCTGTTCTCACTATCTGTCTGTCTGTCTGGAGATGGCACTGCAGTGAGATGCAGTTACCAGTGTCTTCTTTCATCCTGGTGCCCTTCTGCCGGGGAGCTTATGATCTTCGTACAGAGCAGTGTGTACTTTAGTTGTGGTGCCCTGCTCTAGCCCCTGATCCCACTTGCTAATCCATGACCTTCTGGTTTTTCAGGTAATCTCATTTGCTATCCATGTGGGGGTGCTTGTGTGCACACAATATGCGAGGGATTCTCAATAGCATAAGTTGCTGAGAAGGTGACAGGGCAGCAGTGGTAATTGGGATGCAATAGAAATTGTATTGCTCTTTGGGTATCTAGCAAAAGAATGTCCCTGATGGAGGGGGAAATGAATGGATACTATGCAAGATGGGAAAGGTCCTAATGGCAAATAGCCCCTTAATTTAAGACATTGTGGGGAATTCATTGCTCCAGATTTTCCAAATAGGGACCCAGATTCAGATCTCAGGTGAGGCTGGCATAGTTATCCTAGTGATTTCAGTAGAAGTATTTTGGATTTACTCTGATGTACTAAGATCAGAATCTAGCTCAATAAGAGGCATATGACAGCATCTTTGTCAACTCTTGTAATTTCATTTTGAACCTCATGATATTTAGTGTTTTTTCTTAAATCCTCAGCTCCTGCAGTCAAGTGATTACATGAAAATCTCAACTTTTATAAAAAATTTCTAGCCCTCACGATTGCAGAGAAAAGCTCAAAACCATGACCCAAGAGCACCCTAAAGGCTTAGAAACCAGATGGCAAAGAAAAAGAACCCAGAATAAGAGTTTATTAAATCTCATAATTTTTGAATGCTTGGGGTTGGCAATCCTGCACAAGGGAGAGGAAGATAGAGACCTAGGGCTCTCATCCATAAATATATATGTATATGGGGAAACAGATTTGAGACGTATTTAAAGTGGCCACTTTACCTCAGAACAAGTGGATGTGAAGATGAGAATATATTGAGCCATAGAGGGTTTGCACCAGCTATGGATGAGGCCCTGGTCCGGGGCCTCTTAGGCATATCTAGGATCTATTGCTGGCACTAGCTGTGAGAAGGCCTGGAACAGGAAACATTATATATATGAATTCACAGCCTATAATAATCAATTTCAGGGGAAAAAGCAAAGAACAATTTTAAACCACATATTCTGTAAACTCATTAGATGGTCCAATTGCTGAGTTATAGTGCACTCTGTAGGCTGCCAGATCCAGGGAGTTGGAACTGCATGCACACACTGGGCCAGATTCTGGTGACTGGCTGTGCTGTTCCTGGCGCAGCACCAGAGCGTCAGGGCACCTAGCTAGCTGTAAATTTCCTTTGCATTGACCTGATTCTGGAGCTCCTGAGCTCTGCTCCAGTCATTGATGCAAAATAGAACAGTCAAGGATGCTCTCTTTTACTTCCAGCTGCGCATGCCCCCATGGGCTGGTCTAGCAGGCAGGGATTGGCTGGAGTTTGTGACACTCTGGTACCACTCCCCAGGTCCTGCCCCCAGATGGGGGCTGTAACTGCGGTTGGCAGAGAGTTAACTACAGTCACCCTACATCATCCAGGAATTCCTTGTCTGCTAGAGAAATCCCTAGGAACTCAGTTAAACTGGCTTTGAAGCTACATTATACTGTTAGAGCAGTACAAAGCTGCCTTAGTGGGAGCCCAAATCTTGCCTGCTCATTATAAGGCTATTCAGATACTTAGTGCAAGAGTCAGGAAGCCCTTGGAACCAATATCCCTTTGCTAACCCATTCATCATGAGCAGGAGCTAAACCTGCACTAAGGATGAGGCAATGACAAGTCTTGGTCATGTAATCAGAGGAAATTCAACTTTATAGCTTTGAATGTGTCTTGAAGTAACAACTAGAAATGAGACATTCTGGATCCTAAATTCAGTGTGTAAGGTGGTATCCCTTTAAAGAGCTTGTGCCCTCACAGTATTTCCAACATCACCAGATCCATGTCAGAGCAGCAACACATAGGCCTTAGATATTGCATATAGTTAGGTAACGTGGTTATTTAAACCACACTGTCCATATAGTTCCTTCATATTGCATTTGTTATGTAAAGAGGAAAAGATCCAACACTAATAAAAGCCACAACTGCCATGGTCAGTAAGTTATTGGGAAACTCCAGTACTTTCCTTGGCCTGTACCTATGTGTGGGCATATGCAGGTTCATTGGAACCCCCTGTCTCCTCTGCACAGAGTGTCTCTTCATGCAATCAGCATGCAAAATGAACAGCTGCAAGGCCCAACTGTGACTTTCAGACCCACACAGCTGGCAAAGAGCCCTCACACTCCAACCTCTGATAGAGAGTTAGGAGGTGCAGAGGGTGCTGCAGGTGAGGACTGAGGTGCACTGGCATAACTGTGTAAGAGGCGAAAACTGGAATAGCGGGCTGTGCTGCAGAGCCATAGGGAGAGGCATTGGCAGATCATGTGTGGAGTGTGAGCAGCATGGCCAGATACATAGGGCTGCACACTGCTCTATAGTAATGATGGGAGGTGGCCTACAGCTCTAGTGATCCATGAACCTTATTGTATCCAACTATATTCTAGGCCCCAGTGCTTCCTGGGCTCTCAGAGGCCCCTTTAATCTTCCTTCCACCAATGTCACTCACACCATACATAATCTCTGATTTAGTCCAATGCAACATTTGCCATTGCAGCCTAGTTGCCATAGGAACCAGTGAATGTTGGTTTCTAGGGGTGGAGAGAAGGGGCTAGGAGCAGAGAGGAAGGAGGAAGCAACAATTAGACCAGAATTAACAAGGCAAAGCTCTGAATGTTTTATCCAGGCAGACAGCATGTGCTGTGAGAAGAGGGACATTTAAGAGGCAGCCCAAAGGCCTTTGTGTTACTGGGGCTGCTGAGCTCATTATGCTCCATGGCTTTGCTAAGAGAAGTGGCTGCTGGAAAGAACAAACAGCTTCCCCCAAATTCATGACACACACAAAAAGCAAATGAAGACAAAAGCCCCAGTAGCCTCGATGAGTTACATGAGCCAGCCAGAGAACAGGATAAAATTCATGTCAGGGAAACGGCTGCAGGGATTTCCAGGGGAAACAAACAGGGCAGATAGGAAGAAAAACAAAAACTCTCTCAGCCTGGTAGGATGAAGGGCAAGCTGTAGTGTAGGAAGCTATTTCTAGCTAATATCCAGACAACTTCCTAACTCAGCAAAAGAGAGAGAGAGAGAGAGAGTATAAAAATATAAAATGCATGACTATAGCCAGGCCTGGTGTCAGGGAAGGAGCAAGGATTTTCTAAAGCAAATCCTACTTGGTCCATGAAGTCCCATCTCCTGTCCCTAAGAGTTGCCAGTACCTGATGCTTCAAGGGAAGGCAAACAAATCCCATACTACACTTGACTTACTGATGGTTCAATGCCACAGATAGCCGAGTTGCAGACTTGTTTCCAGATGCCTGAGGTGATCACCTTTCCGTTTCTTCTAACATGATTTCACCTGCAGGTCTGAGCCAGTAGCATATACTGGATTTGCTACAGAACTTTCTTGGTAACAAATCTACATTTCAAATGTTGTTTTTCAGGTTGCAGAAAAGAGATTAGTTTGCCTGCAAAACCAAGTTTAATTGTTAATCTCCTTGCTCCTGCAACCAGTTGCTTGCTCACTCAAACTTGAAAAGGGTGGTTTCTCTCACTACGGCAAAGGGCTCTCACCTTGAGCAGATTCCATGATCATTGTCTCAACAGGCATAATTACAAGTATTATTATTCATAGAATTATCCAGGCCTTCATCAAATCCAGCTCCAGCATTTGTCTTACTGATCACCTACAGGTTTAACAGTAGATGCAGGGGGAAGCAGAAATTCAATACATTTTTCCCCTACATTGAACAGCCATTAATAATTTGCATGATTTTTCTTAATTATGTGAGACAGGTTAACTTTGACATCTCTGCCCACTGTAATTTCTCAGATGTTGCTGGGCTGACTGAACACAAAGAACCTAATTTTCACATTTGTGCACTGACTTTGGCACATACATTTTTCAGTAGTATATATGGGATATATATCCCTTATCTCCACACTGTGTTTAACTGATTTATTCTGATTGTAAGCTCCTTAGGCTAAGGAGCACTCTGCTTATACAGCTCCTAGCACAATGTGGCTCCACGTTTCGATGGGGCCTCTGGTTGCTACTGTAATACAAGTTAATAATTGTCACCCCCTTGCTGTTATTTGTTGGTTTATAACAGTACTGCCTAAGGACCAACCACAACTGGGGCCTAATTGTGCCAGATGCCATATGAAAACAGAGTAGCAGACAATTCCTGCCCTAAAGAACATTAGTCAATGTAGACAAGTGGGACCAGGAAGGTGTATGAACACACTAGGAGAGCACCCACTAGGATAGCAGCAACTGTCAAGGTTGCTTTTTATTTTTTGAGTGGGGTAAAAGGAGGGCATTAGATAAACGAAAGGGAAGGGAAGAGATGGGGCTGAAGAGGGAAGGGGAAAAAATGTGGGGTGAGGCTGAGAGAAGGTTGAAGTGAACAGCCAATCAACAGAGGGCAGCGAATATCCAGTCAAAATTGTAAAATATACTTTCATGACACTGTGTCCCATAGTCCCTTTTTAAATTGTTTCTGCAGCTGTTTTGCTGGCTTCAGTGTGCCTGGCTACTCCCTGCAGTTTCTTTTCCCAAGGCCACATGGCTGGAGGGTGGGTAGGGCACCATGCCCGATACCTCCTGTGGTACAGAGGACAAATTCTAAAAATGGCAACTGCAGAAGTCTCTGGAAGGATCCGAGAGAAGGTAAACTTGCCCTGTTGGTGCCTGTCCTTCACTTCCAGTGGGGGTACGCAGAGGATTCAGCATTGCTAAATGTTAGCAGTCGGATGACTTCACAATAGGGGATCAACTTTGTCCATGAACCCAAACAAATTCTAGCATGCGGATCTGCTAATTTATGATGCCCCAAAAATACAGACATTGGATTAAAAAAAGTGTGCATTGCTACCTCAGATTCCAGTGTGAAACAATGGGTATGTTCCTACAGCAAAACTATAGGAATTGCACTGTGATGTGAAATCAGACAATAGAAAACCCACAGAAAATTAAGGCAGTGCCAAATGTGGCAGGTTTTTGTGGAGAGGCCCCTTTACTTCATCCCCTGAACCAGGCTTGGGTGCTACCTAGCTGATAAGATGGTTGCCAAAGTGGTATTGTTGGAATGAGGCTGCTGTGGACCTCATTGCACCAATCTTATTTTGGGGATTGGAAACAGCCACATTCTCCCTCTGGAAAGGAAATCCACTGAAATCCAGCTTGGGCACCACAAAATCTGGGATGGGCACACCTGGTAAGAGCTCTGGGTGCAGCTCCTCATGCCCTCTCCTTGCTGATGCCTTCTCCAGGCCAGATGGTTGTTGGCCACCTTTTATCTCATCAGCTCTGCAGACCTTGTGTGGGATAAGTGTGGCAGTTTTCACTGTGGGACTTGCATTTACACACATTCTCCCACACTATCCATGTCTCTTCCCCCACTCTCTAAGCTCCCTCAGGACCTGAATGCTCTGACACTGCCCTTAGCACACAGTGAGTGAAAACTTGCATTGTGGTTGTAATGTTCAGTGCAGAGAGAGAGAGAGAGAGAATTTTGTCTCTTTTGCTCTGGTTAGTGGAGCTTTGACTTTGTTATATCCTTGGGGGCAACAGTTTTAGGAAGAAATCTTCTCTCTTACACTGGAGACACAGAGAGCTGTAAACCCTGAAAGCAGCCATGACAACCAAATACACAACAGACTTGCTCTGTGTTTGAGGCCGAGTTGCATCCCATGCTCTGGTACCCCTATTTATAGCTGGAAGTCAACCTTGTGGTCTGTGTGAGGCACTGTGTTAGCCCAGGCTGTTCCCAGCGGCTCTGGCTGCAGTCCAGAGGGGAAACCAGCACCGACTGTTACTTGCCAATTCCCAAAGAAAGGAAGATGTCACTGTTACAAGCATATTCATCTCAATAAGTGTTGTGACCAGTCAGCTGATATTTTAGGTAACACACAATAAATGTCTGATTGAAATTAATTCACAAAGTGTATGTGGGAGCCTTTGTTTAACATGTTCTGGGATTGTCTGTCACTCACTCTCCCTTCTGGACTGAATTTCAGCATAGTTCACATTCCTGCTCTTCCCCCAGCACCTGGAGCTGCTGTAATCCATGCATTCATTCCCTTCCTCCCAAGAGGGCCTGCTATTTGGCACTAGGGGACAGAAATCAGGAACAGGTGGCAGACCCCTGAGACATTGCACCTGTCCTTTATTTTCACTCCCCTCACTACAAGCCTTGCGTCTAGGAGTTGACTTCACTCTGCACAACCACACTCCTCTCACACTTTGTGCCTGTTCCAATGGACCATGGTCAGATGGGAATGGAGCACAGAAAGCCAACTTGCACAAACCTGTGGCAAAGCTATCAATTGTAGTTAGGCTTTTTGATTAAGCCACAGCAGGACTGTAAAGTCACTCGCTGGCCCCAGAGCTGTGCTGCAAAGAAATGTAGGACTATGTACTGCTAACCATCCTGCAGGTTTTTGCACCTCACCTGCTTCCCATCACACAGCTCTGGATCAATTTGCTTTCTCAAATCGAAATTTAACAAAACACAGACAGATTGGGGAACAAGGCAGCCCCTCACAAACTGGTGATGTTTTTTCTGCTTGTCAAAAAGGATTCATATACCAGACATTGGTTCTGGGTCTGCAAATAAAAAATAAACCTATTTGAGTATTTACAATAAATTCAATTTTCCCTGATTTTTACAGAAGAATAGTAACTGAGCTTTTGCTTTTAGGGAAGGAAGAATCCCCAGTTTGCCTCAGAGCCATGATAATTTTCCTGAATTCTTACTGCTACCCTAATGCCCTGGAGTGTGGCCATTCTCCTTCCAGATGAGAAGGATGGGAGAGTATCTCCTTCACAAGAGGGGTGTCAAATGCCTCCTAGGCTGAGGTCCAAAGGAGGATTTCAAGTGTGGTTACAAACTGGGGTAGTAGCAACACTTTAGTTGGCCAAGTTAGCAGTTATCACCACTCACATGGATTTCTGAGCACCCCAGCTTCTGCCAGCTTTTGGAATGCAAAGCAAATAGGATCTGTTTGCTGCCTCTACAGCTCTCTCAGCATCTGCTGGTACAGGGGGCCAGTGAGTAGGAAGGGCAGATTAGGTCATTGTAGTATCTTTTAGGTATAGTGCTACCTCTATCTAATGAGAGAGCATTCTGAGTGGGGAGCATAACAGGGGAATCTGAATGGATACAAATCCCAGGTCATAAGAATGCAAATATTAGCAGGGTTATACCACTAATCTCTGACCAGGAAAGGGATACTGAATGCCCAATGTTTAGGGATATCAAAGAGGCAATAAAAACAGTAATAAAGGATGAATGACCTTAGGTAACTGCACATAAACTGGTCAAATGTCTCAGCAGGACAAGGTTTAGAGATGAAATTTTCCAATACCTTAAACGATTGCCTCTCAGAATAGCCACTGCTAGCCACATGGTTGCTTGCTTTAGCCCTAAGTAATGTGCAGGAGTTGGTTCAAGAGGTAACTAGTTAAACAAACCTACAAATAAGTTAGACATCCTTGGGAAAGGGATCATACTAAAACCAAAGCACTAGGATACCAAACTTCAGAGAAGGGGATTTAAAAAATTAATAATAAAAAAAAAAAAGAGAGAGGGCACTAGGCAGAAAGACTCTGAAGTCAGAGGTAAGGCAATGAAAATATTTGGTCTCAGCATAGAAGCTACAAAGCAACCATAACAGAATCACAAAAGGCATGCAGACCCCTAAACACAACAAAACAAAAAAACCAACGAAACAGAACAGCAAGGGGACAATCAATATGGTTAAACGGAAATATGGTTATTCGAACCAAACAAGTGTCCAAATGGAAATCTAGCTCCACTTCAGCAACAGAAAGGAAGATATACTGGAAGATAATATGCAAGATGGAGATTACAAAGGATCTGGGGGAATTTGAAGAGCAATTTGCCAACATCATGAAAGTAATATTTTAAGTACATCAGAAGCAAAAAGGCTGTGAAGAGAATCAGTGAGCCTATTTGATACCAGGGGGCGAGAAAAGAGAAGAACGCTACTGAGAAACTAAATTATTTCTTTGCATCAATTTACACCACAGAGGATGTTGGGAAGTCACCACCTCTCTTCAGCTACTAAAGACACTGTCAGACTGAGGCGACAATGGAATAGTGCAGGACCAGAGGGTGTACATCCAAGAGTTCTGAAGAAACTTAAGAATGCATATTTTTGTTAGCAGGTCAGCCACTTCAATCCTCTGGTACAGTGTGAGAGATTGGAGAGTAGCAAATGTGTAACTATCATTCTTGTTTTTTTAAATTGAAACAACCCCCTTCTGCCCCACACACTAGGGTGATCCTGGAAACTACCAGTGAGCCTTACTTCAGTACCAGGTAAAACAGCTGAAACAATTTAAGACAGTTATGAAACATCTAGTTGAACATGATAGGGTCAAACCAGCAAGACTTCAGTAAGGAGGAAAAAAAACCCCCAAAGTTTCTCAAATCTATTAGAATTGTTTGAAGAACTCACTTCCATTAGATATCATTGTAGCCAAAAGCTTAGCAGGATTCAAAAGTGGGTCAAGAATTTATATGGATGAGAATATCCAGTTACATTAGGTAATAAAAACAAATAAAAACAGACTCTTGTGACACAGGGCATAAGTCAGCCACTAGCTAATAGGGTTTAGGATGGGGTGGACAAACTTTTTGGCCTGAGGGCCGCATCGGGTTTCAGAAATTGTATGGAGGCCCTGTTTGGGGAGGTACTGCCTCCCCAAACAGCCAGGCGTGGCCTGGCCCCTGACCCCCCGCTGCTTCTTGCCCCGACAGCCCCCCCTGGGATGATGGCCCCATCCACCTCTGTCCCCAACTGCCCCCAGGCCCCCCGCTCCTAACTGCCCCCCGTCGCCCCATCTAACCCCCCCTTCTCCTTCCTGGATTTCCCCCAGAACCCCTGTTCCCATTCAACCACTTGTTCCCCGCCCTCTGACTGCCCTGACCCCTATCCACACCCCAGCCCCTGACCTCTATCCAACCCCCCTCCCTGACCCCTTACTGCGCTGCCTGGAGCGCTGGTGGTACAGCTGAACCAGGACAGGCAGCCGCACCACCCGGCTGGAGCCAGCCATGCACCGTGCAGCACAGAGCACCGGATCAGGCTAGACTGCAGCTGCGCTGCCTCAGGGGCTTGCAGCCCCGCTGTCCAGAGCATTGTGCTGGCGGTGCAGTGAGCTGAGGCTGCGGGGGAGGCGCCGGGGACTAGCCTCCCGGGCCAGGAGCTCAGGGACCAGGCAGAACAGTCCCGCGGGCCATAGTTTTCCCACCTCTGGTTTAGGAGGACAGTCCTTCTGGACAGAAGTCTTCCATCTTTCTCTGAAGCAACTGCTATTGGCCACCTCACACAGAGGACATTTGACAAGACCAACTACTGGCCCAATCCACTACGGCAATTCCTATGTTCTACAGGGTTTACTGCAGAGCAATACGAGGAGCTGCCTTCAGAGTACTCATGGTCCTGGTGATGGGAAGGTAGGGCCTGATTCTCTGAGCTGCTGAAAACATCTAACTAGCACTATAGCTAATATAGTAAGGGTACATTACACCTTGCACAATCAGGTCCTGGATGAATATGGGAATAACTTGAAGCTATTTATCAATTTTTAATCACACTCCACAGCCCCTCGGAGCAGATTCTGAGCTGCCTTTTGTCCCAAGGATGCTAGATTTTAGCTGAATATAGATGAAGGAAGCAGCTTCTGACATTCTTCCAGTTCCTTAATACAGCATATCAGGGAGAGGAGAGCATCGCCTCTTGCTAGTACAGCCCTTGGATACGATGATGATTGGTGCTATATAGATGATAACAGGGCCAAGCCAACCCTGATTACAGAATGAGCCCCACATGAGGGGAATTGGGCAGTTTCTGATAAAGAGCAGAAGGTGGCTGCAGTAAGGGGGAAGCTCAGGAGCTTTGGGAGAGAGAAGGGTGGGGGGAGAACAAAAACCCCACACACCACACTCCTGTAGAAGAGATCCTGAGACCAAGAAGGGCTAGCAGTAGCCTGCTTGGGAGGAGGGACTCTGACCAGACTGGGGGAATTTGGGCTGTACCCAGCTGAAGACAAGACTGGTATTTAGTTCTGAATTTTTATTTAATAAATCAGACCTTAAGGAGGGCTGTTGTGACTGGGCTTGAAAAGCCCAGTGTGGGAGTTTATTTGCAGATCCAAGAAGGGAAACTGAGATGAGAGGTTGTGTCCAGGGCTGCCCTGAGGCCACCATAGGGGCGCTGTGAGGTGGCCACTCAGATGCCAAAAAAACTGAAAGATAGACTAAAAGAAAAAGGAGTACTTGTGGCACCTTAGAGACTAACAAATTTATTAGAGCATAAGCTTTCGTGAGCTAGCTTATGCTCTAATAAATGTGTTAGTCTCTAAGGTGCCACAAGTCCTTCTTTTCTTTTTGCGAATACAGACTAACACGGCTGCTACTCTGAAACCTGAAAGATAGACGGACTTCCCTCCTCCCCAGCTATGAGGGTGGGGGGTGGCAGCTGGGTGTTCAGCTGTCTGGAGATACCAGTTGTCATACATGATGTGTGTGGAGGTTGCTCAAACACACACCGAATACAGGGGAAGCTGGTAATGTGCTAAGCATCTGTGAAATGGGCAGAAATTGTAGCTCTTGCTGGGAGAAGTAACTAGCTCAGATTTGGCCCCCCGTCAGAACCAGAACTGGTTTGGGAGTCTCATTTTTACCCCTTGTTGAACACAACTTGGGAACATCCCTTCCACGTGGGCCCTTAAGGGCTGCTGGCTGAGAGAAAATGAAAGGTTAGGAAGAATCCAGGATTGCTCCGTTTCCATGGTGACCAGCAGGCAGTGAGAGACTCCCAGGCCAGCATCTCCCGACCAGAGACTGCAGACAAACATGTAGGAGAGAGAGAGACTCCTACGCAGACACTAAAGGGAAAGCCTTTTCTGTGCGGGGAGCTCAGGGAAGGGCTGAGGCTGGAGCTGGTTTCCCTATCCCCAGGTAGATGGGGAAAGTGGATCAATAAAAGCAGGGAAGAGAACAGAAATGAATCAGATCCCTCTACCTGCAGCAAATTCTAGCTTCTCGCAGACACCCCCCCCCCCAGAAATACCATGGGACAGGGAGGGCTCCCCTAGAGAGATCCCCTCCCACAAGGAGGGGAGGAACATAAGAGCTGCCATACTGGGTCAGAGCATGGGCCACCTTGCAGTTTCCTGTCTCTGACCAGAGCCTGTACTAGAGCTTCAGGGTGAGTGTGCAGAACAGGGAAATTATGTAATGATCTGCCCTCGTTTTCTGGTAGTCGGAGGTTTAGGGTTATCCTGAGCATGGAGTTGTGTCCCTGACCATCTTGGCTAATAGCCATTGATAGACCTATGTTCCGTTGCACTTCTTTTCTGAACCCAGTTATTCTTTTGGCCATTGCAACATCCCATGGCAATGAGTTCCACAGATTAGGTCGTGCAAGTAGTACTTCGTTTATATTGAAACTGCTGCCTATTAATTTCATTGGGTGACCCCTGGTTTTTGTAGTGTGGGGAAAAAGTAAACACTTCCTTATTCACTTTGTTCACACCGTTCATGATTTAATAGACCTATACCATATCCTGTCTTTTTTTCTAATATGACCAGCCCTAATCTTTTTAGCCTACTCCTATGGAATGAGAAAAGGAGTACTTGTGGCACCTTAGAGATTAACAAATGTATCTGAGCATAAGCTTTCGTGAGCTATAGCTCACTTCATCGGATGCATTCGATGAAGTGAGCTGTAGCTCATGAAAGCTTATGCTCAAATACATTTGTTAGTCTCTAAGGTGCCACAAGTATTCCTTTTCTTTTTGTGAATACAGACTAACATGGCTGCTACTCTGAAACCTGTCATATGGAATAGTTTCAATACCTTCAATCATTTTTGTTGCCCTTCTCTGAAGATTTTTCCACTTACACTATATCCTTTTTGAGATGGCATGACCAGTACTGGATACAGTATTCAAAGTGTGGACACAGCATGGATTTATATAGTGGCATTAGGATATTCCTGTCTATTTTCTAGCCTTTTCTTAACAGTTGTTAGTGTACTGTTAGCCTTTTTGACCACTGTTGCACATTGAAGAACTCAAAGAATTGTCCACGGTGACTCCAAGATTCTTTCTTGGTGGTAAGAGCTAGTTTAGGTGGGTATGTATAGTTGTAATTTTTTCCTCATGTGCATTACTTTGCAATAATCAACATTGCATTTTGTCTGCCATTTTGTGAGATCCTCCTGCAAACTTCTCAGTTTGCTTTGGACTTGCAAAATTATTCAAGATTATCTACAAACTTTGCTACTTCACTGTTCACCCCCTTTTCCAGATTAATGATTATGTTGAACAGCACAGCTCCCAGTATATATTTCCCTGGGGGACTCCTCAGTTCACCTCTCCATTGTGAAAATGGACCCTTTATTCCTACCGTTTCCTTTCTTTCAGCCAGTTACTGATCCATGAGAGGACCTTCCTTCTTATCCCATGGCTATTTACTTCGACAAGGTCACTCACCAAAGGCTTTTAAGCAAAGGCTTTCTGAAAGTCCAAGTATACTATATCCATTGGTTTCAGAGTAGCAGCCGTGTTAGTCTGTATTCACAAAAAGAAAAGCAGTACTTGTGGCACCTTAGAGACTAAAGTTTATTTGAGCATAAGCTTTCGTGAGCTACAGCTCACTTCATCGGATGCATTCAAGATGAAGATTGAGATGACACAGCAAGTGAATCTGGAGAGGATCTTATGTCTCTTCTGGATGCTGACATACATTCTGCTTACCCAAGTGTCATTATTGATGCTGATGCTATGTTTTCAGAAGGTATTAGTTACTTTGGTTATCCATCCTTTCGGCATTCATCACATGCATCTGATGAAGTGATCTGTAGCTCACAAAAGCTTATGCTCAAATAAATTTGTTAGTCTCTAAGGTGCCACAAGTACTCCTTTTCTTACATCTATTGGATCACCCTTATCCACCTGCTTGTTGACTCCCTCAGAGAATTCTAATAGATTTCCCCTTACAAAAGTGGTGTTGATTCTTCTCCAACAAATCACATCATTCTGTTCTAACTGTAGTTTCAACCAATTTGGCCAGTACTAGAGTTAGTCTCACCAGTCTGTAATTGCCAGGATCTCCTCCCTAAAACCCTTTTTGAAAGTCAGCTGTACATTAGCTACCTTCCAGTCATCTAGTAGTACAGGGGCTGATTTAAACAATAGATTACATATCACAGTTAGTAGTTCTGCAATTTCATATCTGAGTTCCTTCAAAACTCTGCGGTGAATGCCATCTGGTCCTTTTGACTTAATAAACTAAACAGTAATATTTGTGTAAATAGAAGAGGTTTTAGATCATCAGTTTGGGACAGTACTTAAGATTGGTTACCCAAAAGAATAGCTCTGATGCTAGTATCTCCCCTACAGTCTCTGCAGTGAAGACTGATGTGAAGAATTCACTTAGCTTCTTTGCAATGATCTTGTCTTCCCTGAATGCTCCTTTGTCATCTAGTGGCCCCATCACCTGTTTGGCAGGTTTCATACTTAAAGTACTTACATGCTATGGCATGGACAGGGCAGCCCCAGAGGCAAAACCTTGGCTCCCAATGGAAACACCCCTAGCTGTGGAATGAACTTAAAACACAAACACCTCAGGCCAAGGGACATCATAGGTCAGGCACCCCCAGACAAGTTCTCAGAAGCTTTGGGCAGGGCACCAGAGCCATCTCCACCAACATCTTTGCTCTTGACACGGCACTCCACAATTCACCCCAGCAAAGATGGCCCATGGGCAGGGCATCACACTGACCTTGCCCCATGACCCAGGGGTATGACATCTCAGACATTATGGGTCTAACTGGGATTGCCAACTGGGGCCAAAGCTCACAAGCATTAAGCAGATCCAAGCAGGTAACAGGTTTAAAGATCAGGAAAATAACCAGAATCTGCCCTGTTAACCTTTTGATTGGGGATAAATCTCAATCACTGCAAATCCAGTATTAGAGCTGGGAAGATCCTCCAGGAGAGGATGGGAAGAGAGGATTTCATAGCAATTAACCAACAATTGTGGAGTACCCACAACTGGCATAAAAGTGGCTAAATGGAGCAGAAAGTGGAGTACCTTGCAGATTACCTCTCAGGCACAGACAATCCTGCACCAGAGCTCAGACCAAGGAGAGTAGTTTCAGAACACATTAGGGTAGAATTAGTTTGCTACCACTTTCCCCCACTGGTACCAAGGATCAGTGAAACTGAAGGCATTCTGAACAACCTTTTACTATTGGACAGTTTAAAGAGGGACTCTAGGGGCAATTTAAATGACAATTTATATCCTTTGCTCCTTGCAAGATCCAAGGCCTGACTTGCACACTTAGCTGCTTCCGTTGTTGTTCTACAGTGATATATGTATAGAGTAGGTGTATCCAAAGCCTTCCATACCACATGACAAACAGGATACACCTGTGCAAATGAATGCTCTAACAGAATCTCATAAGGTGTTACATAGACTTGCTTTACATCTGTTGCAAGTCTGCATGCTGATTTAAACACCGTAACAACCTCAATTTGGGGTAGCCAGGACAATGCACAAGCAATAGTGTCACTTCTATTTCCCTAGAACTACCCCCTCACCCCCCCCCCACCATTTGAGCAAAGGAATGTAAGAGTTGGTCAATCACTAATGGGTAGAATGTATATGCATGTAAATTTAAATACACAAGCCTTTAGTTTGTCATCTTAGCAGCAAAAATGTTAAAAAAGGGGGGGAGTTGAATTAGAAGGATGGAATCTTTGAACGATCATGGCACATTGTTCTACAGAAGTAACTGGACGTGCAGGAATATCAGTTCCTTCTGGACCTCACAGCAATGAGGACTCAGCTTTCAGTGTCTCTTTCAGGCAGAAGAATTCCTGGGGGGCTCAGAGGGAGAGAATTTAGTGTGGCTAGTTTCCAAAAAGAGGAGAGCAGCAGTGGGGAGGAAGGACACAGCAGTTACCAAAGAGAGCCCAGACATAATAGGGAACTAGGTCAGACAGGGAGAGAGAACTGGATATAAATTGATTCAAACTGGACAAACACTGAAAACTGGCTAATGAAGCTTAACTATGTAGTAACAGTGCAAACAGACTATGATTCTACAACACAGAGGCTATGGGGGGGGTGGGAGGAGAAGGGGTAAAAACCTTGGGACATTTAAAAAAAAAAGCTAGACTAGACAGAACATGAGTAAAACATACATTGGGGAACAATCCTGGTCTGCCTCTGGGAAATGGGCTGGATGAACTCACGGGTTTTTTGATCTCTCATAATACTAGCATTTATACAGAGGTTTACAGTTCCAAAGCACTGTGCAATCATTAATTGTTCTGATTAATGATAAATGGGAATATATCCCATTGAGGGAAAGAAATCTGGCGAGATACCAGAGATTGATACCTGGTCTAATTTTAAACACCTTTAATTATTTAAAAGAGAACGTAAACAGCACGTTAATTACATTTGTTAATGATACCGAATAGTAAGGTGTTGTGAACACCAGCAGGAACAGAAATGATAAAGACACACAGGGAAGTTAAGATATACGGGCAGGAAATAAATGAGATTCATTTTGAAAAATGCAGTTAATCAAACTGGTAAAACTCATTTCTAAGGAGCCTACCATTACAGAATATAGCCACTGTAAAACCATTTTCAATGAGAGCCAGGACTCTCCAAAGAGAGCCAATTCTTCAGGCTGTTCTTGGGTTAATCATTGGCTTCTGCTTTGAAGTAGACAGATTTTTCTTCTGCTCTGGTTCTTTGAGGAATGGCATGGTGAAAGTGGGCCTGGGGCACAACCTCAGGATGTAGAAGGTTGGACTGAAATACAGATATTCAGAAGGAAGGAGGCAGCTGGAAAGCAATTGTGTCAAAAGGGAATTAAAAGTGATCGTGGATATCAAACTGAATAGGGAATTCCTAATTGGAAACTGTAGTGCTATATGGCAGGGTATCATTAGCCAGTGCTGTGTACATATTTCAGAGTAGCAGCCGTGTTAGTCTGTATTCGCAAAAAGAAAAGGAGTACTTGTGGCACCTTAGAGACTAACAAATTTATTAGAGCATAAGCTTTCGTGAGCTACAGCTCACTTCATGCATGGAAATGCATCCGATGAAGTGAGCTGTAGCTCACGAAAGCTTATGCTCTAATAAATTTGTTAGTCTCTAAGGTGCCACAAGTACTCCTTTTCTTTTTGCTGTGTACATAGAATCATCAGATCATGGCCTGGGATCCTCCTTCTCTGTACACCACTGGGGAGACAGCACTGTGAATTCTGTATTCATTTCTGCAGTAGGGTTGCCAGGTGTCTGGTTTTTGACCAAAATCCCTGGTCGAAAAGGGACCCTGGCACCTCCGGTCAGCAGTGATGACTGGGCCCTTAAAAGTCTGGTCAATGGTGCAGTGGGGCTAAGGCAGGCTCCCTGCTTGCCTTGGCTCCGCACGGCTCCCAGAACCAGAGGCATATTCCCCTCTGGCTCCTATCTGTAGGGGCAGCCAGGGGGCTCTGCATGTTGCCTCCACTCCAAGCGCCAGCTCCGTGGTTCCCATTGGCCAGGAACCATGACCAATGGGAGCTGCGGGGGCAGCACCTGTGGACAGGGCAGTACGCAGAGCTGCCTGGCTATGCCTCTGCATAGGAGCTGGAGAAGGGATATGCTGCTGCTTCTGGGAGCTGCTTGAGGTAAGTGCTGCACAAAGCCTGTGCCCCTCACTTCTCCCCCACCCCAGTCCTGATTCCCCTCCTAACAGCTCAGTCCCAGCCTGGAGCACCCTCCTACACCCCAAACCTCTCATCTCCAGCCCCCCCCAGAGCCTGCACCCCAGCTGGAGCCCTCATGCCCTCCTCCCCCAACCCCATCCCAGAGCCTTCTCCTGCACTCTGAACCTCTCAGTCCCAGCCTGAAGCCCCCTCCTGCACCCCAAATCCTTCATCTGTAGCGCCACTCCAGAGTCTGCACCCCTAGCCAGACCCCTTGCCCCCCCACTACACATCTGCCCAGAGCCCCCTCCTGCAACCTGAACCCCCTGGCTCAGCCCAGAATCAGTAGCCCCCCCAGACCCCAACCCCCGGCTCAGCCCAGAGTCCCCTCCCATACTCCAAACCCCTCAGCTCCAACCTCCAGCCTGTAGCCCTCTCATGCACCCAAACCCCTCATCCCTGGCCCCACCCGAGCCTACATCCCCAGCCAGAGCCCTCACCCCAACCGCCTGAGCCAGGCAATGAAAATGAATGAGTGAGGGTGGGATGAGCAGAGGGAGGAGGAGGAGGAGGATGGAGTGAGCCATCACTGGTGGGGCCTCAGAAGTGGCAGGGCCTCAGAGGATGGGTGGGGCAATGGTGTTCAGTTTTGTACTAGCAGAAAGTTGGCAACCCTATTCTGGACCCCAAAGTACCAGAGGTCAACAGATTAGGAAATTCTGAGATGAGCTACAGAAGTGATAGAGCCGGAAGTGTTGCTTTCATGATGCGCTGTATACCTGAAGACCACTCAGAAATTTCATCTAGTACGGAAGCTAGCTTCCTATTCCTCTGTGCTTCCTGCAGCAAGGACTTAACATCCATGTTCCAAAGCTTAACACTGGCTGTCATGTTGTTTCTGGTGCAATTCAAGACACTGGTTTTGACCTGAGTAGGGCAAACTATTTGTAACAAGTGACAGAGCTAATTTTCTGTTCCCAAATTACATGGGAACTGCTGAGGATTGTCTTTAGTCTCTTGAAGAAAAGGAGTACTTGTGGTGCCTTAGAGACTAACAAAAGCTTATGCTCAAATAAATGTTAGTCTCCAAGGTGCCACAAGTACTCCTTTTCTTTTTGCGAATACAGACTAACACGGCTGCTACTCTGAAATCTAATCTCTGTTATTTGTGAGCATCTGTGGAATCATTAGGCTGTAGTTCAGACTAAAGACTAGCCTCAAATTGAGCACTATGGTTATTTCATATTCCTTTTGTTACTTAAGTCACATGGTATTGTTTCTATTCTGTGGTTTGATGACAAACTTTTAACCAGAGAATAATGAATGATTGCTAGTAAGTAACAAACTAACAGAATAATGGCCAGGGTTTGCATGCAAATACAGGGGTTTGTGTGTATGTATACATCTATCTCATCCACAAACGTGCACAGAGACTGGAATTCTGAATATTTGTTGGAAAATTAACAGAAAGAGGCACAAATATGGCCAAATCAGATGATTGGATTTTGCGCGCACACACACACACACTTTTCCCATCACTCAATCGGCTCTCACTGTGACCTGTACAGCTCTAAATATTGTGGATCCTGTTTTTTCCTTCTGTGAGCAGCTGTCGCAATCAGCTGAGGTGCTGGTGGAGGTGCATTCTCAATAAGGAGTCCTTGACTCTGCCTCACCACCCCCTATACAAGGCTGGCAGAGCTGGAATTTGTTAATTTTAGGGCTGGCGTGGCTGATCCTAACTGAACTGATATTATGTAAGGATTAAGGCAGTTTTAGATAGTGAAGACTCAAGGGATTTAGGGCTTTGTAGGTCAAACATCTAAAACTTCACCTGGAAATTGATAGCAGCCAATGGAAATCGTGAAGCATTGGGGTCATACGCATCCTGTGGGAGATGCTGCTTAATAAGTAGCAGCAGTTTCCAAATGGACTTACAGTCCAGCTTCCTATAGAAAGATAGAAGTTGGATAGTGGGGCTGGGGTTCAGATTGGAGGAGGCAGCAATCTTCTTGCCAAGCACAAACGATAACAATTTTTTTTAACTGCTGCTATCTGGAGAACATGGAGCAAAATGTGGCAGGAATAACCATTCAATAAAGGGAGCTAATATCTGCCACTTCTGCTTGTTGCTTCCCCAGTTATTCTAGATGGAATCTCAAGTCAATTACCTCTTTTACAAATCCATTCTCTGTTGAATGCTTGGTAAGACATCTGCACTATCTGGCTTAGAAGGAATGGAAATACGGAGCAAGGTTTCTCTGGCATCCTGAAGACACCACAGACCATGTTTTCTTACTAACCTTCCTTAGACACATGTTGGACAGGAGCGGTGACAGAGTGGAACTGCTCAAGACTACCTTCTGTGATTTCTCCAAGGAAAAAAGAGGAGACACGTAAGAGCAAGTCATCCATTCATGCTAGTGGCTGTAGATTGAGCATAAGCTGTTACTTACCTATCAAGTGTAAAGCAGCTACTTGATCTAAAATAATTGATATGGACACCTGACCTACATTCTTTGCCCAGGGGAGATCAACCAAAGCTACCAGTACATGCTCTGCACTGTACCTATACCTAAAACCAAGTTGATAGGGATCAAAGATCTGAGGTATTGCTGAGGATGCCTCCCACCACATCCCCAATAATATTCCCCTCAAAGGGAAGTTTGAGAAGTGGTAATAATTGGAGGGATTGCCAGTGACAAGAGAGTTTTGCTGAAGAAAACAGTCACCTTTTTCAGAGAGGCTGACTTCCTGCCCTCCCTCTTGAAGGCAGACCTTCACAATCTTTCTTAATTGCCCCAGCAATTCCACATTCATTTTCACTAGCTCTATAAAGCTGAGGTCATAGCATACTAATCCTCCAGCAATTCTAGATGCTTGCTGGAATTCATCAGCCAAGACTCAAAAACAGGGAAACTGTTTGTTCACTTGAAAATTGATTGCTAGCATGGAAGCAAATGGCTCAGCCTAAATCTGAACAGTCTTCTGTGACACGTAAGCTCCTAGCAGTGGGAAATTCTTGGCTGTCACCAGATGCAAACAAACTGGAAGTGAGCATCCACAATTCCCATTGACTTTACTGGAAGTTGTGTGGCTGTGCCATTCCTCTGAAAATCAGGGCATTGACCTTTATGAAACCTTCCTCTAAAAACATCCTAAAAGGAAAAGTCCAAATCTATAGTCTGAATGAACAGGAAAAAATGTACATTTCTGTAGAGCCTAATCATTGTGATCCACTGGAAAAATATCCAAGTCCAATAATAGGCCTTATCTTATCAGTCAAATGACTTTTAAAGCCTTTAAATTCCAAGCATAATACAACCCCAAATGATGAATACAAAAGTTAGGCACTGCTGTCATATAACCACCAATTAGATATCAGTCCAGAAGGGATATTCTCTCACAGCTTCACCGAGAGAAGCTATTGATCTTGGTTCCTTAACTTGTTTTTCATCCAAATTCTCTCATAATAAATCTACTGTCCATTATTGAACACTTTCCAAAAGCATATGGAATTTTGCTGTTTAGGATCCTGCCACCTGTGCTCTAATTTGAGCAAAATAATCCTCCATAGAAGCAAATCTCTATCATCTGAGCTGCACAGAATCAGAAACACCTGGAAGTGTGCATTCAACAAACCTTACCCCCCTCCCCGCAAAACACAACATTGTGTTTTGGCTTAAAAATCTGTTTACATAAACAAAAAAAAGGTTACGATTACACAGTGCTTTTCTTTTGGTGTTTTAGGACTAGTGATCTAGCTGGATCCAAACCTTTGGGGAATGTGCCTGGAAGGGAGAGGCCAAATTTGGTACACTAGAACCTCAGTTACGAACACCAGAGTTAAGAATGGAGCAGTCAATCACACACCTCATTTGGAGCCAGAAGTGCCCAATCAGCAGTAGCGCCAAAAAATAAAAATAGTGCAAATGCTGTACAGTGTTAAACGTAAATTACTCAAAAAAGGGAAAGCAGCATTTTCCTTCCGCATAGTAAAGTTTCAAAGCTGTATTAAGTAAATAGTCAACTTTTGAAAGAACAATCTTAATATTTTGTTCGGAGTTATGAACAACCTCCATTCCTGAGGTGTTCGTAACTGAGGTTCTACTGTATCTAGAAGCTGGGGAAAAAAAAATAAATAAAAATCTAGCAGTGGCAGTAACAGCATACATGGCCAGAGTTTTTAGCTACTAGCCCTGCCCACAAGATTTGAAACCAAGGGCCAAATCTCTGCTTGTGTAAATTGGCACAGCCTTGTTAATGTCAATGGAGCTGCACCAGTTTACATCAGTGGAGAATTTGGCCTTGGAAGGGGCTTTCCAAGACTTCTCATTTCCTTGACAGCATGACATTTTCCTCAATAACCATGATGGAAACAACTTTAATAGCTGCTCCATCGGTTTCTAACTCATGTGCAACACTCACCATTGCCCCTGGATTAAAGTGACAGAACCCTCTAATTTAGTAATTTGTGTGTGTGGGGGGGGGTCGTCTATTTCTGCCTGGGATTGCTGTCAGCTGTCATGGTGGACAATACCATTTAAAAAGTAATTTCTTAGCTTGATTGATCAATAGCAGGTGCTCCCTCAGCAGTAGCTTGTCCCAGATGCAGCCAATAGAGCATTAACCACTGCTCCCCCCCCATTCCACAAGTGTGAAATCTTAACAGGTACCCTAGAGAACCACCCCTTCCCACTGATTTTTGGCCTTTGCAGAGCTGTGCAAGATAGGATTTGCCCCTAAGAAAAGGGGTGCTTATTCCCTCCATCTTGTTATTTGACAAGAGTGGAAATGGCAGAGTCAATATTTATAACTAGTCATCTCTTCTGCAATGAGCTGCTCTTCTTTGCACTGTCCAGTGCGGAGCAGGCTGCCAGCCATCTCCTCAGCACCTGAATTTAGGACAGACCATTCTCACTACAGATGGAGCTCTCACCTCCATTTCAAATATGGCAAAGTGATCTTTGATCCATTACATCTGTGTGTAGTTGGGGATGTTGATTAGACATCGCTTCATGTCTAGGCATCTGGTAAAGACCCTTCCTACTCCACATTTCATGTTTCTTTCACCTCTTTCCCTGTCCACACTATCAGTTTATTTTCCTCCCAACCTATCACTGTTGTTCATGCACGTTTCAGAAAGCATGGAGCAGATCAAGGGAGACAGTGGGTCAGACCTTATGCTAAGCACTCTCCTTGCTGGTAGCAGGCTAAGATTCAAATGGACCATGGGGCCTTCTCTCTCCCCCGCCCCATAGATGGTCCCTCCAGGATAGCGTTGAAATATACAGCCCTTCCACTATGGAGGGAGCTTCTGCTAGAACTACCTTCCTATTCCTTCTCCTTCCTCCCCTTAGCAGCTTTGCCATTTCCATTGCAGGGGTAAGATGTAAGCTGGTAGGCTAAATGCTAGAGTCCTACACCTCAGGGACAGAGCATAGTAGGGAACATTTTAGTGATTCCCCTTTTCTTTCCCCTATGCAGCGTTCATGTCTGTTGCAAGGAGTTCAGTATAGCTAGTCACACAGAATTTTTAAGACAGAACCTTCTCAGTTAGTGCCATATTGCCAGTGTTCTTTCTAGAGAAAGAACTGTTACCTGAAAGTCTTTGAGCCAGGAGACAGTATCTAGCCCATGTAGGGTTTTATAGAACCCCTCATCTCCAGGGTTCCTATAGCCAAGCCCAGCTGTGTGATGCTGTTATTGCAGGCAGACTAGAAAGGGAAAAGAAAATGCAGTGGAAAGAGAAAAGCAGTGGACAATGGGAATGCAACCAGGTTTTCTTTCCCAAGTAGAATCATTGCTGGTCACTATATCACTGCTGGGCTGAATGAGCATGGCATAGAACAGCTTGCGGTGTCTCACATGTCAAGCTTTTGTCCTTTTTTTCCATTGGCTGAGCTCCACCGTTGCATGCGGCTTGTCTCACCAGTGAGCTGGCAGCTTGAGGGGAGCTAGGGCTACATCTAGTATAGAAGGATGGAGGTTTCTTACCCAGCCAGCCTGTGTCTCATTCACAGATTTGCTGTCCTTGAGTCACTGCCCTTCAAATGACAGCTGAGTTTAGTGCTCTGTGCAACACCAGGTACGAGTTGCATCCTAATGCCTGTGAGTGATAGCCACTTGCAGCCCAGCCTACAACCACATTCACCTGCCTTTCTGGTATTTGGTCCAGAGTCAAGAAGCAAAGTCCAAATGGTGGAGAGGCATCTTTAGATGGCCAGATATATGTGGCTAGGCCAACTGTTTCAGAAAAGATGAGCCCCCTAGACCATTTCTAGAGCCAGACCTGAGGCTCTGGAACATTTAGATAAGGGATTTCAACTTCTGGGTTTAGGATACAATTGAAAGTGGATGTTCTGAAATGCTGCAGGTTGCTCTCATGGCATCTATCAGAGCAGAGGCTTGGTCTACACTAAAAAAAAAATTGGACTTAGGTCGACTTATCTAGTTGTGAATGTGTTGATACCTAAATTTAGTTTCCCCACTAATATAAGCACCCCATTACAGTTATGCACCACCACCAAATCCCTGAATAAAGCAGAGGCACTTGACCTACTTCCATTAATGCAACAAGTAGGGACACTGCATTACTGGTCTGCACCCTAACAGTCCTTCAGTAGCTCAGTCACAATGCCCTTCTCCACACTAGTGGACACTAGTCACAATTTTTGACTTCCACTGCCCAAGGGTCAATCACCAGAAGCCAGTTGTCCCCCCGCCCCCGAACCCTACTAAGTCTCCAGTAGATTCTTGAAATGCCTTTTATTGATTGCCCACCTTGGAAACCACAGCTACTTAACCCCCTGTTGTGAGCATCAGGCCATGCTGGCTCCATGCAGAAAGTACTAGACACATTCCTGGCTGGTGCAGGAAAGAAGTCATGGATCTCCTTGGCCTGTGGGGAGAAGAGACTGCAAACCCAGTTAAAAGAAAAAGGAGTACTTGTGGCACCTTAGAGACCAACAAATTTATTAGAGCATAAGCTTTCGTGAGACCAACAAATTTATTAGAGCATAAGCTTTCGTGAGATATAGCTCACTTCATCACGAAAGCTTATGCTCTAATAAATTTCTTGGTCTTTAAGGTGCCACAAGTACTCCTTTTTTTGCGAATACAAACTAACACGGCTGCTACTCTGAAACCCAGCTAAGGAACAGCTGTGCGTCTACAACAATCTGTATGCCAAATATGGCATGGACTGCATAGCACAGGACACTTTGCAGGAGCCATATGTGAAGACCCCTGCAGCGCACACTAATGGGGGGTGGGGGGAAGGACCAGAAGAGAGATGCAAACCATGCTGTGAGTGAGGCACTGTTTAAAACTCCACTGGAGTCAAGCATGTCCCCACCAGGCGAGCTCAGATGAATGTGGTGAAGGGAGCTTGTGTATATATACACACAATTCCTCAAGCATTTTTCCACTGGGTAGCCTGAGCCCTTCTCTCCAACCCCTTCCCTTCTTTCCCCTTTAAAAAATGGCACCCAGTGCATCCCTGTGTTTAGAGAACAAAGACATGATTTGTGATTTGTCTCTGCTAAAAAATGTTGGAAAAAATGAGTATGGTACTCTGAATTACACCATCCATGTCCTGTACCCAGAAGTAGAAAGAAGAGGTAGAAGCTGCATCTGCTTTTTCATTCTTTAGCACATCAGGCCAGACAGATATCCCCAGTTTTCCCCATGCAGAGTACTTGATTTTCCCCGAATAGGGACGTCCCCATTATCCTCTTGAGGAATGCAGAGTATCTCCACGAAAGTGTCACTGAGATTGTTCTTTTGAGCATTGCTAGGAATGGCACCCTAGTTTCTTTCCCATGCCACTCTGCTGAGCGCCACTCTGCTGGCATTATTGTAGTAAGTGAGCTAGCAGCATACGAGCCAGGGTGGCTTCAGGACACCAATAGCAGTTGGGTTCTCTGTGCCTTTGATATTTCACTCATGAGAGTGACAGCCCGAGTCACCACTCTGAAGTGAGTATTGCCAATATTTTTACACTTTCCCTATCCTCATACCCAGGGGCACCCAGCATCTAAACATTCCAGGAAACAGACCATGCTCCACCCCTCCGCCCCCATGAGGCTGTACTCACCATGGCTTGGGCCGCAGAGCAATGCTGTAACAGTATGTGTCAAAGCTAGTATTTAGTATTTCTTATTAAAAAAAAAAAGAAGAGCATCAATGGGAATAATGCAAGAGTTCTGAGACTTCTGAGACTTCTTTCCCCTTCTGTTGTGATTAAGTCTAGTGTGGTACCTTTCTATTCTACTAGACCTTGAGATACACCCCCCTCTCCATACTTCTTTCTTCAGGAAAGAAAGAAGAGGACCATGGAGGAAGTATTCTGCAATATTCTCCAGTCTTTGCTAATTATGACCACAGGGCTTGGAGGGGCCAAATGATCATTCTCCCTGGTCTTGACTAAGAATGAAGAAAGTAGTTGCTGTAGAAGAGGCAAAGGGACCAAGAGATGTACTTCCCAGTGCACCAGGACATTGTGTGTTTATTCAGGCAACTAACTCAGATGTGGAGTAGCTTGACAAAGATCTATGCCCAAAGATCCCAGATGAAGCAGACTTTCCAATCCATTGAAGACTCCATTGCTGCTGCTCCTTATACCCTGACATAATAGGTGGCAGCATGATACAAACCCTTACTCCATGCCAGGGAAAAAACAAGGAGAACCATAACTACACCTACACAGACCTCTGAAAAAGCCACAGGAACAGCCACAATGCACAACAGATTTTGTAACATGACAAGCATGTCACATTTTTAATATGAACATGATTGTTTACTTGGGTTTCTAGAATACGGGTCACCCTCTTCCAGTGCTGCTAAAGTGTTTTTACCTTGTGTAAATTCACTTTATTTCTGGGTTCTTTTCACACAAAGAAGTTCTATTTTTGGAAACCTGAGTACATTTAATGGTTTACACCAAGCATAATTGTTACATTACAGAATTCATAATGAGAGAGAAAGCTCTGTACACATGAAGGCATAGTACTTCATAGAAATATCACACAACACTCCTGTGGATGACTGTTAAAATGTGCTTTTAAGGCCTTCCACAGCCTTACAGGTCCATGGTGAGCTCTTCTAATAGCCCTTGGTTCTGGCTGTTCAAATTCAACAGTCAGCCAAGTCCACCCCAGTACTGCCCCTTGCTTGTAGCTGTTCCCTCTTTTCCTCACAGGTACACATCATGGAACTAAAAATGGGATGCTGACCTTGCTGAAATCCATCTAGTCAGTAAAAAGGTGCCAGTAACCCTTCAGTCTACCAGAAGGCTATTCAATAGTCATCCTGCACCTGCTGAACCTTTGATGCTATTAAGGCGCCACTGTACAGCTTCATGGGACAGGGATCCAAGGGTAGGCCAGGTCCCCCTGAATCATTATGCCATTGCAACATCACTGATAAGAATGCAGTGGTTGGGGAAGAGTGTCTCTGCTTGTGGCTTTTAAGAACATGACTTTTGCAAAGAGCATTATGTGCCTTCTTTGACCTGCCCATGTGGATATCAGATGTGCCCCAGTGATCCACTAGTTCTTGCCTAATCATAGAAAAGTAGCTCTTTCTGTTGCTGTACTCTGTGGCAAGGTATGGTAGTGCCAAAATAGGGATATGCATCTGTTGTCCCACTGCAGTTTTGGAGCCCCATTGCTGCAAATCCATCCACTTTGGCCTGCACAACATCAAGAATCACAGATCAATGTAGCAGGTGACAACTGATGGCCCCACACACTTGCAGGACAGTGGGCCCTCCATATAGATCTTCCAACTCCAAAATGCTCTTGGACAGTGGGGGGAAAAAACAAACAAAAAAACAAACAAAAAAAACAAAACAAAACACCAATCTGGGGTATTGCAATCTTCCAGCATGGAATCATCACTTGTTTTTCCAATGTCAATGCAGCTCTTATTCTGGGGTCCTATGCTGAAGGGAGCTCATCACACAGATCCAGGAATGTGGCCTTTTGCATCCAGAAGTTCTGCAGCCACTGCTCATCATCCCAAGCTTACACTCTGTGATCCCATCAATAAGTGCTTGTTTCTTGTGCCCAGAAATGTGATCCACCATGGGAAGCTGCTCTGTTAATTCCACTGCCATCTGGCACTCTTATTCTGGTAGTCAGCAACAGTTATTGATATCTCTTCTTCCTCCTCATACAGCCAGTTGTAGTAGTAGTCAAAGTTCCACAAATACAGGAGAATTGTGCGTCCTGAATTAAAATGGTCATGAGAATTGTGCTGAGCTCTGCAGAGTCCATGCTTCTGCCAGAGATATGGCAGATACCAAAGTGTTATAAATGGTGCAAAATTATAGAATAGGACAAGCATTATGGGATGGGGAAAGTGACACTGAGGGAACCTGACCCCTAGTTTTGAGAAATCCCTGGGCTAATTGCTGGTATCCCACAAAGCACTGCAAAAAAAAGTGTCCCACAAGGCATCGTGCCAGATGGTGGCATGGGGCAAACTGGGGTATCTGCCCACGGTGAACTGCATTTTCCATCCATGCAACCACTAGTGGTGAGGACACAGTGCCAACACAAGCAGCAAGTAATATACAAAGTTGGTGGCTGCATGTCCACATAACTTATGTCAACCAAACTTTGTAGTGTATACATGGCCTCAGAGCAGGAGTGGATCTGGGGGAAAACTCAAGAGAAGCCTCTTCTTTGTAGTCTTTAGTCCAGATATGCAGGCCCAAGAGATTTGGAGAGCGCAGTTAAGCTTGGGTAAAGCTAACTTGAACTAAACCTTTTGAGGCTCAATCACTAATGATGAACTCCCTAGAGTCCCATAAAGGTATGGACCCAACCACAATGATAGTCAGGAGACCTCAGTTTATAAATGAGGTTAGGGTGCAGTGGCAGTTTTAGAGGTGGATATATGGGAGCTTTCTTGGGCTAACAAGTGGATCATGACTACTGCTAGTTTGGGAAACACTGGTCCAGATTCTGGCCCATGCTACTTGCCTTTGCACTGCTCTGATAGCGAAGGATTCTTCTGTACTGAGGGATGCCAGGTGCATGTTATGGAAGAGTGCATGGCCATTACAAGCTGCTCTAAGCTACACTGGGAGTTGAAGCAGTCCACAGCTACCACAGGGATCAGAGCAGGCACAATTGCCCCCTGCAGCCTCAGTGGCACTGAGTGGAACTTTGGCACAGCTGATGATATACCCGGTCTCACCAAATAATTATCTTGCTGTGTACAGATTTCTGACACCCCACATGGGCACATGTGGCACCTGCAAAGACCCAGATGTGCTCAACCTCCTAAAAGGTGGAGAAGACAATCCTTCTGCAATCTGTGGACAGCGTGACACCTCCTGCACAGCCTATAGTTGGTGGGCAAGACTGTCTCCTCCTGGCAGCTACAAGCCTCATCTTCCTAGCTATGGGCCATGTGAGATCACGCCCCCCATCCACCTATGTGCTGTGCAAGACCACCCCCCTATACCTAGAGGCCAAAACAACCCCACTGTCCAAAACTATGAGCATTTTCCTTTTCCCAGAGGCACTGCGCCCTCCCCCTGCTGTGGGCTATTCACTCCCAAGTATTTACTATAAAAGAATCATCATCATGAACTGCTATGCACTTCTACTATGCTGAGCCCTTCCTGCTCTGCCACCCTAGGCCACCATTACACACAACCCCTGTGCAGCAGTGCACATCCCTATTCATCCTACGGCTCTTCTGTGCCTGCAAGTCTGCTCCCTAATGCCTGTAGCCTCCTGCCCATACTGCTGCACTTGCCCAGGGCCTGTTGTACTCAGACTCAACATCTTTTCCACTCATGACCTCCTCCTTCAGACCTGCACCCTGCCACTCCAGTAGTGGCTAATTACGGGATCAGGAACTCATCTGCCAGGCAGTTCCTATTGCCATGTGCCTCCTACTTCTATCTTTGAAGGGACAGGCATGGCTATTGAGCAGGGCCAAGTGGCTGTGGTGGAATTGCAGAGGTTACTCTTCCCAGGGTCACTTACCCTCTTCAGCCTGGCCATCTCCATCTCTGCATCCCTTGTGGGGTTCAGTGCAGACACCAGAAGTGGGAGGGACAGCGCCCTTGCCCTGCTGTCCTCTCCCCCTTCCACACAAAATGGTCTAAAAAAAGTGGGAGAGAAAAATCAACAGGCTGGATCTGTATTGAGTCTGCAGGATGGACTGCGAAGCCAGACTGGCTCCCTGATACTAGACTTGGCTCCCAAACTCAAATCCAGCCCTTACGAAAGTAGAGAAGAAACAGAGACCTGAGGTGGCATAGATAGTCCAGTGATGGACACAAACACAGCAACTGTCCCATCTCTTCCCTCTATCTGATACACACTCTGAATCCCTCTATTTTGGGACTTTTAGGAGATTAAAATATGTAAACACCTAAATAATGAAGTTTATATAGCATCTGTGCAGGTCTCAGACTGCAGCCACTTTATGCTGGTTCAGTGAGACAGACAACTGAGGGCATTGTACATCGGTGAGGGAGAATGAGGGGTGTGGGACAGCAAGGTGCAGAGGAAACAGAGGGTAGGGGGGCACAGCAGGACACATGATGAGCTGAAAGTAAATGTCTGTGACTGCAGGATAAATGTAGTTTGTGGAGACTGACACTTTAGGCTGAGTTTACTGGCTCCCACAAACTGGCTGTAACCTGACAGAACCATTGCACATTGGATGCTTTCCAAAAGAAATCATTAGCCACTGAAATATTGCACCATGACTCTCATGCTAGAGCTCTGGCTGCTGCTCCATAGATTCTGTTCCACTGCTCACTGGTAAATCCAGCTCTGCAACAATCCCAGTCATAGGTTTAAACATTGCTCTAGGTTGTAAATAATTTTGTAGTACATAAAAGATTCCATTCCCCAAGGACTGACAGTTCCAGATTTGAGGCCCCATTAAATCCTCATCTGGAGACATTTTGGAGGCACAACAGTGTTAACTGAGGGTTACAAACATAACTCCTACAGATCTGTCTACTGTATGCATAGTCAATGCGCCCAGATAACATGGTGACAGACACTCAATGCCATCACCTCTGGGAATACATTGAATTCCCTCCCGGGAATCCTCTCCTCAGCTGCAGTTTGAGAGACTTGGGTCCAGAGAATTCAGGCAGACTGGCAGTACAGTATTTGGTGAACAAAAGAGCATTATTTTAAAGGTAATTTTACACATGTATTTTAGTTTATAGTAGGGACACCTAACATGTGGCCTATGGGGCTCTACAATGCCATATCTATCACCTTCGTCTTTAGGTATGGAAGGGGGGACCGTGCACCAAGCATGCTGGGCCCACTCACTCACTGGCTGCCATAATGAAGCAATAATTTGTTTTATACAAGTTTGAGGTTGGCTCTGGAACTCCTGACCCGTTTCTAATGAGGTTCCCTTAGCTGGGCAAAGACTAAGCTCCCCAGTTCAAATAAAGGGTAAAGAAAATCAATCTATCCTACCAGTACCCGAGTGTGCAGATCAGGTTAAGATCCTATTTTATGAGCAGGGTAAAGGAACAGTTGTTAAACCTAAATGTTGGGCCTGTTCAACCACAACCACCAGTCTTCAGTGACCACCCCATACACAAAAAGCAGTTATCACCCTAGCAGAGTTATCCCATTAACTAGGAGGTCACACAAAACTTTGCTGAGCCCTTAGAGACTAAGGCAGGGGGCAGGCAGCTTCTTAGTGCCACTATCACAGCAGTGGCAGATGACTGCAGGTGAACTGAGGTGCAGTGAGTCACTGCCTCAGCTGGGTGGGAGGCAATAACCAAACGAATGGGATCAAGTTTTCAGCTGCTGTAAACTGGCCTAGCTTCACAGAAGTCAATGGAGCTATGCCAATTTAAACCAGGTGAAGATTTGCCCCATGGCATCAAGGGGCTGACGGGCTCCAGCTGATGACTGTCCAGCTCTCCTGCTAGTCTATGTACAAAGCCCAAGTGCCTTTATGCAGATGGAGTCTTTTCATTAGGTGAATAATAAGGGGGGAAAAACTGTTACAGTTTTCAGCATTCACAATCAAAGGGATGGATAACAAAAAAGGAAGGAGTTACACAAGGTTTTTATCTCAGCTGCATTCTTCTCATTAACTGTAGATTGTACTAGTGGGCAGACAGCAGCACTGCATTTCATGGGACTGAGCCATTTTAACAAATCAGGTGAGCATGACTGCCAAGCGCTCACCATAGTCCAAGCCCTTAATGGTTATGTGTCCAACACAGAACAGTGGGCAGAGGCAAGTAGCCCCCAGGGTTCTGCCTTGAGACACCATCACATTACAGCTGGGACGAACACAAGAACATGCCCACCGACCTGTAGAACCTCTGCAGCAGCTGGAAGAGTTATGCTTAGGGTGCTGCCTATCATCCAGGCTGAGCTCATGTTGATGCTCTTTCACGGAGGGAGGGAGGGAGGTTTCCCAAAGGCATTGCCCACTAGTGATCCTACTCTGGGCTGGACAACTCACCCGCATCAGAGCGGCACAATGTACATATGGGCAAACAGACCCAGCCTTTTATTAGGGTCCTGTTCAGCTCCCAATGAACTCAGTGGAAAAGTTTCCATTGGATCCAAAGCAAATTGAAGTCAGTCTCCAAGGATTGGATCCCCCCTAAGTTTTTTCTGACTGAAGCTGGAAACTTTGCAGAGGGTAGCAGCATATCCAGCCCCTCAGCTAGTGAGAGAGAAAGAAGGCAGCAACATCTCCAGCAACTCTCCCTGACTGATAAGCAGAGCAGCACTGAAGATCTGGAAGAAACGGGCACAAGTGATAGCAAGCACCACTAAGACATAGGCAGACATGTCTAAAAATACTTGCCCTGCACTGTTTAACAAACTACCATGCTGAAGAAAGTTCAAACCTGGCCTTGCTATATATTCATGCAGCAGAAACAGCTGGAATCCTCAGTGGAAGCCACTAAACTCTGGGAGTAGGATAGCTTAGTGCTTGGAATAGCCTCCCCAAACAGCCAGGCATGGCCCAGCCCCTACCCCCCAATCTGATCACCCCTGCTTCTTGCCCCCTGATGGCACCCCAGGACTCCTGCCCCATCCAACCACCCTCTCCTTTCTGGGACCCCTGCCCCCATTCAAACCCCTGTTGCCCACCCTCTGACTGCCCCCTATCCACACCCCTGCCCCCTGATTACCACCCCAAACCCCCTCCAGCCCCTACTGTGTTGCCTGGAGCACCTGTGGCTGGCAGTGCTACAGCCACACTGCCCAGAGCACCTGGACAGGCAGCCACGCCACCTAGCTGGAGCCAGCTATGCCACCGTGCAGCACAGAGCACCAGATCAGGCCACAGCTCTGCAGCTGCGCTGCCTGGCAAGAGCTTGCGGCCTTGCTGCCCAAAGCATTGGGCCGGCTGCACAGTGAGCTGAGGCTGGAGGGGGGGCACAAAGAGCAGAGGGGCTGGGGGCCAGCCTCCCCAGCCAGGAGCCAGGCCCTGTGGGCCAGATGTGGTCCACGGGCCATAGTTTGCCCACCTCTGCATTAAAGAGTGGGTTAGAGCTACGCTGTGGCAGCATGGGTTATAGAAGTATGCCATTTCAGCCATGCCTTCAAAAAGAGAGCGTGGGGCAAAGTGGTTGATCTGTGCATAGGTGGTAGGTATAAGAAGCTGGGGAGGCCAAGCCTCCCCTAAACCAAGTCCTAGTCCTGCCCATGCAAAACCCTCTCCTCCAAGCTGGCGGCAGATCAGCTCTGGCCAGAGACCAGCAGGTGGCTGGGGGTGACGGGTGGCTGTTTGGCCCAGCCTCCTCCAGCTGTGGGGGGTGGGGGTCCTTGGGTGGAAGGGGCAGGGCCACATGGCTAGCCTCTCCAAAGGGGTGGGGGGTTCACATGCCACCCATGGATCTGTGGCTTTATTAAGTTAGAGATGGGGCTAAACCCCCAGTCATTATCTGAAGTGACCCTGTGCAGACTCAGTTATCTGATCTGTGAAATGGTGATTTTAGGCGACATAATCAAAGCCTCATATAGCTACCTTGATGGTAAACAGTATGGCTGGGGGAGGGCACAGAAATATTAGTAGTCTGCTGACCAGCTAGGATTAGACTACTTGCAAAGCTATAGGGCATTGTGTATAGGTCTGGTCTCCCTCTTATTGTGGGTCCCTAAAATCATGTCAAGACTGGATCACACTGCGTTTTCATGACTGCTCCCATAGCAAGGGCAAAAAGTCAGGGCTCATGATAGGTTCATTGGAGTTGGCAACACTTTCAGGAGTGCTGTGTCCATGGGGTTGTAAAGCGCCTTCAGGCTGAGAAGCATGAGCAAATGCTGTAGTGGTGGATCAATCAATATCCACTTCTAACATTGCTTGCAACCTGTCCAATTCACAGAATTGGAACTTTGATGCAAGATATACTTAGATTTTTTTTCATATTTAATCTTTTTACTACAAAGCCAACTCCTTTGATCTGTTCATTTATACCAAGTGTTCTGGAGGTGGGGATTAAATGCAACAAGAGTGAAGTGATCTTGGTAAAGGCTAGCACGTTAAATGCTGTCTTGGTCCCTTGTTTACTCACTCTTTTTCACCCCATGAAATGCAAGTAAAAATTCATATTATCACCAATAAAAAGTAATGCTGCTGCTTTTTTTTTTTTTTTTTTTTTTTTTAAAGTCAGTCTGGCAGAAGTGTTCTTGGGGCTGCTTTTTATGAAGAGTTTGTAACCTTGTTGATTTATTACTGGATGTGATGTAAAAGTGTGAAGTAACTTTAGACAATACCTGACCAATAACACACTCCCCCTCAGTGAGTAGTTGACAGACTGAAAAAAAAATAACTATGAAAAGCAAAGGCAATGCAGATGAACTTTTGATCACTGGTGCCACAAAGGATTAACTTTGCAACACCACTATTGATGTGGATGATAGGCTTCCAGAAATAAAAAAAGTGTAACAAAAACTAAAAGTATAAACAGAACTTAAGCAAGCAACATGGTCTAGCAGAGTGAATTGAAGTCAGTTCTTAGGCCTAACCTTTGAGTTTCCTTGCTTGTATTTGACCCACAACTTTAGCATTGAGCACAGCAGTGGTATTTAAAAAAAATTATATATTTTAGGTAGCACAAGAAACAGCTCCTCCATAGCAGGGAGAGCTGGCAGGATAGACTGACACAGGAGGGTAATGCTCAAATGTAGGCAAGCAGCTCTTCCTAAACATCTACTCCTTGTGCATAGTCACTATTCTTATGAAAAGCAATTACAGCACATGCTGTTTTTCCAAAGCTAAATGTCTGTCATTTTACAACATATTTTGTTCGCATTATCAGAAGCAACTGGGTCACACACTGGCTGCTCACCACATTCTACTGAATCAAACTTTGTTTAGAGTGTTAAAGCCCAAGTTCCAAGTCCTTAAATGAGAAGGGGTCCCACTGACTTCCAAGGCCAAGGACTGCAGGACAGGGCCCTATTGTTGGGGGGCGGGCAGCCGGTTTTAAAAATCCCCCTGAATGTTAAATGCGCTTTAGCTGAGAAATTTCCTCCAAGCTGAATGCCGACACCAGGCTCAAGACAGGACTGCTTGGCTTCACATAGCAGCTCTCTGGCTTGTACGGTAGCCAAGGCGGCACCCTTGACTGGAGCCCAGAGAGGCCAGTGTACATGCAGTGAAATGGAAAACAGCTGCCATATGGTGAGTGCATGAGATATGTACATGCAGTCTCCACCTGCAACCAGGCCAGGAACCAAAAGGAGGAGGAGCAGCTGAAGCCCAGCCAGTACAGATGAGAGGTTTATAAATGAAGTCTCATGGCTACTTTAATTGGGGACACTCGGTACATTCGTTTGAGCAAACTTTCAGTTCCTACAGTCTTTGTCAGGATGCAGCATGGGCTGCTCCCCACACCCCTACTTCAGCATAAAGGGGAAAATCAAAACAGAGGCAGTGTTCTTCAGTGGACAAAAGCACTGGAGGACGACTCAGGAGAGGTGTTCTCTTCCCAGCTCTGCCACCAACCTGCTAAGTGACATGGGGAGGTGGGAGAAATCACTTCCCCTCTGTGCCTCAGTTTCCCTTTTGTGAAATGAGAATAGTGTAACTTATAGATCTTAGAGCATCTCCTTAGTTGAGAAGGGCTAAAAGCTATCATTACTAACAATATCTGCAGCAGACTTAAGAGTCTGTGGACTTGCAAAGCTGTGGCAGGATCATTGCTTCTCTATGAAGCCAGGGAGAAGAGTTGTTGCTCATAGCATGTTAGTGACAATGGCTTCCATGTCAGTCACTGTACTGGTTGGGTCCTGCTGCTCCAGTCGAGGTATATCCGAGGCCAAATGTTAACTTAACAGGAACAAGTCTTACACTGAAGCCTTTCCCCCGATTCCAAGAGAACTGCAAACAGAATAGAAGTCACAGATGGAAGAGAGCCATCCAACCATATCTTGTTTCCACCTCACTGGTGAAATCCTGACCCCACCACAGTCAACAGGAGTTTTGCTATTAACTTCCATAGAGCTAGGATCTCCTTGAGGAGAGAAGCAGGAATGTTTTCTCCAGTATATTCTGCAGTCCAGTTCAAGTTACATGAATAAATGGGTGTCTAACCCTTCCCTTGGAGGTTCCTGTCTGGAAGATTTTCCTAGTAGTCAGCCTAAATCTCCCTTTGTTTAATTCTATCCGGTTCCTCCTAGTTCTATCCCCTGTCCCCTCTCCCCCCATCTCCTCCCAACAGTCCCTTTCCCTTCTTGGTGTTTGACCTTTCTGATGCTTCCAGACAAGCGTCAGGTTTCCCCTCTTCATCATCACTGTCCAGGAAGCAAGAGTTCTTTCCAGTTTTCCTTTTAATCTCACTGGAGAATCCTGCTGAAATCAGAACTGAGACAACTCCCATGGCTATGCCAGAGATTGCAGGCCAATCTTAAATAAGCAAGGAGTCAGCTCTCTGGGGCAGGGATGGTCTCCTACAGAATTTGTGCAGCACCCAGTGCAACAGGCACCACATAACAGTTATTAACAAACAACAGCATTCAAAGTGTCCACTGATGGGTGTGGACCCCAGAGTACATCTCAGTGTTCTACTCTCAAAGGGGAAAACATTAGCTAATAACTTAGACTGGAGGAGAATTGACACAGGGACCATCTCATCTTCAACCAATCAGTGAAGGCTTTTCTCCTGGGATAGTTCCAGGGAAATCCCAGCCTGAGACACCCAGCACAGATCAGGTCAGTGAATGCTGTAGCTTGGGACATTTCCTGGGGAGCCCCTGCTGGGGAGAACCCTTTCCTTTGGGCCCTGGTGCTATCTATATTTGTAGGAACATAGTGTCATACTAGCTGTGGACCAATGATCTGGTGTCTCATCTGGCAGCAGCCTGTGATATTTTAGAAGATGTTTAAGACCACCCTTAAAGTGTTTGTCCTATTGCTGTACATGGCATGAGGGGGAAAAATTCTCATTTCCTGCACGGATAAGCTGAAGCATGAAGCTTGCTTACTCCTCCCTTAGCCAACCTGGTTGTTATTAATCAGAAAAAAAGGAAGGAAAAAAAAAAGCTCCTTTTACATCTCCAAAATGATAGGATTTGACACTCCAGCCTCCAGGAGTTCCTCAGACTGTGGGTGGAATATTTCCTTAGTTGAAACTAGGGCTGTCACGTAATTAAAAAAAAAATCATGTGATTAATCACACTGTTAAATAATAGAATACCATTTACTTTATTTTGGGATTTTTCTACATTTTCAAATATAGTGATTTCAATTATAACAGAATACAAAGTGTACAATGCTCACTTTATATTTTTGATTACAAATATTTACACTATAAAAATATTTTCATTTCACCTGATACAAGTACTGTAGTGCAATGTATAATTATGTACAAAAAATTGCATTCAAAAAACAAAGTAAAAACTTTAGAGCCGACACATCCACTCAGTCCTACTTCTTGTTCAGCCACTCACTCAGACAAACAAGTCTGTTTACATTTGCAGGAGATAATGCTGCCCGCTTCTTGTTCACAAGGTCACCTGAAAGCAAGAACAGGTGTTCGCATGGCACTGCTGTGGCTGGCGTAGCAAGATATTTACATGCCAGATGTGCTAAAAATTCATGTCTCTTCATGCTTCAGCCACCATTCCAGGGAACATACGTCCATGCGGATGATGGGTTCTACTCTATGAACATGCTTTGTTATTTTCATCATCTGAGTCAGATGCCACCAGCAGAAGGTTGATTTTCTGTTTTGGTGGTTCAGGTTCTGTAGTTTCCTCATGGGAGGGTTACTCTTAAGACTTCCGAAAGCATGCTCCACACCCCATCCCACTCATATTTTGGAAGCCACTTCAAATTCTTAAATCTTGGGTCAAGTGCTGTAGTGATCTCCCACTGGTACTTTGCATTTTGTCAAATCTGCAGTGAAAGTGTTCTTAAAATGAAGATGTGCTGGGTCATCAGCTGAGACTACTATGAAATATATGGCCGAATGCAGGTAAAGCAGAACAGGAGACATACAATTCTCCCCCAAGGAGTTCAGTCACAAATTTAATTAATGCATGGGGGGGGGGGGAAGAAAGGTTTGTGTGGGTTTTTTTAAAAACCCGCATCAGCAGCATGGAAGCACATCCTCTGGAGGTGGCTGAAGCATGAAGGGGCATGCGAATGCTTAGCATATCTGGCATGTAAATACCTTACAATGCTGGCTAGAAGAGTCCCATGCAAATACCTGTTCTCACTTTCAGGGGACATTGGAAATAAGAGGTGGGCAGCATTACATCCTGTAAATGTAAACAAACTTGTTTGTCTGAGTGATTGACTGAACAAGAAGTAGGACTGAGTGGACTTGTAGGCTCTAAAGTTTTAGGTTGTTTTGTTTGAGTTCAGTTATGTAACCAAAAAACCCAAAACAAAACATTTGTAAGTTGCACTTTCACAATAAAGAGATTGCACTACAGTACTTGTATGAGGTGAACTGAAAAATAGTCTTTTGTTTCTCATTTTTACAGTGCAAATATTTGTAATTGACATAATATAAACTTAGCAGTGTACACTTTGTATTCTGTGTTGTAATTGAAATCAATCTATTTGAAAATTCAGAAAACATCCAAAAACCTTTAACAAATTTCAATTGGTATTCTATTGTTTAATGCAATTAAAAAAACTGGTCAATTTTTTGAGTTAATTGCATGAACTGCGATTAAATCAACAGCCCTAGTTTGAACTTATCAGCCACTAACTTCATTTCAGTAACATCAGTTCTCTTATCACAGAGCTATAGGATTAGAAGGGACTGCAAGGGTCATTTAGTCCAGTGGTTTTCAAAGTTTGGGTTGCAACCCAGTACTGGGTCACAGAATGCAAGGTACTGGATTGCCTTGCTCAGCACCCAGGGACCCTGGCAGATGGCCAGTAAAAACTAGTCCCTACCTGTTCTGACACCACACTGTGCCCCGGAAACGGCCAGCAGCAGGTCCAGCTTGTAGGCGGGAGGTCATGGGGCTCCATGCGCTGCTCCCACCCTGAGCACTGGCTCCGCACTCCCATTGGCCGGTTCTACCTCCACCTAGAAGCCAGACCTGCTGGCTTCTTCTGGGGCAGTCTGCTGTACCAGGACAGGCAGGAAGCCAGAGCCCCTTCCTGCACCCCAAACCTCTCATCCCCAGCTCCACCCTAGAGCCTGCACCCCCAGCCCAGAGCCCTGACCTCCTCCCACACCCCAACCAACCATCTGCCCCAGCCCTAAGTCCCCTCCTACCCCCCAAACTCCTCATCCCCAGCTCAGTTGGGTCATGGGAATCAGTTTTCTTCAACTGAGTTGCCAGAAAGAAAAGTTTGAAAACCACTGATCTAGTCTAGCCAAGATGTAGGATATGTTGAGTCTAAACCATCCAAGACAGGTGGCTATCCAGACTCCTTTCAAAAAACATCCAGTTTAGGAGCTTCCATGTCTCCCTAGGCAGTCTGATCCATTGTCTTACTGTTAGGAAGTTTTTCTTGAGATTTAATTTAAATCTGCTATGCTGTAGTTTAAACCCACTGCCTCTTGTCCTGTGTCCATGGCAAGGGAGAACTTTTCTCCATCTTTTATTGCGTCAGCCTTTCAAGTATTTGGAGACAGATATGTCTCCCCTTAATCACCTCTTTTCCAAGATAAACATGCCAGTTCCTTCAGCCTTTGCTCTTATGATTTGCATTCCATCTCTGATCATCTTTGTCAGACCTCTGGATCCTTTTTATACATCGGTGACCAAAATTGGTCACATTACTCCAGCTGAGGCCTAACCAGCACCCAATATAATGGTACTATCACCTTGCATGACTTGCATGCTATGCCTCTGTTAATGGAAACAGAAATTGCATTTGCTTCCCCCCCCCACCCAGCAACAGTATTGCACTGTTGATTCATGTTGAGGTTAGAAGTTGCGGTGGATCACAGATTGTTGGCAGTCCTGCTGCCAAGCCAGCTATCCCCCTTCTGTATTTGTGCATTTGGTTTTTCTTCTTTAAGTATAGTGCCTTACATTTGTCTTTGTTGACTTTCATTGTCATCTATATTCCAGTTCTCCAATTTATTAAGATCCCTTGGAGGAATAGGATAAAATTTAAAAAAAAAAAGTGTTGGCTACTCCCCAGGACAGGAGCCCAACAATGGGCAAAGCTATGATGTCCCACTCTCTTATAATATATTATACCATGGCCAGTGTTAAAAAAAGCAAGTAGAATGTTGGGACAGAATTGGCTGCAGATGATTCCATGGAGCCCTCACATCAGGCCTTAATTTTCCACAGATTTCTCTTAGAGTTCATATCCCACAGCTGGCCTTTGCATTTTGGGGTTGGCTTAGCTCACCACCAGCTTCTTTGCTGTGGAAACTCAGCTGCTTGTGGATGGGGCTCTCCTATAGCTATCAATATTGAAAAGAAAATTCAAGGGACAATTTTCTATAAAAGCATGTAGTTTGGGAGACACTAGGTTGAAATGCAAGGGTGCAAAGTTGTGAGCGTTAGAGAAAATAACCCATAGGCTCCAGAGTAACCCATTACATTAGTGTACCCTGTCTGCTCAGAGGCCTGGCCTCCAGACTTAGAGATGTTGGGCAGCACCATAAATTCAATACAATTCACTAACTTAACAGGTGTGCGTCTGTTCCAGCTTATTCCACCTCTTTATTCCCGTCTTTTCCTTCCATTCTGTACATTTTCCTTCTTGTGCCTTGTTTCCATACCTACTTGGGTCTAAGTTCACCCCCCCCACCCCATCTGAAAAGCAGTACCTCCTCTCCTGTCCTCCCACTGTTGCTCCATTCTCCATTGAGCCCCCTGGTTGTCTCCCAGGTTATGTTGTCTCTCCCCTACTGCTGTTCTTTGCTCACCATTGTCTCAGTGGTATCACCCTGGCTCCCTTCTGCATTCCATTGTCTTCTCAACATCAAGTTGAGAACATGAGTTCTACTATCCTGGATGCAGTGCTTTATAAACATTAACTCATTAATGGGTTCAGTGCTGACCATGTCCTTGGTACTGTACACTACACAAAGGTAAATATATAGTCCCTGCCCTGCTGAGCTTGCAGTCTGACAGACAGATGTATGTGGGGAAATGGTCCCACTATTATGGGGAACTTTCCTAGCTTCTGCACAATCCTGGTAAAGTAGGCTAGCGAAAGGATCTGTGTCCTCACTCTCATTTCCTTGAGGCCTCCCTACCCTTGAGGGCTCCCCTTCCACTCTGACTGGCAGAGTCCTTGTAACCCCAACAAGGCTGGGCCCAGGATTCCTCGGGGGCTTGACCCCTACCCTGCTGTGGTCACCTGGCACAGGGGCTAGGGTGTCCCAACTCTGGGGCACTCTCTGCACTGGGCACTTCCCTGATCCACTGATCATTTCATACAATTTAAGGCAAATGCAAGTTGTTTAACAATTAAAAAACGAATAAGGAAAAATGGGAAAGGTTAAAGTAAAACACATCACCCTGCTCTGTGGCAGAGAACATTACAAACTGTGTCTGTGGACCATGAGGGCACTTCACAATCTGTTCCTTGTAGGTCCCAGGGCTCCTTCTCAGGCCTTGGCTGTGCTGCAGGGATGCTGCGGGTTGGACACTTGCAATGGTGGTGGCTACACACCACACCCTCTGGACTTTGGGTGGTGGGACCCTTCTTCCCAGCATCAGCCCCCCCATCAGGTTAAGATCTCCCTCCCAGTCTGGCCTGCAAGGAGCCTTGCCTGGGGGAGGGTGGGGTCTTTCTGAGCTGGGCCCTTTACCCAAGGTCCCCCCTTGGCTGGCCTCAGTTGCTCACCACACTTGGCTCTGTGGCTGCAGCTCTGCTCCCAGCACAGGATCTGCTCTCCTTGGGCTGTGTCTCTGGCTCCGTGGCTGCAGCTCTCAACCTTGACCAGCTTCCTGGTCTGCTTTTCTGGCCCCTCTGGCTGGCACAGCTCTGCTCCCCAGCTCAGCTTGGGCCCCTGCTTTCTCCTTAGCTTGGCCTCACTCTGTCTGACCCAGGCAATCCCAGCTCACATGGAGGACAGGACCCTCCCATCCCCCTTACTCCCTGATTAGCCTGCCCACCCTGTCATTCAGGCTGACCTAGAGCATTGGCCTCTCCCCATTGTTCCTGGGGACTGTCAATCTCAGGGTCCTGATTTCCCATTGACCCTTCCCCTTTTAGTACAGGGAGCTAGCTAACCAAAACACCCGCATTGAATGTTAGTAAGGAGGCAACAGTCCCCTCACACAGAACAGACTTTTTTTTGCAAGTTCTAATGAGATAAGTAATAATTAGCCCCCATCCAGGCCTGTATACATCACGCTGTCCCGCCAACTGGTCATTCAGGATAGCTTACCACCAGCTCAAGAACATGGACCAAGCTCAGCACTTCAGTTCTCCCCCTCCTTTCCCCCATTGTTGTTGATTGCACCAGCTTTCTCGCCATTGCTCAGGCTTGCAATCTCAGGGACATCTTGGACTCTTCTCCCCACTCAACCAGGAAGTAAATGCATTTCTGAATCACTCCACTAGCTCCCTCTTGATCATATTGAATTTAAACTTCTCTCCACCTTCAGAGCCCGCACAATTCAGCCACAGCCGCTATCTCACCTCCCACCTCTAATCTTGGTAACCCTAACCTTCTTTGCTCCACCAGCAATATCAGTCTTTAGACCTTAGTTTCCTTCACCATTGCCACCTTCATGCCTGCTCTCATCCTTCCCCTCCCTATCTTCATCTACTACCCCCCACCCTCGCCTCATTCAGTCCCTCCGAAAGACTCACTTCTTCTGTAATGCTCAAAGAAAAGAATTAAAGGTTTAAAAAAAAAAAAAGTGATCTGCGGGCAATTGTCCTTTCCATGACCCTCCCAGCATATGGTATCAGTCTGTCTCAAGGATAGGAACTGTCTTGTATGGTGGTGAGCATGTTGCTGGAGCTTAAATATAATAAGTGTTTTACATAAATACAGATTTGACTGTTTCAGATCCAGGGAAGCATTTGCTAATGTGAACTTCTGTTTTGACTCACTGAGAGCATGTGCAGGTTATGTGGGGTCCCCAAGGGGATCCTACAGCCCTGCTACACCATGCCCATTGGTGCCCTTAGGATGTGGGCCTCCTACACCAGACAAAGTGGTGGGTGAGCAGGTCTTGGGTTAAATACAAGAAGGGATTTCAGAGTCCAAGCTGGGGGACTCCCTGACCTGAGGCACTGAGATGCAGCTGTGCTTGGGCTAGCATTGCTAAGAAGAGTGTGATCTGAGCAGAAGCCAGGACAGAATACTTAGGGCAGCTGTTATGTCCCCAATGTGCATTTTGTTTGATTTCCTTTGTTGGTTTGGAATTTACAGCCTGATAAGCTGCAGGAAAGAAAGGCAGCCAGAGACTTTCATGGTGTGTGTTGTTTCTGATTGAAGAGGAATAAGAGGGGAACCCCAGAGAGGGTTTTTATTGTTTAACCTGGGCCACCTGTGAAGTCTCTTTCCAGCTGCTCCAGCTCTGGCCCTGCCACACTCATTGTGCTGTGTAACTTGTATCATACTATGTCTATTAATGACATGGAGCTTGGATCTAGCTGAAATTTGGACCAGTGACATCTGGACAACAGAAAAATTGATTGAATCAACATGATCATTGTGCAAAAACCCCTCTCTGGAATTAAACTCTGACCACTTTCCACTCCATCACGTCTAATAAGTAGAGTTTATAGATGAGGAAACTTGGCCAAGTCACTTAACCTCAGCAGCCTTGAGCTAGAATGGCAGCACTGGGACAAGACCACAGAAATCCCTAGCTCAGTCCAGATGAGCATGATGTTGCCACATGTTACTGAGCTGCCTCCTTGAGGCCACAGGCCACATTAGCTACTCAAAGAACATCTCAGCTGCCAGGAGGGAAACGGGAGTTCGCTCCAGCATCAGCAGTTGTTCCTGCTCCTCACAGCTGGGAAGTCATGATCTAGGTTTCTGGATAATTCACAAATGACAGACCCGCTGCAACAGGAATGGGTTAAAATCACTGGGTTTTCATGGCTCTCTCAGCTAGGAAAAAGCAGGAGACTTCTCCCCTGCAAACCAGAGATTGATCTTGCCAGCTACAGAATCCTAGTTTCAGGCAGCAGGCCCTGCCAGTGTTTCCCCTCTACCAGGCTACAGGAGAGATATTTGTACTCCTCCTTACCATACGCTTATCCAATGTGTATTTCAGCAGTCATCTGGCTGTTCAGCCTAACAAGGTCTTCAAGTTTCACACTAGTCTTGGTCTTTCATTAAAAGTTAGCATGTCTAAACAAGATCTGTTTATTCAACTCCCCCCTCCTACCTTTTGGTGGTTCAGAAAAAAAAATTGAATCTAGACATGCATCATTGCTGGCTTTGCAAACATATTTCAGCCTCCTCAGCCCATTTCTAGTTTTTAATTGTGAAACTATGTTTAGTGTCATCAGCAAATGCCACCAACTTTAGGGTAACTCAATACATCAATGATCTAGAGGAGGAACTAACTAATATACAGAGCCTGGGGTTTTCGCTATTAACTCTCTGTGCTCTAAGTAGTAACGAGCCACAACATTTCTTTATTTCCTATCACACAATCAGTTCTTAATCCACAACAGTACTTTGTCCCAGGGTTATTTATTTTCCTCAATGACCTTTTAAGGGACTTTGTGTTCTGAGTTAGTACTTAAAGCTTTTGGGAATAACTATTTGTAGAAGAAAATATAAATACAGGGCTTGGCACATTTAAGAAAAAAATATTTAATTGTGGAGTAAACAGAGCTAGAGAGCATTGATTTATTTGTCTGCCCTGAAAGAGGGCACCTCCAGCACTGCCACCTATAAATATCATGAAAAATATTGACTAAGTATTGGCTTAAGTGGGCAAGTACCAGCCCCCTGTGACTAATCCATCTTTATATTAGGCCTTCATCCTCACAGCACTGAGCTTTCACCTTCTGAATTACAGCTGGTCAAAGAAGGAAAAGCCAAATTTACCAAATACAGTTATGAATGCCAACTTCACTCTGCCGCTATTCACAATGGAGCCCTGATCTCAACTGGGACCTTTAGACATCCATCATACAAAGAGTTAATAGCTAATTGGTCAGTAATCGGGTGACCACAGGGTATTTGTGAAAGCATTCCTAGAAGTTTCACACATTTTAGCACCAGAGGTGATTTTTCTTGTCATTTGTACCAAGAATTGCTCATTATTCAGGATTTGTTGTTTATTGAAAAAAAAAAAAGTTTCATTCATCCAAAGAGTAGCAGTATTGTCATGTGACATAAGTAAGCCATCAGCCACCCAATAAGTAGCAGCAAATAGAGTAAAGAGCTTGTTTTAAAAAAACACCACACGCAGACATCAAAACCCATGAACTGAAAGTTGTTGGTTCAAATATTGGCAAAATGTTATTAACTATTTAGGGGCAGATGCTTAGGTGGTATAAATTGGCATAGATCCATCAACTTCAATGGAGCTACACTGATTGACATCAGGAGAGAATCTGGGCCTCATATTGCAGGAGTGCCCAGAGGCCCAGGCTAGGGCCTATTATGCTTGGTGCTCTACAAACACAGTCCCTGCCCCGAGGATCCTACAGTTTAAGACTTTTGCAGTTGCTTAGTGTGGGACTACTCACAGTGTGTAAAAACTGACTGGGATTCAGGAAGTAAATTCAGTAGAATTTGTGTCCTTAACTCCCTTAGACTCTTCTGAAAAAGAAGAGAAAAAAACACCACAACACTTCATCCATTGACTTCAGGAGAACTTCTCTGTACATTCACTTACACACGTATAGGTCTTTGTGGCACCAGGGCCCAAGACAACAAGAAACATACCAAGGGTGGAGGAAAAATACCCAATGTTAGACAGCCAAAACACACATGTACACATTTGCTTGTCTGTCATTATGACCAGGAAGACTAAAAGTCAATTATACACCATTGGCACTCAACCTAGCCATCACTAAGTGGTTTATAAGAACCAAAGCAAGGAGACACAATCAACCTGAAATCTAGTTGCTACAAACAAACCAGGTTAGAAGTTGTTTCAGATTGTCAGTAAGTGACCTCCTCAGAGGCACCCCCTTGTGGTCTCATGGCAGCCATGAAGATAACCCCTCACATCAGTTTGCCCGAGTTCTTCAATTGAGCTTAAAAAGAAAAGCTTTTTCAATCCCAATAACAACAGCCCTACTTAGGGTCTGGTTTATTAACTTAAAACTCAAATCTAAATACAAGAATCTTCCTTTCAGTTTGGTACAGCCCAAACTGCCCTGGTCTGGTTAGACTCCTTATTTTAGCAGGCTAATCCCAGCTGGAATAACTCCCTTAGTCTCAAGATCTTTGCTAGAGCTGCCTTTCTCACTCTTTATAGTCTCTTGAGCTTCCCTCACCTTGCTGCAGCTTCCTGCTGCCCTTTGGAGGGGAAACTGCTGATCTCTGTCAGGTGTGCCTCTACAATACGCCCAGGCCTTCAGCCCACAAAGGGGCAAACCACCTATGACACAGAAACGCACCTGACTTTGTATCCCCTCTGCCACATTTTGTAGGTTTACAATTGCAGTTTCTTTCTTTTTATCCTTTCCCTTGTTGCTGTGAAATGCACTCACACAACCAACTAGGGAAAACCAATTAACTGAGCATATAGGGGGGACAGTGAAACCAACACTACACAATGTGCTGCCAAATGTACTGAACCAATAAAATAGAGAAAAGTATTTTCCTCATCTAACCTGCTAGCCATAGTGCTCTTAGTTGGAACAGTAATAAGTAAAAATTTTCGGACAGAATGTGGTTTTAAAGTTGATGGTGTCCCTCTAGAATACCAAAGTTGTTTGCAAAAATCAGGATAAATTTATGAATGATTCCCAAACACAAAAAAGGTCTAAATTTGCTCTAAATATTTTTGTAATGAGTAATCTAAACAGCTCTATTCCTTATATAGAGACCCCACCACATTAAGTAATGTCCATCTTCTGGGTCTGCAAATGTGATTTTTGTATAATCTTTGCTTGTCTTTTACACTGCAAGCTCCTTGGGGCAGGATCTGTATCTTGTAAGGTGTTGAACACACTGATACTTAGAAAGAAAAGGAGTACTTGTGGCACCTTAGAGACTAACAAATTTATTAGAGCATAAGCTTTCGTGAGCTACAGCTCACTTTACGAAAGCTTATGCTCTAATAAATTTGTTAGTCTCTAAGGTGCCACAAGTACTCCTTTTCTTTTTGCGAATACAGACTAACACGGCTGCTACTCTGAAAACTGATACTTAGCAAATACTTAATATTGAATGATCTATATCACTTCCTGCAACACCTGCCTTTTTCTTAGTCAAGTATTAACCAGGCCCAACTCCACTCAGCTTGTGCTGCCTGAGGAGGGATAGTTGCAGCTGATTTATTAAGAAACAGTGACTTGTAGGTACCCACTTCTATTCAAGCAAACCAGCAAGTGGTCAAGCACTCACCATAAAGCGCTGGACTTTTAAACCATTCCATCTCTTCCTGTGCCCAGGAGGGCTGGAAAGGCTGGAAGGAAAAACAGGAGAGACAGATCTTGGAGCTGGAATTTACCTGTGAACCTACTGCAAGAGAAGAGCGTTTGCTACAGAGTCTATACAAGCTAGAGCAGTGGTTCTCAACTGTGGTCCACCGCTTGTTCAGGGAAAGCCCCTGGTGCATTGGGCTGGTTTGTTTACTTGCCACATTCGGCCGATTGTGGCTCCCACTGGCCGCAGTTCACTGATCCAGGCCAATGGGGGCTGCAGAAAGCAGCGCGGGCTGAGGGACGTGCTGGCCACCTTTCCCGTAGCCCCCATTGGTCTGGAGCGGTGAACTGCGGCCAGTGGGAGCTGCGATCGGCCGAACCTGCAGATGCGGCAGGTAAACAAACCAGCCCAGTGCGCCAGGGGCTTTCCCTGAACAAGCAGTGGACCACAGTTGAGAACCACTGAGCTAGAGGCTCCTACGTCTCATTGTTCTGTTGAGAACATTTGCTAGCATGCACCTTTCTCCTTTGCGAGTTACACTGGAATCCTATTCTACAGTTCAGGGCTCTGTTCTTCAGAGAAGGTGCCTCTTGGGCTAAACAATTGGATCGGGTCCCTGAACCTGACATAGGGTTTGTCAATACAGGTGTGTGTGTGTGTGTGTGCTGAACCGGATTGATTTGATGTATGTTATTTAACTTACAGAACGTAAGCCATGATAATAGCATGCACACACGCTGGACACTTGTTCCTTCTTTCAGTTCACATCATTGTGTACAGATAGCAGTGTCTTGCTGTGGGCTAAGCATGTGGCATTTCTCAGAGGGTATCCCTTGGTCCTTTGCCGCTAAGCAGTGGGCATTCAAGGATTTTCTGCATTGGAGGAAGCCAGATAGGTTCAAAACTTTTTAAAAATCCCATGATGCCACTGTCTTTGCCCATGCCGAACACTTAATTTTCTCAATTTGTGAATGGCTCTGGGGATCAGGTGAGAGATGGGCATCCAGATGCCTAAAGTGAGGCTACAGAGTGCATGCCCAGAGGCAAAAACTTAGAGGCGCTGTGAATTTAGGCACCTACTGGGTTAGGTGACAGTGGAGTGGGAGTTTGTGAATCACCATGGTGCCTAACTGTGGGATTTAGGAGCCAAAGTACCTTCATGGTTCACTTCTGAGGTACCCATGGCTGACAGCAGTTCAAAATTGGTCAGGGCTCTCTGGGAGTTAGTTCCTCCCACTAGCTGTTAGTTGAGTTGCCTGGGGGGACTCTCCCTGCCTCTGTTGCTTTTGTGACCAGACAAGAAGAAAATTAAACAAACAAAAATAGAAGGAATAAAGCGAAACTCCTAACTGCTTTTCTCTGCTGCTGCTGCCCCCTTCATCCACCAGACTTTTAACCCCACTACCTCTCCTAAACAGTTGACTTTTACCCTCTGAATGTAGTGAAATGGACCGTTTTCACAGAATTCATCAGATTTGGTTCCCTTTAATGGAATATCAGTTTGCACATTTCACTGGAAATTTTACAGGTTTTGCTAAGGGTCAAATCTGCTGCAGCAAAAATGGAGTGGCTATTTCGGAGTGATAAACCAGCCAATAAAAACCCCAATGTCAATGAAATCATTGGGGTTCCCTAACAGTTGCATTTGTGATATTTATTGAGTTGTATAGTCCTTCTTGGAGGAAATTCCTGGTGGGAGATGTGCCTCCACAGATGGAAGAGTCTCTGAAGAATTTTGTGCCAATAGAGCTGGAATTGTATTGTTTTCTGGCATTACGTTTTCCGTGGCTTATCGTGAAAGACAGAAAGATATTAATTAGAGAAAGGGCCAAAAGATTTCCTGCTGGAAGACTGGTTGGGCCAGGGATAGTGAATGAGACTTAGAGCCTTTCACCAATTCCAGTGCAACCCCCAAATAATTAGTCTCTGATGTCTGTTTAATGGTCATTTTGTGAAATGTGTTTGGTGGGTCTCAGGCCAGTTCCTCATGGGCAGGTATCCAGGTCACAAAAGCCACCATCACCACAACTGGCACTAATTGGCCTGCTTTCTGGCATTCTCTGCAGTGATGTCAAGGGTTGAGTGGGTCATGGAGTCCAAGTTACTCTCACACCCCTAGAGGGGATCCTCTCCTCCAGGTCAGGCTGAAGGATGTTGACAGAAGCCACCATGTGGAGGAAGTTTGTCCCCCCCACTGCCTGTGCTTTATGTATTCTGTGGATACGGAAACATTCCATCCTCCACAGCTGTCAGTGCAGCACCTTTCGCCTGTGTTCAAGTCAACACAAGAAAAACTAAAGCAACAACCAACCCTGAGTTGTGTCCTTTTAGGGGAGGCCCTCTGGAGTTCCCTGCTTCTGCCTTCCCCACTTTGGGTCTATATCATTCTCTCTGGAGTCCCTCAACCCAGGGAGGGACGGGGAAAAATATGTCTCAAAAATTCCTCTTACCCCGCCTCACAAAAACGTTGTCTGCAGAGTCCTGCTCTCGTCCCCTGCTGATCTGGAGTAAAACAAGGGAAGTCACAATCATTTGCAGGAAGCATTTTCCTCTGGTGACAAAAGCCATTTCCAGTAAGGATTAATGTTCCTTCTTGTTGCATATTTCCTCAGTCCAGGAAAACATGTATAACCGAAGAACCCACCAAATGAGATATGTGGTACTTGAGCCTCCAAAATCTTTATGACCAGGGTCCTTTTATGCAGGATTTTTGCTGCAGCCACAGATTTTCCAATCGGATTTTGCTGCATTTTCCTTTAATTCTCCTTTTTTCACTCTTTTTATCATTAAAAAAACTGAACATAAAACACGACAAAACTTTCACTGAAAAGCACTCTGCAATATTGCCTAAAAGCGAATAGTCTCTGAGCAGCACGTAGCCCAAAGTTATATTTTCAAATACAGTGTGGTATTCATTGCAGCATTTGAACAGCCCTTTCCAAAGTTAACTCTCTTTATGCACAGTAATAGCTTGAATTTTCAGACCTGTCGAATAACCACAACCTTGGCTGAAGGCAATGAGATCTGCATGTGCTCAGAACCTTTGCAAATGAGGTCATAACTCACTAATCACCACAACAACTGATGAGTTAGGTAGCACCTTCTTTTTGCAAATGGCCAACTCTAATGCTACTTTTCAAATATATCTTGTCAAACTTGTAAAACTGATGTTATTTGATGATATAAATAATCATAGTAAATATTTGACAATCTAGCAAATTACCTGATATATTTCTTATTATCACTACCTTGACCCCTACATATTATTCTTTCTAAGTTCCCAGGCCAAGCCAATCACCATAATATCTGAGTACTCGGTTACATACGGACCTATTTCTAAGTGTTTAGACTTCAGTGGTGTCAATTTTTCATTTAAGCCCCCAACCCACTAATTTCTTTAGTATTTTAATCTGTTTATCTATTAAAGCTCTTATTCCACAAAGCACATGTTAAACTCAACAGAGGTGGATGTTAAACAAGTGCTTAAGTGCTTTGCTGAACTGATGCCTAAGACATATACTGAAAATGCCCAGGTAGATGGCCACTGGGGATTAATAAGACAGGGACTTTTCAGTTTGGAAAAGAGTCGATTAAGGGGGGGATATGATACAGGTCTATAAAATCATGACTGGTGTGGAGAAAGTAAATAAGGAAGTGTTATTTACCCCTTCTCATAACACAAGAACTAGGGGTCACCAAATGAAATTAGTAGGCAGCAGGTTTAAAACAAAAAAAAGGAAGTATTTCTTCACACAGCACATAGTCAACCTGTGGAACTCTTTGCCAGAGGATGTTGTGAAGGCCAAGACTATAACAGGGTTCAAAAAAGAACTAGATAAATTCATGGAGGATAGGTCCATCAATGGCTATTAGCCAGGATGTGCAGGTATGGTGTATCTAGAGCCTCTGTAATTGCCAGAAGCTGGGAATTGGTGACAGGGGATGGATCACTTAGAATCATAGAATATCAGGGTTGGAAGGGACCTCAGGAGATCATCTAGTCCAACCCCCTGCTCAAAACAGGCACAATCCCCAATTTTTGCCCCAGATCCCTAAATGGCCCTCTCAAGGATTGAACTCACAACCCTGGGTTTAGCAGGCCAATGCTCAAACCACTGAGCTATCCCTCCCCCCCTTTGATGGTTACCTGTTCTGTTCATTCCCTCTGAAGCACCTGGCATTGGTCACTATCAGAAGACAGGATACTGGGCTAGATGGACCTTTGGTCTGTCCCAGTATGGCCTTTCTTATATTCTTATATACAAAGTTCCCTCTTTATATTGCTCCCCTGATATACGTCTCCTCTGTTTTGGTTACTCACACCTCTGAATTCCTCTGTGATAGTTACACACAGATAGGGTCTGACTTTTCTATAGGCTTTATCCTAAAGGATGCCAACATGCTTTTAAAATTATGCACACAGGAAATATACACATCTCTGCCACTCCCTACCTGTGGCTTATTGAGTAACCTCACCAACAATGCCTGTCAGTTTGTCCTCTTCCCCCACAAATGTCTTTGTGCTTTCTTCCACTCTGCTCCTTACATATAGAACACAATCCCCACACTGATCCATAAAGCCACTACCTTTTCCTTCCTCAAGATCCGTTTTGTCTGTGACACCTATGGAAAACTGCCATCTGAAAATGCCCAGGTAGATGGCCAGTGGGGATTGCTGATATCTGTTTTATTTGTTTGTTTTAAAGTCAAATTGTGACTGTAGCTAGTCTATGCAGCCACGTATCCCTATCACTATCACCCTGCTCCTTCCTCCCTTATTCCTTCCTTTTGTTTTTTTACACTCCTTCCATGACCGTATCTTAGATTCTGAGCTTTCTGGTGGCAGAGATCATCTTTCTACAGGTCTGTAGAGTGCCTGTTCCTGACTAGGGACTTGGAAGCTACTGCAATACAAATAATAAATGGCAATAATGCAGTCATTTTCCAGTGGAATATGACAACAATTTAACAGAGCAGAGCAGCAATATAAAACAATTCAGTGTAAGCAGAACACCATATACCTTTGAAACTGCAGGAGGAATTTAGGTAGGCAGAATGTAATTACCCAAATTGGAATTTTCCCAGGACACCAGAGCTAACATCTTTCCAAAAAGGTTCATTACAAAAACTGTCAGGAAGTGATCAGAATCTCAATTTTACATCATCTGACAGATGGTACCTGCAGCAGCAACTCCATACTCCAGCACCATACTAAGGTGTTAGTTCAGTGCTTCCTTGGGGGGAAGAGCACCACTTAATGCATCGCGAGTACCTTTACTGCAGCTCTGAGTTTTTCTTCGAGGTCTCCCATAAAAGTGTTGACCAAGAGCAACCCTGGTCAGTTTGTGAGTGCTGACCCAATTGCTTTGTGAGCTGATCTAGAAGCAAAGCCTTTGCTATAACACACAGACACTATCTCACCCACAAGAAATTGTTTTGAGAAAAGGTTTCAGGGATAATTAACAAGACAGTTACATTTCCTGGGCATAGCAGCCAAACAGAGAGTGCACAGATGAAGTCAGGAAATCTCATCAGAGTCACTCAAGGGTTGTTGAACATGCTGAAGTTCAAAGAGCCATGTCATGGGGATTAAGCCTTTATGTCATTTCCATGAGAAATGATTGAAGAGTTTTATGTAATTTACAAGGAATCTGGATGGACATTGGAATACATTAAAACCATAGTTGACTAGAGTGGGCTGGGAGGTTTGTTCCAACTGGTGCTGGAGAAGGCAACTCTTATGCTTCTTGAACAGGAAGTGATCACCTGCCGCCTTGGGAATAAATTCTTCGCCACAAGAGCTACAGCATTGCACAATTAGCTAAGTGCATTGTGGGTATTTTTGCCTTCCTTTGAAATACTGGGCATACATGTCACTATCAAGGGCAGGATAAGGGCCTACATGGATTAATGTGCCCAGGTACAAAAATGTATTTGGTTATGGTTATTTCTCTGTATTATAGCAGCACTCACACTGTTCAAGGCACTGTCCACACACACACACTGGTAGGCCCAGCCCCTAGAGCTCTCAGTCTTTCGTCTACACAAGGCAAGTAAAATTCCCCCAGTGCCTGTCTATTTACTGCCTGGGCCACTCCGCTCCAGCCCTGCATCCAGCCTCAGAGTCCAGGGGGAAGTAAGTTCACTTTTCTTACCCTGCCCGGATCATCACCCCGCATGGGCCTTAGAAGTAGCCCCACTGCTGTCTCTCTTCTCCCACCATCACCACCTGATAGAGCTAGCTCACCATGAGTCAGTGAGGAGAACTGACAGAACTAAGATGCCCCCATCCCAACCCCAAGGTTGGGTGTGTGCTGATGGGTAACAGCGACCCAGGGGTCTGCTAGGAATGTAATCTGAGGCAACTAGAGCTGCCTTTGAGTGACTTGTCTGGGGTGGGGAGGGATTGTGGAGTGGCTGTAAATTCAAATGGAAAATGCATGCTGCCCATCACACTGACTCTGCACTGCGCTGCAGGAGGATGGAGGGCTTAGCACGAGCACTCCAGGGCCTCTTCTAGCAAGGGGAGGGGAATCATTCGTTCCCCTCCAACTTTTGGGGAAATGGGGGAAATGATTCTCACGAAAGCTTATGCTCTAATAAATTTGTTAGTCTCTAAGGTGCCACAAGTACTCCTTTTCTTTGTGCAGAAATAGATGGTTAAGAGTAAACAGTTCAGAGAGGTTCAAGGGCCTCCCTCTGCTAACTCCTAACTCCCTGATCTACCAGCCACTTTCCTCGGGACACAAGTATGCAGGGACCAGGGTTGGCAAACGTCTGATTCTTCCCTTTCTCCGACTAGCTCTCTGGAGATCTGCCTCCCTGGCAAAGGACAATCCGAGAGAGCTGGGGGGAGGGAAGAGCCATTGTTCTCTTGGGTCACATCAGGTCGCCACTTCGTTTCAAACATCTTCGCCTAATTATCCACCGAGAGCGCACCCCGCCCCCGCACACTGCGCAGGAGCGACACTGATTTACAACAGGCCGGAGGAAGCAGCAGCCAATGGGCTCCCACACCTGTTCCGTGCGCGAGTTCCAGTCACTCGCCCAAAGCCTGGGTGCGTGCAGGGGGGAACGCATTTCCACAGGCTTTGCTCCACTGATTTCCCGTCCAAAACGGGCATTTCTATGGGACTGAACTTGTGCAGCACCCGGATTCGCTTGACCAGAGGAATCTTCTCTGTGGTGGCACCCCCCAGGCTATCTGCCCCTTCCAGCCTCCTTGGTGGGATTAGGGTTGGAAAGCCCAGGTAGCCCAGGGGAATGCCACTGGCTTTCAGACCAGGAAGAAAGGAATCTGAGGACCCAAGGAAATGCCTTCTGCCAGGCTGTGCTGGGTGAGAGGAAAGAGAGCATGGGGGACCCACCAATGCTCGAGTCATAACCTCAGCGGGCTTTTTTTTTTTTTTTTTTTTACCAGACTGAACGGTTTCATTCCCTTTTCCTCCTCCTCCTCTTCCTCCTGCTGCTGTGACTTTTGCCTGTATATTATCACACTGCAGGGCTGCAGGGCTCCAGCACATCCAAAGAGGCCATATCAGCATTAACCAATTCTTGTGAAAGCAAAAAAGTCCAACCAGCCAACAGACAGAACAAAGGAGCAACGAGGGAGATGGGGGAGGGGAGACTGGGACCCAGGAAAATGGTGTGATTTGCCTTAAGCTACTTTTCTTCTAGTGTGGTTTGGCAGAGGCTCGGAGGCCCCCTGTGCTTCCCCCTCCTACCTTGCAGTCTCTTATGCAGGATCTAACTGAATACTCTTCTGATTGCAAGTATTTCTCCAGCAAGAGGTCAAACTCCTCATATTTTTCCTGAGCGTGTTGGTCCAGCCTCTGATAAGCCTGGACACAGCTGCTACACGCCTTTCCGTCCAGAGCACCGGCTGCAGCAGCCACGAAATCCACCATCAGGTTGTCCAAACTGCAATCCAAGCTGTCTGGGCCGGCCATGCCCAGCAGCAGGTCCCAGATCGTGTAAGTATCACAAAAAGAGAGGTTGAAGTTCCTAAAATAAGCCTTCAAGAAGTTTATTTTGGAGGAGGAAGAGGAAAAAAAAGAGGCTGATGGAGAGGAGGAGGAGGAGGAGGAGGAGGGGGGTGGCCTTAAGGGCACAGAAGGGAAAGAGCCCAAGAGTCGCTGCAAGGAATACAATTTGGTGCAAGCTGAGTCCAGATCGAAATGACCCCGGGCACCAGTGCAATATGGGATCGGAGCAGCAAATTTGGTCAAATTGCTTAAAAAAATCTCACACCTCCCCTCCTGTGACTGTTGATCCCCTGTCAGTAGGAAATGTGGCTGGAAGGCGCGCTGGCTTGCGTCCCCCCAAGGCGTCTGCATGGCTAAGCTCCTATCCTTGGATCTGAGCTTGGCTCCAGCACAGAGCCACAGATGATCAGAGAGGAGGACAGTGAAAAATAGAAGGGATGCCAGAGACATTCGCCATTTCTGTGCCCTCTCGGAATCAGCGCAGGGTTTGTCGTTTTGTCTTGGTGCACAACAAATTTTTAACACAGCGTCATCTTCTCTTGGATACATCCAAGCCCCCCTGATCATATTTTAGGGGCTGAGTGGGGGGGCTACTGCGGTCTCCGGTGCGGTTCTCTTTGCTCCTCTCCTCTTATAGACTCCCCCCAACAATGTCACCTACCTCCTCTGAAGCATGGTGTGATGATGGGCATCATTCTCATGGCTAGAAACAAGGAAGTGCCTTCCCCTCCTCCACCACCTCCTCCTGGGCTGCTAAATGCTACCACCAGCCATTGCATGTTGCTGCGGGAGGAAAAATCAGCGCCACGGTCCTCAACATGTCCAGGCTGCCGTTCGCCGATGCCAGTCCATACAGCGAGCCGCTCAGCCCAGAGCGGAGCCAGGCAGAAGCATACTCCTTCTCCCCACGGTCAGCGCTTGGCCCTGCTCATCCTCATCGTGCCGGGGCGCCTCGCCTCTCCCCTGCCTGCCTCGCCTCTCCCCTGCACGCCCAGTCACTCGGCTTTCCTCTTTCTTTTTTGGTGGGCAACGTTTTTCCCGTTCCTGATCATCCTGGATCGGTGTCTCCTGTTTTCCATCCCCCCTCAATCTGTCGCCATCTTCAGCTGCACAGAGAACACCTTGAGAAATTGATCGGGGGGAGGGAGGGGAGACGCGGGGGGGAGGGGGAGGGACGGGAGACGCGCGCGCGGGGGGGGGGGGAAGGGAGAGCGGAGGGGAGGCGCGTGCGCGCTCCTCGTCCCCTCTTCGTCTACCCGGCCATTTGTTTTGTGCCTCCCCTCCCCCCAAGGCCAGCCTCTCCATTCACTCCAGGGAGCCGTTCATTCATGGGAGCCGCTCCTGCCAGCCTTCATTCAGGCGCCGGCCCAGCCCCGCGGCCCAGCCCGCGCACACGGCGCGCCGGCATTCGGGGCACGCGCGGCACCTTGGCCGGGGGGCTGGGCCCTGCTGCAGGTGGCTTGTGCTCCGCGCTGCCCCGCCGCGGGGCGGTGTCTGGCCCTCCCCGGAGTTCATCCTGCGGGCGGGGGGAGGGGGGGGGGCGAATGTCTCGGTGCCTGTTCCACCGCGGCAGACCCTCCCCAGGCTCTCGGATCCAGGGGGCGGCGAGCGTCTCCTCCGCCTCCTGCCGCCGCCCCCGCCCCCGCCCTGCGTCTCCTCACTGAGCGGGAAGAATAAGTTGCCTGCATTCAGGAAGCAGGTCCCGGACCAACGCTTCTGCGCCGGGCTCGCTCTGCCACAGGCAGGCTGCGGGGCTGAGCTCCTGGGGGAAGACGCGGGGAGCTGGGCACGGGCGTCGCGGGCCCCCCAGGGGCTAGCGGGTGCCGCGGTGCTGAAGGACAGCTCCCGCCACAGCTCAGCCAGAGCCGGGGGGAGGCGGAGGGCCCCACAGCGCCTTGCCCGGCTGCCGCCTTCCTGTCTGCAGCCTCCCCCCGCCTGCGCTGGCTGCCAGGGTGCTAACGATTTGCTTGTGCACGAGTTCGAAGCGCAGCGACATTGATCGGCTCTGGCCCAGCCCGGTTCCGTGTGTTTCCCCAGTAAACAGCTGGGTCAGAGGAAGGGAAATCCCCCGGGAGCCATGATCGGAAAGGAATTTACAAGAGCTGACAAAGCAGGATGGGAGCTGAGCTGGGAGATCCGAGCTTCGTTACGTTTCTAAGGCTGGAGCCAGTTACCAAGAGCGGGACATCTGCTTAATTCAGAGACAGCAGCGCGGGGGTCAGAGCTGCGCAGGGATCCGGGCTCTCTCTGCAGCAATTCCCAGGGGAGCTGGGTTAGGGCTCTTTAGCCTTCTCCTCCTTTCCGCCGGGACCTCCCTGGAGGCTGCCCTTCTGCTAACCCCGGGGAGCCCGCCGAGAAGCCCCAGCCCAGAGCCGGGCTCTTTCCGAGCCTGGCAAAGCGCCCCGGGTAATTCCTGCCCAGGAAGCAGCTGTTCTGCACAGACAAAGGCTTCGCGCTAACGGAGGTCCGTCTGCACCCCCAGGTCAATCCCACTGGGCCTTGCTGGGTGGCTTGGCAGGACAGCCGCCGTTAGAGACAGCGAGCCAGCACGAGCCAGGTGTGGCTCCATTTATTACTGGCACACTCAGGAGGGACTCATCCCATTGTCTATTCCCATGTAACCAGCCCTGGGACTCCGCCAGGGAGAAGATACCCACACCCCCGGGCTAGTACCCCAGCGAGCAGAGCTGTCTGGCGATGTGCCGCTCTTCGCCTTCGAATCATAGACTATCAGGGTTGGAAGGGACCTCAGGGGGTCATCTAGTCCAACCCCCTGCTCAAAGCAGGACCAATCCCCAATTTTTGCCCCAGATCCCTAAATGGCCTCCTCAAGGAATGAACTCACAGCCCTGGGTTTAGCAGGCCAACGCTCAAACCACTGAGCCATCCTCCCCCCAAAACACATCCCGGGAATCAAGCCCCAGTCAACCGCTTGGAAGGCAGCTATGCTCACCACTAGGGGTAGCCAATGCCCAGTGCTTTGCCCCCTGGCAGCAATGTAAGGGCTCCTGCATTGTGGGGCACACAGCTGGCCTGTCTGTGTCTGTGGTGACAGCAGCCACCGGGCTTGGTGCCTCGGGACACCCTCAGTCCCAGTTCTCCGATGGGGAGGTGAACGGTCTCTATCAGGCAGGGGTTTGTTCCCATCCCTGACTCCGCTGAACATCTGGGGAGCCAGAGCGGTGCTGAGGCACCTGAGCCCCATGGTTCGGTCTTCCGAGCAGAGGCCGCTGCAGGGGCCCATCACTCCCAGAAGGAGAGATGCCCTCAACCCTGAGAAGTGTCCGGAAATGAGCCCTCCCAAGGGGCGGCCCCGGTGTTCTGTCTCTAGGGCACTGACAGTGAACTCGGAATTGCCACTGAAGAATGAAGAAACCAGCTTTCAAGGAACATCACTTGCTTGTGCCCCAAGCCCTGATAACATCCCGCTAAGGATTTCATGGGCAAGAGAAATGAACAATAGATAGAGCTCTGCAATGTGAAACGCTGCTGTTAATAGAGCTGCAGACAGTGCATGCTCTGAGCCTGCCTTTCCAAACACAGATCCATTCTCACTCGCAAGCATTAACCTGGCTTGTGGGAACTGGTCCAAGCGTTCCTATTTCTGGGGCTTTCATCTAGCTGTATCCTGAAGTGAGTTACACTGAGCTAAGCGTGTCACTGCTTCCAGCTCTAGTAACATCCCTCCAGTTACACAATCATTTGCACTGGAGCTGCTCCTCTGGACCACCCCCTGCATTGCAGCCTGACTGATTCTCTATAAGGCTAGCATGAAGGAGAGAGATACAGGGCATCACAAAGAAATGGCACTAACTGGCTACATGACAGGTGCTTGCAGCATGCAGAATAAATCCCTATTGCTCAGTCTTCTGTGCCCCGGAGATTCCAGACAGGGCTGTGTTCATGATACTCCCTTATCTGGGGGCATGGATTAGGGATTCCCATAGGGCATTTTGCCCTATAGTGTTTTTTATGGTAAGGACATTGCAACAATGATGGTGTTGGAAGAAATATGGATAACTCCACACAAAGGACAGAGATCTCCTTGGGAATAGGGGATGCAGGGTAGTTCAGAGGATAGGGCACCTGAATGGGAGCCAGAAAACCTGCAGGGTAACCTTGGCAAGTCACTCCAGGTCTCTGTTTCTTCTTCCACCCATTGTCTGTCTTGTCTAGTCAGACTGTAAGTGCTCCATTGAAGAGACTCTTTCTTATTGGGTGTTTGTACAGTGCCTAGTACAATGGGATCTTGGTATTGGTTGGGGTGTCTAGGTGCTACTGTAATAGAAAACAGCAATAATAACATGAACTACATCCACACATTGTTATCACTATCTCTGTGACTGTGGGCTTTGCCTTCACCCCTCCCAGACTTAACCCCAGCCAGCCTTCTCTGATTTTAAACTTGCCCAGCCTCTGAAGTCAGGACCTAGGCAGCACCTGTGAGAAGACTTTCATTGATCCCTTCACTGTAATAGAGCAAGGTGTAACAGCTGCTGCCCTCACTGATGTTTTAATGCCATTCCACAGCCAATCTCTAGAGAGGGTTAGGAATGCTGCAACCTCCTTTCTCCCTCTGAATATTAGGCCAGTCAGTCTTTGGATAGCCCAGTCTCTAATGGCATTAATTAGGAATTCTGAGATCACTCCTTATTCATATTCTCCCAGCTGTGATTGTGCTGCTGAGTCAGCAGCTTTGTTCAGTTGGTTTCATTTATTGAGGGGCAGCAGGAGTAAATTGTGTTTTGTACAATGCTTTCTCTTTCCCAGTCTCCTCTTGTCCCTCCTCGCTCTTTACTTCCTCCAGAGTCCAGTCATGTCACAACATGACTCTCTTGACTCCCAGTCCAATGCATTAGACTCAATACCATCCTTTCCCCTCTTACAATTTTACACTGGAAAAGTTTGCCAGGGTGAGGCTAGGATTCCTTCATCCATGGTCAAGTGATGCTGTGTAATAAATACAGGTCTGTGATATATACTTCTGACTGTCATAAGGTAAAGCCGTATCAACAGGCATCAGGGCATGAGGGCAATATAATTGGCTCACAGAAGACACAGGTGGAGGCTGCCCCCTCCCCCCCCCCCGAGCCCTGCTTTGGAGGCAGTTGTGAAAAAGCTGATGGTTTCTACCTTTCTGCCCCTCTCCAGAGAAACCAGAATTGTGGTGGGGAGTAGCTGCTGGTGGCTCATTCTCTATCAGTGCTCCTATCTTTCCATGAGACATCTGCCTCTTTCATGTGTGCTCTGTCCCGCCTGTGGATGCAGCCCTCTCACCTAGCTGCACTTCTGTCTCTCTCAGACTCTTAGGGTAGCCTCTCACACCTGATTCCACCACCAAAGGAGGGAAATAGGGTGACCTTCCACAACCCAATTCTCTCATATCCAAAGGGAAGAATGGGGATTGTTTTTCCTCTTCCCTCTGCCACAAGAGACAACCTGTCTTCACTAGCAGCTTGTGAGCTTTGAACTGAGCTGAAATAACCTAAAATAATCCTAACTGCTAGGAATAAGGACAAGATCAGTGTAAAGAATGAAACACCCTGGTTTGATGGAGATTTTTAGAGGGACTAATCTTTTGAGTAGGCAGATGGACACCCCTGTACGCAGGAGAGCTTGGTGTTTCAGGTATATACATTGCTCTAGCTGAGCTCACACCAATAGCCCTGCCTCTGCTATTATACAATTGAGCCAAAAATAAAGGATTATTAATTAAGAAGGCCTGTGTGGTTTTGCTGCCAGGACATTTCATAGTTTAGTGCTGCTCAAGCCCAGGGTGTTATTTGGAGAAATATTTGATGATTATCCAGCCATGATTTTACAGCTGAAGTGACAAGATGTTGAACCACACAGAATGTGGGATAAGCAAAAGTTCACTTCCTAGGAGGAGACTTAACTGCCTCAAACAGCAGAGCAAAAGGCCATGAATTCTGCAGAGCACTGAGCACCCTGGAAAGATTTATAGCTCTGACTTACTCAGGGAACATGCTTCAATTCACCCCTCAACCCCCTACCCCACCATATCCCAGAAGCCCATGCTGTCTATTCTTCCCGTCCCGAGTGTTTTATGTAAACATTTTATCCACATCTTTCCCCTTCAGCATTGTAAAGGCTCATTCATGACTGGGGGCTTCTTTTGGAACAACCTTTGCCATGTGAATACACACTATCACTGGGATGGTACCCCCATGGGCATTTTCTTTCTCAGCGATATGTTGTGCACACCATATGCATGATAATATCAAATTTAAGTAATCTGAAGGGGAAGTTAGAGGGTTAAGCAGCATCCAGCGAAGAGGAGGTGGGGTTAAAGACTAAAAATGCACTTGGCACAGTTACTTTGGGTACAAATGTACTATTTAGTTCCTTCTGTCTTGCTCTTTAGTTATTTAACCCCCATCACCTGCAAGGCTAGCAAATGCACCCAGTTAGTTATGCTTTGTACCTGGGAAGGTGAGAAGCTAATTGGCTCCTGGCCAGAGGGGATGGTGCTAAGCCATAATAAGTCGACTGAAGGAGCACATTGGGGGGAGACAATTCTCTTTCTGGCAAAAAAATGACAAGAAAGAACAAAAGTACAGTCTCCAGAAGTGATCACAGTGTGTTTGTGTCTTCTCTGTAACAGGCTGGGGGGAAAAAAAAAGGCTGCTGTTTTTGCACACAACTGCTTAGAAATGTAAAGGTGTGGTACTTGGAAAACAAAGGCACCACAACTGGAAACCAGTGAATGCTGCAGCATGCCATACCTATCTTGTTTCCTCAGTCACTGGGTTTCTATAGTGTAGAGACTGGTCCAAACAACAAAGCTCAGCTCAGGGTCCAAACTTTCCCAAATGCCCACAAGTGTTGTGAGTGAGCACTCAGTGCTACTGCCAATCCCCTGTTTCCCCCCTGGCACCAAGCTGAATGTCAGCAAATGAAGATAAAGCCTATGCAAATATTGGATGGCTCACCTTGTTTGAGGAATGGGTTCGTTTCCAAGGTACAAAGCTATGTTTTACCTGCGAGTTTCTCCTTATCAGAAGAACATTGACAGTTCCTCCCACTCTTGGTCCTTTCATTAAAAACCTGCTGGTTTACACATGTCTCTAATTAGACAATTGATTAGTTTGCTCAGCCTTCCTTGGATTTCTCTTCTTACTACCACTGCTGCTGCGGTTATTCAGGAAGCAATCTCGTTTATTAACATTTTTATTATTCCAAGCAGAGAAACGTGGGCTGGCTAAAAATGCCATGGCAGTTCAGTTTGCAAGCCTGGGCTCCAGTCCAGCCTTTGTCCTAAGGTTCAACATTTGGTTTACAAGTGGGACACTTGTATCTACTCAGAGTCAGGGGTCACAGCCTCTTTGTCATTACCAGGTGCTAATAATTGCTGGTGGGGATTCCATGGAGGAAAGGAGGCACTATATGCAAACTAGGAAGCCCCTGTCAGTGTAATGACAGCTTTTCCTCCCAAGATTCTGCATCCATCTGACAATAGGAGGTCTGGTTCCTTCTCCTGAAGGCCTGTTGATGATGGGCTTTTATGGTGTCCTAGATATTGTACTGATGGGTGCCTTAGAAATGCATATAATGAAATACACTGAGGGGCTCCAGAACCTGGTAATGGAATACAGTGGAGGTTACCACTTACTACCATGAAGATGTCTATCCAGGGGCCTGTATAAGATGGGGACTTCCAGTTCCTAGAGGTTGGATATTCACATCAGAAATACCACCAACTGAAATGGTCCCCATCTTCTCCCCAGAGGGGTCCCTTCAGGTCAGAGGTGAGGCACATTGTCAGGATGAACAATGTGTTTGGGAACTAGCTCTGCTGCTACCTATGCTTTACCTGCCCCACCTCCCTGCTCAGGACCATTCCATCACCTTGTCGTGTTCCGCCCTATCTTCTGTCCAGAACACACCCACAATTATTTAGGGATATCAGTAGGGTAGCTTCTGCCACATGCTCTGGTGCCACCAGTGTGCTGACAACAAGCAGCTGCACATCACTTTCAACAGCTGCAGGCTGCACTGTCACCTAGTCACTGTGCCAGAGAGATTAGCACATGGGTGACAAACTCAGGAGTTACCTACATGATTTCTCTCAGAAACAGAATGTTGATTAAAAAAAAATTACAGCTAAGCAGGTCCCTGAATCAAGGATGGGTCAAGGGATGGATCAATGCTGTGCAATCCTCAGTTCTGTATTTGGCACCCAGCTACCATGGGGATGGGATGTTTTAGACATGTCACAGACAGGCTGGCTAGTACATAGTTCCAGAATCAAAAATGTCTTTGTTATCAGAGAGGGTTCCTGGTTTTGCCAGTCTTTATTCTCTCAGAGATGCTCAAATCAGTGTCTGCCCCATTTCACATTGATCACCAAGTCATTCCTTATGCTTTGTTTTCTTGGCAAAGTTGGATTTGGGTTATGTGAACACAAACGATGTATTGTTGGCATTTCATTGTAGGCATTTCATCCCTGTTAATGCATGTGAGACCCAGGGTTAGAGGCTATGAACCCAGATTCTGACTATCAAATCTCCATTTCAAAAAGTCCCCAAACAGCCCTGTCTGTGTTTGGGTTTGGCATGCGGAAGCAGAGCTGCCATATTGTAAGCTTTGTTCTCAGGGATGAAACTGTCACATCACGATGCTGTGTTTCTTGCTTTGCAATACCACAAATCCCTGTTGTAACTGAGTCACCTCCATATCTTAATGCATTGTCACCCACAAGAGCCTGGACAGGTAAGGAACCTACATGGAAATACCCCTGCCTTATAGAGTGCTAAACTCTGGACACGCTGCTGTGCAGGGGGCACTTCTGCTACCCTCTGCTAGGCTGTGAGGACTCAGAAAGGTGGAGATGAGGGATCACGGTGGGAGAAGTTCTCCCTCTGTAGGGTGCTGGGGTATAGCTCACATCTCACCCAGCCAGCGTATAAGCACTTTGCTGTGTCCAGGGTCTTTGTTTCCTTTCAGTGGTCTCCAGTGACGGCAGGCTGGGGTACAGAGCAGAAAGCAAATGCCTCATGCTGCTGGGACGACAAACAACATTTGGCAGCAGCCTATGAGTTAGCGCTGGCAAATCTAAGCACTTGAAAGCAGCAGTAAGGTTGAATGCTGAATGCTGAATGTTGATTTATTGCCCTGAATCTGTGCAACAAGAGCACTAAGCACATTAAAGGCCTTGACTGTAATGCAGAGAAACTCTTAATTTATATTATTAAAATAGGCTGCATAAGAGGTAGAGTCTGACTGGCCAGTTTGGCTCAGAACCACGTGGGTATCAAGTGAAACAGAGCAGGGCCCAGCAGCTGCCACAGTCGCCTCACTTTTCTTCTATTCTGTGAATGTGTTTAGTGCTCCATTGTGATAATGAAGGATAGAGCCAGGTGTAGCGTGGGCAGGTAGTCTACAAACAACCCACACAGCAGGGGCCTGCCAGCACATGTCAGGGCTGACATACAGCGCCGTCTTATTCCAGTCCCGAGTCCCCATGTTGCCAAGGCTGCTCTCACCCTCTGCCTGCAGCACCCCTGCTGTTCAGCCCTGTGGTACAGGCCGAGCTGCTGTTCCACACTGTCAGTCCAGGGGAGGTCGCTTAGTTCTCTTGACTTTATACCACGATTAAGTGAATGTGCTCAGCCTTGCTCTGGGCTCTCTGGGTGAGGGGTGGGCTTCAAAAGGCCTCCTTAGAGAACAGTTCTGCTCTGAGAAGTGGCCCCTTCTTTCCCATCAGATTGTCAGACTCACTGCTGCTGACTTCAGTAACAATAAGCGTTTGGGATATGTCTGCGCCGCACCCGGGAGCATGCTTCCCAGCACAGACAGACACGGGCTAGCTCTGCTCCAGCTAGCATGCTAAAAAGAGCAGTGGGGTAGCAGCAGCTCAGGCTAGCTGCTTAAGTATAAACCCGCCCAATCCCCTGGGTATGGACTTGGACAGCTAGCGTGAGATGCTGCAGCCACACTGCTATTTTTAGCAAGCTGGCTTGGGCAGAGCTAGCCTGTGCCTTTCTCCCCATATTGGGAAGTGTGCTTCCAGCTGCATTGTAGACATATCCTTACAGTTTTTACTTCGAGTAGCCCTGTAGGGCTATCCCAGCTAAAGGGGGGTTGGCAGGGAAGTGAGATTGCTTTATGATCTGCACAACATCAACAGAATTGTTAACTAGGTTCTAATTGCAGGTCCACTTGCGTAATCCATTGGGCCATATCCTGTGCTGGAAATCCACCAAGCTCTGTTGAAGTACATGGAGCTACACTGATTTACACCAGCTGAGGATCTGGCCCTCAGTTACAACTGTAGAGCCAGAGGGCTGTAGAATTGTACAGGTGCAGCCAAGGGCAGCCTTTGGCTGGAAGATTCAGTATTTCTGGTGATGATGCATGAGCCAGAAAGGCCAGTTTGACTTTCAGATCACAGGGGGAATTTGCAGAGCTGGCAGCAGGAAGCTTCCTCCCCCATCTTTTGCTTGTAAAATGAACAATTTGATTAGGAATCCACTGTTAGACAATAAACAGGGCCATGATGCCATTTTACAAAGCTATTTTTCAGAGCAGAACTGTACTTTAAAGACAAAAACAGCTAACTCTGGACAAGGGAGAAAGCGGTTCAGAGGGTGAAAACACATACCTAAAAGTCTAAAACATAATCTAACAAGATCCAGGCTTTGTTCAAGATGATTTCTCTCACCAGCAACTCTTCCCAGTCATGGTTGATTTTCCTTCAGTCAGGACCTTCCACAGAAGTACAAGGTGCTGGCTTCCCTTGTCTTCATAGGCAAAAGATCTTTGCCTAAGTAGGTTTCAGAGTAGCAGCCGTGTTAGTCTGTATTCGCAAAAAGAAAAGGAGTACTTGTGGCACCTTAGAGACTAACAAATTTATTAGAGCATAAGCTTTCGTGAGCTACAGCTCACTTCATCATAAATTTGTTAGTCTCTAAGGTGCCACAAGTACTCCTTTTCTTTTTGCCTAAGTAGGTTTCTCACCTATATTCATTTCTAGAGAAGTCACACTGCCCTTGAGTGAAGGACTGATCTTTCTCAGCTTGCAATAGCTCTGGCCTCTTGTATCTGTCTGTGATGGATGCCAGAGATGGCTTCTGTCAATGCTTGTATCTTCCAAAGTTCAATTACTTTGTTTGAAGAGGCAGGATGACCTCAGGCTGTTCTTCCCTTCCTGTGGGCTTCAAGTCCTTTGATCCCACAATACTTAATTTACACAGAAGACAGGTAAGTAGCTGCCTTCTCTCCTGCCCCTAGGGAACTGGTTTCTCCCTGTTTGGCCACAGACTTTAAAATATCATGTAATTAAATATCCATATTTCCTCATATATTGTTAACACATGATATCATTGTGAAATGTAATCAACAATGTGCCATTTGCTTTCAAAAAAGATCTCACTCTATAAACTTTTACAGTACAGTAATATTATATACAATCCGTTGATTCAATTGCTTATCACTCGAGATTAAGCCCCTCCCCTCTTTATAGACCAGTAAACTTTTGAAAGGGATTCTTCTGAGGGTTACCCCTCAAGGTAAAGTTTATTCAAGCTGGCAGGAAGGTGACATGGAGTCTGGTGGTAAAGGAAGCTCTAGGCTCCTTCTTCCCACACTTGTGTTTGTTAAAATGCAAATTGTTCTGTTTCCTGCCATCTCCTACCTATGCTGTCTTGATGGCCCTGTTTACTGCTCATATGTAAACTGAAATAAACACATATTCCTTTGTTTAGGAGAGACCTGTTTACCAATTCCCCTCCCACCCTATGCCTGGTTTACATACACACTCTTTAGTCATAATTCTGGCACATATCTGTAACTCTTAACACACATTGCGCACACATACATCACACAGGAATATTAGTGCTCACTGAGTTATTAGTTTTCAAATGATACCTCACAAGGTATATCTTCTACAAAGATTATTACAATAGTGTGCGAATACAGGGGTACTTTGCATCACACCCACACATAAACAAAAACCAGACAAGCTAACAACAGAAATAAAGTCCCAAGGGGGAAGACGTGTGAGAGGCACTTACCAGGGGTTATTCAAACTTTCCAAAATGGCCCCTCTCAGCCAAAGTGACTGTGGCTGGAATTTCCCTGACAAGCATCTCTGCAGTGGGCATCAGTTTGGACCAACTACCTTCCCTTCCTACCTGCAACTCTGTCACTAAGGGGCCCACTTTGAAAATCCACCCGCATCACACGTGCTTTGTGTGGTCACGGCGCAGCACTCTAAAAACAGGGCACTGTTTACACAGGTGCTTTACAGCGCTTCAACTTGCTGCGCTCAGGGGGATGTTTTTTCACACCCATGAGCAAGACAGTTGCAGCACTGTTAATTGCCAGTGTAGACAAGCCCTGAGCGTGTGCCTGTTCACTGTCAATGTCCTTTTGTGCAGCTGCTAACGAGCCCCCTCTTATTGTTTTTTAATCGTGTTGCAGACACCCTTGTCAAATGGAAATCTCTTTTATCATCAAGACTGTTGATCAGCTGTCTGGATAGATTTCAGAGTAGCAGTCGTGTTAGTCTGTATTCGCAAAAAGAAAAGGAGTACTTGTGGCATCTTAGAGACTAACAAATTTATTAGAGCATAAGCTTTCGTGAGCTACAGCATCCGATGAAGTGAGCTGTAGCTCACGAAAGCTTATGCTCTAATAAATTTGTTAGTCTCTAAGGTGCCACAAGTACTCCTTTTCTGTCTGGATAGAGCAGCAGAGGGGATGGGCCTTCACCTGGCCCAGAGCAAGAGAATGGAAAAAAAGCAGAAAAGTAGATTGCAACAGAATGATAACACTGGTATATGAACCTAATGAGATTGGGGTGGGGGATTAGCATCTATAGGTAACAATGAATAAACAGGTTTCAGAGTAGCAGCTGTGTTAGTCTGTATTCGCAGCCACTTCCTGACTAATGAAAATAAGAGCAGCAGATATTTCAGAACCTAATTAAAGTCTCTAAGGTGCCACAAGTACTCCTTTTCTTTTAATGAATAAACACACATTCCCACGTACATTCATCCACACAGAGGGTGCCCCAGTCTCTCTACAGTCTATCTACTTTTACATGCTGGGGGCTGATTTTCAAATATCAGCACCATAATAAATCATCCAAATCTACCTTCTGATCACTCACATCAGCATGTAGGTGTGTAAGTGAGCATGGCGAATGTGGATATTGGGCTGGTACCTTTCATCATCATCATCACAAAACCTGCTCTGTTAAAACCCATAATACTAAAGAACAGACCTCTGAGGCAGTGGTTCTCAACCTTTCCAGGCTACTGTACCCCTTTCAGGAGTCTGGTTTGTCCTGAGTACCGCAAGTTTCACCTCACTTAGAAGCTACTTGCTTACAAAATCAGACATAAAAATACAAACGTGCCAACACACTTACTGAAAAATAGCTTACTTTCTCATTTTTATCATATAATTATAAAATAAATAATCTGGAATATAAATATTGTACTTACATGTCAGTGCAGAATATATACAGCAATATCAACAAGTCACTGTATGTATGAAATTTTAGTTTGTATTGACTTCGCTAGTGCTTTTTATGTGTCCTAATGTAAAACTAGGCAGATATCTAGAGGAGTTGACATACCCCCAGGAAGAGCACTGTGTATCCCTGGTTGAGAACCACTGCTCTAGAGTTCCTGGCTGTAATCTCACTGAAGTCAGTGAGCCAGTGAGGGACATATCACACTGGGCACCCCCTGAAGGCTGGGATATTTAACCCCACCGTGCTGGGCCTGCATCCTGCACAGTTATTGTCTGTTATATAAATACATCTGGATTATGATTTGGTGACAAACTGAAATATAAAGCCCCACTACTTTCCAGATTCTTGCAGGGAAAGAACCAATTCTTTCAGTGGGGCCTGGAAGAAACTACAGTAGACTAGTGTTTGGGTATAGCCGGGACTCATGAGTAACCCCCTCCTTAAGGGGGCAAGTCAAGTGTAAAAGTAGGATTAGGCTGGCCAAAAAAGAATTTGAAGAACAACTAGCAAAAGACACAAAAACTAACAGCATTTTTTTTAAAGTACATCAAAAGCAATCAGTGGGGCCACTGGACAATTGAGGTGCTAAAAGAACGCACAAGGAAGACAAGGCCATTGCAGAGAAAATAAATTAATTCTTTGCATTGGTCTTCACTGCAGAGGACGTGAGGGAGCTTCCACAATGGAGGCATTTTATTTAGATGACAAATCTGAGGAACCGTACCAGAGTGAGGTGTCAATAGAGGAGGTTTTGGAACAAACTGATAAATTAAACAGTAAAAGTCACCAGGACCAGATGGTATTCACCAAAGAGTTCTGAAGCAACTCAAATATGAAAATGCAGAAATACTAACTGCTATATAATGTATCACTTAAATAAGCTTCTGTACCAGATGACTGGAGGATAGCTAATGTGACACCAATTTTTTTAAAAGGCTCTAGAGGCAATCCTGACAACTACAGGTCAATAAACCTAATTTCAATATCAGGCAATTGGTTGAAACTATAGTAAAGAATAGAATGATCAGACACATAGATTAACATGATATGTTGGGGAAGAGTCAACATAGGTTTTGTAAAGGGAAATCATGCCACACCAATCTATTAGAATTCTTTGAGGGGGTTAACAAACATGTGGACAAGGTTGATTCAATGGATATAGTGTATTTGGACTTTCAGAAAGCCTTTGATAAGGTCCCTCACCAAAGACTCTTAAGCAAAATAAGCAATCATTGGGTAAGAGGGAGATCTATCAAGGATCAGTAATGGGTTAAAAGACAAAAAACAAAGGGTAGGAATAAAAGGTCAGTTTTCAGAATGGAGAGAGATAAATAGCAGTGTCTCCCAGGGATCGGTACTGGGACCAGTGCTGTTCAACATATTCACATATGACCTGGAAAAAGGTGTAAATAGTGAGGTGGGAAAGTTTTCAGATGATACAAAATTATTCAAGATGGTTAAGTCCAAAACCGACTGCGAAGATTTACAAAAGGTGGGATCTCACAAAACTGGGTGAAGGGGCAACAAAATGGCAGATTAAATTCAAAGTGCAAAGATAAATACAAAATTATGCATATTGGAAAATATATCTCCATTTATACATACAAAATGTTAGGGTCTAAATTACCTGTGACCACTCAAGAAAGAGATCCTGGAGTCATTGTGGATAGTTCTCTGAAAACATTCACTCAACAATGTGCAGTGTCAGCCAAAAAAGTTAACGGGATGTTAGGAACCATTAGGAAAGGGATAGATGATAAAATAGTAAATCTCATAATGCCTCTATATAAATCCATGGTACCACCGCACCTTGAATACTACGTGCAGTTCTGGTCACCTTATCTCAAAGATGAGGGAGCATGTTTGATTGTTTGGTGAATAAAGCACTTGAAGAGCTTCAGCTGGAAGGCTCTGTAGAACAGCAAAGCAGTAACACTAATTTGGAGGGGCTGGGAGCATACAGGCTGTACAGAGACCCCATAAACTCATCTCACCCAAGATGGGAGCTGTGCTGGATTTGGGAGCAGGGTGTGGTTAAGTTTTGTGCTGTCTTGTTCATTCCTTGTTATCTGGCTAGTTCCCAGTTATCTCTCCCTCTCCCTTTATTGATGAGGGAGACTTTCAATTTCAACTTCTGTTATATTTGCATGAGAAAAGTTGGTTTGCCTCCTCCCACAATGCCTTTCTCCGCTATGCAGATAACTTCATCTCTTTGATGGGAGTCAAATGCCTGATTCCTGGCAGTGTACTTCAAGGATTTCTTCCTAATCATTGTTGATTAAGGAGAAGATTTCCCCCTCCCCAGCCTGCAAGAGCTTTTCTGCTTTGATCCCAGGTTGAATCTGGGACATGATGGACACAACTTGCCTTGACTCCTCTCCAGTCTGTGGTAGCTGATACTAGGCTGTTCCAGGCTCTCACCCCTGCTTTTGGGGTGATCTCTTGGGGGCTGGAAGGGAAGAAGACCCCAAACAAGGAAGTCATTTTCGGGGCAGAGGGGAGAGGAAGGATCCCAGTTACATCTACCCACCATACCTTCTGGGAACTGGAGCAATCCGTGTGTATTGGGGGAGAAGCTGCTATTGGGAGGCCTTTGTCCTCTAAAACACATAAGTAGTGAAGATGGATGGAGACTGGTTTCCAGTCCCTGACATTGGGGGTTGAGGCCAGGGTCTGCAGCCAAGCAAGATGGCAGCCCCAGCACAAGGCTCTGAAAGTCCATTTTCATGACATGTCTCAGGCTCTATAGAGAGTGAGAGGAGCTTTTTCCAGCAGGAACTCCCACTTGCCACTGTACCATGCTCTGCCTAAGGGCAAGAGGAGAGGGAATGGCCCCATCCTCACATCCACCCCTATCCTGGAATGCTGGCAGTACCTGTGTGGCTATCCACATCCTTGCCAGGAGCCAGCCTGCTGGGGGGAGATTCTGCTCTTCACTGACCAGCTGCCAGGACTGGTTCTACCCCCAGCATTGCGAGGAAGCATTGCCCAGGGATTAGCACAAAGGCCTGGGAGACCTGGGTTCTAGTCCCAGCTCTGTCACTGACTGACATTCCCCACCTCTATGCCTCAACTACCAACTGGGGATAGTAAAAATTGCCCATCTTGCAGTGGAGTGGGGATTGTGCAGCTTATTGACTAGGTGTTTATATTGGGATCAGGGGTTGAGCTTTTCCCTGGCTGTGTAATGACCAGTCAGGTTGGACCTGAGCTGTGTGTTCTCCCTGGCCCCCATGTTGCTTTCAAAATTACTTTGGCTTCCTCTGGGGTTTCCACTCTTCCTTCTTTCAGGCCTTGCATCTGAGTCTGGCTGAAGAAGGCTGAATGCAGTTCCCTTCAGAGCCACCAGTGACCCTCTTTGAATCAGCCTGATTTGGGGGCAGGGGAGCATGTCTCTGCAGAGCAACATGAGGGATCCCATCCCTGAGTCTCGCCTTTCCCAGCCCAGTTATGGGGACAGGGCTCAGAACCCAATGCAAATCCCTGGGATGGCAGCACACTGAGATGCTTACTAGACCTCTGGATCAGCTCATATTATCATCACATAGTGCCCTGATCCCCCGCCCACTTCTCAGCATTTTAAATCATCCTTCATCTGGAGGGGCCTTAAAGGGTCTACAGCCCTGAGCTAGCCGAGCCTGCAGAATTCTTTCAAATGAAGTGCTACATGGCTGCATGGTAGCCTGCTCCTCCTCCAGGCAGCATCTCCTGGATACTCCCAGCTCTTTCCTACTGTCCTGCAGCAGGGGAATTTTCTGGGAGCTAAAGGAACTCCCTGGATATTGCTGGCTGCAGCCTCCATGCTGCTTCCAGCTGTCAGTGCTCAGAGGGGAGGAAGAGGGTTTCATATCCCACAAAAGCAGATGTTGCTAATTGAGCCTTTGAGTTTCATGCCAAGCGTGGCACAGAAACTGCCAGGGTTTCAGAATAGCTGCCAGGTCTTTGACTTTGAAGATGGGGGAGGGGGGCTGCGGAGAGGGGGAGGCCATGCATGCATATCAAATTCAGCATGTGGGACTGCAGCCAAACTGATAGAATCAGTGTCATCTCTGCATGCACAGCAGAGGGATAAGAGGCTATGAAAGTTTATCCCTCTGTAATAAGGGAGTGTTGGGAAGAGATGGCTGTTTATGTCCTAACCTCAGTCACCAGACAGGGGTCATGGTTACAAAAGGTTAATACCCATTGTGGACAGAGGTCAGTGTCTATCTGCTCAAGTAGCTACTGATACATCTTCCTTTTTGTTTTCTTTGAAAATCAAATGCCAATAAATGCTAATACCAACCACAAATCACCACCACAGATCAGTACAACTAGTTATTGGGGATGCATAGGCTGGAAGTCAGGGGAAACAACCTGAAACCTTTGACTGAGCAGAGGATTATTCTACCTCTTATTGGACATCTGCCAACAGCTGCTCTCTCTGACCCTCACTAGTTTTCTGATCACACGGCCAAGTCGCATTCCCAAACAAGTTCCTTCAGCAATGGTTTGTTTGGCCCTTGAGAGAGTCTACTACCTGGAGCCTGTGTTTGCTGCTCCATGTCTTTAATTGTCAGTGACTAGGTGGGGTGTATTACTTCTGTCAGTAGCACTCGGAGTATCCCCAGGAAACAGAAAGTTGTTGTTTTTCTTGGCTTTGGTTGGATGTGTTCTGTTCCCCCTCTAGAGCTGGCCATAAGGGATGGTTATGCTGTATGACCTCAGAGCAGATGGAAGACCTGTTACTGCAGGTTGACAGACACAGCCTGGAATCAAACATTCTCTTCCACTTGCACTGGGGTAAGCATTTGAAATTTTTGTCCTAGTGTTGCTTTTGTTCTGGGCAGGAGCTTCTTCAGGGTCAATTGTTTTTGGCTCAAGAAGCTTGTTAGAGGTTGGCACTAAGTTTTTTGTCCTTTTGCCCATCAGTTTCTGAACTGTGAAATATGTCATGATATTCTAGCAATGCTAAATCTAGATCCCAGGAATGTGCCAGGGCTATTTGAATGAATTTTTCTGTAAGCCCATTTGTCTTCATAATTGGCCTGGTGTGCTTGAATTGCTATTGTAAAGAGAATTGCCAGAATGAGCTACTTGTGAATGGTGGGCAATTGTCTGTTATTAATTCATCTGGTATCCCATGGTGAGAAAACACTTCAATGGCTATTGTTACATCCTCTAGGAGCCAGGGGATAGGCAAGATCCCAGGGAAAGTTAGCGAGGCCAGTGGTGTGTGACACTGTACAGTAGCTGGTGTTTCCAGGGAGTAACTGAAATATGAGCTATTCAATGAATGACATGGAAATGCTTTGATGAAGAGTTCACCCAGAAGGGAAAGTTATCAGGGAATCAGAGTAGCAGCTGTGTTAGTCTGTATTCGCAAAAAGAAAAGGAGTACTTGTGGCACCTTAGAGACTAACAAATTTATTTGAGCATAAGCTTTCGTGAGCTACAGCTCACTTCATCGGATGCATTTGGATTGCTTATCAGGGAATGATCCTGCAAGCAGGAGGGGCTGCTTACATACAATCACCACTATTAGAGATAAATGGAGGTGTCTTGGGTTGCTTATCTGACTCACCTTCCTGGTGGGACCAGTTAATCAAATGAGAGGGCAGGTATGGCCTACAGTCTTTCTCCACATGTTTCCCATAGCCAACCAAAATCATCTCCATCATATTCAGACCAGGCATCAGCCTCTCACCCAGACCCATGTCTTAGCCAGAGACTGAGAAAGCCTAGAGATCACACTATCTGGGTCCGCTGGAGTGAAGTGTCAGAGGTGTAGTGAGGGCAGGACAGTCTATCCTGCCTCATTGCCCTCCTCATGTAGGACTGGATGGCAGACAATGAGCACTGGCTCATCCCTCCCGAGAGAGCCCCGAGGACAGGTAAGCAGCTGCTGGATACTCCCCTCTGGGGTCTCGGAAAGGAAGAAGGGAGCTCATCTGTCTCAGTTCCCCCTGCACTGGCTGGGTCCTCAGCCATGTTAGCAACAAAACTCAGAGATCTTAAAGGCTCAGCCCAGACACCTGACCTTTATCCACTGCCAGAAGGAGACCAGCACTATTTCTGTAGCATATCTAGGGCTTAATGCCCAAACTGACAGGGGTTCGAAGAATTCTGAGGATTCTTTACAGTGATCTTCCTCCCAAGGGAGGGTTAGAGACAGAGCAATAGCTAGCAAGACTGTCACTGTGAAGAGACCATGTCTTGAGTAGTTACTTGTTCCCAGTGTGCAGGTGTCTTGCCCTCCCCTCAGGGAACTGTTGTCAAGTTCCATTGATAGCAAAGCCAGTGTCCACCTCCCAGCTTTTCTCATCCATGTGGAGCATTGGTCCAAAGGGCAGGCTGCAGCTTGCAGCTCCCTCAGTGCCTCCAGACCCTCAGTGAGCACGACAGGATGAAGTACAAGCAGAGGAGATGCTGTGTTTGCCCATTTTCAGTGCTGATCTTCTACAGTATCAGAGGCAGCCTTCTACAGAGGCAGCCAATCTGACCCAAACCCTGTATGTCTTAGCCAGGAATTAGAGAGAAAATCCTGCCCAGTGACAAACACTCAAGCTTCTTTCCAGGTGAAGACAGCCCAGCTTCACTGCAGCTTGGGGTTCTGGGGACACAATCAGCCAGGAAAGCATCCCAGGTTCCCATGATGGGATGATTTCCCTGGCACTACCTGGAATCCACCCACCCTGTGCCTCTATGGGGTCTTTCCTCCCTGCACAAAACAGACATTTCATTTAGGTTTTAAAGTTGAATTTGCATCATTGTTGCTAAATTAAAAGAATAAAACTCAACAGAGAAGCAAATGCAGAATAGAGACGAAAAGGTGGAACATGAAAGGGAAAACACTCTTATCAGTCATAGAGCAGAGATAGTGACAGGTAGAAGAGCAATAACTGCCCCAGAGCAGTGCTGAAATCTTTGCAGTGACTCTAGAGCCATTGCATAATTTTACTATTTATTCCACGCTCTGCAGGAAATGAAACGGGCTATTTCTTACACTCTGCTTCCCTCTTGTGGGCTGCCCGGACCAGTGGAATCCCAGTACCCAAAGTCATTGCTTCATAATGCATCCGATGAAGTGAGCTGTAGCTCACGAAAGCTTATGCTCTAATAAATTTGTTAGTCTCTAAGGTGCCACAAGTACTCCTTTTCTTTTTGCGAATACAGACTAACACGGCTGCTACTCTGAAACTTACTTTATTGTATATCACTTTCCTCACACAATCTGGAGCCCAAAGCAAACACTTGAGGGTCTGATCATCCCTCCCCTAGATATGCCTGCCTGCATGTGTCAATATCAATGTATAGAGAGACATCTTCTTTTGATCCTTACAGTGGTCCATTCCCTCCCCATTGCATTGAGAATCTCAGGCACATCTGTAAAAAAGCAGTGGAATGACACTCCTAGGAGCACAGTGGTCTCTGTCCTGATTGCTTCTTTGTTATGCATCTAATTCCTTAATGATCCATTTCTCCTGTTGCCTTGAGCAGCTTTCCTTTTTACCACCATCACACCTGCACAAGAATGCACACACATAGTGCACATGCACACACACATGCAGCACCTGCAGTGTACACATACACAAAATGCACCCGTACACAAATACAGCGCATACGCATGCACCTATAGGCATACAATGCTCACCCTGAGTGCAGACACGTACACCCAGCACACGTACATCCACAAAGAGTTCACATATACACAGTGTGCATGAATACACGTATGTGCACACATACTCGTCAGCACGTTCGCCACATTGTAGCTTCCCTCTGCATCTTTCTCTGCCTTGAATGCTGCTGCCTGCCTCCCACACACCTTCTCTTGACTCCCACTCAAAGCACATCCTGTGCTCTCCATTCACCCAGCTTGGCCTTTTTCTTGTGCTCCTGTCCTTTCCCTGCTCCATGACGTGGATCCTTGGAACTGTGCAGGAATTTCTCACCAAGACTTCATCGCATGGTTCCCCTGGAACTTCCCATCGGAGCCGGGATGTGCTCTGTGAGGGTTCAGTGTCCTTGCTGTTCTCACCTATAGAGTCTCATTTTAGTTTTAATTATTAAAAGATTGGCGAAATTAGGATAAATGGTCATTGTAGGAAGAAGAACGGCCGAGACGCTCTGTAACCGCAAAGCAGGGCTCAGTCAGGAGTGCGGGGGGAGAGAACAGGACTCTGTGTGGTAATGCTGCAGTGGAAGGCTAGGCCAGAGAGCAGAGCACAGGGCAGGGAGAGCTGGGAAAGCAGTGGGGAACTGTAATGCTGCAGGGCAGATCGAGAAAAGTCCTATTAACATTGCAGAGTAGGTACAAACTGGGGAGAATGAGATGGGAGCGCCTTGTGCAGTCCCTGCTTCCTTTGGAGCCCAGCCACACTGCTGCCTCTCTGGGTGACAAACCCCTGATCCCCTTGCTCTCGGATGGCCTCTTTCTCCTGCACTAAATCAGGGCTCAAAGGGTTAATTTCCATTGCAGTCACGTGTAACAAATTGGCCTGTTTTATGTTTCTCAATCGACCCTTTTGTGGCCAGTAGAGCTGCTGGGTGCAGCCTCCAGCCAAAACCCCATGTAAACAGCACCTGGCGCTTCCCCTGTTAGGGCTTCTGCTAAAATAAACAGTCGCTTTGAAAAGCCAGCATGAATCACCATCAGCAGCAGAAAGTTTGTGAGAGGCCAGCCCTGGACTCACACCCTCCCGGGCAGACTGGAATGGGGTGATGGGGAGAAACAGGTGCAGCTCATTTCAGGAGAGCCAGACTCCTCCGGGGCAAGGAGGCAGGCCAGGCTGGATGCTCCTTGGACCCTAGCTGCTGTAGCCTGGGGTGTGAGTGTCAGGAGCAGATTCTGAAACAGCTTTGCTGCCCTTAACTCCAGCAATAAGCAGACAGGACACACCAAGGAGCTGGGAAGTCAGATGCCAGGACCACACCACTCTCCAGTTCCCCCTGTACTCCCTCTTCCCTCTCCACATTGTGGTCTGGGGCACTCATCCCAAGAAGTGGGCAGGGAAGTGGGTAGGTACAGTGTGACCTTTGGCTCAAACTGAGGCATGACAGGAGTTGACATATGGGTGGGAAACCTACTGGCCATACCCACGGCCCTGCTGCAGTATGGGGGTTAAATGGCTTGGACTATTCTGAACTGGTCCTGTAGGAGGGGGTGTTTGTTACCATGGCATCTGAGATCAGATGCCCCATTCTTGTTGGCAGCAGGTGCTAGTTATGCCCTTCCTTCCTCAGGCCCACAAAGTGACTACAGAGCCCCGGGTCATTCTGTCACCTTTCCCTGTTTGCAGGGCCAGGATCGCCTGATATTTACTCAGCGATAGCAACATGAACAGCAATTCCATTGTTCTCAAAGCAACTGCAGAGCAGCCAGGGCCTGCTGGAACCTCCAGGCCCTTTATCACATCTTGATTTTCAGTCCAAGGAGATTACCAGGCTGATAAAACTCGACCAGCAATATTTCACTGCTAAGTCTGGCCTGACAGCTCTCTCCAAACTCCCCTGGAAATCTTCCCACCCCTTCTTTTAAAAACCACAAGGAAACAAGTGCCTGCTCCTGGGGCCCGGAGCAAAGCTGCCTGCCCAAGTGGGTTGGAAGTTGTGCAGCTCTCACATAGGAGAAAGGGTCACTATGAGGACAAAAAGAAAAGGAGTACTTGTGGCACCTTAGAGGCTAACAAATTTATTAGAGCATAAGCTTTCGTGAGCTACAGCTCACTTCAAGTGAGCTGTAGCTCATGAAAGCTTATGCTCTAATAAATTTGTTAGTCTCTAAGGTGCCACAAGTACTCCTTTTCTTTTTGCAAATACAGACTAAGCAGCAGGATACGGACCCTGGACTTCAGGAAAGCAGAAAGCAGAAAGCAGACTTTGACTCCCTCAGGGAACAGATGGCCAGGATCCCCTGGGGGACTAACATGAAAGGGAAGGGAGTCCAGGAGAGCTGGCTGTATTTCAAGGAATCCCTGTTGAGGTTACAGGGACAAACCATCCCGATGAGTCGAAAGAATAGTAAATATGGCAGACGACCAGCTTGGCTTAATGGTGAAATCTTAGCGGATCTTAAACATAAAAAAGAAGCTTACAAGAAGTGGAAGGTTGGACATATGACCAGGGAAGAGTATAAAAATATTGCTCGGGCATGTAGGAAAGATATCAGGAGGACCAAATCGCACCTGGAGCTGCAGCTAGCAAGAGATGTCAAGAGTAACAAGAAGGGTTTCTTCAGGTATGTTGGCAACAAGAAGAAAGCCAAGGAAAGTGTGGGCCCCTTACTGAATGAGGGAGGTAAGCTAGTGACAGAGGATGTGGAAAAAGCTAATGTACTCAATGCTTTTTTTAATGTACTCAATGCTTTTTTTGCCTCTGTTTTCACTAACAAGGTCAGCTCCCAGACTGCTGTGCTGGGCATCACAAAATGGGGAAGAGATGGCCAGCCCTCTGTAGAGATAGAGGTGGTTAGGGACTATTTAGAAAAGCTGGACGTGCACAAGTCCATGGGGCCGGACGAATTGCATCCGAGAGTGCTGAGGGAACTGGCAGCTGTGATTGCAGAGCCCTTGGCCATTATCTTTGAAAACTCGTGGCGAACGGGGGAAGTCCCGGATGACTGGAAAAAGGCTAATGTAGTGCCCATCTTTAAAAAAGGGAAGAAGGAGGATCCTGGGAACTACAGGCCAGTCAGCCTCACCTCAGTCCCTGGAAAAATCATGGAGCAGGTCCTCAAAGAATCAATCCTGAAGCACTTAGAGGAGAGGAAAGTGATCAGGAACAGTCAGCATGGATTCACCAAGGGAAGGTCATGCCTGACTAATCTAATCGCCTTTTATGATGAGATTACTGGTTCTGTGGATGAAGGGAAAGCAGTGGATGTATTGTTTCTTGACTTTAGCAAAGCTTTTGACACGGTCTCCCACAACATTCTTGTCAGCAAGTTAAGGAAGTATGGGCTGGATGAATGCACTATAAGGTGGGTAGAAAGCTGGCTAGATTGTCGGGCTCAACGGGTAGTGATCAATGGCTCCATGTCTAGTTGGCAGCCGGTGTCAAGTGGAGTGCCCCAGGGGTCGGTCCTGGGGCCCGTTTTGTTCAATATCTTCATAAATGATCTGGAGGATGGTGTGGATTGCACTCTCAGCAAATTTGCGGATGATACTAAACTGGGAGGAGTGGTAGATACGCTGGAGGGGAGGGATAGGATACAGAAGGACCTAGACAAATTGGAGGATTGGGCCAAAAGAAATCTAATGAGGTTCAATAAGGATAAGTGCAGGGTCCTGCACTTAGGATGGAAGAATCCAATGCACCGCTACAGACTAGGGACCGAATGGCTCGGCAGCAGTTCTGCGGAAAAGGACCTAGGGGTGACAGTGGACGAGAAGCTGGATATGAGTCAGCAGTGTGCCCTTGTTGCCAAGAAGGCCAATGGCATTTTGGGATGTATAAGTAGGGGCATAGCGAGCAGATCGAGGGACGTGATCGTTCCCCTCTATTCGACACTGGTGAGGCCTCATCTGGAGTACTGTGTCCAGTTTTGGGCCCCACACTACAAGAAGGATGTGGATAAATTGGAAAGAGTACAGCGAAGGGCAACAAAAATGATTAGGGGTCTAGAGCACATGACTTATGAGGAGAGGCTGAGGGAGCTGGGATTGTTTAGTCTGCAGAAGAGAAGAATGAGGGGGGATTTGATAGCTGCTTTCAACTACCTGAAAGGGGGTTTCAAAGAGGATGGCTCTAGACTGTTCTCAATGGTAGCAGATGACAGAACGAGGAGTAATGGTCTCAAGTTGCAATGGGGGAGGTTTAGATTGGATATTAGGAAAAACTTTTTCACTAAGAGGGTGGTGAAACACTGGAATGCGTTACCTAGGGAGGTGGTAGAATCTCCTTCCTTAGAGGTTTTTAAGGTCAGGCTTGACAAAGCCCTGGCTAGGATGATTTAACTGGGACTTGGTCATGCTTTGAGCAGGGGGTTGGACTAGATGACCTTCTGGGGTCCCTTCCAACCCTGATATTCTATGATTCTATGATTCTATGACTAACACGGCTGCTACTCTGAAACCTGTCATTATGAGGACAAAGGCATTGCAGGCCTGGTAGTCATCACAGGTGGCTGACCTCCAGTAAAACCTAGACATAGGGTCTGTTGAGGAGAAAAGTAGAACCTGCTTTTTCACTCTCCTGAAACTTGGGGACAGAGCCTGGGGAAATGGCCAATGTCCTGCTAAAAACAGGAATGGTCCCTCCAAGTAGGGACACTTACTGTGTAATGTTCCTGGAAGCACCAGCTCTGGAACAAAAACTGTGCTGGGAGCTGGAAAGCAGGCTGATGCTGGGATTTTGTCCCCAGGAGACAGGAGAGCTACCAGGAGAGCTGGCTGGCCACCAATGGAAATAGGAGAAGATGCGGCAAGCATGGGGGTGGGCTCTCTCAGTGCATGGTGGGGAAGTTCTGCAGAAGCCCAACACACACCGAGCTCCCTGAGACTTGTTTTCCATTCCTGCAGAGACTCAGTTCTCCAGGGCAGTGGGACATTCAGAGTCTTGAATTGGTTGGACATATTCCTGGAGGTTTCATCACATGATTAATCTTTAATTCCTGGAGACTCCAGGACAATCCTGGAGAGTTGGCAATGCTATGCTCAGGGCCAGATCTCCAGTGGTTTGACACTGCCTCATTTACCCACAGAGGCCAGTGCACCCTGCACAAAGTGCTTGGCGAAGGGCAGTAGGCGGACAGCTGCTTAGTGGCACTGACCTGAACTTTCTGCCCAGCAATATAGAGGTTTTATTTCACAGACATATAGCAAGCAGCTGGGGTCAGAGGCTAATCCTGGCCCAGGGAGAGGGAAACAGAAAGGGGAGTCTAAGCTCGGGAAGCATGGGGGGGTAGCTGACTGTCTGTTCTGAACAGAAGAGCATCAAATAGTCCCTGAGTGACTCACCAATGGTGGCCGGCAATCGTGTGCTCACACCACATGAACTGGCCTGTATGTCCATGTAGGGGTTGATATATCTGTGTGAGTCTATGTATGTTAGCAATGCCTGTCAGGTCATGCATCTATGTAGATTTGTGTATGACAAGTTAGCATGGATGGATGAATTACCTGAGCCCCAAGTGTCTTGTTACAGAACTGTGCTTCCTCCTGGCTTTTCTATCTCTCCCCAGTTCCATCTCTACCCTTTGATTCCCTCCTTCTTCCCAGCTCCCCTCCTCCCACTTCTCATCATTGATCCCCTTGGACACGTCCTCTCCCTATTCTGTTTGCTTCCATTGGCTCCACCAGTGCTTTGAATAATGATTGTGTCTCTGTCCACTCACACACTCAGATCAGACACACAGATATGCACATGGGCAAATACCCACACATTCATACTGATGCACTCATAAACACACACTTCCATACTAGCACATGCATGCATATGTGCACATACCCACAGATACACATGCGCACACACAGACATGAGCATTCACACATACTCAGACCCAGAGACACACACATCCCTGCCTCTTGATGCACAAGAAGTGTGTATACCAGTGCTGGATGGCATGTTCTTTATCTAACATGTGTGTCTTGGCCACAAATCCCTGTAAAATAAACCCTCCAGTGGCCTGACAATGTTCTGAGCTTGCAGATCTCGGCACTAATGAGATGGAATGGTTCTGCTCTAGGAATGGATGAACGTTGAATCACAAGGCATTGGCTAATGATGAAATGGTGTGTGGGAGATGGGTGAAGGGAACACTAAAAGATCCTCTCAGCAAGACTTTCTAGCTGAGTAATATAAACCCAGAGCTCTGGGCACCTGGAGTAGCCAGTCACATGAGCAGGCATCAGACAGGAGGTGGCAGAGTGAAGCTAACTGACAACAGCCATCAGTACAACCAAGGAACACAGAGCCACCTCTGCCTCCACCTGGTGCCCAGATGCCATAGAAATGGGTGCAGTATCCATGGCTACATAGATTAGATATTGCAAGAGCCCCATCCTGTGCATCAGATTCATTGGCAACTGCACATCTGCCTGACCTGCAGCAGGATGTGCACCCACACCCATGAGCTTTAGTCTTTGATTACCCAGAGATGGGCATCCTATGGGGGTGGAGTTGTAGAGGTCTGTGTAAGTGAACATAAAAACGGCCATACTGGGTCAGACCAAAGGTCCATCTATCCCGGTATCCTGTCTTCCAACAGTAGCCAATGCCAGGTGCCCCAGAGGGAATGAACTGAACAGGTAATCATCAAGTGATCCATCCCCTGTTGCTCATTCCCAGCTTCTGGCAAACAGAGACTAGGGACACCATCCCTGCCCATCCTGGCTAATAGCCATTGATGGACCTATCCTCCATGAATTTATCTAGTTCTTTCTTGAACCTTGTTATATCTTGGCCTTCACAACATCCTCTGGCAAAGAGTTCCACAGGTTGACTGTGTGGTATTTGAAGAAATACTTCCTTTTGTTTGTTTTAAACTTAATGCCTATTAATTTCATTTGGTGACCTCTAGTTCTTGTGTTATGAGAAAGAGTAAACAACACTTCCTTATTTACTTTCCCACATCATATCCCCCCTTAGTTGTCTCTTTTCCAAACTGAAAAGTCCCAATCTTATTAATTTCTCCTCCATACCCCTAATAATTTTATTGTCCTTTTCTGAACCTTTTCCAATTCCAATATATCTTTTTGAGATGGGGTGACCACATCTGCATGCAGTATTGAGATGTGGGTGTACCATGGATTTATATAGAGGCAATATGATATTTTCAGTCTTATTATCTATCCCTTTCTTAATGATTCCCAACGAATCATTTTTTTGACTGATGCTGCACATTGAGTGGATATTTTCAGAGAACTATCCACAATCATAGGACTGGAAGGAAACTTGAGAGGTCATCTAGTCCAGTCCCCTGCCTCATGGCAGCACTAAGTAGTATCTAGACCATTCCTGACAGGTATTTGTCTAACCTGCTCTTAAAAATCTCCAATGATGGAGATTCTACAACCTCCCTAGGCAATTTATTTCAGTGCTTAACCACCCTGACATTTAGGAAGTTTTTCCTAATGTCCGACCTAAACTTTCCTTGCTGCAATTTAAGCCCGTTGCTTCTTGTCCTATCCTCAGAGGTTAAGAAAAACAATTTTTCTCCCTCCTCCTTGTAACAACCTTTTACATTCTTGAAAACTGTTATCATGCCCCCCCCCCCCCGTCTTCTCTTTTCCAGACTAAACAAACCCAATTTTTCTATCTTCCCTCATAGATCATGTTTTCTGGATCTTTCATCATTTTTGTCGCTCTTCTCTAGACTCTCTCCAATTTATCTACATGCTTCCCGAAATGTGGTGCCCAGAACTGGACACAATACTCCAATTGAGGCCTAATTAGCATGGAGTAGAGCGGAAGAATTACTTCTCGCATCTTGTTTACAACACTCCTGCTGATACATTCCAGAATGATGTTTGCTTTTTTTGCAACAGCATTACACTATTGACTCATCTTTAGCTTGTGGTCCACGATGACCCCCAGATCCCTTTCCACAGAACTCCTTCCTAGGCAGTCATTTCCTATTTTGTATGTGTGCAACAAGGGCCATCCCTAGCCATTTTGGTGCTCTATGCAGCCCCCCAATGGGGGGGGGCTGTGTGGGGTCCCAGGCCTCTGCGGGGGGGGGGGAAGCGGGCTGTGGGCAGGGTGGAAACTGCCCCCCAGCATGAGCCAGCAGAGCGGAGTGGGTTGGGGCTGGGTTGCTCTACTTACCGCTGCTGGTGAGTGCAGGCCCACCCCCTGCTGCAGTCCTCAGGGGAGTGGGGGTGGGGCTGGGGTGGAGCAGGAGTGGGAAAAGGTGGGGTGGAGGCGAAGAGGCGGAGCAGGGGAAGAGGTGGAGCAGGGGCTGGAGCAGCAAACAGCTGGGTAGGGCACCAGGAAATTTGGTGCCCCAAATTTCCTGGTGCCCTATGCAGCTGTGTACTTTGCATGTGGGTAGGGACTGCCCTGTGTGCAACTGATTGTTCCTTCCTAAGTGGAGTACTTTGCATTTGTTCTTATTGAATTTCATCCTATTTACTTCAGTAACATTTCTCCAGTTTGTCCAGGTCATTTTGAATTTTAATCCTATCCTCCAAAGGACTTGCAACCCCTCCCAGCTTGGTATCGCCCACAAACTTTATAAGTGTACTCTCTATGCCATTATCTAAATCATTGATGAAGAGAGCGAATAGAATCGGGCCCAGAACTGATCCCTGCAGGACCCCACTCATTATGCCCTTCCAGTAGGACTGTGAACCACTGATAACTACTCTCTGGGAACAGTTTACCAACCAGTTTTGCACCCACCTTATGGTAGCTCCATCTAGGTTGGATTTCCCTAGTTTGTTTATGAGAAGGTCATGTGAGACAGTAACAAAAGCTTTACTAAAATCAAAGCTACCACTTCCCCCCTATCCAAGGCTTATTACCCTGTCAAAGAAAGCTATCAGGTTGGTTTGACACAATTTGTTCTTGACAAATCCATGCTGACTTACTTACCACCTTATTATCCTCTAGATGTTTGCAAATTGATTGCTTGATTGATTTGCTTCATTATCTTTCCAGGTACAGAAGTTAATCTGACTGGTCTGTAATTCCCTAGGTTGTCCTTTTTTCACTTTTTATAGATTGGCATTATATTTGCCCTTTTCCAGTCTTCTGGAATCTCTCCCATTTTCCATGACTTTTCAAAGATAATCGCTAATGGCTCATATCTCCTCAGTCCACTCCTTGAGTATTCTAGGATGCATTTCATCAGGCCCTGGTGACTTGAAGACATCTAATTTGTCTAAGTAATTTTTAGACTTGTTCTTTCCCTATTTTAGCCTCTTCTCATTCTACCTCATTTTCACGACGTCCAATCACCACCAACCTTCTTGGTGAAAACCAAAGCAAAGAAGTCATTAAGCACTTCTGCCATTTCCACATTTTCTTGTTATTATTTCCCCCCCACACACACTCATTGAGTAATGGGTCTACCCAGTCCTTAGTTCTCATCTTGCTTCTAATCTATTTGTAGAATGTTTTCTTTATTTACCCTTTACGTGTATAGCTAGTTTGATTTCGTTTTGTGCCTTGGCCTTTCTAATTTTGTCCCTATGTACTTGTGTTATTTGCTTATATTCATTGTTTGTAATTTGACCTAGTTTCCACTTTTTGTAGGACTCTTTTTTGATTTTTGTATCATTGAAGATCTCCTGGTTAAGACAGTGTGGTCTCTTGCCATACTTCCTATCTTTCTTATGCAGTGGGATGGTTTGCTCTTGTGCCCTTAATAATGTTTCTTTGAAAAATGGCCAACTGTCTTCAGTTGTTTTTCTCCTTAGACTTGTTTTCCATGGGATCTTACCTACCAACTCCCGGAGTGTGCCTTCTTGAAATCCATTGTCTATTTTGCGGTTCTCCCTCCTACCATTCCTTAGAATCATTAATGCCATCATTTCATGATCACTTTCACCCAAGCTGCCTTCCACTTTTAAATTCTCAACCAGTTCCTCCCTATTTATCAAAATCAAAACTAGAGCAGCCTCTCCACAAGTAGCTTTCTCCACCTTCTGAAATAAAAAAAAATTGTCTCCACTACATTCCAAGGAGTTATTGGATAATCTGTGCCCTGCTGTGTTATTTTCCCAACAGATGTCTGAGTAGTTGAAGTTCCCCATCACCACCAAGTCCTGTGCTTCGAATGATTTTGTTAGTTGTTTAAAAAAAGCTTCATCCACCTCTTCTTCATGGATAGGAGGTCCGATAGTAGACCCCTACCATAACACCCTTTGTGTTTTACTCCTTTTATCCATACCCAGAGACTTTCAACAGGTCTGTCTCCTATTTCCATCTCAACTTCAGTCCAAGTGTATACATTTTTAATATATAAGGCAACACCTCCTCCCTTTCCCCCCTGCCTGTCCTTCCTGAACAGGCTGTACCCTTCTATACCAGTATTCCAGTCATGCATCTCTTCCCACCAGGTCTCTGTAATGCCAAGTTTGTCATAGTTGTGTTTATTTACCAGCCTTTTGAGTTCTTCCTGCTTATTCTCCATACTTCTTGCATTAGTATACAGACAAAAGATACTGATTTGATTCTACTCCCTGGTTCTGTCTTGTCTCTCCTTTATCCCTGCTATAACAGCCCATGCTCCCCACAAATTCCAAACCTTCTCCCAGATCTTCATGTTCTTGACTTACCTGTGGGCTTTGATCACCAACCCCCTTCAAACCTAGTTTAAAGCCCTCCGCACTAGGTTAGCCAGTCTGTATCCAGATATGCTCTTCCCCTTCCTTGATAGGTGGACTCCATCTCTGCTTAGCAGTCCTTCTTCCTGGAACAATGACTCCAAGATCTCTCTCTTGAGTGGCAACAGCTAATTTAGACACCATCTTTTTATATGTATAGTTGGGATTATGTTTTCCAATGTGCCTTTCTTTGAATTTATCAACTTTGATTTTCATCTGCCATTTTGTTGCTCAGTTACTCAGTTTTGTGAGATCTCTTGGTAGCTCTTCACAGTCTGCTTTGGACTTAACTATCTTGACTAGTTTTGTATCATCTGCAAATTTTGCCACCTCACTGTTTACCCCTTTTTCCAGATCATTTATGAATATGTTAAAAAGCACTGGTCCAAGTACATACCCCAGGGGTACACGACTATTTACCTCTCTCCATTACGAAAAACTGACCATTTATTCCTACCCTTTGTTTCCTATATTTTAACCAGTTACCAGTCCATGAGAGGACCTTCCCTCTTATCCCATGACAGCTTACTTTGCTTACGAGCCTTTGGTGAGAGACCTTGTGAAAGGATTTCTGAAAATCTAAGTATACTACATCCACTGGATCCCCCTTATCCACAGGCTTGTTGATCCCCTCAAATAATTCTAGTAAGTTGGTGAGGCATGATTTTCCTTTACAAAAACCATGTTGACTCTTCCCAAACAAATTAGCTATCCTCCAGTCATTTGGTACAAAAGCAGATTTAAATGATAGATTACAAACCACAGTTAGTAGTTCAGCAATTTCACATTTGAGTTCCTTCAGAACTCTTGGGTGAATACTTATTACTGTTTAATTTACCAAGTTGTTCCAAAACCTCTCTAATGACACTTCAATCTGGGACAGCTCCTCAGATTTGTCACCTAAAAAGACTAGCTCAGGTTTGGGAATCTCCCTCATGTCCTCAGTCATGAAGACTGATGTAAAGAATTCATTTAGTTTCCACACAATGACCTTATTGTCCTTGAGTGCTCCATTAGCATCTTATCATCCTGTGGCCCCACTGGTTATTTAGAAGGCTTCCTGCTTCTGATGTACTTTAAAAAAATTTTGCTATTATTTTTTGAGTCTTTGGCTAGCTGTTCTTCAAATTCATTTTTGGCCTTCCTAATTATATATTTACATTTTACTTACCAGAGTTTATGCTCCTTTCTATTTTCTGCACTAGGATTTAACTTCCACTTTTTAAAGGATGCCTTTTTTGCATCTGTAAGGGGACTCGGCCAGGGCTCGTCCCTCTTGCGGGGTGCTGGGGCACCACACCACCTCACTATACCCTCTCTGCTGGGTTGGGGAATACCCAGTCTATGGCCCAGACCTTCAGGCAGGGCCCTGCAAGCAGTACAATATAAGCCCAGCCCTGGGTCAGGGCCGGCAGCAAACAAATAGTCACAGGCTCAGGCCCTCAGACAGGGACTGAGCAAATAGTTCAACAGCAGATCCCAGGCTCCTGGCTTTGAGCGACCAGGGACAGGGGGAGACTGCCACCCACAAGGTGGGTGCAGGGGGACGCAGGCCCACCCACTCCACTGCATCCCAGCCCGGGGCCCTAGCAGCGGCAGAAGACCCGCTGCTGTGTCATTGGGGATCCTGGCCACAACACACTGACATTAGCTCTGGCAGTACTGCAGCCAGACTAGGGTCGGCTGCCCCCCAGCTACTTCTGGACTCCCCCTCACAGGGTGCTTGGGTCAGGATGGTGTCCTCGGAGGGTTCCAGCACCATGGGTTCCTCAGGGTAGCTGGATAGGCTTGGAAGCTCCTCTGGGTAGCCGGCAATGGGTAGGCTTGGCAGCTCCTCCGTGCACCAGTCAGCATTACGCATTGGCCTGTCCTCGGGTCAGCTGCGGATTGCCAGGGGCTCCCAAACCAGAGCCAGGCATCTGGCGTCTCCAGCAGCTGCCACCCAAGTGAGCTCTGGTGTTGGGCTTTTATATTTCCTGTCCTGTGCCTTGACCTCTGGAGGGTAGGTGCAGGATCCACTGGCTCTGCCCACTTTGGTGTCTGGGGAGATTCTTCCTTCTGTGGGTTGGTGGGGCACCACACCGCCTCACTACAGCATCTCACTGCTTTTTTTACTTTGTTGCTTAGCCACAGTGGCACTTTTCTGGTTTTCTTACTATGTTTTTTAATTTGGGGTGTACATTTAAGTTAAGCCTCTATTACAGTGTCTCTTAAAATTTTACATGCAGTTTTCAGGGATTTCACTTTTGGCGCTGTACCTTTTAATTTCTGTTTCACTAACTCCCTTATTTTTGTGGATTCTAATATTTGTGACTCTATTTGTCCCCAAGGGTCTTAAACATCAAACATCTGAAACAAGCCTTGAACCTGATAATGTCCCTTAGATGGGACTGAAGGAGCATGACAATCCCCAGGGCAAACAGGTGAGGTGCCAGATAAAGGATGCGGTTGCTTGGCCAGGTGCATTAGCAAAGAGGAGGAGAGAATCTGGAGTGGGTAGGCAGGTCCTGGGGGCACACACGCTGCCTTTTCTTCATTCTCCTTTCCAAATAAGATGTCAAATCCCAGGGATTAGTGACCATGAAAGCTGGTGCTAAGAGCCCCACCCTGAGCCAGGAACACGCCACCTTTCTTGCCTGCTGCACACTAGAGCTGGCCAGCCTGGGCTATTTTTAAACAGGGAGGAGACAGATTGTCAAACAAACCATCACTCAAGCTCTGGCACAGGTGACGGGAGCAAAGGGAACAAGAAACTACAGGGTCAGATGGGATGGGGGGAGGTGATGGTGGAAGGAGGAACAGGGGAGGGAGACAAGGTGGGGGAGGCAAGCAGAGAAGAGAGGGAGATGGGAGACAGCGCTGTGGAAGCAGAAGGCTCAGGCCTCAGTTTATTTAGCTTTCAGCTCAAGTGTGCCATCCTGCTCTTGGTAATTCTGCCTGCCCCTACAGCCCTGCCCTGATTCCCTCAGAACTCCATTCTGCTGTGCCCTGGCCTCTCTCCCCCTTTCCCACTCCCAACTTGCTTCCTCCCCATGTTCAGAAATGCCTCAGTATTAATGCCATCAAAGCACCCTTCTTCACCAGCTCCAGCCCAGCACTTGTCAGCCAGGCTCATGTGCTGATACTTACAGACAACATATCCTAGGAACCTCCTTGTGCCTCCAGACCATCAGCTCTTCAGGGGAGGGACCTTATCACTGGGTGTTGGTTTGTGCGTGTTTATCCCTGTAAGCACCATGCACCCAGCTCCTGAAGGAGAGGCAGCACCATCTAGTAGCTGGAGCACAGGGCTGGAAGCCAGGAATTCCTGGATTCAAAAACTCCCTCAGTGACTAGGACAAGTCACTTCCCCTTTGTGCCCCTCGCATTCCCCGTGTGTAGAGTGGAGACAGTGCTTTCCTTCCTCTCTGAGGACTTGGGGGAATGGCGACATGCCCCTCCTGTGGAGATGGAAATGCTGCTAGGCTGAAATGGCTAAGAAATTAGTTCAGAGTTGGGCAAATAGCACCAACCATTTCCTGTTCATGTTGGCTAGTGCATCTCAGTGAATTCACTTTAGCCAGGCTCACTTTCCACAAGCACTTTTACTGAATGTCCATGGAAAGGGAATGTCTGAATTCGTGTGAATTCTCTGCTGAAAATGCTTGCCTGCACACCCAATCAGGGAACCGAATCAACACCATATGACTCTTCTGCCCAATCACCACTAAACAGGACAGCACAAATAGTGAATACTCAGAGAACTGTTCCAACTCAACCCACTGATTGAAACAAGTAACCTGAGGGAAAAGGGCTCTGCTCCCAGCTGCAGGGGAAAAGGAGCCACTCGTAGGATACACTCACTACTGGGAATTGTTTGCACAACTCTAATCATTAGTATTGTTATTAGACTAGAGAAATCATACAAGTACCAGCCATTGCGAATAGCCCTGCCCTAGCCTCTGGGGTGATAGACACATGGGACCTAGCAGGACTTCTTCAACTCTAACAGATCTTAGGTGCTGCACCCAGAGTCCATTCCAGGGGGTACAGAAATGCTGTCCTTTCTCTGTCTGACAGCAAATGCAGACTCCTCTAAAGAGCTTTCTTCCTAGGGTGCCAACCTAAAACAATGACTGGCTCTTAGCCCCCAGCTAATGGTTTGTGGAGGATGGTCAGTCTGAGACACTCCCCTTTGCATTCCCAGCATCAGAGAGATGCAATGTGATGCTCATGTTGTAGCTAGTGTTTCTCCACCAATGGACTTGAGGAGCTGATCATAATCTGATTGTTGATGGGGGTGGGAAGTTGTATTTCTGGGTCATGTTTCTATAGGAGCCAAGCAGAGAGAGGAATTGAAGTGAGGATGGGAGCACTATGTGAGCATGCATACATGTGGGAGCCTGTCTGTGTGGTGTGGATGGATCTGGACCCTTCTGACAGGCTGAGTTGGAAGGCATGAACAATGATTGACTGCCCCAAAAGCAGCTGGTGTGTTCTTGGGTACATGCTGTTTGGGAAACACTATTACACTGCAGGAAGACTGGGGGAGCAGGTTAGTGCTATCTGGCTGCCTTGCTCTCAGGGACTGAAGGCAGGGCCAGCTCTATGTTTTTTGCTGCCCCAAGCAGCCAAAAAAAAACCCAAAAAAAACCCCTGCCAAATACGTCACCACCAGAGAGAACAGGAACATTGGAGGGAGCTGCCGCCAAATTGCCGCTGCGGAAAGCAATGGAGAGGTGCTGCCGCCGAATTGCCGCCAGGGCTTCTGCCAGCATGCCACTCCAAGAACAGCTGGCGTGCCGCCCCTTCAGCAGCACTGTCCCAGGCACCAGCTTGCTTAGCTGGTGCCTAGAGCCGGCCCTTACTGAAGGTGCCTGTAAGACAACCCTGACCTGGAAAACAGCTCAATTCCTTCAGCAGCGTGGGTCTGGGTTAATATTTCACCCCATGTACACTCACCTGGGGCAAGTATGGCTCTTTCATGCAACTATGTACTCAATTAGTTACTCTTATCAAACCCAAATCTAGACTCCCGCCCTCCTACTCCCTTCTTGGCCTTACCTTGTTTGTTTCCATTAACTGATAACCAGTGGGATCAGGATCTCAGCCTGTCCCCAAGTGTAGTGTGCGTGCGGGACTGGAAGGTTGGGATGACATTACCCTGGACACCATGCAAAAGGCAATTGCCTCTGTCCGTGACCTCCTGCACAAGGCAGTACAAAACCCCAGTTACCGAACTGAGATGGGATGGCTAGAGTTGTAGTAGAGAAGAGGGCAGTTGAGGCCTGGGAGATGTCCTGCAATGCTGGGCTGTGCACACTGGGTTATTGTTGCAGGGTTGGTTACAGGCACGGGGTTAAACCTGCTAGTTTTGAACTGGTGGCAAAAAGTTGAGGGCTAGAAGGGACCCCCAGATCATTTAGTCTGACCTCATGGATAGCATAGGCCATCAACAGCACCCAGCAACCACACACAGAGCCCAACAGTCAGAATCAGACCAAAGTGGTACAGCCCACAGAAGACTAGACTATTACGTGCCACAGGCAGAGAATAGGAGGGACTGAGGTGCCAGAGGCCCCCACAGAGACAGGGAGATGATTGAGATATACCCAGATAATCCTGACCAGTGATCCGCACAGACCTGCATGAGTACTGGGGCAGTGCACAAGGTGATTACTGGAGAGCTCTTTGTAAGTGCTGCTTTGGAGTGTAGGCTTGCTGGCTGGGTAACACACACTGCCAGGTGTGGAGTTCTTTAGGAGGGCTGCTTTGTTACCGTAGGGTTGGCCACCAGTCCTGGCACTGCTGGGAGTTTCCTAACTCAAAGCAATGCACTTCCGCTCGAAAAATATCCCACTCTGCCCTTGCTGCACCCTGAGACTTGCACAGGCGCACATCTCTCATTCCAACTCCCCCTTCCCCACCCGCACTGGAGCACAGAAGGGGCCCATAGAAATCACCTGAGGGTTTCCTGCCCCAAAAACCCCATCTGAAACTTCCATTTCCAACCAACTGCTGTGGGGACAGTGCAGGCCTCTGCAGTCTCGGGAATTGCTGCCTTTTCTTATAAGAAGGGGCTGGGCTATGATACCATGTGCCAGAAGGGGATGTAGGGTGTTGCCCACACCTGACTCTGTCTAGCAGTCTAAGCAGGAAGTTGCAGCTAGGACATGACACTCAACCAGGGAGGGAAGGAAATTCTATCGCAAATTACTAGTTCCAAAATGTAAACACTTACAGATCCTTGATCACTTTCTCACAGAGACACACACAATAGATGTGAGTGCATTTGTGTTGTGCACCTGAATGACATGATGACACTTTGGTCAAGCTGGGGGGAGGGGTACCATGTCAACTGTGACATCATCTCTCCTGGAAGAGGGACGGGAAGGACTCACCAAGAAACGTGATAGAAAGGCACTCCAGCATGCTCTCCTGCTCTATGCCCCCTTCTCAAGATTCATACAGAGGCAATCAGTGGTTCCCATCATCAATTGCTTTAGTGACTTGGTCACCCATGGACCCCTGTCTTCCCACAGCTCACACTGGTGGAGAGTCCAACCTGTGGGACCATGAACTATTGCAAAATCTTTCTGGGAGTTGGTGAGAGGAATTTGCTTGTGCTGTTACTTTCCTGCAGCATGTCCCTTCAGTTTGCATTGCAGCGATGTCATGAAGCACACTGGCCATTAGAGGACACTAGAATTCCACTCAGCCAGACTTCATTGGCTCTAGTGCTGTGCTATGTTTGATACTTGCAACAAAAACTTCACACCTTTAAATGGACAACTCACCTCCTTTGGAGTTCCACAACAAACTCAGAGCTCAGCCCCAGTCTGTGGGAGGGTCACTGAGGCTCCTGGACCAGGAGCCTGGGTGGTCTTGGATGGTTTCTGAAATCAAACAAAAGTCATGACTTTTAACATGAAATTGGGTGAAATTCAGCCGTTTGGTTTAGTGATGTAAGGTTTTTTTGAACCTAAAAACCCAAAGCATAATTTTGGGGTGTAACCTAAAGTGCTTGGAATATTCCATGAGCTGCTGTGCCATGAAACTGGTGAGATTATGTGTTAAATGAGAGAAAGGTTTAATTTCCCTTCAGCCTTGAGTCAGGCTGGGTGTGAGTCACACAGACAGCACATCCCAGGCTGTGGAGGTGCAGCAGGAAGTCACCAACACCTGGTTCCAGGGGCTCATCAGGTTAAAATATGGCAAGGAGCTAAGGGCACTGGGAAAATCCCAGAGGCTGCAGGATGCCTGGAGCTTCCTTCCCATTGCTGAAACTCCAGTTTCATGGCCTGTGTCCACCAAACACACGTGCACACCCAGCCCCATGTTTGGCTCCCACACTTCACTGGGAGAAGTATAGAACCCTCCAGGGTTAGGACTTCATACGCATCCCTCTACCAATCACACAGGCTGAGAAGATTGTGCTAGGGGAACCCACTCCTGTTCTCTCCTCAGGTGCTCAGTGAACCAGCTCCATGCAGGAGAGGAAGGGAGAAGAAAATGGGATGAAGGGAAAAAGACGGTGAAAGATGCCCCAAAAATGCAATGCCACTTAAAAATACTATCACTAGATGTTCCCGGTACCTTTCTTATACTGGAAAAGCTATTCTCCCAAAACCAGGGCTGCAGGCTTGACAAACTGCTGACAAAATAACCTGACAGTGGCAACACCAGGCTGCTAAATTTCTCTCAGAGAACCTTTTGAACTAGACATACTCCTAGTGGGCCATCAGGTCTGTCCCTCCTTCTTCTGGGCAGGATTGATTTCATTATACACAAACTACCCTGTGAACTGGATGCCTCTCTCAGTATGAAACATCTCTAGGAACGGCGATTCCACAGCCTCTATGAGGAGCTTATTTTGTCATCCAAACTCTTGGTAGAGTTTGAAAGCTAACATCAACTCTTCCTGCTGCAGGTGTAGCCCACTGCTCCTGCCACAGCCTTGGGGACTAGTGAGAAGCCCTTCTTCCTGTCCTCTTTGGAATATCCTTCCCATGTTTGTAGACATTAATCATGTCTTCTGTCACCTGTTCTCTGGGTTGTGATGTGGTTGGCGTGATGTGGGCATGGGACGTGCCTATCCCTGTCTTCCCATACTCTGCTGCTCCACACTGTTTTCTGAGCAGACCAGAGACTGAAATCTCCAAGAATCTATCTCTTAGGAGCATTCAGAGAGCACTTCTTGTAGGCGGAGAAATAATATCTAACAGTGTAGGCCAGAAATATATGAGCAACTGTCTCTGCCCCATGTCTTGCCAAAGCTGCTGAGATCGGCTGGGTTCTCCTTGCTCTCTTTTCCAAGGCTGTGTATGAATCAGACCTTCTCAAACCCAGGACCCAATCTATGGGTCTCCCTTCCTTAGCATACCCACCAGCACCTCTCTGGGGTAGGTTACAAGGCTATGTACATGGCCTTTTCATTCAGGCTCAACCACCATTACCACCATTACTTTCCCGTTAGCTCTTTCTGAATTTCATTTTCCTTGTGCCTATATTCTCCGGTTTGGTTGCATTGTTGCTTCTCCCTGAACCACTGAGCCCAGCCCTGTTTTGATCATTGCTGTTTTACTCAATGTGTAGTGATGTGTGTTAGATATATAAGAGGGTACCAGGGGCTCAGATGAGTGGGCAGGGCCAAGCTGGACAGCAAGGGTTTGGAGACCCTCACAGTAGCATTGGGTCTGAACATCTCCTTCAGAGCAGCCACTGACCTTAGTGCTATGCACAGATGTCCAAAGATGCCACACTTTTCTGGAAGGCTCTTTCACACCTTGCTATTGAAGCCCGAGGGGACCCACCACTGTGGCTACACAGGGGAGTGGGTGGCTGGTAAGAAGGGGGGCCGGGCTATGCTAAAGGAGCAGCTGTGTTTACTTTCCATCTGTTCCTCGGAACAACAGGAGATTTTTTTTTCTGTGTGTCCTTAACCAGCCAGAAACATTCTTGTAAACATCCTGCTGCTCTGGCACGGAGAAGAGAGCTCTGTGGTGGAGAAGGTGTCCTCCTGCTGCTCCCCTCTGTACAAGGCTGCTTGCAGTTAGAACAACAAACACTTTCCCTCTTATGGCCCAGTGACATGAGAGTGTATGGGCTTCCCAACCAGAGAACCCTGATCCCCTTGCCTCTGTGGAATCCTCCTATTCCCCAAGCCTGACTTCAGTGATGATGGAGCCGGGTGCAACTGAGCAGGAGACAGAGGCTGGGAATTATGGGAGCTTCTGAGGCTGGTGGGCCTACTTTAGCTGGTTAATGCAATCCCATCATAATGGGCTTGGTGGTGTTGTGCATCACTGTGCATTTCCCCCAGGGAACACAGAGACTCAATCAAACGGGGAGCTACCCACTTAACTTTTTATCTACTGTGCATAGGGCAGGCTCGACTGAATCAAGACAGATGCTGTTAACTGCTGCTATTTATAGTGGGTGCCTCAGGGGAAAAGATGCCCACACCCAGCAATGTGGGTCACTAGAACTGGGAAGGAAAAGGCCCTGGCTAGGTAGACAGCAGTAAAACTTGTCACAGAAATTGCAAAGCAAAGCTTCCTACTCCCCCAGTCATTGCACAACAGGCAGGCGTGTGCCTCTCCATTCAAAGACTCCATGGCCTGATGAATTCTACTTCTCCCAACATTCGGGGTGCATAACATGCTAGGAGTGGGGCAGGTATAAAAGGGCACCCACTGCTGGGAACTCCTTTGTAAGAACAATCCTGTAGCACTCTGCCAACACCTGCTTAGAGCAAAGAACACAGACTTCTCATCACATGTGCGGAGCTGGCTGGCAACTCAGCAACTTCTGGCTGACCTTGCCAGTGATACTCAGTACCCGCTGGCTGTGGCCCCAATTATACGCAGTACCTGCTGGCTGTGCCCCCAATTATAGTCAGTACCTGCTGGCTGTACCTTGGTTATACTCAGTACCTGATGCTGCCAGTGATACTCAGTACCCGCTGGCTGTACCCCTGGATATACTCAGTAACCACTGATTGTACTCCTGGTTATACTCAGTACCCACTGGCTGTGCCCCCAATTATACTCAGTACCCACTGGCTTTACCCCTGGTTATACTCAATACCTGCTGGCTGGACCCCCGGTTATACTCAGTACCTACTGGCTGTACCCCTGGTTATACTCAGTACCTGCTGGCTGTGCCCCCAGTTATACTGAGTATCTGCTGGCTGTGCCTCCAATTATACTCATTACCTGCTGGCTGTACCCTGGTTATACTCAGTACCTGTTGGCTGGATCCCCAGTTATACTCAGTACCTGCTGGCTGACCCTGTTAGTGATACTCAGCCCTTACTGAGAGATGCTGATTGCACTGGGGGATTGTGTCATCTGTCAGATTCCTGGCTGATGAGGATAGGGAGCTATGGATATGAATAGCAGTGCCTGCAGGGTTGGTTGGGGTATACAGAGGAAAATATGTGCTGAGGCCAAAAGCTACATAATTCTCAATCTCCTCCTTGGGGCAAGAAGGAAGAGCAAGAAAGTGCTATTAATGGAGATACAAATCTCTGTAGAACCTGGGGTTCCTTTTTGTTTCTCCAGTGAAAAAAGGGGTGGGAAGGGATTTTTATCATCCAGACACTATTTAACATTAAAGGGAAGGGAGGGGAAGCAGCGGGACAGGAGACCCCATACAGCAGAGAGAAACAAGTCTGCTGCCAGAACTGTGTTGGAGGCTTTTTTAAATGACTTGATAAATTCTGTTCTCTCTTCCTCTACGTCATTGTTCAGGGTGATTTATGGGGAGTTCTTGCCAATCCCCCATGACTGGGACAGTGGCTTTCTGCTGGGAAGGCTAGAGGATAAGGGCAAGACTATAGGGGACAGTTCTCTATACCAGTGCTGGGCTATTGTGCTATCAGCCAGGATTCTAATAGCCATCTAATCACACATACAGAACAGCCAAATGGACCACTCCCTTGCTGGTTTAGAAGGATTTCTATTACAATCTGTTGTCCCCTATTATTGATAGAGTGGCTGCTACATCCCCCTTTCATAGCTGTGTCCCCACAGTTTACCTTGGTGCGGGCATGACCTGCACCAGTTGAAACGAGAGAAGATGGCTGGAATGCTCGTGGTGTGGCTGGATGAATGCAGTCCCTTGCTCCACAAGGATTGTTGAGCTCTGATGCTGTGGCTGTGCGGGATGCAAAGGAGAGGTCCTTAGCACACACCGCAGACTCTGCCAAGTCTTAGTCAGCAGATTGTTCTGAGTTGTGGCCAGCCTGATTAATCCAAGCTGTCTCTGGTGGGATGCTGATTTCAGTGCCTTCTGCTGTGAGAAAATTTCTAGCTATTACGTAGAGGAAATTATTCAGGTTCAGGTTGAAATATCTGTGTCCAGGGTAGCAGGGTAATATCGCGATGGGATGAACATGAGAGCTTTTCTGCTTGAATGTCAGCTTGTGTCACTTCTGGAAGTGTTGAGTGAACTTTGCACCCAAAGCTATGATTCAGAGCCATGTCCCTCCTGGCTGGTGTAGGGCCAGTCAGGAAGCATTGGGCCTATTGTTAGCTGAAACTGTCATTGGCTCTTTTGAGGACAGGATGCTTCTGACTGTGAAGGAAGTTTTCCTTAGCTTTTTGAGCTTGAGACTCTGGTCAACTATTGAGTCACTTTAAATCTTCCTTTCTGGGTAAGGTGACTTGGAAGGTCTCATAGCATTGAGATGCCTCATCTCCTTGAACTTTCTCAACTTGGAAACAGATGTCAATATTGCACAGAACCCAAACTTGTTGCCTCAGTCAACGACCTCCTTCTGGAAATGGATGAAAAGCAGATGCCAGGCTGATCTTAAGCCTATCAGCTGCCTTTGATACCATTGATCAAAAGATGCTGATGTATCCCTTGTAGCTCTGTGCAGGAGTGGAGTGGATTTCTTTAGGGGGCTCAATGACTGAATGGCACTTTTGTGTGGGGTGCTGCAGATTTCTACCTTGTCATCCCCTTTGTTCAATGACTACATGGGGGGCTAGCAAGGAAGCATTAGCTATGTGGCTTAAAATGTGCTGACGATACCCTGTGGTACTGCCGCTGCTGCAATGAATGGAGGTGATGGAGCTTCCTTGGTTTAAATGGGAGGTAACTGCAGACACGCCTTTCTCTGGGTGGGTGCCTATCTATGGCACCCATTCCTGTTTGTATGAAATAGATCAAATCTGCTATGACCTTCAGGGCAGGCTGCAAGGCCCATCTACTTTGCCATACAAATGGCCGAGGGGGAGTGTATGTGGAGGGCCTCAGTGGATGAGGCATTGGTTTGTTTGTTCAGTTCTGATGACTATGACTAACGTTTGATGAGGAGTCAGGCTGATGGGGTGGTTTTCCTGTGTTTTATAATTTCCCGTGTGGTATTTTAATGGACACGAGGGTCCCTAGCACTACAGAAAGGCACTTTTTGGTTTTAGAAATGGCAGTAATTAATTAATTAATTAATTATATATTGCCATAATCCAACCCCTCCTCCCAGCTGCTTTACTAATTCTCTCTCAATAATCCCCAGTCCTTGCCTTCCCAGCTCAAGGCAACCTAGTTTAAGCCAAGCACGATATATTTTTAACAGGGGCTGTTAATTAGTGAGACCCCAGCCTGCTGTGCTCTGCTTCCATGCAGATCGGGCCCAGACTTTAAGAAGCAGCATGTCACGGAGGTGGTAGTTCATTTTCTTAGTCAGAACAGAGACTCCTAGGTCCCTAGGAGCCCTGCTGCTTTAAACTCTTCATTAAAAGATGGCTTCTTTTAGAGAGAGGCATTTTACTTGGTTCAGTGGAAAAAGACCTGAGGAGAGAATCTTCAGGAGACTAGAGAAATGAAAGAGAAGTAGAGAAAGTGTGTTACTGGCAAAGAGAAAAGTAACCATGACCAGGTCTTTTCTTTTAAAGAAGGTGAATTCGCTAGTGGTTAGCGCAAAGGATTAGATGAGAGTCAAGATCCTTGGGTCCTATTCCAGTTCTGCCACTGACTCGCTGTGTGACCTTGAGCAAGTCTCTTCACTTCTCTGTGCCTGTTTCCACAGCTGTAAAATAGGGATAATAATAATAGCACTCAAACAGCACTTTTCCACAGTAAGGTTCAAAGCACTTTACAAAGAAATAGTATTATCCCTATTTTATAGAGGGGGAAACGGAGGCATAGAACATTGAAGTGAATTGTCCATTGTCAACCAGCAGAGCTAGGAATAGAACCAAGGACTCCTAAATCCCAGTCCCATACGCTAGTCTGCAAGGCACATTACCCCACCTCACAGTGGAGGAAGGGGGCTGTGAGGCTTAGTTCATTGTTTGCAAAGGACTCTGAGCCCTTCACATGGAAGGCACAGTGGGCTTGCAGAGTGTTATTATTACTCCTGTCCTGGCTGTTTCGAACTGTTGCCCTAAATTGCCAAGCTCTAGTTTGCTCAAACCTCAGGGACCTGAAAGGCACCCTATTGTCCAGGGTCTGAAGGAGGAGTTAGCTAGGGCTCAGCACCTGACAGGTGCTCATATTCCAGCCCACAAACTGAGTGAATATGCCAACGCCCTCCTGGGTATTGCTTATCAGCAGGTATCTGGTGGGAGCTTTTATCCCCTCAGTATCCTGAGCTTCTTCACTGGCTCTCTGTAAAGGCCCAGAGTGCACCTGAATCCAGGCCTTGTGTAATGCAGAGGGCAGTGCTGCCACCTGTCATATGCCAAAAGGTTCCAGGTCCAGCTGCAGTGCTAAGGTTCTTGTCTTCCTGGACTTGACCTGGATCAGCTGGCTGGTTCAGGATTATACTCTGACATTACACTATGGGCCAGATGGGCAACCACACCCAGCACCATGTCCACATAAAGGTCAGGAGAGAGGCTGAGGTCTGAATACAGGGGTGGGTAATGTCTGCAATGGCAAACAGCCCCCCTGTCTCTCTGAGCAGAAAGATGTAGGGATCACTGAGAGGCCAAGCTTCCTGCGGAGAGAACTTCCAGCCCAAAGCCCAGCAGGTTGGTTTTCAAGGCAATTAGGATGAACCTATTAACTCCTGTGGAGGTGCTGTCGTCATCATGAATAGGTCGGAGTATGAACAAGAGGCTACTAGGCAGCTCTCCAACACCACTTTCTACAAGCCATTACCCTCTGATCCCACTGAGAGTTACCAAAAGAAACTACAGCATTTGCTCAAGAAACTCCCTGAAAAAGCACAAGAACAAATCCTCACAGACACACCCCTGGAGCCCCGACCTGGGGTATTCTATCTGCTACCCAAGATCCATAAACCTGGAAATCCTGGACGCCCCATCATCTCAGGCATTGGCACCCTGACAGCAGGATTGTCTGGCTATGTAGACTCCCTCCTCAGGCCCTTCGTTACCAGGACTCCCAGCTATCTTCGAGACACCACCGATTTCCTGAGGAAACTACAGTCCATTGGTGATCTTCCTAAAAACACCATCCTAGCCACTATGGATGTAGAAGCCCTCTACACCAACATTCCACACAAAGATGGACTACGAGCCGTCAGGAACAGTATCCCCGATACTGTCACGGCTAACCTGGTGGCTGAACTTTGTGACTTTGTCCTCACCCATAACTATTTCACATTTGGTGACAATGTATACCTTCAAATCAGCGGCACTGCGATGGGTACCCGCATGGCCCCACAGTATGCCAACATTTTTATGGCTGACTTAGAACAACGCTTCCTCAGCTCTCGTCCCCTAATGCCCCTACTCTACTTGCGCTACATTGATGACATCTTCATCATCTGGACCCATGGAAAAGAAGCTCTTGAGGAATTCCACCATGATTTCAACAATTTCCATCCCACCATCAACCTCAGCCTGGACCAGTCCACACAAGAGATCCACTTCCTGGACACTACGGTGCTAATAAGCGATGGTCACATAAACACCACCCTATATCGGAAACCTACTGACCACTATTCCTACCTACATGCCTCTAGCTTTCATCCAGATCATACCACTCGATCCATTGTCTACAGCCAAGCGCTACGATATAACCGCATTTGCTCCAACCCCTCAGACAGAGACAAACACCTACAAGATCTCTATCATGCATTCCTACAACTACAATACCCACCTGCTGAAGTGAAGAAACAGATTGACAGAGCCAGAAGAGTACCCAGAAGTCACCTACTACAGGACAGGCCCAACAAAGAAAACAACAGAACGCCACTAGCCATCACCTTCAGCCCCCAACTAAAACCTCTCCAACGCATCATCAAGGATCTACAACCTATCCTGAAGGACGAGCCATCACTCTCACAGATCTTGGGAGACAGACCAGTCCTTGCTTACAGACAGCCCCCCAATCTGAAGCAAATACTCACCAGCAACCACACACCACACAACAGAACCACTAACCCAGGAACCTATCCTTGCAACAAAGCCCGTTGCCAACTCTGTCCACATATCTATTCAGGGGATACCATCATAGGGCCTAATCACATCAGCCACACTATCAGAGGCTCGTTCACCTGCGCATCTACCAATGTGATATATGCCATCATGTGCCAGCAATGCCCCTCTGCCATGTACATTGGCCAAACTGGACAGTCTCTACATAAAAGAATGAATGGACACAAATCAGACGTCAAGAATTATAACATTCAAAAACCAGTTGGAGAACACTTCAATCTCTCTGGTCACTCGATCACAGATCTTAGAGTGGCTATACTTCAACAAAAAAGCTTCAAAAACAGACTCCAACGAGAGACTGCTGAATTGGAATTAATTTGCAAACTGGATACAATTAACTTAGGCTTGAATAGAGACTGGGAATGGATGAGTCATTACACAAAGTAAAACTATTTCCCCATGGTATTTCTCCCTCCCACCCCACCCCCCACTGTTCCTCTGATATTCTTAAAAAGAAAAGGAGTACTTGTGGCACCTTAGAGACTAACAAATTTATTAGAGCATAAGCTCGATGAAGTGAGCTGTAGCTCACGAAAGCTTATGCTCTAATAAATTTGTTAGTCTCTAAGGTGCCACAAGTACTCCTTTTCTTTTTGCGAATACAGACTAACACGGCTGCTACTCTGAAATCTGATATTCTTGTTAACTGCTGGAATTAGCCTACCTTGCTTGTCACCATGAAAGGTTTTCCTCCTTTCCCCCCCCTGCTGCTGGTGATGGCTTATCTTAAGTGATCACTCTCCTTACAGTGTGTATGATAAACCCATTGTTTCATGTTCTCTGTGTGTGTGTATATAAATCTCTCCTCTGTTTTTTCCACCAAATGCATCCGATGAAGTGAGCTGTAGCTCACGAAAGCTTATGCTCTAATAAATTTGTTAGTCTCTAAGGTGCCACCAGTACTCCTTTTCTTTTTGCAAATACAGACTAACACGGCTGCTACTCTGACAACTGAGGGTGTTGACCACTTGAAAATCTGGCCCTGGCACCACACCAGGCATTGTGACTCCTGTGGAGTTCAAAGTTTGTGCAGGTGTCAGTGACCTGCAGCTTTCCCCCTGCTCTCGAAAGTCTTCGGGGAGTGATTTCAGAGTAGCAGCCATGTTAGTCTGTATTCGCAAAGAGAAAAGGAGGACTTGTGGTACCTTAGAGACTAACAAATTTATTTGAGCGTAAGCTTTCGGAGCTTCACTTCATCGGCTGCTGTAGCTCACGAAAGCTTATGCTCAAATAAATTTGTTAGTCTCTAAGGTGCCACAAGTACTCCTTTTCTTTTTGCGAATACAGACTAACACGGCTGCTACTCTGAAACCTGTCATTATGCAAAGATATGCCAATGTATCTTTAATCTGGATTTATAGAACATTGCATATTCCAGGCCTGTCTTTATCCTCCCCTAGCTCTGTTGATGCACCTCCCCTGCCCCCCCGCTATTCTACTCCTGAGAGAGAGAATGGTGCAGTATTTTTTTGCCACTTTGTCTTGGAACGAAGACATTGTGAGGTTTATAATTCCAACAATGTGGCTCTGAGCTAGGGAGATCTGACAGGTCTCTGATTAATGGACTTGCCAAGCTTAACAAAAACTATCACCTTCCCTCCCTGCTCCATTCCTTCCCCTGTTAGTGCAGAAAAGCTCAGTTGCTCTAATCATGCTGGTATAAATTACAGTGATGAATGGGGGCTTGGCCCCAGGCACCTTTCGAGGGAGGAGAGTGAAATGAATCACAGGGAATGGTTCATATACTCTGTTTACACGGGGTGCTGATGGGCCATGTGTTATACTGACTGGTGTCAGGGCTTATTTATGAGGCTTCTTCATCTTCAGAATTCGAGGTGGTGGTTCTGGCAGAAGATTTCCAAAGGGTGCAAGAGCTAAGAAGATGGAATGGCTTGCAGGCCTGAAGAGAGCATCTCTCTATCTCACCATCTCTCTTGCCAGCCAGGGGTCGCCTATCAAACTTTGATCTATGTGTAATATAGAGTCAATTTACTGATCTATATTTCCTGCTTAACTCTGTCTGCACGGTCAAGCACTGCTCTTAAATAGCATGGAGGGTCAGAAAAGTGGTGGAGAAGACCAGGAAGGTCCCACTGATAGGTGGGACAAAATACCCTTCAATATGTAGGCATGAAGAGAGCAGTTAGGGCTCAGGTTGGACCTCCAGATGAAGCGTGACCCTAGGAGAGCACTCTCAAATGAGGCTGTTTGTGCCTATGGGTATTCAAGGGTGGACAGATGGTTTGTTTGCCTCTTATTTAGTAAACCAATACATTAAGAGCATTTGTTTAGCACCTGGACCCCCATGTTTCTATTATTTAGCTGATATGTTCATTTCCTTGGGCTTTTCTTAATCACAAAAAGAAACATTTCATGAAGAGATTTATATTTGCATATTCATTGTGCTGCATTGTGGTCAGATTGTCTCATTTGGACCTGAATCAGTCTCAATGGACATCTATGAGAAACCCTGGCACATGAGGCTCTTCCTCTGAAATCAGGTTACTTGCTTACGAGACAATCCAGTGGAAAGGGAAACCTGGGGATACTTTGGTTTGCTACCGTTCAAATGGGGCCAATCCAGTGTCAATCCAAGTCTGTGGGAAACCTCAGATTTGACACAGTTCCCTGCTGAAGCCTTCTTTGGGTTGAATGATTCCAGCTGCTTTTGGAGGAGTCCTATCTTAACTGGTTCAGAAGAAAACAACCTATCTCCAAAATATTGAAAGGCCCAAGTTTATCCGCAGGACTCTGCAGCTGACCACGGAAGAAGGAGAAAGAGCAGGAAACGTCCGAAGGCTATGACAATGCCTTTATTCCCCAGGGGTGAGCATCTGGCACAGGGTACTGCCTACGAGACAGGACACATTTGCTAAATTCCAAACCATTAACACAGATGTATTGAGGACATTACAACAAAGGCAAAACTGTGGGGTGGGGGTGATGGGTCTATCATAGGTCTGCTTCCAGGTGGTGCCCTTTGGCACTACTATTGCCAGAGCTGCTCCTGGGAATGTGTGAGACACGCAGTCGCACATGGTATTACTGGGACTTGTCCTTCTGGAATCCAGACTGAGATCACCAAACTCATTTCATAGAAAGCATGTGGTAGGAACTTCTTGTCATTACTGAGCTGAGCTAGCTTTGAACCAACAACCTTGACATAAAAGGCTGTATATCACTTTCCAGTGCTCTGAGAAACCCATTCCCACTGCTGAAGAGTTCAGAAGCGGTCTACAAGATTATTAAATGTGCATCCCCAAGCATAGACATGTCAGTGCCTCACGTTTTCCTGTGCATGGTGATAGTCACCCCATGATGCCAAGCCATGACCTCCATTAGTTTGGAAACAAGACCCATGATTACCTTCTTTGGTTTCAGACCCCAGATCTAACATCTCACACATGGGCTAGAACATTTACAGCACCTGGTGGCTAGCAGCATATTCCAGGTTTCTTCCTCTCAGAGCTGCTCCGCTTCTGCTGCTCATTGCTTAGGTTTCAGGCCTGGCTTCTCTGCAGTTGCCTCCTACCTCTGCTGGAGGAAACTTGACTCACCTCTCATTGTGCTGAGACCTCCAAACACAGACTCCACCTGGACTGTAGTTAACGGGCTGCCCCTGCTCAGTGCTGTTGAGCGACTGGCAATGACATTGGGTGACTTTCCAGCACTGGAAGCCAGCACCCTTCAGCGCCTCTGTCCTCCCTCATCAGCCTCTTCTCGCTAGGAACCTTCCCACAGTGCAAGTTACTGGAGTCCATCACTGCCCCATTGGGTTCTAGCCACATGTTGCAGGGCCCCTGCATTCCTTTTGGAGCTGTGCATCTTGTAGCTGTCACTGGCATTTAGGCTGTGAGATGGGGACGCCAATGCCTCTGACAGCTGCTGGCTGGTGAATGTGCTGACTCCAGCACAATGGAGACCTTAGTGACATGTTCTGCACACATTAGTGTCCCACTCTGGGGGTGGGGGTGGATTGTAGTCTTGGGAGAGACACCAGATCATACATTTGTTTTTACACAAACAGTGGGACTGGCTATTTCGATAAGGAGTTGGTGGGTGCTTTTTTCTGGGCCTTTCCCCCTTCGTACCAGGCCTCCAGGGCAAACATTCCAGGCATATTTGTCATGGTCTGCTCAATACTGCATCCTTAAAAAAATGCCAATAAAAAGAAAATCCGGTTCTTCCACTGTTCCCTTTATCTTCTCTTTTACTGTTAAGCTTTTAATTCCGGCTCTGAGCCACATTAACTCTTCAGAAGGAGGCATGAAAATCAGCAACAGAAGCCAACCTGAGACCCCGGAGAAAGGTGTGTGAGTGCATAGAGCTGTCCCAGGGCATTGTGTGGCAGTGGGGAGGGACAGATTGCACTGTTGCATATACACAGTGTATATCCCTGGACACATCTCACTGGGGTGGCTTCAGCCTTAATGGGACACGAAATGCCCCTGGCAATCACAAGCATGAGCTCTCTTAGGTTGGGAAGTTGATGTGCTTAAGCAGGTGTGCAATTTATTCTGGGACCTAGTGCCTCCAATGGTGTTGCAGGCTTCCTGGGAACCCAAAGCCAGGGGGAGGAGGAGGATTTGGAAATATCACAAGCGAGAGACAGCAGCAGAAGAGGGAGGAAGCCTGACCCAGAGTTCTGCCTTGCTCACTAATAGTCCTTTCCTATCATTAAGGAAAATAACGTAAGGGAAATCTGGTTGCATGGAGGATTTACCTTACCTGGAGATCCAAGGCACAGATTCAGAGAGACAGCCTAGTTTAGTAGAGAGGGCTTTAAAATGTGAGTTGGTAGAGCTAGACTGTCCCAGTGCTGTCATTGATCTCCTGTGTGGCCTTGGCAAGTCACAGACCATCATCTCTGTGCCTCAGTTTCCTCCCCAGTGCCATGGGCAGACAAATTTCCCTACCTCATGGGGCTATAAGGATGAATCAATGAGTTGTATGTGAATCTCAGATATTGCAGTGGGGAGCGGCACTGATAAGCCAATTTATAGAAAAAGGTGTGACCTGAGCATAGCTCCAGTCTTGCTTTTCCAAGAGGCAAATGCAATGTACAGAGTGACAATGAGGGCCCTGGCTCCAGACCTGCATGCTTTTTTCTCCAATATCCCAGGCAGTGTAAAGTTTTGTGTGGTCTCCAGTTAAAGGTTTTGTATTTCTGATGTCAATAATTTACAAGGATAAATAGTGAGCTAAAGGCAGGTACGTGGGGCAGAGAGCAGTCGAGCTCCCAAATACGCAGCTTGCCTGGTAATGGTGGGATGGGGGAGGGAGAGAATCTGGTGCACTCCTGACAGTGCCTAGGGGTGAGAAGGAGCCGCAGGAGTGATGCTGCTTATGGAATAAACTAAAAAAACTGTCTGGCCTTGCCGGTTCCTTTGAACAAGAAAAGAGTGCTGCAGAGATGGAAGGGCTGGTCTAGGTCCAGGGGGTGAGGACAGGGGAGGGAGGAAGGAGGGGAGACAACTCTGTTGCCTTGTTTGGCAATGCCCTCCTCTGCTTCCCCTCCGACCTTCCCCCCCCCCCCACTATGGCCCACAGCTGCTAACTAGCCTTGCAAGGTACAGCCCAGTTTTTCTCCCCACTTTGAGTACAGTGCAGTGCCCAGCATTTTTAAGAATGTTTGAAGAGGGAGGGGAATTTGGTGCTGGTGAAAGTTATGGGGGTGACAGTCCTCACCCAATGGTGGTATAGTGTGTGTACAAACTGTGACAGCTGTCACCTGCCCTACACAACTTTGCCACCCCTATCCTGACCTGTAGCTACTCTGGCTATCCCACTTGTGCTTCACCCTGCCTCAGGTCTACCAGGGATCCTTTGTCCTGCCCTGCAGCACTTCTGTTATTCTAATCCTGTCCCCCTGCTCTGCCAATGTCCCTCAGACCTGACATGCTGTACCCCAGTTGTCACAACTCTTGGCCTCATCCCAGTACAGCTAGTTAATCCTGCCAGGCTGTTTAGTGGTTTTGTGTTGTGAGTAACTGATTTTCAGGGACTAGACTGTGGTCACCAAACGCTTTCATCTGTAGCACGATCCAGATGTGAACCCAGGTGCCCCCAGGTGCCCACTAGGTTCAAAAAAGGACTACAAGGATATCAGGTCTGGCTTGGGAAGTGGAGCAGCAGTGGGGTGTGCTGTGGTCTGATCTGGGGAGCAGGACTCTGATAGTAATGGGGTTTTACATTTGCATTTTTATTTGGGGTGAAACAGGGAACTTCCTGAGTCCCAATCACCAACCTGAGGATCCCCGAATTGTTCCCCACTTTATTGGTGTCGTTGCTTTGGGCTAAAGTGCACTGGATGGGACTTACTGTGAAGGCTACCAGTGCTACCCAACAGTCATTCATAGGAGGCACTGCTGGGTTACACAAGATATTTCCTCCCTGTTGCTGCCTCCGCACTAGGGGTATTGACCTAGCTCCTCTTTCTTCCATCTTGAGTCCTTTCATTTCTCAGTTCCATTCCCACCGCATTCCCATTTGTTTTCTTTCTTCCAGCAAAGTAGTAAAAATCTCATTATAGCTATACTGTATATTCATATTTAAGGCCAGGACAGAGCAGAGAGTTTCCATTATTCAGGGCCGTTTGACAGTGGCATTTTGAAATTGTCTCATAAATAACCCTTTGATGATGGCCTGTCTCCCTGCCAACCTGTGTTATATCCATGTCGATGTGCAATCCAGAGCTTTCCTCTGGCAGGACATCTTAATTGTATGTTATTGGCCTAGATTCTAGGCCTGGGCTGGGGAATTGGAGAGAGCCCTTCCTGCCCTCGCTTCATTGTGCTTGGAGCTGATGTTGCCTGCTCAGTTTAAAAGGAACCTGGGCACTGGGCAATTAATATGGAGCAAGACCCTGAGGCTCTTGAGTTGATCCAGCCATTCACACGTCTGAGGCTTATAGGACCCCCTGTACTAGATTAGACCATTACTCTAGTATCCTGCCTCCACCAGTGCTAGCTCCCTCCCTTGAAACAGACACACTGGGCACATCAGTAGGTGGGTGGAGGGGCGATAAGAGAGGGAGTGCTGGGTTTGTACAGGTTCTGATGGAAGCATCATCTGGCGCGGTTCAGAGACTGGTAAAATGTGTCCCATTCTCTGGGAGGCAGCATGAGATAATATGGTTATGTCTCTTTATTCAGTGGAACTGGATGTGATAGGGTAAGGAAGCAGGAGGAGAGAGGAGTACCAGTACCTGAAAGTCCCCCTCTGACACTCACAGCCAGAACAGGGATCCTCAGGCCAGAAGCAAGTGAGCTCCAGCTTCCCAGGTATGAGCTGTGGCTGGCTGCATTTATCCTGAGGATATGTTCCTGGGGAAAGAGGGTGTGTGTGCGGAGGAGGGCTTCCTTCTGCAGCTGGCGGTATTCTGTTGCAAGCTCTGGGATGCTCATATCCCGCCCCCCACTCCCTTGAAGGAAAGTGATGTTTTTGGAGGAGAACAAAAGGAAAGCCAGCTAATGCTTACTGTGCTAATTCTGTCAGCAAGCCAAAAAATATGAAGCTTCCCTTTGTTTTTTGAAGCAATTATCCTCTGCGATTTGGCTTTCTGTGTGTTTGTGTATATGTGTGTGTCAAACTAGTCATTATATCCTCCCTTATCTCCAGGGAGTGCGCCTGCCTCCCTACCACTTTCTCCCCCCACTCTCTCCATCATCCCCAGTCAACACAGGCTGCTCCATACTTGTCATCTCATTGTATGGGGTTGTGAATTGGGCCAATTCAAACCCAGCTTCCCCTGATGCTTGTAAATAACAAGTCCTCAGAATCAGGGTGGCATACAGCAGATGTATACCACTCCCCTGGTTCTTCTGGCTCAGTCCGTCCATCAAGTTCACAGCATGCCCCATCCCCATTGTTCCTTTGGATCAGGCCCACCGTGGGTGTCCTTCTCCATCTGGTCTTTGCTGCCTTCTATTCCTAGCTCCACATCTTGGTAAAGCTCCCACACCACCATTCAAATGACCCCATGAGGAACTGAGCTAGCTGCTGTCTGGTATGCAGTGGTCCTGTCACCTTCAACATGTATCACAGGCCACTGGGAATGGGGTCCCTGGGGCTGCTGCATACAGTGTAGTTAAGAAGTCCCAGTTTCTCACCTTCCTGGTAGGAAGCCCTGTGAGATTGCTAGCACTTTCTGGTTCCATCTAGGGTAGGAACTAGGGCTGTCAATTAATAGCAGTTCACTCACATGATTAACTCAAAAAAATTAATTGTGATTAAAAAAATTAATCACACTGTTAAACAATAGAATGCCAATGGAAATTTATTAAATATTTTTGGATATTTTTCTATATTTTAAATATGTTGATTTTAATTGCAACACAGAATACAAAGTGTACAGTACTCACTTTATATTATTTTTTATTGTAAATATTTGCACTGTAAAAATGATAAATGAAAGAAATTGTATTTTTCAATTAATCTCATACAAGTACTGTAGTGCAATCTCTTTATCCTGAAAGTGTAACTTACAAATGAAGATTTTTTTGTTACATAACTGATCTCAAAAACAAAACAATGTAAAACTTTACAGCCTACAAGTCCACTCAGTCCTACTT